>NC_044033.1:256691653-257421003 GCF_901765095.1 Microcaecilia unicolor | reverse complement strand
ACTTTTAGTGGCAGCGAGTGGCGACGGCAGAAAGCACTACGGGATCCTCTAGCTTCTCCCTTCCCTTCCCTCACACGTATCCCGCCCTCGCGGAAACAGGAAATACGTCATCGCAGAAGGCAGGACATGTGTGAGGGAAGGGAAGGGAGAAGCTGCCTGGAGAATCCCGTAGTGCTTTCTTCTTTATCACTTTTAAATGCTTTAGCGCCAGCGCGATCGTCTTCCATCATGAGCCGCCGGACCCTCTCCACGTTGTTTGTCCCTTTAAACGCCCTGACAGATGGAACCCGCTTTGCGCCGCAGATTGGTTAACCAATTCAACGTCACTGCACATGACCAGACGATATTGGTGGAGAGTGCATGACAAATAGGGGCTGCGGCCAGCTGATTGCAGTGTCTGGGTGCAGTGGGGGGAACGGAGAGAGGAGGGCGGGAAGGATCGTAGGAAACTTCAGACAGCTGCTTGGCTGCAGTGCCAGGCAGCCCTGCGTTTGGGAGGGGAGGGGAGGGGGGGGGGGGTTGCAGCAGGGGAAAGGTTACGGTTGGGCAGCCTCTTATACGGGGCGCCTATGGCTCAAGGTGAGCTACTGGGTATTTCCCCATTACTGGCTGGCTCAGGATATAGCTCCTGCCTAGCCCTTTGTCCAGAGCTCAGGTTTGGATGAAATGTTCGTACCTCTGTGGTGTTCAAAACCTCCTCATAATGCTGAAAGTTTGAGTTGTGGAGTTTGGTCACTCAATCAATTCCCCGTGTATTTCTCACTTAATAGACCGCTTTTAACACAATCTATAATCAAAGCAGTGTACAAACAATGTCTAAAGACAAATGTGAAAATGAAATAGAAAAGGAAGATAGACTTTGAACGAGACAGAGGATGGTAAAAGCTACAAAACAAGACATAAGGCAGAACTATCAAAGCTACCTGCAGTTTTACAAAATTCAGCGATGCACAATCTGCTGACTCACAGGTTACAAGTGTCAGGACCACTGTTAAGGTGAGCAAACCCAAGCGATGCTGCTCCTTCTCTGACCCTCACGGAATACACCTGCTTCTTTAACGATGCCAAAAAGCCCTGCACTTACTGGGTGTCTAGGGCTTTTGTAAATTCCCAGATCTGATGTCCATTTTACTAGTTAGATGTCCCTGCGGTTTAAGTCCAAAGGTATATTTAAATATCAAAGATATTACTAAAAAAAATAGCACTTTTCAGGTCGGTGCTACTGTTATCCACCCACAAAAGTAATTTTCATTATTGGGCCCTAAGAGCCTAAGCTCAGGACCATTCACGTCAGGATAGAGTTTATACACAGCGATCACTAAATCTTAAATCCTCCCTACCCATGAGGCCCATGATGCCGTCTCCATTACAGATGGACAGTGGGAGAATTTTTGTGTTATTTCCCGGTTCCTTCACAGGAATGTATATTTGTTTGGATTTTTTTTGTATTCTGGCATGAATGCCTTCAAGTGTGCACTATTAGCAAAG
Source organism: Microcaecilia unicolor (assembly GCF_901765095.1). Lineage (NCBI taxonomy): Eukaryota > Metazoa > Chordata > Amphibia > Gymnophiona > Siphonopidae > Microcaecilia > Microcaecilia unicolor. The sequence continues at coordinate 257,419,515 of NC_044033.1, read as the reverse complement.
ACTACTCGCTATTAGCAAAGACTGCTCAGTATTAGAAAAGAGCATACGCTACTAGTAAAGACTGCTCACTATTAGCAAAGAGCGTGCACTATTAGCAAAGACTGCACAGTATTATCAAAGAGCGTGCACTATCAGCAAAGACTGCTCACTATCAGCAAAGAGTGGGCTCTTTTAGCAAAGACTGCTCACTATTAGCAAAGAGTGGGTACTATTAGCAAAGACTGCTCACTATTAGCAAAGACTGCTCACTATTAGCAAAGAGCGTGCACTACCAGCAAAGACTGCCCACTATCAGCAAAGAGTGGGACTGCTCACTATTAGCAAAGAGCATGCACTATTAGCAAAGTGTAGGTACTATTAGCAAAGACTGCTCACTATTAGCAAAGAGCATGCACTATAAGCAAAGACTGCTCACTATTAACAAAAGCGTGCACTATTAGTAAAAACTGCTGACTATTAAAAAAGAGCATGCAGTATTAGTAAAGACTGCTCACTATTAGCAAAAAGCACGCATTATTAGTAAAGACTGCATTCTATTAGCAAAGAGTGTGCTCTATTAGCAAACACTGCTCTCTGTTAGCAAAGAGAGAGCACTATTAGCAAAGACTGCTCACTATTAGCAAAGAGTGAGCACTATTAGCAAAGACTGCTATTAGCAACAGTGTGCACTATTAGTAAAGACTGATATAAGAAAAGAGCATGCAGTATTAGTAAAGACTGTTCACTATTAGCAAAGAGCATGCAGTATTAGTAAAGACTGTTCACTATTAGCAAAGAGCATGCAGTATTAGTAAAGACTTCACTATTTGCAAAGTGCATGCACTATTAGTAAAGACTGCTATTAGCAAAGAGTGTGCACTATTAGCAAAGACTGCTCAGAATTAGAAAAGAGCATGCGCTATTAGTAAAGACGCTCACTATTAGCAAAGAGCGTGCACTACCAGCAAAGACTGCTCATTATCAGCAAAGAGTGGGCTCTGTTAGCAAATATTGCTCACTATTAGCAAAGAATGGGTACTATTAGCAAAGACTGCTCACTATTAGCAAAGAGCTTGCACTATTAGCAAAGACAGCTCAGTATTAAAAAAGAACATGCACTATTAGTAAAGACTGCTCACTATTAGCAAAGACTTCTCACTATTAGCAAAGAGCGTGCACTACCAGCAAAGACTACTCACTATCAGCAAAGAGTGGGATCTATTAGCAAAGACTGCTCATTAATAGGAAACGCGTACACTATTAGCAAAAGTGTGCACTATTAGTAAAAACTGCTCACTATTAGCAAAAGTGTGTACTATTAGTAAAAACTGCTGACTATTAAAAAAGAGCATGCAGTATTAGTAAAGACTGCTCACTATTAGCAAAGAGTGTGCTCTATTGGCAAAGACTGCTGACTATTAGCAAAGAGCATGCACTATTAGCAAAGACTGCTCACTATTAGTAAAAATGCTCACTATTAGCAAAGAGCATGCAGTATCAGCAAAGACTGCCCACTATCAGCAAAGAGTGGGACTGCTCACTATTAGCAAAGAGCATGCACTATTAGCAGAGTAGGTACTATTAGCAAAGACTGCTCACTATTAGCAAAGAGTGTGCTCTATTAGCAGACTGCTCACTATTAGCAAAGAGCATGCACTATTAGCAAAGACTGCTCACTATTAGTAAAGATGCTCACTATTAGAAAAGAGCGTGCACTACCAGCAAAGACTGCCCACTATCAGCAAAGAGTGGGACTGCTCACTATTAGCAAAGAGCATGCACTATTAGCAAAGAGTGTGCTCTATTAGCAAAGACTGCTCACTATTAGCAATGAGCGTGCACTATTAGCAAAGACTGCTCAGTATTAAAAACGAACATGTGCTATTAGTAGACTGCTCGCTATTAGCAAAGAGCATGCACTATAAGCAAAGACTGCTCATTATTAACAAAAGCGTGCACTATTAGTAAAAACTGCTATTAAGAAAGAGCATGAAGTATTAGTAAGACTGCTCACTATTAGCAAAAAGCACGCATTATTAGTAAAGACTGCATTCTATTAGCAAAGAATGTGCTCTATTAGCAAAGACTGCTCTCTGTTAGCAAAGAGCGAGCACTATTAGCAAAGACTGCTCACTATTAGCAAAGAGCGAGCACTATTAGCAAAGACTGCTATTAGCAAACAGTGTGCACTATTAGTAAAGACTAATATAAGAAAAGAGCATGCAGTATTAGTAAAGACTGTTCACTATTAGCAAAGTGCATGCACTATTAGCAAAGAGCGTGCACTATTAGCAAAGACTGCTCAGAATAAGAAAAGAGCATGCGCTATTAGTTAAGACGCTCACTATTAGCAAAGAGCGTGCACTATCAGCAAAGACTGCTCACTATCAGCAAAGAGTGGGCTCTATTAGCAAAGACTGCTCACTATTAGCATAGAGCTTGCACTATTAGCAAAGACTGCTCAGTATTAAAAAAGAGCATGCGCTATTAGTAAAGACTGCTCACTATTAGCAAAGACTGCTCACTATTAGCATAGAGCTTGCACTATTAGCAAAGACTGCTCAGTATTAAAAAAGAGCATGCGCTATTAGTAAAGACTGCTCACTATTAGCAAAGACTGCTCATTATTAGCAAAAGCGTGCGCTATTAGTAAAGACTGCTCACTATTAGCAAAAGTGTGCACTATTAGTAAAAACTGCTGACTATTAAAAAAGAGCATGCAGTATTAGTAAAGACTGCTCACTGTTAGCAAAAAGCATGCATTATTAGCAAAGACTGCTCACTGTTAGCAAAAAGCATGCATTATTAGTAAAGACTGCTCACTATTAGCAAGAGCGAGCACTCTTAGCAAAGACTGCTCACTATTAGCAAAGACTGCTATTAGCAAACAGTGTGCACTATTAGTAAAGACTGCTATTAGAAAACAGCATGCAGTATTAGTAAAGAATGTTCACTATTAGCTAAGAGCGTGCACTATTAGTAAAGACTGCTGACTATTAGAAAAGAGCGTGCACTATTAGAAAAGACTGTTCACTATTAGCAAAGAGTGGGCTCTATTAACAGACTGCTTACTATTAGCAGAGTGGGCACTATTAGCAAAGAGTAGGCACTGTTAGGAAAGAGCATGCACTATTAGTACATAGTTCATTATTGGAAAAGAGTGTCCACTATTAGTAAAGACTGCTATTAGCAAAGTGAATGCACTATTAGTAAAGACTGCTCACTATTAGCAAAGAGCGTGCACTATTAGTAAAAACTGCTCACTATTAGCAAACAGAATGCATTATTAGCAAAGACTGCTCACTATTAGCAAAGAGCGTTCACTACGAGCAAAGACTGCTCACTATTAGGAAATACACTAACGTATATTGAATTTCTCAGAGATTTTTCAGGGATAAGCAACAGTAATACTGCTTCTTCCTGCTCTGTCTGTATTTGAGAGGTGACTGTTATGTTTTCCAGATATGGAGCCCTCTATTTCTTCAATACTCTTGTTTCTTTTGAAGAGACTCTAGCCAAGAACGGTCATATCGTACTCCTGGGTTCTGTTCCACCGAAAGCTCAGTGATTGTATTATATCTGTATCTACCTCTGCAGTGATGGCCTCCAAGTCTGGGATTTTATTAAAATTCACATAAGTACATAAGCATTGCCATGCTGGGACAGACCAAGGGTCAATCGAGCATAACACCCTGTCACCGACAGCGGCCAAAAGAACAAGCAATTTGTCCCGCCCATCCTAGAAATACTGTATTATTCCCTCGTCCATTCAATAACATTCTGCTTTTTCCTCCAGGAAGCCATCCAACCCTTTTTTGAAGTCCGCTAAGTTAACTGCCTTAACCACCTTTTCCGGCAGCGAATTCCAGAGTTTAACTACTCGTTGAGTGAAGAAACATTTCCTCCGATTCGTTTTAAATTTACCACACTGCAGCTTCATCGCATGCCCCCTTGTCTTGGTATTTTTGGAAAGCATAAACAGACGCTCCACATCGACCCATTCCATTCCACTCATTATCTTATAGACCTCTATCATATCTCCCCTCAGCCGCCTTTTCTGCAAACAAGAGCCCCAGCCTCTTCAGCCTGTCCTGATAGGGAAGTTGTCCCATCCCCTGTATCATCTTTGTCGCCCTTCTCTGCACCTTTTCCAATTCCACTAAGTCTTTTTTGAGGTGCAGCGACCAGAATTGAATACAATACTCGAGGTGCGGTCGCACCATGGAAAGATACAACTGCAGAATAATATCCTTATTTTTGTTTTCAATCCCTTTCCTAATGATACCCAACATTCTATTTGCTTTCCTAGCCGCAGCAGCACATTGAGCAGAAGGTTTCAACGTATCATCTGCGATGACACCTAGATCCCTTTTTCGGTCCGTGACTCCCAACGCTGAACCTTGCATGACGTATTTATAGTTTGGGTTCCTCTTTCCCACATGCATCACTTTGCACTTGTTCACATTAAACGTCATCTGCCATTTAGATGCACAGTCTCGTAAGGTCCTCTTGTATTTTTTCACAATCTTCCCGCGATTTGACTACTTTGAATAACTTTGTGTCATCGACAAATTTGATTACCTTGCTAATTACCCCCATTTCTAGGTCATTTATGAATATGTTAAAAAGCAGAGGTCCCAGCACCGATCCCTGAGGGACCCCACTAACTACCCTTCTCCATTGCGAATATTGACCTTTTAATCCTACTCTCTGTTTCCTATCTTTCAACCAGTTTTTAATCCACAGTAAGACACTACCTCTGATCCCATGTCCCTCTAATTTCCTCTGTAGTCTTTCATGATGGACCTTATCAAACGCCTTCTGAAAATCTAGATACACAGTATCAACCGGCTCACCTCTGTCCACATGTTTGTTTACCCTTTCAAAGAAATGCAGCAGATCGGTGAGGCAAGACTTCCCTTCACTAAATCCATGTTGACTTTATCCCATTAGTCCATGCTTTTGAATGTGTTCTGTAATTTTGTTCTTGATTATAGTCTCTACCATTTTGCCCAGCACCGACGTCAGACTCACCGGTCTATAATTTCCCGGGTCTCCTCTGGAACCTTATTTAAAAATTGGCGTTACATTGGCCACCCTCCAATCTTCCGGTACCACGCTTGATTTTAAGGATAAATTACAAATCAATAACAGCAGCTCTGCCAGCTCATTTTTTAGTTCTATTTTTATTTTTTATTTATTTGCTGCATTTGTATCCCACATTTTCCCACCTATTTGCAGGCTCAATGTGGCTTACATTATGCCGCAGTGGTGATCACCATTAACGGAATGTTAAGTACAAAAGAGGTATTACAATTAGGTATATGAAAATATCACGTGAATTGGACAGAAATAAAATATCAAGTGGATTAGAAGTAACTAAATAAATAATTCATAACAGGTATATATGAACAAGACAAGGTAAAACATTCAATAATATTAATGTGGATTAAAGTAACAAGGTTGAAGGAATCAATGTTGGTTTGTTCTGATGCATGTTTTATGTCAAGTCTTTTATGAAGGATTCTTGTTGTAAGTCTCTTTAAATAGGTTTGTCTTCAGTACTCTAGGGTGAATACCATCTGGTCCAGGAGATTTGCTACTCTTCAGTTTGCAGAACTGCTCCATTACGTCTTCCAGATTTACAGATATTTCAATTTTTCCGACTCTTCAGCTTTGAATACCCTGTCTGGCACTGATATCCCACCCAAATCTTCCTCGGTGAAGACCGAAGCAAAGAACTCATTTAGTTTTTTCTGCTATTTCTTTGTCTTCCTTGATTGCCCCTTTTACACCCCGGTCATCCAGCGGGCCAACCGATTCTTTTGTCGGTTTCCTGCTTTTAACGTATTGTTAGGTCTTCCAAAGCAGGAACCAGGTTTGTGAGCCCTTGGGCCACTGCTGAGGAGCGGCAGCGGCAGGCAAAACCACCCTACACCAGAGACAGGGCAGAACTCTGACAAACAGTTAGGCTTCACCTGCACATGGCCACCTTTCACCAGGAGTTGAGCTCCTGGCTGCAGGACTTATAGGACAAGGCAGGAACAGGATCCCAACTAGGCTGAACAGGTACTGAGGGTCAGAGGGGAAAGGAATATACAGGGGCAGCAAGGCAGGGAAAGGATAAGCTAAAGGACAGGACAGAAAGCTGTAAGCAGCCACTAAAACAGGGAACAAAACACTGATTAACAAGACACAGAACTGAAATCTGCAGAGCAGCCACTAAGACACAAGCAGACAAGGACTAAACACAAAACTATAACCCAGAGACAAGACTAGAAAACAAACCACAACATAGTAACATAGTAGATGACGGCAGAAAAAGACCTGCATGGTCCATCCAGTCTGCCCAACAAGATAACTCATATTTGCTGCTTTTTGTGTATACCCTACTTTGATTTGTACCTGTGCTCTTCAGGGCACAGACCGTATAAGTCTGCCCAGCACTATCCCCGCCTCCCAACCACCCGCCCCTCCTCCCAACCACCGGCTCCGGCACAGACCGCACAAGTCTGCCCAGCACCATCCCCACCTCCCAACCACCAGCCCCGCCTCCCAACCCCGGCTCCGGCACAGACCGTACAAGTCTGTCCAGCACTATCCCCGCCTCCCAACCACCAGCCCCACCTCCCGATCCTGACTAAGCTCCTGAGGATCCATTCCTTCGGCACAGGATTCCTTTATGCTTATCCCACGCATGTTTGAATTCCGTTACCGTTTTCATTTCCACCACCTCCCGCGGGAGGGCATTCCAAGCATCCACTACTCTCTCCGTGAAAAAATACTTCCTGACATTTCTAACTACACACAGGCTAACTGAAAACAGACAAGAATTTCAGGCAAGAACCCACACAAAGCAGAAGTTTAACAAGCACCAACAAACCAGGGCCTAAGGCGATGCAAAGGCAAAGCAGAGAATTCCCAACTGGCTAATAAGCCCAGCAGCAGCTGAGGCTCAAGCTGCAGCAATCACCAGGCAACCACGGGTGCTGTGTAGGTTCAACCAAAGCAAGCAAGTCTGGCAGCCCGGAAGATCTGGACCGGACTGAAATCTGGAACAGGTGACAATAACCAGACAGTCCATTGCAGCCACCAGGTGGCGAGATGACTGAGAGCCTGAAACATGGGCAGAATCGTAACACGTATCTAAAGAAATGTTTGCTATCAGTTTTCACCTCTATCGCTATCTTTCTTTCAAAATCTCTCTTTGCCTTTCTTATCAGCGCTTTGCATCTGACTTGACGTTCCTTATGCCGCTTCTTATTTTCCTCATTCGGTTCCTTCTTCCATTTTCTGAAGGATTCCTTTTTAGCTCCAATAGCCTCCTTTACCTCACTTTTTAACCACGCCGGCTGTCGTTTGGTTTTCCGTCCTCCTTTTCTGATACGTGGAATATGTTTAGCGTGGGCCTTCAGGATGGTGATTTTGAACAACATCCATGCCTGTTGTAGGTTTCTTACCCTCTCAGTCGCTCGTTTGGTTTTCCGTCCTCCTTTTCTGATATGTGGAATATGTTTGGCCTGGGCCTCCAGGATGGTGATTTTGAACAATATCCATGCCTGTTGTAGGTTTCTTACCCTCTCAGTCGCTCCTAAGTTTATTTTTTACCGTTCTTCTCATTTTGTCATAGCTTCCTTTTTTAAAGTTAAACGCTAACACATTTGACTTCCTATGCTTACCTTTTTGAAAGCAAATTTCAAAGGCGATCATGTTATGATCACTGTTGTCAAGTGGCCCCTGGACCGCTACCTCCCGTACCAGATCATGCGCTCCACAAATGACTAAGTCTAGAATTTTTCCTTCTCTCGTCGGCTCCTGTACCAGCTGCTCCATAAAGTTGTCCTTTATTTCATCGAGGAAGTTTACCTCCCTAGCGTGCCCTGATGTTACATTAACCCAGTCTATATGGGGTAATTAAAATCACTGTATAATATCGGAATAAGTAGAATACAAAATCCACAATAGTCCAAAAACAATTCTACAATCAACTTTGAGTGTTCAAGAGTAAATGGAAATCAAATGAAAAAATAGTGGAGAAAAAAAAGACCTCAGTGAAAACCGGATACACCTCTTTGTAAAGGACACGCCTTTTAAATAGAGAGGGAACCTCTTAATCCTTAGTCTTTAAAAAAAAACTCCACTTCATTTACTTTCATATTCATAATACCATCTCACCCCTGTAAACACTCAATAAGGGCGGACACGCAATGCTTCATATCAAAAAGCCAAAAAATTAAGTACTACTTATCTTGGACGGTGACCATTTCCATCTGTGAAACTTCACGAATTGCTTTCTTTTCCTTCTCTTTCTTTGTAATTACACATGGAATTTCGATCCACAATGATTCCAAGAGGTCTTTTGTTTCCTGCAGAATTTTCTATCTATTTGATTCAAGCCTCTCGTTAACATACAATGCTACTCCTCCCCCAATCCAGTCCACCCTATCACTACGATATAATTTGTACCCCGGTATGACAGTGTCCCACTGGTTATCCTCCTTCTACCAGGTCTCAGAGATGCCTATTATGTCTATTTCTTCATTCAGTGCAATATATTCCAATTCTCCCATCTTATGTCTTAGGCTCCTAGCATTTGCATATAGACACTTCAAGCTAGACTTGTTATTCCTTATCACATCATGTTGAACTATTTTACTATCTTTTGTCTGGTTTTTATTATTTTTATTTAAGGACATTGAATCCGCTACAGTATCTTTTGCAACCTCACTATCAAGAAACCCTGCCTTCCCTCACTCACAGTCCTTTTTATTTTTCCGTTACTTAGTTAAGAATGAAAAGGAGAGATAATGTCGTCAGAAGTGTTTTATTAAAGTAAATATTAGCAGCAGCTTTATTCAAATGTATTGCAAAACGTTACAGAAAAACATAGTCAAACACAGATTTTCACTTCTCTTTTTCCCTTTTTTTTTTTCTTATGGCTTACAGTGGTGAATCAGAACGAGCTTTTTCTCACACACTAAGAACAGACAATGGTCCAACAGATTACAAACGTGCGCATGGGTTCATGATTCGGACCTCGTAAAGACATGAAGGCAGCAGACAGATCCTGTCCCTGCCCTTCCCGTCCCTGGGCAGGATGAAGGGCCAAGGCTATTTAATGCATGAAATCCAGCAAGGGGAGGACAGGAAGCGCATCTCCAGAGCACTTCTAATGGCCCAATCCCCCCCCCCCCCGGCAATGACCCAGCTTGGACAGCATGAGGGACTAGGTAAGGTGCATACATGCAACCGAATCCTTCAGGAATCTAGGTCGCCTCCCAGACCACCTCTAGTGGCCCAAGTCTCCCCCGCCCCCAGGCAATGACCCAGCCTGGGCAGCACGAGGGACTAGGTAAGGTGCATACATGCAACCGAATCCTTCAGGAATCTAGGTCGCCTCCCAGACCACCTCTAGTGGCCCAAGTCCCCCTCCCCCAGGCAATGACCCAGCTTGGGCAGCATGAGGGACTAGGTAAGGTGCATACATGCAACCGAATCCTTCAGGAATCTAGGTCGCCTCCCAGACCACCTCTAGTGGCCCAAGTCCCCCCCTCCCAGGCAATGACCCAGCTTGGGCAGCATGAGGGACTAGATAACAAGGTGCATGCATGCAATAGAATCCTTCAGGAATGCAGATTGCCTCTTTAGGTCACCTTCAGGAGTGAAAGGGTCAGATTTTAGTAGGGATTATCAGCTCCAGGGTTGAAAGAGCACCGATGAACAGATATATAGGTGAGGGTAGGACAGGATACAGTCTGAACGACACTGCACTTGGGAAGCCCTGGGATGAGGTTTCAGACAGGACCAAGTGGCATCACACGGAAACAAAGTGGCTGACACATAATATTCTGGGCATTCTCAGGATTTTTAAAACTATTTTAACCACACACACACACGTTACCCTTGACCCCAAATATGTATTTTTGTATGCAGACTACCCTGAATGGCCACTGGCTAATGAGGCAGTAGGAGAAATGTCTTGAAAAAAATGGGTATGGTGCAGTTCCCTGTCAGTCCACATCTGCTTTACATGCTCTTTGCAAGCTGCAAGGAGGCACATTTTGTTTTTGACAGGTTATCAATAGAAATCAAACAAAATAAAACATGGAAAAGAAAATAAGATGATACCTTTTTTATTGGACATAACTTAATACATTTCTTGATTAGCTTTCGAAGGTTGCCCTTCTTCGTCAGATTTCCGATCTGACGAAGAAGGGCAACCTTTGAAAGCTAATCAAGAAATGTATTAAGTTATGTCCAATAAAAAAGGTATCATCTTATTTTCTTTTCCATGTTTTATTTTGTTTGATTTCTATTGATAACCTTAAGAGTGGACTAACACGGCTACCACACTCCTCTTGTTTTTGACAGGTAATGGCTAGAAAGACAGAAGCTGCAAAGAGTGTTGCTCAATGCCACAAGGCAGCAGATCGTCCCCCCCCCACCAATACACCTCCCCACCAGACCAGCATCTAACCAGTTGGAAATAGCAACAACTGCAGTAGGATGCCAGGAATAGAGCATGTCTCTGTACAGCTCTGGAAGACCAATGCGGGGCCAACTCTGCATTAAGCAGCCAAATAAATTAAAACCAAGCTGGGGGAGGGCCACAGTGAGCAGCACCCAGCTGTCTCTCACGTTGCCAATTTCCTCAGTCAAACAAGAGCTTAGCACAGCAAAACAAGACTTCACCTTCACGATGCAACACAAAATAACCGTGAGACACGATGAACGTCGGACCAGGAGGAATGCAATACCCTACAGGTTCCAGACCAGTGGGATAGTATATTCAGTGCCAACATTGCTGCACAAGGATTTGGCGATAGAAAGGGTGTGCCAAGTTCTCAGAGAGCAACCAAAATCAGATGCATGGCCTGGGACAGGACTTGTGAGACACAGAGCACACTGTGAAGCCGACCAGAGAGTCTGGAGAGATGAGATGTGAAGGTCAGAAGCTTAATGCTGTTCTTGGACTTCAGCCTGAAGCTGATAACGCCAGTCAGCAGTTTCGAGGCGTCAAGGAGAGATTTCACAAGAATAATGTTTATTAGTTTGTGCTCTATCCTCTTCAATCCAGGATTAACTGGAAAGCAGGGGGAAGAGCTTTTGCCTTGCTGAAGGAAGGCAGAAGGTCTTTGCTGTGGCCAGAGAGAGAGTGGAAGACTGCAGTGAGAAACCCTGACGTGGGATCTCTTAAGACCACTCTGAGCTGAGTCTTCAGATGTAGGCTGGATGCAGCCTCCAAGCTTTGGCTACACCAAGCGTCCTCTTTTTGTCCTGAGTGGGAGAGAGCTGACAGAATTGTGGGTTCAAGGATCACTTGCCACTGTCCACCAGGAACCGGAGCGGCATTAGTGATTTTTTTTGGCAGTAATTCAGGGCCTTTGTGTCATAAGAGCTGAAATCACCCGCTGGGTTCCCAGTGGTTGTTGCCTGGTTTGTTTGTTTTTTTTGGGTGGGGGGCTCAAACTTCATTCAGTTGTATATTATAATATGTCAGATATAACACATCAGCACATGTCCTTGTTGACACTGAAGCAGATGCGAAGACGGTGAGGTAATTTGAGAATGAATTACAAAGAACTGAGATTACAACTGAATAAATTTTCAGTAAAGTGCCTAAGATAACCAAACACGCTTCATCTTTAAGCTTGGACTGCCCGCATGGTTCATGTTGGGAAACTGGATAAAAATTCATCTCACGCAGCACTTTAAAGACACAACTCTATAAATGGGCTCTTGATATTCGATACGGTAGCACATAACTGCAAAGGGGGCAGATGTGGGTGTGGTGCCGAGTGACGTGCACAACTTACAGAACACTTTCAGTCATGCACGCTGCATGGCACTGAGCTGGCGTAAGTGAAGACACCTAAATTTTGGTGTGACAAAGAGGGTTTACACCATTGTTCTATGATATCTTTGGTGTTTATTTCACCCCACTGTGGCACTTAATTCAAAGTGTGAAGTTATAGAATTATCTCCTACGTTTTCTCCTGGGGGAGAGCAACATACGCTGCATACAGTAGTGAAACATCAGTGAATGCAAACGTTCTCTCCAGGGGGAAAGCATTGTACGGGCGTTGATTGCGTGTGTAGATTTCTAAAATCAATGAATGCAAGTAGTTTTTATTCCCAACAAATGTTACTTGCCTGACAATGCCCCTTTTTAATTATTTGCCCTGTATAAACAGGTACTTATTTGTATCTGGGGCACGCTTAAGTGGTTTGCCCAGAGTCACAAGGAGCTGCAGTGGGAATCGAACCTAGTTCCCTAGGATCAAAGTCCACTACAGTAACCACTAGGCTACTCCTCTCCTAAAACTTCATTTATTCAGATTCAACTCTCAATTCTGTTTACTTATTTCCAGGTTAACCCTTTGAAAATGTACCCCGGTGTGTGTGATCTGATCCAGAGGATTTCAGAACATCCCTTTTCACAATGTCAGAAGTCTTCAGGCCCCCTTTGCACGGCTACAAGAGACCCACTTAGAGGGAACTGAATAACAACCACATATATTACTCAGCTGTTTCCTCCAATGGCGCTAAATTTCCATTCTTCTTAGAAATCAGTTAAATCAGTTTAAGTATGGGATGGCAGGAAAGGGCAGTTCGAATGTTACCAAGACTGATGTAGGTAGGGAGAGACTTTGTTCAGCCAACACAGACATAGCAGATTACATTTTTAGCAGAAGATTTTGAAAAAAGTGAGTTTTCTGGATTCCTGTTTTGACTGGTGAGCAGAATTTTCATGGTCCTTTGGGTGGGACTGTTGGCAGGGATGGCGGATAGTAGAGAAAAGGAGACCCACAGGCTCTTTAAAGCGTTGTTACAGGATTACCCTTAGTAAATCCTGTGGGCAATGTCTCTATTTTAATATTGAAGGCTTTCCTTTGTTAGCCCAGTCTGTTGCTTCTTTGTAGGGTGTAACTCTTAAGATTCATAGCACACAAGTCTCTTTTTAATTCTTATTCTAAACGGCTTTCGTTGACTTTTTAAACCATACTGACAATATAGAAATTTTAGTAAATGAAATGAAACATCAATTGAGACTAATGAAAGGAGGCAGTGACTTGTCAGGGATAAACCATGGTAGGCTTAAAGCTTCAGTTGGTATTTTGATAGTAAAGGGAGCAATTGGTCAGTGATTGTAAACAGATCTCTTCCACTTCCCCTACATTTTATCAGATCAGGATTATACACTTGGAAGAAACAGGAGACAGATACAGACATTGGACAAAGAGTATTAGCTAAGACAAGGGAGATAAGTACTAGAAAATCTGCAGAACCAGATGGCTTTCTAATAGGTTTTTTTGTTTGTTTGTTTGTTTGTTTTTACAAGAAATGCAAAGACTGACTCTTCCTGGTTGTGTTGCAAATGTTTTATGATGCTATTTTGAGCAGTTATTTAATCCAAATTTTTGCAGAGGCCTGTATTTTCATAATACATAAAAGAAAAGTGTGCCAAGCTTATTTCACTAACTAAACTCTGATGCTATAATTATGGCTAAACATATACATTTTGCCAAAATTTGACCAGATGGGCTAACTAGATCTTATTTGCATTCAGTAGATAGTGAGAAAGCTTTCAACCAGGCCAAATGAAGAATTTTATTTAATTGCATGCATTTGTTATACCCCAACTAATGCCAATGGCACAGGAAAGTATTTACAAAATAAAAAAGAATAAAGAGAAAACAGATGAAATTGAGACAAAGAGGGAAAGATGGAAGAGGCAAAAATAAAAAGAAGAAAAAGAGGAAGAAAAACACTTTGATGGAAGAATCAGAAGGTGAGAAATGCTCAGTACCAGAGAACTAGAGGCGAGCTGAACGAGACAAGTTTTGATTGCCATCTTAAACTCTGGATGGGACAGTTCATGACCGATAGAATGAGAAGGCAGTATCATGGGAAATAACTAACTGAGAAGGGGAAGGAAGGGAAAAGAAACGAAGCATGATGCATCCGATGTCTATCTTTCTATCTGATTCTCATATTCCACAATATCTATTGTTTGATGTGGATTACAGTGATCAAGAGACTAGATAAACTCTAGGATGCACAAAATCATGATGATACGATATTAGAAAAAAATTGGAAGCAGATTTTCAGAGCTTTCCGAAACAAGTCATGTTTGGTGAGTTGCCTTATCTGAGGCGGCAAAAAACTCCCAATTTTTGGCAGATGCATAGGCAACAACAGTGGGAAAAGATGTGGACGAACGAATCCCCTTAGGATTAGGGAACTCTAATAATGAAGATTTACGAAGTGATTTGACCTTAGGGACTGTCAGACAATTATTAAGTTTATCGTGTCTAAGGGAACAGTTCCATGAATACCATTGAATATGGCAGTACATAATTTAAACTGAATACGGGCCTCCACTGGAAGCCAATGCAGTCGAACCAGTAAAGGAAAGACCCTATCTGATTTTTTGGCTGAAAATATGAGAGGAGCAAGAACATACAGTAGACTTGTGTAGCAACAACTTACTGTTCTTTCTTTCCAGTTCTGCCACTTTCTTAGTGACTATATTGCATATTTATTACACTTTTGTTCCTATTCTAGACTCAACAAAAACATTTTGAAATCTTATGTCCTTCTGACATGTCTAGCACCAGCGATCTCAACGATGGATTCTCCTTTACCTGGCTATCAGACTAGGGCCTGATACTAAGCGCTAAACAGAGTGTCCAAGGCAAAGCGAACTCACCATGTGTACTTTGCTCCCCAAGCCTTTTCCACAATTACTACCCACTCTGATTGAGTTTTTGCTACAGGCAGAGCTTGAGCGTTAGAAATTCAAGGCTGATCCAATAAGTTGAGTTAATGCTGAAGACGGGGAGCATTAGCCCAGAGATTTTGTTTTCACTTCATGTGTTGCTCAGAGTATTTCTTTTCTGAAATTAATCTAGCCATGTTCAAGTGCCTAATTTTTGAAATTTTCAAAATATGTCATGTTCCTGCTAGAACCGACAACATCTTCCATGGCCTACTCTTGAGTTTAGATATCCATCTCCTGGGGATTTCTTTGTCCCCCTTCACCTTTGTTTGCTGCGGCTCAGAGTTTGCTTCTGGGTGGGATCCTCTGCTTACTCTGACTGGCTTACCTCCAAGGGAGAAAGTTCAGCTATCCGATTTGATCGGTGGGGTCTCTCCTTCCTGTTGCTCAGTGGACCGAGTCTCACTTTGGCTGGAGAAACCTACTGGGCTATCATTTTAGATGAGTTGGATCATGTAGTTCAGATGCCTGGGGTCACCTTCCTTCAGGCTCTGCGAAGTCCTTAGAAGAGTTAAAGCCCCTAAAATAACTTACATAAAGACTTATAATGGTGTTACTATTCAGTCACTTCCAAGAAGGTTTCTCCAGTGGAACACAGTTCTGCTTTCTCCACAGAATGGTGGCCCACGGTTGGTTAAATTTCAAAATTTCCACTTGGAAATGAAGTATTTCACCAGCCTTTTCCTCCTCCAACCCTCAATCTACAGGGACTGATCCAAACAGAGTTGCTTTGAAGTATCCCTGGTGACCATCTCTACATGGTCAGCAGTTCTGGTTGATAGTTATTGGAAGAGTAATAAGAAAATAAGCTCTCTGGGGTCCCTGAATTATGCAATGGTTTCAAGTGTCACGGTGACGTCTCCAAGGGTGAGAAGGGAGGACGTTCTCATGTCTCTTATAAGCAGGAAGGCTCACTGCTAGAATGTTCTCTACCCACCACATTGGTTCTAGACTGGTAGACAAAATCTTAGCACCAATGTGTCCTGGAATCATTTACCCCCTCTCCCTCACTCGAAAGAGAGAGATAATTTTAATAAAATGTGGTCACCCATTCCAGATCATAATGGTAAAGCGAGAAAAGGCTGTAATGATTACAGCAGATCGGACCTTCTGGATGGAAAGATCCACACCTCCCAATTACCTATTCGGAAGGCTTCAGATCCCCTCAACCCCCCCTTCTTGTGTGTCTCTTCCAGAACCTCTGAATGCGTTGGGAACACTCACAATTGTAAGGCGCACTAAAGTTCCTGTGGTCCTACCCTGATGTTGCAGAAATTCTGACGTCCTGAAAAGGCAGATTTGTTGCTGGGAGTTTCTTGTGTGATGGTGTCAGGTAGACACAGGATGTGAGGTGAAGAGGAAGCAGAACGGGGCTGAGTAGCTCTGGAGTAGTTGGGTGCTTCCCAGGTGTACGCTACGTTAAGATTCAGGGTGAAAGAGGGCGGGAAGCTTCTCTTTGAAAATGGACGTGAAGTCTGCATGTTACAAGCAGTGGCACACTTTGGCTTGCTTAGAGAATAGCACATGTCCTTGAAAATACTCCTAGTATTGTCAGCAGTTTACATCTGCTAACCTGTCCTGACCACACTTCGCAGCCCAGCTATACATACACAATACAGCCATTGAGGGCCTCACATGCTTTTAGACAGTTCAGAGACTGTAATACTTTACGCAACTTTGAAAGATCAGCACAAACCCTAGAACAGGTCTCACACTTCTCCCTTCCCCTCCTCTCCCCCCCCCCCCACCCCCACACAAACAATTGCAAGGAAAGTGTCTTTGGGAGGGGGCTACTCTGGCCCTGTCTCCCCTTGTCCTTCCAGCTCAACAGTTTATCTACAATCTGAGCTCACACAGGGGCAAATTACAGAGCAGGACTGCATGTGTGTGTGCATGTGTTATGTGTGCGTGTCTGCACATGTGTGTGCGTGTGCACATGTCTGCACATGTGTGTGTGTCTGCACATGCGTGTGCCTCTGCATGTGTCTGCACATGCGCGTGCGGCTGCATGCGTGTCTGCACATGTATGTGTGTGTCTGCATGCGTGTCTGCACGTGTGTGCATCTGCGTGTATCTGCACATGTGTGTGCTTGTGTGTGTGTGTGTATGCGCACACGCATTGGAAGGGAAGGCTAAGTGGAGGATTTGGAGACATAGCTCAAGATTTCATCTCAGAAACGGTGGCTGTGATGGATGAAGCATGATTTACAGACGGGGAGCAAGTGAAATAGCAGTGAGGTGGAGAGAAGCAGAGAAAGGGAATTTATATCCAGAACATGCAAGACGCTGAAAGCGCTTCAGTCACGGATTCAGTTTCACGGAGGATTAAGTCCTGCTCTTCACACTGACTGCTGATTCTGTCCTGCTTCCCACACCAAGGGCACGGCTGGAACTCCTCCAGCCCGTGACACCAGGACCTGCAACCAGGGGAAGGGGTCCTCTCGCAGCAGAAACTCAGCACTGTATGGCTTTAAGAAAACAAAAACATCTAAATGCTTCTCTCACGACCAACAGATTCCTGCCTGTAGTCTTCTTGTTTCCTTCGGCTCTCATGAGCCTAGTCCATGATGTATGAACTGAAGAAACAGTGCAGAGGGAAGAGAGAGAGCAGCACGGCCCTTCTAAACCTGTATGAGAAAGAGGGACAGACGGAGTGGGGGGCGGGGAGGGGGGAAGAGAAGGGAATAGAGAGAATTCATTAGAGTGATGAGTGTGGACAGGACACGGCTCTCTCAGACATGCAGAGTCAAGCACTGCACAAGTTTCATCCACCTTTTACACACCGCTAGACTGACAGCAACTAGGCTTCAAGCCAAATATCATGGTAAGGGGGGAGGGCAGAAGTAAGAAAGTGTTGTGCATTTCCCGCTGCACCTGCCCTTCTCATTCTCATGCAGCAACTCAGCAGACACTCCTACTGTACTCATATGCTAGGTTGCTCAGGACTTTGATGATTAACAGAACAGCAGCACCCTGAGTCACTTTCTAGCAAACTGACAGCGGAAGGAAAGTAGTTCCTAAATTCAATTTTCTTATGATGAAGGAAACAGAACGATTACCAGAACTGATAATGCTTTTCTGTGTTTAACTGCTCAGGAGGATGTGCACTGCAACAAGCATTAAAAAGCCAAGGACCAGCCTCCTCCCAGTTTCCTCCTCCATTTCTCGATTCCAGTAAACCAGTCGTTCCCAAACCTGGTCCTGGAGGCCCCCCAGGCAGTCAAGTTTTCAGGATAACCACAATGAATATTCATGAGAGAAATTTGCATCCACTGTATGCAAATCTTTCTCACAAATATTCATTGTGGATATCCTAAAAACCTGCCTGGCTGGGGGGCCTCCAGGGCCAGGTTTGAGAACCACTGCAGTAAACAAATAACTGTGTACACCCCAAGCAAATAGCTGTGCTCAATGGATACCGTCCAATCGCTGCATCCCTCACACTGACCCCACAGACAGCATCCAATCACTGCATCCCTCACTCTCGCTCTACAGGTACTATCCAATCACTGCATCCCTTACTCTCGCTCCACAGGTACTATTCAATCATTGCATCCAGTGTTGCCAGGTGGGCGGTTTTACCGCCCAATTGGGCGGTTTTCCGCGACCCGCCGCGGGAAATTTTTGCCCGCGGCGGGTTGCGGTTTTTTGGGCTCCTTTTTGGCTTCGGGGCGGTTTTTTCGCCGGCTTTTGCGGTTTTTTCGCCGGCTTTTTTCGGCCGCGGTGGGCGGGGTTAATGACGTTTCTGGGCGGGGTTAGTGACGTGGGAGGCGGGGTTAGTGACGTGGGAGGCGGGGTTAGTGACGGGGAGGCGGGGCCAATGACGGGGGAGGCGGGGCCGATGACGGCGGGGGCGGGGTTGATGACGGCGGGGGCGGGGGTGATGACGCGGGGGCGGGGGTGTCAGGGGCGGGGTTTGAGTTTGGGCGGGTTTTGGGCTGGATTTTGGGCTCCTTTAGGCTGGAAAAAAATTTTCCACCTGGCAACCCTGATTGCATCCCTCACTCTCACTCCACAGATACAATCCAGTCACTGCATCCCTCACTCTCGCTCCCCAGGTACATTCCAATCACTGCATCCCTCACTCTTGCTCCCCAGGTACTATCCAATCACTGCATCCCTCACTCTTGCTCCGCAGGTACTATTCAATGACTGCATCCCTCCCTCTCACTCCACAGGTACTATTCAATCACTGCATCCCTCACTCTTGCTCCACAGGTACTATCCAATCACTGCATCCCTCACTCTTGTTCCCCAGGTACAATCACTGCACTCCTCAATCCCCATAGAAACTGCCCAATCTCTTCATCCCCCTTTCTGTGGCTGCTGGATACAAGGGCTGCTATGAGTTACACACAGACACACAAACTCAGCATATAGCCACATACAGATATATCCACCGTCACACACTATCAGGGCACAGACCGTAGAAGTCTGCCCAGCACCAGTTTTGCTTCCCAATTACCGGTGTTGCCACCCAATCTCTGCTAAGATTCCCTGGATCCATTCCTTCTAAACAGGATTCCTTTGTGTTTATCCCACGCAAGTTTGAATTCTGTTATTGTTTTCATTTCCACCACCTCCCATGGGAGGGCATTCCATGATAATAAAGATCTTCACACATAAATCGACAATGCTTGATGGGCAGTATATCAAATATTAATCCAACCTGAAAGGCCCTTCCTCCTTCCATCTGAAAGTACCTGCGGGATAATGTGGAAGGTGTCCCTGGGGTGTGTTTTGGTCAACTTATGAAACGAACACACACGAATTGAAGCTTTAAGTCTAAGTGTGTGATTTTGCAAAGATTTGTAGCCATGGCTATTTTCCAGTGGTGAACCAAGGGGGGGTGGTGGTGGTGGTCTGCGCCGGGTGCACGCCGCTGGGGGGTGCCGCGGCGCGCACCTGCTCCTCCGAGTTCACTAAACTTCATTCGTTCGCTGCAGCTCCCTCTGCCCCGGAACAGGTTACTTCCTGTTCCGGAGCAGAGGGAGCTGCAGCGAACGAACGAAGTTTAGCGAACTCGGAGGAGCAGGCGTGCGCCACGGCACCCCCCCCCAGCGGCGTGCACTGGGGGGGGGGAGAGGTGTCATCTAGCGGGGGGGGGGGGGGGGGGGGGGGGGGCGCATCGGCGCTCCGCCCAGGGTGCCATTCAGGCCAGGAACGCCACTGCTATTTTCCAAAGGAATTTCCCTTCAAAAACTGGTGCAAAGTTTGTGGGTCAAAAGGGGTCTGTGAACTTTGAAGTGAGGTGGGCATTTTAGAAATCAGAGTCACGCACAAAAGATAAACACACTCAAAAAGAAACACGCACACACTGTCAATCTATCCCATCCCGCAGCCCCACCCTGCTTCCCTAATTTTGAGTTATTGAACTCCTGGAAAACATGTGCTACTACTAATACTAATCATTTCTATGGTGCTACTAGATGTACACAGCACTGTACAGTGAACATGCAAGAAACAGTCCTTGCTCTACTAATCATTTCTATAGTGCCACTAGAGTACACAGCACTGTACACTGAACACGTAAGAGACAGTCCTTGACTCTACTACTAATCATCATTTCTATGGTGCCACTAGAGTACACAGCACTGAGCACACTAATGCAGATACTATCTTTGTCCCTATGGGGCTCTCAATTTAAGTTGATATACCTGGGTCAATGAAGGGTTAAACGACTTGCCCAAGGTGACAAGGACCTGCAGTGGGAATGTGATGTTAACAGTCTCAGAGGTCCTGATCTTTATATTGCAAGAGAGACAGAAATGACAGGTAGAGCCTGGAGCGAGTGTGTAGGTGGAAGTCCTGGGATAAATTGCAAATGTGGGCAGGATATTACTGAGGAAAAATGGGGCTTCCTTAGTCTGTTTTAGCAGCAAGGCCACAAGCTCGATCTGTGCACATCATGTCTCTGTTCATCATACACCTCCAGAGACGTTTCCACGCCGTAGAAGTCTGCACAGATGCTGCAGGTTTACAGAAGACCCTGAGATGCTTTACACTTATTTATTATCCACTAGATCTAAGCAGATCACAAAGAGAAACACACAAGTCATAAAACAAACTTACAGGTCTCCTGGCACACATCTCCTCTCCTCGGCCTGGCAGTGGTCAGTCAGACTGTCCACTCTCCACCATAATGCTGGGCTTCTCCCGTGTCACAGGACCCTTTGCCATGTAGCTGTTCAGAGTCTTCTCCTGACACATACAGGAAGAAAAACATCACCCCATGAAAAAAGGCCACAGTATCTCCACTTTCCTCCCACCACATCTTACTCTCCAGCTGATACTCTGTCATTAATTAGATTTTATACAGCATTTTCTACCGCTTCTTACAATTAACCAGTTTAAGGCTGTTACAATACACACAAACACCTGAAACATAATACTTGAATACGACAAGAGCCTTGTAACCATGTCTCAAACAGCCACGCTTGAAGTTTCCAACAGAAGATCCAATCAGTTCTTACGAGATGGAAGTATTTTACATTACCTTCAACCAACTCGAATCAGCCTAAAGAAATTATATGGTGACAATATCAAACTGCCCACATTTTGGAACGCTATACTTAAAGAGCTAGGGAGATTCACTTTTTAGGAAATATTTGAAGGCATATCTCTTTCGTGTGCATTTATTAATGGATAAGTAATGTAATCAATCCGGGCATATACAGCGGGATAAAACTTAACAGGTTAACAGCAATATTCAGCACTTAGCTGGCTAAGGTGAACCACATAAAGATAGGACTGTATTTTATGTGGTCCTTAAGTGCTGAATATCGGTTTTGAATATTGACCCTTTAATGTATAGTGAAATTGGAAGATGTTATTTTATTTTAGTTACATTTGTACCCCGCGCTTTCCCACTCATGGCAGGCTCAATGCGGCTTACATGGGGCAATGGAGGGTTAAGTGACTTGCCCAGAGTCACAAGGAGCTGCCTGTGCTTGAAGTGGGAATTGAACTCAGTTCCTCAGTTCCCCAGGACCAAAGTCCACCACCCTAACCACTAGGCCACTCCTCCAGCTAGAACTAACTTAATACTAGCAAATCACCAGAACCAATGTAACGCCGATTTTTAAAAAAGGTTCCAGAGGAGATCCAGGAAATTATAGACCACTGAGTCTGACGTCAATGCCGGGCAAAATGGTAGAGACTATTATTAAGAACAAAATTAGAGAGCATACTCAAAAGCATGGATTAATGAGACAAAGCCAACATGGATTTCTACTACATTTCTTCGAAGGGGTGAACAAACATTTATTTATTTATTTTTGGTAGATTTATACCCCACATTTTCCCACTAGAGCAAGCACAATGTGGCTTACAATGTTACAAAGATTACAATATAAGGAGGGTAAGGACACAAAAGTCTGAAGGACGGGAAAGAACATGAGGGCAATACACGTTGGCTAAATGGGTATTGGTAATATGAGGAAGGTGAAGACTGAGCGTTAATTGGGGCGATATGCTTTCTCGAATAAAAATGTTAAGGATTTCTTGAATAGCTGGTGGTCATCAATCACTTTTAGATGCCTTGGTAGGATGTTCCAAGACTTTGGGCTGACATAGGAGAAAGAAGATGAAAAGAGCAGTTTGTATTTTACAGACTTGCAGCTTGGGTAATGTAGATTAAGGTAGGATCGAGCAGTCACCGACACATTTCTTGATGCTATCAAATCTAGCATGTAGGCAGGGGCTTCCCCATAAATTATCTTGTGAGTCAATGAGCAGATTTTGAAGGTAATATGGTCTATAATGGGGAGCCAGTGTCTATAATGGGGAGCCAGTGTAGTTGATAATGAAGAGGTTGTGCATGATCAGGGCCATGCCTAGGGTCTCTGGCGCCCCCCTGCAGACTATCAGTTGGCGCCCCCCCCCCCCCCCCCCCCCCCCCCCCGGTGAAAATGATCGCTCACCACTTGCCAAACTGACAGGAATTGTCAGCAATATTCTTAGAAACAAATTGCTATACATTGCAAAATAAGATAGCAGATGTAAATTCTCAAAGTGGACATATTCCAAACACTAAAGTGAAAATAAAATGATTTTTTTTCTACCTTTGTTGTCTGGTGACTTTCTTTTTCTGATCATGCTGGCCCAGTATCTGATTCTGCTGCTATCTGTCCTCTTAACTCCGTTTCCAGGGCTTCCTTTCCATTTATTTCTTTCCTTTCCTCCTTTCTTCTTCATTTCTGGTCCTCAGCTTCTGCCTATTTTCTTCATCCATGTGCAGTTTTTCTCCTCTCTTCCTTTTCCCTCATTTCATCTCCTTCATCTCTCTTCCCTCCAGTTTATGTCCAGCAATTTCTCCTCTCTCCCTGAGCCCTGCCCTCCCAATCAATGCCCATCCATGCCCATCTGTCCCCTGCCCCCTCCATTCATCCCTATCCAGCAATTCCCCTCTCTCCCTGGGCCCTACCCTCCCATCCATCCATGCCCATCTGTCCCTTGCCCCCTCCATTCATCCCTGACCCTATCCAGCAATTCCCCTCTCTCCCTTCCATGAACCCTGCCCTCGCATGCTCCTCTCTCCCCTGCCCTCCCGCTCCCATGTCCCAACTGCCCGCCCTCTTCTTCCCCCCCCCCCCTTCCAACATTCCTCAGAGTTGCCAACTCTGTAGTTTTCATGCAGAATTGACTGGCTGTGGCTCTTTCTCCAGTCGTGGGTTTCTTTTTTTGGGCAATTTTTTGCCTCGCTGGTTGTTCCTTCCCCCCTCCCCCAGCTCCTCAGGCAGCTATTTTGAGTATCAGGCTATTTTTGGGCTACTTTTGGCCCCGAATTGGGCAGGGGAATTTTCAGACATCCGGCAACTATTCCCTTTCTTTTTTTTTTCTTTTAATTTTACCTCCGTGACCATCCGGCAGCACAGCGTCAGTGCAGGAGGCGGCGCTCCCGACGTGTCTAGCCTTCCCCTTCGCTCATGTTCTGCCTTCTTCTGACATCAAGAAAATGACGTCAGAAGAAGGCGGAACATGAGCGAAGGGGAAGGCTAGACCGGGAGCACCGCCTCCTGCACTGACGCTGCGCTGCCGGACGGAGGTAAAATTAAAAGGATTAAAAAAGGAAAGGGATCTTGCTGCGGGAGAGAAGAGGGTGTGGGCAGTTGGGCAATGGGAGCGGGAGGACGAGGTAAGCATGGTGCGGCGGTGCCCCCCAAAGGACGGCGCCCCCCTGCCATGCTTACCCCACTTACCGTATTGGCACGGCCCTGTGCATGATCAAAGCACGATTTGCCTAATAATATTAGCCTTGCAGCCGTGTTCTGAGCAGTCTGGAGTTTTTGTAGATTGAAATTTCGGCAACCAACATAAATACCACTGCAGTAGTCAATATGTGAGAGGACCAGCCAGTGTGTAAGGGTTTCTGAAGAGCTCCCTTGAGAGGAATTGCCTGAGATGCCTCAATCTCCAAGTGATTATCCAATAAAACACCAAGGATTTTTAGACTTTGTGAGATTGGAAGAGCATAATCCTTAGTGATGAGTGAAGTTGGGATAATTTTATTATGCTGGGACGAAAGGATTAGACATTGCGTTTTGTCTTTATTGAGTTTGAATTGAAACGCTGCAGCCCAAGAATCTATGATGGAAAAACTAGCAGCTATTGTGTTGGAGATTTCAGCTAGTGTGGATTTAAAAAGGATATAGATGGTCACAACGTCCACATAGATGAATGGATTGAGGCCTAGGTTTGATAATGTTTTTGCTAGAGGAATCAGCATGATGTTGAAAAGAGTAGGGGAAAGGGGTGAGCCTTGAGGTACTCCACGAGAAGCTTTCTACTTGTGGATAAAGGTGAGCCGGTTGATATTGTGTATCTGGATTTTCAGAAGGCGTTTGACAAAGTACCTCATGAAAGACTCCAGAGGAAATTGGAGAGTCATGGGATAGGAGGTAGTGTTCTATTGTGGATTAAAAACTGCTTAAAAGATAGAAAACAGAGAGTAGGGTTAAATGGTCAGTATTCTCAATGGAGAAGGGTAGACAGTGGGGTTCCCCAGGGGTCTGTGATGGAACCGCTGCTTTATAACATATATATAAATGATCTAGAGATAGGGGTAACTAGTGAGGTAATTAAATTTGCTGATGACACAAAGTTATTCAAAGTCGTTAAATCGCGGGAGGATTGTGAAAAATTACAAGAGGACCTTACAAGACTGGGAGACTGGGCGTCTAAATGGCAGATGACGTTTAATGTGAGCAAGTGCAAGTGATGCATGTTGGAAAGAGGAACCCGAATTATAGCTACGTCATGCAAGGTTCCATGTTAGGAGTCATGGACTAAGAAAGGGATCTAGGTGTCGTCGTTGATGATACGTTCAAACCTTCTGCTCAGTGTGCTGTTGCGGCTAAGAAAACAAATAGAATGTTAGGTATTATTAGGAAAGGAATGAAAAACAAAAATGAGGATGTTATAATGCCTTTGTATTGCTCCATGATGCAACCACACCTCGAATATTGTGTTCAAATCTGGTCGCCGCATCTCAAAAAAGATATAGTGGAATCAGAAAAGGTGCAGAGAAGGGCGACGAAAATGATAAAGGGGATGGGATGACTTCCCTATGAGGAAAGGCTAAAGTGGCTAGGGCTCTTCAGCTTGGAGAAAAGGCGGCTGAGGGGAGATATAATAGAGGTCTATAAAATAATGAGTGGACTTGAACGGGTAGATGTGAAGCGTCTGTTGACGCTTTCCAAAAATACTAGGACTAGGGGGCATACGATGAAGCTACAATGTAGTAAATTTAAAACGAATCGGAGAAAATATTTCTTCACTCAACGTGTAATTAAACTCTGGAATTCGCTGCCTGAGAATGTGGTAAAGGCGATTAGCTTAGTGGAGTTTTAAAAAGGTTTGAACGGCTTCCTAAAGGAAAAAGTCCATAGACCATTATTAAATGGACTTGGGGAAAATCCACTATTTCTGGGATAAGCAGTATAAAATGTTTAGTACTTTTTTGGGATCTTTCCAGGTATTTGTGACCTGGATTGGCCACTGATGGAAACAGGATGCTGGGCTTGATGGACCTTTGGTCTTTTCCAGTATGGCAATACTTATGTACTAGATGGTATTCACTGCCATGTTCTAAAAGAACTCAACCATGCAACTGCAGACATACTGGGGATAATTTCATATCATGTTGTGCTTGGTCTGACTTAAGGCTGGGACATATTATGCTGGACTAGAACAGAAAAGTATTGAAAATACCATGGCCAAATATTCAAAAACACACAAACCAACAAACAGAAGCAGACCAAAAAGACCAGACTAAAACCACATATGGTAAGAGCACTAAAGAAGTGTTTCGGCCAAAAGGCCTTCTTCAGGGGTCTTCAAATTGATGTATATAGATGTTCCTCCGAAACTCACATAAAGTAGAAAGACATGAACTCTGAGAAGAAGCTGATTGGCTTGAATAAAAGACCAGCCAACCGATCAGCAAACATCATGTAGATTAACTTGTTTTTATAACCACGTGCATACATAAAGGAATTATTCAAGTCAATCAGCTTCTTCTCAGAGTTCATGTCTTTCTACTTTATGTGAGTTTCAGAGGAACATCTATATACGTCAATTTGAAGACCCCTGAAGAAGGCCTTTTGGCCAAAACATGGACCGTGTAGGGTCCAAATAAAAACTTCTTTGGTGCTCTTACCATCTGTGGTTTTAGTCTGGTCTTTTGGTCTTCTTCCGCTTTTGTTTGTTGGTTTGTGCATTTGGCATTTTTTGTGGGAGACTTTGGACTCTCTTTTTGTTCCTCTTTGCCAATATTCAAAAATACTTATCCAGTCAGTGCCAATCGTTACCCATGCCTCTCAATTATCAGCTTTCTCATACCTCTACAAGCTGGTGCCAGTGTTCTATTGGTTTCCTTGGGTTCCCTAACATCTCAGTCCAGTGATCCCTGCCTGCCATGTCGGCGTCACCACCAACTCGACACATTCCAATCACTTCATTATGCCCTATGCTGTTTAAAAAAAACAACAAAAAACGTTATACGAAGCATCAAGTCACAGAGCAATGTATCCATTCCGCCATACAAAAAGTTCTTCTGTCCCAGCAAGCTTCATGCTCTACAATGAAGTTTGACTATCACAGAAAGCAGCTCATTCCTGAGTTCTCCACCTCACAGGACCAGTCTTAGTCCCTCTCATTATCTTTGCATCATAGCTCCTTTAATTAAAGGCACAGAGACATCATAGTGATCCAAATCTGTCCCCTGCTTCCAGATTTTTGGCAATCCAGAAACAGGTCCTGCTTCCACTTTTTTACCCAGCCCAGATCTCCCCAGAGACCACATGCAAATCAGTGTAACGTCTCCCCCCACAAAGTTTCCTGATGGAGCACTCACCAGTCGTAGTCCATGACGGCTATCGTGAGACTGACATGTTCCATGTTCTCGTTTGGAATATCAAAGACCAGGGCCTCGTTGTAGGTTGGATTAAGCGTGTTCTTCTTGATTGAGGTTTTGCGCTTCTTCAGTCGCCTGCCCTCACACATCAGCGAGGCTTTGACATATGGATCTGTGGGGAATTCAAGGAAGGAGGATAAAGAGTGAATAATAGTATTATTTTGACCCAAGCCTGATTTTGGTTCAGGCTCCAAAATGAGAAAAAAACTTATAGGCCTGTGTCTCTCACTTGAACTTCAGTGTTGAAACACTGCAGAACAAACAAAAAACCAAAAGGGTTGGGTCTAACTGACAGGGTAACATTATTTAGCAACATGGTGGCCACAGATGTGTTAGTGAAAAACAGTACAAAATGGCTCCTCAGGAAGATGTAGTAACAGTTGTTTTTGGGAAACAGAACAAAGATGGCTTCATGGGAAGATGACCAGGTGTCACAGAAAATGTTTTGAGGAGGATGTGGTCAAAAATGTAGAAATGAGGGGTCTTGCAAGAACATGACTTAGTCATCCAGTAAGGGGTGGTCTATTGCTAGCTTTTTCCAGTAAAATACTAACCACTTCATTACTATAGCCAATCAGTGTTAACCATGACATTAACATAGATCCAATCAGGTGTGCTTACTGTCATATTACCTGTATCCTGAATGGACCTATACAAATTAGTGTACTTCCTACTTCAAGTCAGAGAGGGGTGGCCACGGCTGCTCTCTCTCCATGACAAACCAATGTAGCGCATTAGAATTGGCAAATTACCCAATTGCTTTCTCATGAATACCTTTGAGAGATAAAATATATCACATAAGACTAAGACCCAGAAAGCACCTATGTGCAACTGGGATACAATATTCCTATAACCAATTGAATGGTACTTCTCATGACAAATGGTGTTCTGTAAATTGTACCTACAGAGCAATGGCTAAATTGTAATCATACTTGATGCCTAAGAAATAAAAGATACCTTCTTATACTTCTAATTATATTTGGTCTGTGTTCTTGGTTACTTCAGAGCTAGTGCACAGCTCTGGTAATTAAGGAGTTCAGATAAACGATGTGAATATATTAAGAGCAGCCTTGGGAATTTCCTGTGTTCGGGATACCTCCAGTCTGAGGTGTCTTGAAGACTGGAAATAACCCAGAAAAATATACAAGAGTGAAGGAGAGATGAAAGAAGAAAACTGTGAAATCAAGAGAACACGTCAGAATCTGGTGTCTGCTTATGCAGTGTTTCTTATATGGCCTTTCACAGACTATATCAGAACTGTTTACAATATATAAAAAGAACCGTCTCAAACTCCACAGAATACAAAATAAAAATTAAGAAATGATAGGAAGGGATGGAAACACAACAAAGTCCCACTAGTATTTAACAAATCAACAATCTGTGACACATCAGGATCTCTCTCTACTTAACCATCACAAATCATACATTAAAAGTTTGTCTAAAAATCCACATCTTTAGTCCAGCTTTGAACTCTTTCCTTCCTTACATTTAGAGGGAGAGACTACCAAAGCAGTGGAGCTGCACAGCTAAATACAGCGTTGTGGGAGTCCTGTGCCCCCTTTCAATTATCTTTTGTATTCCAAGCAACCTTCCCCCCCCCCCCACCCCACCTGCCCCCAACGATCAACCCAACCCCACTAGTCCCAGAACAATCCTATAAAAACAGCAATTTCAGAGGGCTGTCCACTGATATTCTGCGCCAACTGCTCAACTGAAAGCCGGATTTTTTATGGGCAGGTCCGGGGTGGAGTTGGTACTTAACTGCCTAAGTTAAGCAAACAAATTTTAGGCATAAAACTCAGCCCTATCTTTATCTGGGTTCGCTTCGACAGAATATCACACAACGGCATAAAAAAATAATCAGCCTCACAAACCCAGAGACTCGTTACTGGAGCCTGGACATGACCTGGCAATGAATATCGGGGCATAAAAACACGCTAAATGCTGCCAGTGGAATAGTTACTCCATGTATTTGAACATCATACTTTTGAATATTTTAAAATGTGTGTTTTGTACCATTTGAAGCGCAATTTCCAAAGTCATTTCCAAGGGCAAATGGGCTTCTGCAAATTGTCCCTGTAAAAGCGCTTGTTGATAGGTCTTTTGAGTTTATCTGGCTGTCAAAAACATATTGGGGCAACTGGTCACCCAAATTCAGAAACCAAAATGCAGGGCATTGAGTGCAAATGGTATAACAGCCTCTGGGCCGCTGGTCTATCATTTTAGCATAAAAATGGAACTTAGGTTTAGGTGTTAAAAGGTTACAGAATGAAGGGGTAGTTTCACTTTTACAGCAGCCCGTCTTTGTTGTCCCCCTTGAAGCTGCCACACTAGGCGATTGCCTTGCTTGCACCCGATGCCTCAGGGTGCTGTATTGTAGAGGAAATTATTCCTGGATTCACACAAGAACTAGTGAGCAGTGAGGGGAAAAGGCTTTAGTCGGTGGATACAGCAACTTCTTGTACAGACTCCATAAGAACAAAAACAAGGGATGCAATAAGCGGCTTTAACACCCTTACAAAATGTATTTTATGCGGCTATTTGAGTTGTACTGCTTTCCCAAGATGATATGTCAGAGCAACTGAAACAAATTCAAGCCCCCTAGTCATGTTCCCATCCTGCGTGCCCTCATGCACCCAAGCCCCAAGGGACAGAAGATGCAAATGGATTTTTCCAAGCCTATGATATGGCAGAACCATGAAGGTAGACCAAACAGATTAAAAGAAAGACACCACGAAAAGGGTAACTATCCAATGCAATACCCGGCTCTAGGCGCACCTAAAACGGAGCCGAGAGGCTTCACCGGGCGGTCACGTCACTGGAGACGTGAAGCAGGCACAAACCTGAGAAGCCGGTGAGGTCCATGGCCTTCAGGTTCGTGGCTTTGATAATGGTCAGGGTCAACCTTCCTGCAGTCGGGAGGTAGCAGAGAGAGAAGTTCACTTCACCCAGGTCAGCTTTCTCCTGAAAGAACGAAAAATAAAAGGCAATGAAGGCTGGTACTATCACAGTGTGTCACGACAAAAAAAAAACAAAAACAGAAGAACAGCAACCCTTGCAGTCACACGAACAAGTCAAATCCAGCGAGGGTGATAAAAGATTGAACAGCAGACAACGTCCAATATATTGTGGCTTTATTAACATCCGAGACTCGACACGAGCCGTGTTTCGGCCAAAAAAGGCCTTCCTCAGGAATCTTCTATTGGATGTATGGTTTGTACTCCAGAGAGTTCAAGCGTTCACACTTTCTTTCAGAAGCAAACAGCAAAGGTATTAGACATCACGTGCATTTCATTAAGGTTAGCTAAGAATTCCCGTACATCCAATAGAAGACTCCTGAGGAAGGCCTTTTTTGGCCAAAACACGGCTCATGTCGAGTCTCGGATGTTAATAAAGCCACAACACATTGGACATCGTCTGCTGTTCAATCTTTTGTCACCCTTGCTATCACAGTGTGTGCCAGCGTGTCAATGAATATTAGACAGTGCATGCCGGTGGGCTGTCCTGCCAGTCTGTAAGTGGAAATAATGCCCGTGTGCATCACTGAGGTGCGCTGACCAGCACAAAACCTACAGGAAAATAACCTCCAAAAATCAGAGAGGCAGGTGGCACCGTAAAGAGGGTGTGAGCTGTGAACGCCAAGCATCCATTTCATCAGCTGTATAATTAAGCCAGCAACAGTGCAACACCCAAGATATCAAATAAACAAAAGCATATAAAATAAAAATATCCTTCATCACCCCAAATATCTCAGATATTCCCTCTATTATTTATTTCACATTCGGCTTATGTTTGTTATGTAAAAATAACTGAAACAAATAAGTTGGGCTTTCATAAAGTAATACCAAAAAATAAATATACCAAAAATGTATACGACATAAATCCAATCTAATTAATATCTTAATGGAATGAAAAAGCCTCAGAACCTTAACTGGGCGCATAATTGACACTGCTCAGTTTTTATTCAATCATAATAAGCCTAATAAAAAAAAACTTCCTTAAAGTGCTGAAAATATTATCATCAATGAAAAAGCAAGTGAAAAAAAATCCTTTTACAATCACATCCTAAGTCACGTAAAAAGCAAACAGTCTGTCTTTGCATTGGTCCGACTCAAATAGTTCTGGATGTTTAAGAATTGGGCCACAGCAGTGCAAAGTTAAGCCGTTTACATTTATTCTATGCAGCAACTTTCTCCGCCTCTGGTGAGCTCACAATCTAAGTTTTTGTACCTGGGGCAGGGGAGGATTAAGTCACAAAGGGCTGCAGCGGGAATTGAACCCACTGCACTGCTCCCCCTCCACTCCCTGAAATGTCCCACATATCCCCCTTCAATCTGACATCCCCTCCTTCATCTGAGATAAACCAGTGATGTGAACTGAAACAAAACTTGTGAAAGATCAGGCTACATCCTAGACAAAGTTAGCATAGCATTACTAAGTCATTGTCTTTTTAAGCTACGGCCCAGGACCGCCGAGAGACTGAGCCGAGCCCGGGGCAAGACCGCCCCCGGGGATCCCACTGCCACCGCCCCCCCCCCCCCCCAAATCGCTACTCAGGCTGCCGGCATCGCAGTCCCCAGTCTCCACCCGCCCATCCCCATCGACAGCCCCCCTCCGTCCAACACCGGGCCCCCTGCATTCAAATTGGCAGCACCTCACCTCCATGTGAAGGCGGCAGATTGCCTCCCTTCAGGTCCTTCCTCCCTGTGTCCCGCCCTCGCGGAAACAGGAAGTTACATCAGACAAGGGCGGGACACAGGGAGGGAAGGCCCGAAGGGAGGCGATCTGCCACTTTCACACGGAGGTGAGGCGCTGCCGATTTGAATGCAGGGGGCTCGGTGGCGTACAGAGGGGGGCTGTCGAAGGAGCCGAGGGCAGGCAGGTGAGGCCAGGGACTGCAGCACCAGCAGCCTGGAAACAGGAGAAGGAGAGAGACCCCGGTGCTGGGCCCCCCTTGGAGGCCCGGGCTCCTGGAATTTTGTTCCCCCTGCCCCTCCCCTCTCAGCTGCCCTGTCTCAGACTGGCACAGGAAACAAAGATTCACATTACTTTCTTACCTCTCAGCCCAGCTAATGCAGCTGTAGGCAGTGTAGAAGAAAACATACATATTTTAAAATACAGTTATACCCGTTTTCATTGGTTCTGGCTACCATCATCCCCTACACAGAGAGGACATAATATTTGCTATGTTTGTGTTTGGAGAGAAGCATATTTGCCTGGAAAGAGGATTCATGACCTCAGCGCAAGTGTCCGTCCCTTCGGTCTGAAGGCTGCAGAGTGGGATTTGAGCCTGCCCTGCCTGCAGCTTATCCGATTCCTGACAGCTGTACCTGACTGCTGTGATTATCTGCTTCACTTATATCCATTATGCAATAAAACTAAATATTCTATCTGACCTTTTCTAAGCATCTGAGTGGGTTATTTGCAGGTATTTTGGGAAATACAAAGGAACCTTGGGCTGGTGACTAGCGGCTCACACCATCCAGATATCCCCCCCCCCCCCCCCCCAATCCTCTCGGTAGCCAGAGATATCTCATCTGTCTCCCCCGGATAGACACTCCATGACCCCAAATGCCCCCTGTTCAGCTGCACATCCCTGATCAGTCTCTACAGTATGGTTGAAGGCAGATATTTCAAAATAGATCTGGCAAATAATGCCACTGTTTTGAAACATAGGAGCTGTTTACCCAGAACCAGCTTTGAAATAGCACCCAGCCCAGCCAGCTGAAAGTCCACATGGGGGGGGGGGGGGGGGGGGGGGGGGGAGGGAGGGAGGGGTGAAGAGCACATGCAGTCTTAGTGGAGTATAATGCAGATGTTCCTGGGCTGAGTTTTAGGTACCGATGTTCAGCTTTTTTCCATATACCTATGCGATTTAAGTTAGGAAAACCTTTATGCTGGCATAAATTAATACCGATAATATTTACAGCCAGTGGCCCTCTGCATTGCTGGGTGAAATACCCTTAATCCATGCTCAGAATTCTCAGTAACACTATCCGGATAGCGATGAGGCTGACTGTAAGAATTCTCAGTGGTATTAATCCGGATAGTGCCGAGGGGTTTGTAAGAATTCTCAGTGGTATTATCCAGATAGTGCCGAAGGGTTTGTAAGAATTCTCAGTGGCACTATCCGGATAGTGCAGAGAGGTTTGTAAGAATTTTCAGTGGTATTATCCAGATAGTGCCGAGGGGTTTGTAAGAATTCTCAGTGGTACTATCCGGATAGTGCAGAGAGGTTTGTAAGAATTCTCACTGGTATTATCTGGATAGTGCTGGGGTTTGCTCTGCATTGCTGGGTGAAATACCCTTAATCCATGCTCAGTAACACTATCCGGATAGCGATGAGGCCGTCTGTAAGAATTCTCAGTGGTACTATCCGGATAGCGATGAGGCCGTCTGTAAGAATTGTCAGTGGTATTATCCGGATAGTGCAGAGAGGTTTGTAAGAATTCTCACTGGTATTATTCGGATAGTGCTGAGGGGTTTGTAAGAATTCTCACTGGTATTATCCGGATAGTGCTGGGGTTTGTAAGAATTCTCAGTGGTACTATCCGGATAGCGATGAGGCCATCTTTAAGAATTCTCAGTGGTATTATCCGGATAGTGCTGAGGGTTTTTTAAAGAATTCTCAGTGGTATTATCCGGATAGAGCTGAGGGATTTGTAAGAATTCTCAGTGGTACTATCCGGATAGTGCAGAGAGGTTTGTAAGAATTCTCACTGGTATTATCCGGATAGTGCTGGGGTTTGTAAGAATTCTCAGTGGTAATATCCGGATAGCGATGAGGCCGTCTGTAAGAATTCTCAGTGGTATTATCCGGATAGTGCTGAGGGGTTTGGAAGAATTCTCAGGGGTACTATCCAGATAGTGCTAAGGGGTTTACTATCCGGATAGTGCTGAGAGGTTTGGAAGAATTCTCAGTAGTATTATCCAGATAGTGCTGAGGGGTTTGGAAGAATTCTCTGTGATTTGCAAGAATTCTCCGTGGCACTATCCGGATAGCGATGAGGCCGTCTGTAAGAATTCTCAGTGGCACTATCCAGATAGCAATGAGGTGGTTTGTAAGAATTTTCAATGACAATATCCGGATAGTACAGCTGAATACTGGCAGAAGGTCAGCTCTCTTCATAGCGGTGGACACTTTCTGAATGTGAGCTGGTGATCTTTAAGAAAGAGACAAAGAGGAGGAGGAGGAGGAGGAGGAAGAAGAGGAGCAGTAAAACAGGCAGCATTAAAAGATATATTATAAGTGGATGAAACAGGCCATCCAGCTCTACCCTATAAAAAGAATTCCCAAAGCCCCGGAAGACACTGCAGCACAAGGCATGGCTAATGAATTAACAAAGCCGAACCTGCTCTCACTGCCCCATTGATTGGCTTTTAAAAAAGGGAAAACTAGTCTCCTTGCTTAGGTAGGATTTTTAGGGATATAAATTAAATTAATGACAAGCTGGAATAGCTCAGCTCTCCAGAAAGATCACAAGAGAGAGAGACGGAGCGTGTAAATGTTGAAGGAGATTGAATAAGTGAATGAAAAGACAGAGAACAAATGTAATGTCACTGGGATGCCCCCTTCCCTTTCTGAACTGCGCGGTAAAGGACGGCGCTGAAAAAGTGCTGTAATTTTCATTTCAAAGTCATTTTCTTGGAAACTGGTTTCTATACACCTGCAGAAAGGCGACAACGATGCAGATCAAAGAAGCCAACTCTGGTCCTTATCTACTTTCAGTAAGCCTAACTGCAACCTACACTGCCGGTTTAGAAGAGGTTAAAGGAAAAGTGTCTTTCTGAATCGATTGTCTGCTCACCTAGTACAAACGGCTTTATGCATCGTTATGTAACCAGTGGAAAAGGACACAAAATGGACCACGTAACATGACCAAATGACTGATACATGAAAGTCCTGCTGGAATTTTCCCAGGAATGTATAGCCAACTGACGTGATGAGTGTTACGGTAGACTAGAAAAGTCCCAGGAACTCTCTCTCTTCGCCCACAGTCAAACTTTTCTCTTCATTTGCCCCCTTTTTCAATGGTCTTTTTAACGTACATGACTCATTTTTCACAACTAGGCTGACACCGAGGCTTGTGCATTCTCCAAAATCTACTTCTGGGTCCATTTCACTCACTGAAGTTAATATGGTTAAGTACATATTAACGCCACAAATCACCACCCAACTCACTCAAGTATCAAAATGCAACTCTTACGCCACCCTATCTAACACCCCCGTCTCTAATTCCTCATACATCTTCTGCTTAATACTGATTGTATACAAGATCCTGTCATGACTATGTCATAACTACACTCTGTAAGCCACATTGAGCCTGCAAATAGGTGGGATAATGTGGGGTACAAATGCAATAAATAATAATAATACATAAGTACTGCCAGACTGGGACAGACCAAAGGTTAATCAAGCCCAGCATCCTGTTTCCAACAGTGGCCAATCCAGGTCACAAATACCTGGCAAGATCCCAAAAAAGTACAAAACATTTTATGCTGCTTATTATAGAAATAGCAATACACAAACTAGTAGAGAAATAAGTATGTGTGCCTTATGCTAAGGGAACATCTCATCCAGTCGCCGGGGATTTTATTCACTACTTCCGGTGTACCCCTATTTTGCGACAGTTATCATCATTGACATTTTCTCTCCCTTCAGCCAATGTGTTTTATGTTTCTGTTAATTTTTAATTTTTTTAAATTTTCAAGAGAATTTTCTCCAGCTTTCTCTTCTTTGTAATTTTTAATTGTTATGCTAGAACATTCATTTACAGTGGTGGAAATAAGTATTTGATCCCTTGCTGATTTTGTAAGTTTGCCCACTGACAAAGACATGAGCAGCCCATAATTGAAGGGTAGGTTATTGGTAACAGTGAGAGATAGCACATCACAAATTAAATCCGGAAAATCACATTGTGGAAAGTATATGAATTTATTTGCATTCTGCAGAGGGAAATAAGTATTTAATCCCTCTGGCAAACAAGACCTAATACTTGGTGGCAAAACCCTTGTTGGCAAGCACAGCGGTCAGACGTCTTCTGTAGTTGATGATGAGGTTTGCACACATGTCAGGAGGAATTTTGGTCCACTCCTCTTTGCAGATCATCTCTAAATCATTAAGAGTTCTGGGCTGTCGCTTGGCAACTCGCAGCTTCAGCTCCCTCCATAAGTTTTCAATGGGATTAAGGTCTGGTGACTGGCTAGGCCACTCCATGACCCTAATGTGCTTCTTCCTGAGCCACTCCTTTGTTGCCTTGGCTGTATGTTTTGGGTCATTGTCGTGCTGGAAGACCCAGCCACGACCCATTTTTAAGGCCCTGGCGGAGGGAAGGAGGTTGTCACTCAGAATTGTACGGTACATGGCCCCATCCATTCTCCCATTGATGCGGTGAAGTAGTCCTGTGCCCTTAGCAGAGAAACACCCCCAAAACATAACATTTCCACCTCCATGCTTGACAGTGGGGACGGTGTTCTTTGGGTCATAGGCAGCATTTCTCTTCCTCCAAACACGGCGAGTTGAGTTCATGCCAAAGAGCTCAATTTTTGTCTCATCTGACCACAGCACCTTCTCCCAATCACTCTCGGCATCATCCAGGTGTTCACTGGCAAACTTCAGACGGGCCGTCACATGTGCCTTCCGGAGCAGGGGGACCTTGCGGGCACTGCAGGATTGCAATCCGTTATGTCGTAATGTGTTACCAATGGTTTTCGTGGTGACAGTGGTCCCAGCTGCCTTGAGATCATTGACAAGTTCCCCCCTTGTAGTTGTAGGCTGATTTCTATCCTTCCTCATGATCAAGGATACCCCACGAGGTGAGATTTTGCGTGGAGCCCCAGATCTTTGTCGATTGACAGTCATTTTGTACTTCTTCCATTTTCTTACTATGGCACCAACAGTTGTCTCCTTGTCGCCCAGCGTCTTACTGATGGTTTTGTAGCCCATTCCAGCCTTGTGCAGGTGTATGATCTTGTCCCTGACATCCTTAGACAGCTCCTTGCTCTTGGCCATTTTGTAGAGGTTAGAGTCTGACTGATTCACTGAGTCTGTGGACAGGTGTCTTTCATACAGGTGACCATTGCCGACAGCTGTCTGTCATGCAGGTAACGAGTTGATTTGGAGCATCTACCTGGTCTGTAGGGGCCAGATCTCTTACTGGTTGGTGGGGGATCAAATACTTATTTCCCTCTGCAGAATGCAAATAAATTCATATACTTTCCACAATGTGATTTTCCGGATTTAATTTGTGATGTGCTATCTCTCACTGTTACCAATAACCTACCCTTCAATTATGGGCTGCTCATGTCTTTGTCAGTGGGCAAACTTACAAAATCAGCAAGGGATCAAATACTTATTTCCACCACTGTATAACATGGAGATATATCCTTGCTATCTTCAAGCGCTTAGAGAGAACTTCTGTGTTGAAAAAATCGGGCTCGTCTATATCAATGTTAGTATGTGTGCCTTATGCTAAGGGAACGTCTCATCCAGTCGCCGGGGATTTTATTCACTTAGCTTAGGTTTCCAGGTGCAGGTTATACCCCCAAAAACCTGGAAACCTAAGCTAAGATAAAATTTAAAATTTAAATTTCAGTACTAACATTGATATAGACGAGCCCGATTTTTTCAACACAGAATACCTCCATGTTATAAATGAATGTTCTAGCATAACGATTAAAAATTACGAAGAAGAAAAAACTGGAGAAAATTCTCTTGAAAATTTAAAAAAAATTAAAAAACTAAAATTAAAAATTAACACAAACATAAAACACATTGGCTGGAGGGAGAGAAAATGTCAATGATGATAACTGGCGCAAAATAGGGGTACACCGGAAGTAGTGAATAAAATCCCCGGCGACTGGATGAGATGTTCCCTTAGCATAAGGCACGCATACTTATTTCTCTACTAGTTTGTGTATTGCTATTGAAGGATTCCTAGTAGACAATTGCCACAGGATATTAACAGTTTGACTGTATTCCAGAAATAAGCAGTGGATTTTACCAAGTCAATATGGACTTTTCCGTTAGGAAGCTGGCCAGACCCTTTTTAAACCCCGCTAAGCTAACCGCCTTTACCACATTCTCTGACAATGAATTCCAGAGTTTAATTACAGGTTGAGTGAAAAAAAATGTCTCCGATTTGTATTAAATTTACTACTTTGTAGCTTCATCGCATGCCCCCTAGTTCTAGTATTTTTGGAAAGAGTAAACAAACGATTCACGTCTACCCGTTCCACTCCATTCATTATTTTATAGACCTCTAGCATATCTCCCCTCAGCCGTCTTTTCTCCAAGCTGAAGAGCCCTAGACGCTTCAGCCTTTCCTCATAGGGAAGTTGGTCCATCCCCTGTATCATTTTCGTCACCCTTCTCTGTACCTTTTCTAATTCCACTATTTATTTTTTGAGATGTGATTACAGTCTGAGCATCCGCAGGAAAAGGAGATGAGCTAAAAGGGAACCCATAGTGCCATGGTTTCTGTTCTAAGTGTCAGAGAGAGTTCAAAGACCAGAAAATACGTGAAAGAAACCCAGAGGCAACACTGGATAAAATGCAAATGTATTGAGTGCCAGTAACGAAGTAGACTCGACACGGAAACGTAGCATCAGGAGTCACTGTCTCTAAAAATATAGAGAAAAGAGAACAAAATATATCAATCACACAGAAAAATTATACAATAAAAATAAACAGAAATGACGTCAATAAACCATATCAATAAAAGATATCTAAGCCAAAAAAGATGTCAACGAGAGACATATATGACCAATCGCGTCACAGCATATTGTCTGGATACAACATCCAACATTCAAATCCTTTGAAAAAAAGAAAAAACAAACAAATAAATATGTACTTATTTTAAAATTTCTATTCTGTACAATCCTACAACTCTCGGAGCATCACAGCATAACATATACATACAAATACATATAGAGAAAAATATATCTGCTGAAATGAGAATATATGACAGCATAAATAATGATAATGAAATATAAAATGATAAAAAAATACCCAAAACAAAACATAGCGAACATCAGCAGCCAAACAAAACAGACCAGGGGTGTAGCCAGACACCCAATTTTGGGTGGGCCTGGGCCCAAGATGGGTGGGCAGAAGAACCCCTCCCTGTCCCGCAAGGTGATTTGGTCTCTCCTTATCTCACCAGCATGCCACATGGTCTCTCAAACATCCCCCCTCTCCCACATACCTTTTACATAGCAGATTTTCACCAGCAGCGAGCAGCAACTAATACACACTGCTCATGTTGGCCTCACAGCCTTCCCACTGATGCAACTTCCTGTTTCTGCATAGGTGGGAATACGTCAGAGGGAAGGCTGTGGGGCCGGTGCAAGTAGTATGTATCAGTCGCTGCTTGCTGCAGGCAAAGGTCTTCTATTTACAAGGTATGCAGAAGAGACAGTTGTTGAGAGTTTTCAGCTGGTGGGGCTTGGGAATCCCTGCCAGCCACATCATAGATGTGCTGCTGCTGGGTGGGCCTGAGCCCAAAGTGGGTGGGCTCGGGCCCACCCAGGCCCACCCTTGGCTACGCCACTGAAACAGACATCAAAAGTAAAAACATACATCTCAGTGCCTTAGTGTATATGATTAATGTTCAAAGATTAATACCTTATAAATGACTACCCCTAAAATATATATATAGATATCTTGGATATAAGACTAAAACAGCTGATGAGTATAATAATAGTATTGCTAAAAAAAAAAAACACTTTGGCCACTGGAAAAAAGCAAACAGGATGCTAGGAATTGTTAGGAAAGGGATGGTAAATAAGGCCGAAAATACTATAATGCCTCTGTATCGCTCCATGGTGTGACCTCACCTTGAGTACTGCATTCAATTCTGGTCGCCATATCTCAAAAAAGATATAGCGGAATTAGAAAAGGTTCAAAGAAGAGCGACTAAAATGATAAAGGGGATGGAACTCCTCTCATATGAGGAAAGGCTAAAGAGTTTAGGGCTCTTCAGTTTGGAAAAGAGACGGATGAGGAGAGATATGATTTTATTTATTTATTTATTGTTTGCATTTGTATCCCACATTTTCCCACCTCTTTGCGGGCTCAGTGTGGCTTACAATAAGATTTGAATAATGAGAATACAGTTGTTACAAATTGGTTATGGGTTACATTGTACAAGTTATGCGAGATAATCGAATTATCATTAGGAATATCACAATGGGACATCAACATTGAGACTTTGGGAGGAGACAATGGGAAGCTTAAGGGCAGTGTTAAGACACAGAGGCACATGGTGTACATATTTCTGTAAGTATATGTATGAGTAATGTGGAATTAGGGGGGATGAGAGATCATAAGTGGATGTGTGATGCATTGATGTAAGTGAGTGTGGACTCTATGTGTTTTGTTTTTTTTCCGTAAATTGTCTCAAACAGATGGGTCTTCAGTTGTCTATATGTCTATAAAATCCTGAGTCGTGTGGAGTGGGTGCAGGTGAATTGATTTTTCACTCATTCAAAAAGTACAAAGACCAGGGGATGCTCAATGAAATTACATGGAAATGCTTTTAAAACTGTATAATTATAGTACAGGAAGAGGCCGTCACTGGATGCCCACCGGAAGGGTGGAAGGCCAGATTTTAGGACTCAGGCTGTAAAAATACCAGCTAGGTTTAAAAATCTATGACTGGCTGAGCATGGACTTGCTTTTCTTGCAAGTTAATATGTGTTCTACCCTAAGATCTATCCACTGGAATAGTGGCAGGCCAAACTACATAGCTTTGTACAGCTGAAAAGCACTGACTAGGCCTGATAACGTACAAACTGAATGTAGCACTTATTAAAATGGAGTTTGTCTTTCTATAAGATGAAACTTAGATCATAAGATAATAGAAAAAGGGGAAGTGAAACTGATATGCTAAGAATAAGATGTTCTGGCAGAAGAGAAAAACATGTTGACAAAAGAGGAAATTGCGAAATAACTTGCAATAGCTGGAACGGAAAGAGTTGGGTACAGAACAACAGATGGCAGGACACGACAGTTTAACCACAGAAATTGAGAAATATTTGAAAAAAATAGGTCCCAAAATAGGTCCAGCCATAGACTTCTATAGAGAGAAAAGAGTATAAAAGAAGGGTGATTTTGGCTTAAGTTAGGAGTCCGTCCCCGACACATTGGAAGCAGCGAAGCTCTGTCCGGTTGTACCCAGAATCTGTCTGCTGAATGTACCTGATTAAAGTCTGATGTGCAAATAAAAATCCTTATTCCAAATGATGATTTGTGGGCTTAACTTAATGATGAAAGGCTGTAAGTATAAATGCTTTTGCTATATCAGGCTATCTTTCGCGGCATTGTATAACTTGTAACCTAAATCCAGTTTGTCATAAGGCTGGTATCTATTCCTTGCCAGTGCTGAGAGGCGGACTAATGCGGGTCTCTTAGATCTAACGTCTTTCTCAGTGGCAACTCCTCTTAGAACTTCACAACCCACTTCACAACCCCCTGATTACCCCAGTACTAGCGCTATTTAGAGATGGAGTCAGATTAAGGTCACTCTAGCCTTCTTGGAGGGGTTCTAGACCCCCCTAAATTATTTACATTTGGTGACCCTCGAACGCTGTATTTTTACACGCTAATTTTTGCACACAGAGGGGATAAATCTATGTGTTCAAAAATTTCTTTCCTGTCTTTCCATTTTCTTCTCTGTTCTTTTTCTGCCCCTCTCTTCTGTCCATCCTTTTGATTTGTGAGGTGTGTGCAATTCTCTCCATCCTTCTTCCCCTCCCTAACTTCTCCCTTTCCTACCTCTGTCCGAGCCTTCATTCACTGCTCACTGCAGTTCTCGGACAGTACACTCCATCTGCCCTCCTGTATGTCCTGCGCTCTCAACTAGGATACCTCTCTGTCCTGATTGCCCTCCCCAATTGCCCTGTTTTTATTGCCCTCCTCCTTTTCGTCTCACTTGCCTATTCTGGCTATCTTTGTACTTACTCTGATCTCTGTTCTTTCTCACTGCAGTTCTCTGAAATCATTCTGATCTGTGTCTTTTCTGTACTTAACTACTGACAGCCCTTTTTCCTGCCTATACACTGCTGTGATCTCCCTCTAAAAAGACCTGCGCTCTTTTTCTCAGCGCTGCACTTAAACCTCCGATTCTGCTTCTACCTTGTCAGAAATTGTCCCGCACTGTCTCTGTGATCTTGTCAGCTGTTATGCACATTTCCTAGTTCTTTTAACAACTGCGTAGTTATTTTTATTTCCCCTTTTCAACTTCTGTTCCGCTCTGCGGACACCTCGCAGACCACGGACATGTCCACTTCCCCTTGCCCCTTCTTATGTGTTCCTTAACTCCGTTTGTTTTATGCTTTTATTTAAT
This sequence comes from Microcaecilia unicolor, assembly GCF_901765095.1. Taxonomy (NCBI): domain Eukaryota; kingdom Metazoa; phylum Chordata; class Amphibia; order Gymnophiona; family Siphonopidae; genus Microcaecilia; species Microcaecilia unicolor. The sequence goes on along the minus strand of NC_044033.1, from coordinate 257,376,992 downwards.
TATTTAATTCTCCTTATTCTGCCCGTTCCTCAGAGAGACTATTTCTCTATTTCTCATCTCTGTATTTTGGAAACACCTGCTTCCTCTCAACGAGAACTTGTCCTCTGGCTTATAAAATTACAAATGCGCAGTACTCTTTCCTTCCCTGCGCCATACTATTAGGCCGTTGCCCCCCCATTTCTCAGCTGCTCTGTTTGTGGGCGCTGTCCTTTTCTGACTTACTACTCTATTTCATTTTTTCTCAATATAAGTCCCTTTACGCAGAAATGAACAAGTCTCATCACATTTGCCTGCTGTATTATCTTTTCTTCTTCCCTTCCCCCAGTTAAATCTTCCGTTTTCTGACACTTTGAACAGTTGAACTTAGAGACGGGTTTCGTTTTCCCTCTATAATTTTTTTATGCTGCAAAACACATACTGGTAGATCTTATCGTAACCCACAATGTGGTTCTGCATTTTTAACCTTGACTTTTCTGTATGACCACACATGGCTCGCTTAGCTTCCTTTCTCTCTCTATTTCCTCTCTGTTACAAAAACCCTTACATTTCAGATTCTGTCTTTTTACAGCTTTGCTCTGAAACCCTTTTGTTACTATTGCGGTACATCCTTTTGTAATATGATTTGGTTTCCTGCCATTACAGTTAAACAACATCTGTATAATGGTTTTTCTAATTACTTTTACTTATAGGATTAATTAATGGTCCAGTCAAAAGAGGGTGGTTTTCACTCCGGTAATTGGGTTTTGCCAATGTCTTTATGTGATTTCCTATACTTGTAGCATTTCCGGATGCAAGCTACATATGAAAGCACAAAATTTGTTTTGCCGTTAAGAAGCTGGTGTTTTTAACCTTATGCCAGTTTAACCTATCTCCCTACTATAGTTTCCTGCATGTGCTATGCTGCTCATTTTTTATTCCTGCTTTCCTAGCCATCCCTGTGTCATCTCCGTCTCTCCTTATTCTTTGTCCTCCTCTCAAGGCAACTGTCCCTGTGTTTTAGGGCCGTCCATTGTTTTTTTCCTGTTCTGCTTTCATGTCTATCTGTCTGTAGATCTTGCACTCAGTAAGACCCAGAATTTCCTCTCTAGTGTCTCACGCCACTGCTTTCTCACTGCTTTTGGGATTTATTTCTGCCTGAGTCACATTTTTCTATATCTTTAGCTTCTCCATTTATAAATGCGTGTATGTCACAGTTTTCGTTTATCCCTAGACCTTTACTTTCTAACCCTTTGGATATAATGCTATAGTGTCTGTCCTTTTAATGCATTTTCCTTCTAAAAATGGGTTTTATATTGTGTTAAGTTTGATTGTTCTGCTTCTATAACAGAGGGAGACTCAAGAGAATGCCAAAACAAAATACTTCTTAGCACATAAATTCAGTTGTAATCGTCTAGGAAGCCTTAGTCCGGAAACTAAAAATTAACCCTTACTTTACAGAATCAAGTGATATACTGGTAGTAATGAAATTTAGATTGCCGTTATTTTAAAGACACAGTAGAAGACATTAAAGAGCTGCCGTATCAAGTGTAGAATTTACAGTTTCAGCTTTCATATGAACACAGAATGATTACGGCGGTCTATCTGAGCAATTAAAGTAGCAACGTAGTTAGAATTGTCATACTTCCTCAAACATTAACTCCCTGGTTCCTTACATAATAGTTTCTAAGAACTGCAATATGTTTGATTAGATAAAATCCTATCCTGATTAATTATACCAGCATAAAGTTTTAAAATGAAAAATTAAACTTACAGTGTGCTGTATAGTCCTATTTTCAGTAGCCGTAATGTCCGATGCTTGCAGTGAGTGGTGAACTCAAATTAAGCACAGGAAGCACTCGTCCCTTCTGGTTTTATTTCCCTTCCCTCTAACACCTACATCAACATTAAATCCTTATAACAATTTTCTGCAAACCCGTACATATCCTTGATTTTTGAAATATGTTCTGGTTCTTTACAAACTCTCTATAGTACTTTCAGGAAGCAGTCTCTTAACCACAATGTTTCCTCACACTGTACTGACTTCCATGCTGTAGCGGAATCTGCTATGGCTATGGATAAAACGGTTACTTTGCACCCCCTCCCTCCTGTCACAGCCTCGGCTGTAAGACTGTTAAATTCTGTTGCAATTTATCTCACTTCCATACTTTCTCCTTGCAAAAGGACTCTTGGCCAGCTTTGTGACTTGTTTTTCTAAGCTATCTGGACTTCAGAAGCATGCTCTTCTCCTTCATGTATTGTCAGTGCTTATACTGTAACTTATGGCTGGCTATCATAGTATACGGCCATCTTTCAGTCTGCATAACTCACTTTTTTATTGCTTTTACGTGTTTAATCCACTAGGTGCTAAATAAAATATAACTAATGATATTTCATTGTCGCTATTCTATTTGCTTGTCCTTTTTAATTACTCCTGAATAGTCGCTACTGTGAAATATATTCCTTTTTAATTTTGATAGTCTCTTGGCTACTATTTTCAGTTGTAATATTAAATTTGTACTTGTCCTAGCAGCTGTTATCACACCCTTTTAATTTACAATTAGTTTTGGGACAATTTTATACTTTTAGTTAATAATGCTTAAGATTTGTCATTTATTTTCCTATTTGCCATTTGCTTTGGGTCATTTCTAGCTTGTGTAATCGGTTCTGAATTCACTTTTATATTACGGTTTCCTGTTGTTGCCAATGCCAGCAGATGTTTCTTTCTCCCAAGCTGTGCATAATTTCATATATAATTGCCTAGGTTTCCCTGAATTTGTAGTTTGATTTATTGTGACATAATTAGGAAACATACCTTTACAGTTTGCTGTTTAGACGCTATATAGATTATATCTTGCTCCCGTTATAAGCTAGGTGTTATGCTGTCCCCGCCCATCAGCTTCTATTGCTAGTACTATATATGGACATTTTACTGTTTGTGTTATACTGCGCTAGATATGAGGAGATCTTATTCACTCTCTAGATAAGGTGCTCTGTTTTAATGGTGTACTCATTTAAAAGAAATATAAGTTACAGCCCCTGCACCGTACTATCGTGTTAGTTTTTTTCAGGATGCTTTTTAATATACTGCACTTCCTCGCTTGCATTGTGGTTTTCGTCCTCCGGCTGCATACAGCCTGGACTGGCTTATTTTAAACACTTGTAATAATGAGCTAGGTTATAATATTTCCGGATGAATATTTCCACGTCCTGAGAATGACAATCGCTTTTAAATAATATGGTTCTATAAAGAGTTAAATTGTGTAAGTCTTTATAACAAGTTTGATATGAACTAGGATCCAACACAGAAAGTCACATGAAATTACAATGGATTATTGTTACATTAAGAGCTAGATAACCCCTTGTATAACTTATATGATAATAGAAGTATTATGTACTATATAGAAGCATCTCTTTGCTTTTACCTTAATAGATATGCATATAAAATATGTTTTACCTTTCCGGTTGAGAAGATGATGGCTGCGTGCCATGGGAATACAGCGTTGCTTAACTTCTTCAGTTATTTCCTGTAGGTTCTTTATAACCCAACCTTCTCTTTCCTTCTCATGCTGCAGCTGTTCTGTTTGTCATCATTTAGACATATCATTTTAGTCACTGATTAGTATGTATGTTTTATGCCGTATCATTGGAAGTTCTTGGTGTAAGAATCACATGTTTTAATTTGTTTTTTTCCCCTTTCACCTGTTTAGCCACAAAAGCTTCCTGCCATCGCATTCGGGTTTATTTTATTTACTATGTTCCTTTTCTGAGTGTATGGGTATTAATTTGTCATACTTATGGGTATTAACTTGTCATATTTGCACCACGATTCTGGTGTCCTGTTTCAAAATTTATTGATTTATATGTTTCTCTTATATTTTCCTGTTTAGATGCTACTTCCAACCTATCCGGTACCCGCCCCAAAAGCATTTAATATGTATTTGCCTTTATTTCATTTATTCTAGGGGTATAGCTCCGGACTACACATGTTATAATGTCTTTGTTAATATACATTTTCTTGCCTTTTGTTGAAATCGGTGTTTCAGTAACATATATGGTTATCCCCTGTTACTTTCATTATAGTATGTAGAAGTATCATGTTTTGTTTAATGTCTATATTTTGTTTCCATACACAACTCCCAACATAACTTTACGGTATTATTTTCTGCCTTACATTACAAATTAGGTAGGTCAGTTTTTACCATATAATATGTACACTTTATTTTTATTTCGTGGCTGGATCCTTAAAGTCTTCTGGATCGGCCGCCGCCCATAAGGTGCCCAAAAGTTTTTTTTTCCCCTGTTACAGGCTAAACTCCTTTTAATGATCCACACCCACCCCTCTTTTCCTTTTCTGAAGTATATTTTAGGGACTCTTCCCTGATACATACTATACCCTTACTCTCATTCCTATTTGTGTTACGCTAGAACCATTGGCTTACGTACCGATGCCCGGCAAAAGGTAAGGGGAAGGGCTTACACCCCTCTACGGGGCAAAATTTTTGTCCTTTGGATGGATGACGGTACCTAAATTGTTAGGGATTGGGCCATTAATACCACCCAGTTTTCAGGGTGTGCCCGGCCCCCCAGTCTATAACACTTGCCTCTTTACCAATTAGGCTAGAACCTGTAGCACCGGTACTCCTGAGGGACGCCTCTGTACCGTTTCCTACTAGCTAGTCTAATCAGAGGTCGTAAATTTATAGTTTGATTAATTGAAAACCCAGTGGGAGCTGGTTGAAGCGTTTAGGGTTCTTGTCACAGTTGATGCGTTTTTGATGCGTTTAAGGCTCCTAGCACGTGAAAACTCATTGGGTTACTGCCTACCGGATTCACTGTACCTTTTTCACGGGTACTTGAATCCCTTGATGGGTGCACTCCCTGATTTAGGGCTCTACCAGTGAGCGTGTATTGTGGCTCCTGGCACCGGGGATGCGTGTATTTTGGCTCCTGGTGGTTGATGAAGCGTTTAGTGGGCTCTTGACTAGAGTGGTTGATGAGGCGCTTATTTGGCTCTTGACCAGAGGCTTACCCTGGAAGGCAGTATTTATACATAGTTGCATACACACTAGCGTATATTCTTATCTTTACCTTTATCTTAATATGAATTCTCTATACCTCTCCTCTGTATGTCGACTAGTATGTAGATCTTTATGCCGACTGATCATTTATATTTTAGACCTCCTACACAGAATTTGAGTATAATAGAAGACACGTGAGTATCGCATGCTCTTGTAAACTATTGGCGTACCGCCCCTAGCTCTTTTCATAATTCTACTGTATTCTCTGAAAACCTTGGTCCTAGGACTGTGTTCAAAATCGGGTTCTATAGCGGCTCTGAAAAAATTATTATATAATTTATTTTCACTACTATACAACTATACAACTATCACTGATACTTATTTTGTCCCGTCCTTAACTTATGGCTTCAAACCACTGATTCTAGGCCTGGGTTTCATGTATATTTGCTCTAGCCCACAGTTATCTACCTACGTTCTAGATCATTGCTGAAATTCCACCATTGGATATTTTAATCAATATGATCACCCTCACACCACCCCCTCCTGGGGAGAGGGTGCTAAACTTTTCCCGAGCTACAAATCTTTTCCCCCTGCTGAATAGAATGTCAGCTGGTCTTCCTCATACAGAGTATATTACTACTCCCCTGTCTGCAACTGAGCTGAATGGCCTTGTTCTGCGACTCCCGAATATTACTAAAGGAGGGAACAAGTGGCTACTAAAACTACAACAGGCCACTCTAGGGACAGCTCTTTCAGTAGGAAATATGAAGGTCATATTGGGCAGGACCGCCCATGCTAGCATCACTGATTTGTTCACACAAGCAGGCTATGCTGAACTTGTGACTGAGAATCAGTATGATAGTGCCCCCTTGACAGTGATTAAAGAAAAATTGTTTCAAGAGATACGTACTTCCTTCCCTGCCCAGAAAGATTTCTCCGTCATCACTTCACAACGATGGGAGGTGGGGTCAGAACTGATTGAAGCTTACCTAATTAGGATGCAGCAGTTGTTTCATGATGAGATTGAGGAAAGATTTGACTCAGACAATGCTCTCCCTGTATTCTATTACTTACTTAAACAGACCTTACCCTCTAAGGTCAGGAAGAACCTAGATAAGACGATAGGTTTACAACACATGGAATGGCCACAGGTTCGGGAACATATCCTTCACTATTGCAGGCAACTAATTGAGAATAGGCAAAGAGAGGTCCGCCGGGACCAGGTTTTGCACAGGAATCTCACAATGTTGCAGATTGCTGATTTGAAGGCTAAGATGTCCTCTAAGATCAGCCCCTCCACCCCTTCTAGTTCTAGCACCCCGTCCACCCTATATTTGTTTTCCTCTCCTCATGGCACTAGGTACCCTGCTATCCTTAGTTCCAGTTCACCTACTACTTGCCCTCGTGTTTACCCTGATTTGCCAGATTATGAAAAACATAACCCCCAATTCAGGTATGCTGACAATCGCAGAGGCCTTAAAGCTGGAAACCAGGATTCCCAATCTAGTCCCTATCGCCGTGCTAGTGTGGCATGTTTCCGTTGCCGTCAAATTGGACATTATGCATCTAAATGTCTTCTGCCAGTTCAACATTGGCCCAGAAATCAAAATCGCCCACCCCACCCGTCCATAATGACTAGGCGTATTCCGAACCCGATCTGATTTTGTAGTTCACAGTTACTCATAGTACTCAGCTCCTCATTTAGTATCCAGAAACCATTTATCTGTATATGTGTTGCTGTGATGTTTCTGTTTCTATTACAGGTGACATGTTTTTATTTTATATTTCTCTTGGTTTAATTGCATGTGTATATTTATGGTACCATACAAATGACCTAACTGAGTCAGCAAGTTCTTTATTTGCTTTTATGCATACCTTCCCTGGGGAGTTCTTATCAACTGCAGGGATGAGCGATCCCCAGAGGATATTCATTTTATGTTTATATATATACTGTATATATATACCTTTACTGACTTATTTATGCCATTTTACTTTATACGGGTTCCCTTTTAAATAAAAGCTATGTATTGCTCATTGTTAAAAATGTTTTCTGCTTTAACTGTTGCGCTGTCTAAATTGATTTGACCGTTACTTCTTTCGTTTTTTTCCATGAATATAAAGTCTTCATTTTTGAAATCTCTTTATGATGTGTGTGATATCTGAAAGCTTTTCATTATTTCCTTGTCTAAGAAAGAAGAAATATTTAATAACCATTATTCGTTATATGGAATAAATGCGAGAAATATTCCCTTGAACTGGCCATTTGGGGGAACATTTTGCGCTGATCATAGATTTTGTAGTATTCTTGAATTGAGAATTGGTGAAGCTTTCAGACATAAATAGGGAAAATTATGCACTCCACTTTCTGATTCCTTTCTATTTAAAACAGGTTATCACAATAACCCCTGGAATGCCAACTATTGCTCTTTTTGTCTCTCTGTCTTTCACTGTGAGTGATTGTGAGACAAACTGGTGTAGATTATTTGTGTGCAACGGTCCTGGAATTTATGCTTTATGTATTTAACTAACACCTTGCTTCAACTAACTCTTGCCACGTGGTAATTTTGTCTTGAAGCAATATGCTTCTTCCTACTTCTTTAATTGATTGAAAAGGGTTACTTAAACTCTATGTGAAGGTCAATAACTTTTGAATGTTTTTTTTTTTCCATTTGTCTTTTTCAAGGAACCTTTTTCTGGCATTGCCTTCTGAATATGCCTTGCTGCAATTCAGATGTATCATATTTGGTTTTTATTTTTATTTTTTTTTATTAAGCCTATTTTTATTTTACACCCTTCAGAGTGTTTTTTTTCCATTTTTTAATTTTTTTAATTTTTCATTTTCGATGCTTTTTTATTTTGGGGACACACCATACTTGGGATACACCTCATGGCCCTCCTCTCTGATGTTCTGCCGACTCTTGCACCTTTTTATTTTCTTCCCTGATGCTCTCCTCTTACATAATTTATTTATTTTCCTCCTTCCGATTTTCCCTCATATCCTCCTCCCTGGCCCCCATTTATACCCACGACCCGCCTCCTAACCCCTTGTCTAATTCTTGTATTTACGCAATGGTTCTTCATGACTCCCGCTAGCATTATGATTTCTTCCAATAAATTAACCACATAAATTGCACTGTTTAAGTTTCGCCTTTCCCCAGATGGATACAGGAATTCCGTTGACGTCCCTCACCGAGGAGACGACTTCCAGCAAAGAAGAGCTACCCGATAATATATCTGATCTGAAAGATATGTTGCAGCAAAGAATCGCTAGATTGAAGGACAGATGCACAGACCCCAACATTACCTGGTTTGAGATACGAGACATTATTGAGTGTGAGTTTCATCAGATGCATCGATTGGTCCATGAGCGAAAGAGATAGGCTCTCCACTTACTAGAGTTGCAAGAAGCTTTGGCCTTTACCCTTCTTTCTGAATCATCTAGCTCATAAGTCCTGCTGGCCTCCTGCAGCTGAGGGCTCAACCCTTGGTGAATGTTAGTCATCGCAGGTGAAGATTCCATATCTATTGGCGATAGATGGCAACACATTGCCCTCCATACATCAATAACTTGAACATTTACCATCATCTCTAAATTTTTATTGTTTTTTTTGTTCCCTTTTCTTTTGTTCCATATACTTAACTATTGTTATTTGATCATCTCTTTGTAATAATTACCAATCTGTCTTGCACATTATGCAAGCCAGAAGTGGGGATATATTATGCAAATTCCAATTCCTAGTATTAAGAGGGTTGCAGTTGACCCCTACCAATCAGGAGATATAATTTCATATATACTATTGCTATTTATGTAAATTGGCTCTTCATTATTGAATCCTTATGGTTTCGCTTTTGCTTTTGCACTTAATTAGCACTGTTTTCTCCATGTTTACATTGTCTTTCATTTCTCTTGACATTTATATATTATTTTTGCTTATTCAATTCACACTGATTATGCCCACCAAGATATAGCAATGTATCATTCAGGCATACAGTTATTTTGCTTATTCCTTTGCCAGCCTCTGATTCTTGATGGACTAATTATGATGGTATATGCCTAGAATAAAGACATGGAAGGATCCAAGTTTGTACACCACAAGTACGTCTTCAAGATCTATCCAGGACCAAATGATGTTTGATCCCCCAAGGTTGTGGCAATAATCTTTACACCTTGCAAACTACTGGACCACAAGTCTTGGGTCCATGTGAAAGATATACAGGTTTACTCAGCCGCAGAACCAGATGTTACCAGCCTAACCATCTCAAGACCGACCACTTCCTTCAGCAGGCCAGCCTGAAAACCCAGCCCTGTTAGATCTTCCAGATCTCCGTCCAGATTCTTCTGCACTTCCACCGCCTCAACCATGATCGATGAAAGAGAATTTAGAACTGATACTTAATTTGAGAATTACTGTTGTTGTTTATGGACATTATAGATTCATATTTTGTTTTATTTTCAGTTTAGCAGTAATCCTGTCTAGATATTGAAAAGGTTCTATTTTTCCTATTATTTCCTATTATTTCCTTTATTGTTCTAATTGTTTTTCTAAGAATATTCCCCGTTATTTCTGTTAATGTAATTTAAATTGACGTTGATATTGCTCAGATACAAGGGTAACATCAAACCCTAATACTGGCTATGATATCATAATGTAGGTGTAAACCCTGTTAGTATCAACCAGTTATGCAATTGTTTAACTTTGGTGTAGGCTTACTTAAGCTGCATGTCTTTCTGTAGGTTTGACTAAGCTCCAAGTGGGGTAACGGATATATAAAATGCGTCCCATACTTCCAGGTCATTATGCATATGTCAAGATCCATGCATGACCTTTGTTAATATATAGTTTCATAGGATTCACCATTTTTGCTGTATGAGGCAACCTCATACTTGCTATCCAATTTTAAGTGCTCATGATTGGATGCTAATGATGAGTAATAGTAAGGTCCAGGAATTCCGACCTGTTTAAGGATTCTGAATACCTACAACCTAAAACAGCCTGCAAACAGAGTACTAACCATATATTTGTTGAGGCACCATAACAATGCTTAATCAAAACCACTATTCCTTCTCAAGACCACTGAGATAGATAGATTATCTCCCCATGTACTATGCAATAGATACACTAGAAGCCATAGAAAGACCTGAAAGTGTTTTTTTAGTATGATCCACCTGAAATTGCTATTACCCGCATACCTATACTTCATGGGATTTTGTAGATGAACTCATGGATTTGTCCCATTCATAAAACCTTTCTCACTACAGGTTTGAGTAAGTCTCAAGAGAGATGTCATCAGGATTAAGCCCAAGGGGTGGGGTAATATAAAGGGAATTCCATATGCCCAAAAATATACCACCTAAGAATGAAGTTTTCTGTCTTGCATAATATCTGCTAGCAATCCATAAGAGCAAAACTCCCCCTCTCGTTTGATAGCTTGCCACCTTCTGGAATGGATGATGACAAGCTTGACGAGCTTTGTGTCACCCCTCCTCAGAGGGGGTGACAAGTGGGGAATGTATAATTATAGTACAGGAAGAGGCCGTCACTGGATGCCCACCGGAAGGGTGGAAGGCCAGATTTTAGGACTCAGGCTGTAAAAATACCAGCTAGGTTTAAAAATCTATGACTGGCTGAGCATGGACTTGCTTTTCTTGCAAGTTAATATGTGTTCTACCCTAAGATCTATCCACTGGAATAGTGGCAGGCCAAACTACATAGCTTTGTACAGCTGAAAAGCACTGACTAGGCCTGATAACGTACAAACTGAATGTAGCACTTATTAAAATGGAGTTTGTCTTTCTATAAGATGAAACTTAGATCATAAGATAATAGAAAAAGGGGAAGTGAAACTGATATGCTAAGAATAAGATGTTCTGGCAGAAGAGAAAAACATGTTGACAAAAGAGGAAATTGCGAAATAACTTGCAATAGCTGGAACGGAAAGAGTTGGGTACAGAACAACAGATGGCAGGACACGACAGTTTAACCACAGAAATTGAGAAATATTTGAAAAAAATAGGTCCCAAAATAGGTCCAGCCATAGACTTCTATAGAGAGAAAAGAGTATAAAAGAAGGGTGATTTTGGCTTAAGTTAGGAGTCCGTCCCCGACACATTGGAAGCAGCGAAGCTCTGTCCGGTTGTACCCAGAATCTGTCTGCTGAATGTACCTGATTAAAGTCTGATGTGCAAATAAAAATCCTTATTCCAAATGATGATTTGTGGGCTTAACTTAATGATGAAAGGCTGTAAGTATAAATGCTTTTGCTATATCAGGCTATCTTTCGCGGCATTGTATAACTTGTAACCTAAATCCAGTTTGTCATAAGGCTGGTATCTATTCCTTGCCAGTGCTGAGAGGCGGACTAATGCGGGTCTCTTAGATCTAACGTCTTTCTCAGTGGCAACTCCTCTTAGAACTTCACAACCCACTTCACAACCCCCTGATTACCCCAGTACTAGCGCTATTTAGAGATGGAGTCAGATTAAGGTCACTCTAGCCTTCTTGGAGGGGTTCTAGACCCCCCTAAATTATTTACAAAACAAAATTTTCACGCAAAGAATAGTTAAGCTCTGGAACTCACTGCCAAAGGATGTAGTAACAGCAGTTAGCGTATCTGAGTTTAAAGAAGTTCCTGGAGGAAAAGTTCATAGTCTATTATTGAGATGGACTTGGGGGGAGCCACTGCTTGCCCTGGGATATGTGAGGTGGATGAAATTATGCAAGTCTCTGTGGTTCAAACTACACTCATGTAATACTGTAGCGAGAGGAAAAAACAGATAATCGTTACTCATATAAAAGTCTCCATGTTGTAAAAAATGTGTGTATATATATATATATATAAACCACACATTAAAAATAAGAACAGAAGTGTCAAACTACGATATGTAAAAATATAAAAAGATAAAAGCATGTAGGCAGCTGAGAAAGTGTCACCAAACGAAAGCAACCATGAACAGAGGTGGAAAGAATAATGAAATCAAAGGCTGAATGTGTTCAAACCACTGGGGGCCTTAAATGTGAAAATTAAACAGTGTAATGCCGCACAACCAATCTCAATCATAAGCAAATCAACAAACGTTACCTTTACGGAGGCAAAGAATCCTCCAGTATCCTTACGCAAAATGCGCTAACAAAACGCCACACATGCACACCTTAAGAAAACAACAGCTGTCTCAGTTTGAAAGGACACAGTTCACTATCATAACTCGACACAAGAGATGTACATCACTCGAGTGTAGGAAAAAAACCCATTAGACAGCCGTGAAGAATATAAAGTGTCCTGGCAGTAAAACCCACGAGGGAAGCTTTCCATCAAAAACAAGCACATGTATGTAAAGGAAAAAGCTCACAAACATATACATTAAACTTATACAGCCAGAGGAGGAAACTGAGAGATATGTATGTTGGTATATCATAAATGCTGCAACCCAGCCTCCTGTTTTGCCTCCATGCAGAGCGGACACTGGTAAACATCGCTCCGCGAATCCCACTCACTACCCTCTTAATTTGAGCCACTGCAGTGTGCAGGGGTATAGACAGACCTCACAGTGGGAGGGGGCCAGAGGCCGAGGTGGGGGGGGGGCACATTTTGGTGTGCCACCCTTCCACCGCCTCACCGATGCAAATACCTTGGCTGGCAGGGGCCCCAACCCCCGCCAACTGAAGCCTTTGTCCAGCGCCGGTCTCCAGCGCCGCCGCATTTCCTGCCCTGCTCTCACTTCCCCTCATGTTCGGAACGCTCCTTTTAGTGAAATTGCTTGTGAGGGGAAGCGAGAGCAGGGTAGGCAATGTGGCACTGCCGGAGACCGCCGTTGATGAAGGATTCGGCTGGCAGGGGTTGGGGACCCCCGTCAGCAAAACCAGGGGCCCAGAAGAAATTTAGGGGGGCCAGGTCCCTGTGGCCCCACCTAGCTATGCCACTGCAGTGGAGTGATAGAAACAGTGAGACACAGGAGAGAGGAGGTGCGAGCCTGAAGCAGAGAAATGCCACGGGTTTTGAAGGGCAGGAGCACTCCTTTGATTAAGGAGCTATACACTGGTAAGGCCCCAAAGCAAGGAGCCTGGCTGGAAACATGCCGATAGCAGGGATCAGAGCTCAACCCACACCCCCAACAAAGCGGCGGATGATGCATTTACCTTTGTGCTTGAAGAGCTGCATGCGGCCAATCTCAAAATAGTAGAGATGGGTGATGAGCTAGTTGGAGGTCAAATTGGGGGAATTGATGGAGCGAGTGGACTGTCTGGAGGGCAGCTTGCATGAGGTGGAAGTTGCTCAGAAGCATGGCGGAGATACGCTGGAGTCGCAGGTTAACTCCCTACAGTTGTTACCCAAAAAGGCACCACCGGTCCAATCTCAGAATGGATGGAATTCTGGAGGACACAGAGGCTGGGCAGCCTATAGTGTTTATACAAAAAGTTCTGGGCTCCTGTTTTCTGGACTCCCCTGCCCAACCCCAATTTGAGGTGGAAAGAGCACATCGGGAGCTCTGACCCAGGCCCGACCCTATTCTTCCTCCGTGGCATTTATTGTTAAGCTCTTACGCTACACGGAGCTGGCCTATGTGCTGAGTGTGGCTCAACAAACGAAAGTGTGTAAATTTGAGAATTGGGAGCTCAAAGTCTTCCCAGACCTTAGCGCAAACAGAGAGAGCTGTGGAATTATAAGCAAGCGCTAGTGACGCGAGGCATCCAGGCTGTAGTGTGATATCCCGACAAAATGGGAAGAAACGCTTTTCGACTCTAGTAAAGACATTGAGAGTTTTATTAAGTCACTGGATTATACTCATTAGCAAAATGGAGTTCCCCGCGGAGGTGTGGAGAGGAGAAAGAGCTTCCTCTGACCCCTTCCCCTAAAAAGAAGAGTAGGAGCCCTGGCTTGACCACGTGGAAGAGAAAGAAATCTACTCTGCTGGTTCAAAAGGCCAAATCCTTGACCCATCAGAGGCAGACTTTTTTGCCACATCCTGGAGTGGTAACCAGAGAAGTGGAGGGGGAATCGGAGATGTCTGTAGAGCCTGAGGTCCCAGTCAAATGACCAAGAGGAGGCTGGTGGTGACAGCCCTCACCATGCAGAGACAGAGAAAGATCTGCTTAACCCTTTGATAGCGTGAAGGTAGCTCAGGCGGTTGCTGTTACTGTATCTTTCTGGAGACTGAGTCCTTGGGTGTTTACTGTTTGGGGGCATAACGGCCAGTTGGACTGCTCCATCCAACGGAGCGCTGGAAGAGAAGTTGGGGGGGTCTGAGGGGTATAAGGCAGCTTGTGTGGATTAACAGGATTATGGCAGCTTATGCTTATGGAGTGTAGTACTGGAGAATGTATGTGAGGGGGGGGGGCAGGAGGAGGGGAAGGTCTTGGGAGGTGGTGGAGGGGTTGGGGGATTTTGCCGGTATCATGCCCCAGTCATGGAGACGGTTGTTTACCATAAGGACATGGGTGGGGGTCATATGTGTCAAGCCAGCGTGGGATTGTTGAGCAGACCAACCTAGTACTAGGTTGGTCTGCTCAACAATCCCACATTGGCTTGACACATATGACCCCCACCCTTGTCCTTATGGAAGACAACCGCCTCCATGACCGGGGCATGATACCGGCAAAATCTCTACAGGGACAGTTTGGGATACTGGAAAAGCCTTTAATGAGAGCTATTCTTATTCAAGAGGCTGCCAGAAAGAAAAGGGAGCATTATTTGGCAAAGGCCTAGCCAATCTGCAAAGCCCAACAGCACCATCTTAGTGAATGGTATTTGTTCTGAGGAGTTTTCTCTTCGGAGGGGAACCAGGCAAGGTTGCTCTATGTCCCCTCTGCTTTTCACTATAGCTATTGAACCCTTTGCAGCCGCCCGAATGCTTCACTGATTGCACCTATTGTAATTAGTGGAGATCCACATAAAATTCTCCTGTATGCAAAGAGACCCGGTCCAGTCCAGTCCCTGCCTCATCTGGTGGACGAACTTGAGCACTTTGGTAAGATCTCAGGCTTCAAGACTAACATTGACAAAAACAGAGACTCCGCTGGTCAATGTGGAGATCTCAGAATTCTCTCAGTTCCCCTTTAAGGTAGCGAATAAAGGATTTAATTATTTGGGGATCGTTCTTTCTAATAAATGCTCTGAATTGTTTCAGTTGAATTACGTGAGGCTTCCATACCAAATTCAGAGAGACCTGGATTCACGGAGTTCACTTTGGTTAGCCTGGTGGGGCAGGGGCAGGGTCACAGTGTTGCGAATGATGATGTTACCTAAATGTTTATTTCTATTTGCCCAGCTACCAATTAAAATCCCAAACCAACAGTTTAAGCACTGGGATAGGATGTTGCAGTCCTTTATTTGGGCCAAGCGGATGCCTAAAGTGGGGTGGAACAAACTATTATGCCCTAAGAAGAAGGGTACAGTGGAGCTCCCCAAATTAAAAATACACTATCAAGCTGCTGTTTTAAAGGTCATGCGGGAATTTCACTTTGAGGCTTCTTTGGTGCGCTGGGTTCCACTGGAGAAAAGTGTAATGCAACCTTATTCTATATTTGAACTCAGGGGTCAGGGAAGGAATTAAGGGCTGGGTGGAAACAAGGACCCCTTAAGACACCAATTCCTTGTTCTGTTAGTGGGTGTATGGAGGCAGGGTGAGGGTGGGATGTAGGACGGGAGGCAAGGTTCATCCATTTAGTCTGAAGGATTACCAGCCATGGTCAACACCTTATTTTTCTTGTTTGTGTCAGATATTGGGAGCCGTAGGATTTATTACCTGTAAAGACCTTTTTTCTCAGGGGGGGGGGGGGGGTTGATATCACAAGGAATTCTTCAAGACCTGTTGGGAGTAAGAATCCCCTTCTACCAGTTCTTTCAGGGTCCAATACTAAAGTTGATTTTGCACAGAGATCCGATCCAGATGGAAGTGGTATTGTTTAAAGATGGGCCTAGAAGGAAGCTTCTATCCCATATCTATGCGGAGCTTTCTCCCTGTACCCCAGTCCTCGATGGGTGGAAGAGGAGAAAGGGTTCAGCTGGGTGGGGCTCCCCTGCAATTTCAGAATCTTCACAGGACATATTGGACACCAGATAGAGAGGGGGAGAGGACAGGTAACTGCTGGAGGCTGTGTGGGCAGCGGGGAACATTGGGGCATATGTGACGGGAGTGTGCTGTTGTCCAAACTTACTGGAGGTCTGTCTGGGCAGCCATCTAGAAATGGATGGGTGAGGGCTGGAGGGATAATAAACAGGCATGCTTATTGGGGCTCACACCCAAGGTCTCTCCAGAAGAGGGGATTCCACAGGGGGCAGCAGACCTCCTAATTTTGGCTGCCAAAATGGGCACAGCCAGGTGTTGGAGGGGAGCTGAGGGCCTTACCTTAGGGAGCTGGAAGTCAGTCATTACAGAGTTTCGCATTTTTGATAAAATAACTCTTGAAGTGAAGGAAAAGGGGCAGCATTATGAGAATAAGTGGCATGTGGTTGCTGAATGAACATCCTGAGCAGCAAAGTTCCCCTTAACTATTCGCTGGACCCGAGTCCTTAGCTCCGCAATATTCTAGTAAGGTGTGGATTTGTTGTCCTGATTTCATTTGTTCTTTGAAATGTTTGACATACATCCAATTCATGTTTGTGAACATGGGGGATTGGGGGGGAGTTAGGGGGAGCATGGTGGAGTGAGGATGAATTTGTCTGTGTTTAGTTAATGAAAGTACTATAGAACGTGCTGGGATTTTCATTACTCGTTTAAGGGGGTACTACATGGTAACAGTAGGTGGAGTTAGGTTATTTCAATTCCTGCTACCATCATTGGCGGTTACATACCTACCCGGGCAAGGGTTGAGGGGTACTGACTGGGTTTCTTTCAGAGGTTTGTGTGTAATAAGCTACTGTTTGAATTGTACTGTTGCTTTTTGTATTTCATGTTCCATCATTGCAATAACTATTAAAGTTGAAAAAAAAAAAGAATGCTGCTACCCAGTGAATAAATGCCAAAAACACGTTGGGAAAGTGGAGGGGAAGAAGGGGAGAGGGGGGAAGAGAAGAAGAGGAATTGCGAAATGGAAGAGGAAAAAAAGGAGAAATGTAGGGTACCAGCTAAGAAAAAAGGAAGAACAGGAACATATAACTTTATAAAAAGGGTTAAAATCAATCTCTGCATTCAATCCAAGAGGTGTAATCGAGTTCAATTAAAAAGCGAGCTTTATATCGTCACGTAAATGGAAAGAGTCCATAACTCCCCCTCTCCAACCTTGTTGGAAGATCTTAAAAACAAGAAATTGTAAATCACTAATGTACGTCATGTCTTATTCCAAAGGTCTACCAAAGGTGTCATAGAGAAATCTACGGTATTCAACAACACGTGTCTTTAGCATCCTCTTAGTTTTCCAACATTCGTAAGAGGGCATGGACACTGAATGATAGAAAGAACTTGAGACGCATTGCAATCTGAATTATGTTCTCGTTTACCACACTTTTTGTGTCCAAAATATCAATCCCTTCAGTTGGTAAATGGAGATCAGGTAGGGCTGAAGGTACAAAGTTTTGCTCCTAGAATATGCAACTACTACATTCTTATCTCTGAATCATTTGTATCCCTCCAAAATGTGCCAATGTTTTTGAAGAACTTTTTGAATATTACTAGTCAAATGTGAATATCACAATGTACAATGGATATTGGGTCCATTGGGTTGATCTCACTGTATGTGTATTTAATAATTGCTCTCGCTCTGGAATACCCCTCTTGTACATATTGTTGGGTATCCTCTGTTTTTGAATCGAAGACTCATAGCTGCTGTTTGTTCTTCAAACTCATTATAGTCTGGACATTAACATTTAAGCCAAAGGAACTGGCAGTATGGTAAATTATTTTCAAGATTTCTGTTATGAAACCTACTATATTGAAGGTAAGCATCTTTATCTGTAGGCTTTTTTTTTTTTTTAATTCTTATTTATTGCAAGCCAAACTATATCTATATACATCAATCTCAGATTAAACAAGAAACAAGTACAGTGTTTGAGTTGCTTGATTTTTTAAACATTTGTCTCAACTAAACCCCCCCCTTCCCTCCCCCCTCCCTCCCCTTCCCCCCTCTTCCCCCCCCCCCCCCCCCCCCCAAAACCTACCCTCCCGACCTTATTTTAACAGTTCAATATTTTGCTTCTTGCTACTGGAGTGAGAGTGTCCCAAAATGGAGACCAAATGTCACAAAACTGTTCGCCTCGCTTGGAGGCCAGGTCCTTTATTCCTTTCTTCTCTAGCGCACAGGCTTGAATCATTGCTGACCTCCAGTGGGATATGGTTGGGCGATCCGCAACCAACCACAACTGTAAAATGACACGCTTTGCCATCAAGACTGCTCTTTTCAAAAAAGCTTTAAATCCCACCGGGGCTGGTTGTTGTATTCCGAAAAGATCAAACAATTGTCGTGGTGATGGTTTCCACAAATTATTCCATATCTGAGATACGTGTGCGTTCAACTCAATCCAAAAAGGTTTTATCAATGTGCAACTCCAATACATATGCCCCAAATGTGCATTAGCACCATTGCACTTTGGGCAAGTATCCGTATCTCTAATAGTAGCTCTATATGCCCTATGGGGGGATATGTGCAGACGGAGCAGAAATTTATACTGCATCTCCCACCAAGCTGAGTTCTCCGTTATTTTGTATAGGGACTTGAGACACACCCCAATTTGCTCTGCCTTGAGGTTGAGCCGCAGTTCTGTATTCCAGGCGAGCACCACCACCTGATAGTCAATTGACTTTAATGAATCTCTCAAATTGCGATGAAAGTACCTCAGTGGAACTCGTAATTGTGCATCCAGTCCTAGCAGTTCGTTTAGCTTCTCCCAAGAAGCAGCACTTAGTGAGGCTGTGGGTAAGGAATTTATATAGTGTTGCAGTTGTTTATATGCTAGCCATTCATTTGCTCCCAACTTATACTCTTCTCTTAACACTTCGAATGACTTTGTAACCCCCTGTTCCGTGACCACATGAAATAAGTACTTAACCCCTGCTGCGGCCCACTTCTGAAAAGAAATTGAGGAACTTCCCACCGGAAATGCTAAATTCCCCTTGAGTGGCAATAATACTGAAACTTTGGTATCTATGTGGAGAAGCTTACCTAGCCCCTTCCACGTGGCACGCATCGGGGAAAAAATATATTTGTAGGGTCCTAACTGTGGTAATTCCCTTGAAGGCGCATGGAGCCAATATGAAAAATGCACTTTGCCTAAAGCTGTCACTTCTGCTTCTGTGCAAGAAAAATAGTTGGTAGAACGAAACCAATCTGACAGATGTCTCATATTACTAGCCATGGAGAACAGCTTTAGATCTAACAAGCCCAGTCCCCCCCTTCAGCGCGGCAACATTACTCTAGATAGTGGCATCCTAGCTCTTCTTCCCTGCCACAAAAAGTAATTTAGCTTCCTCCTTAGCCAACTTCCCTCACTAGTCCGCAGTAGTAGAGGAAGCATCTGGAACACATAGGTCCACTTTGGGAATAGGACCATATTGTACAGTGCAATGCGACCCAGTAAGTTAATCGGGAGTGCTTGCCATCTTTGCAAAACTTCGCTTGTCTGTTGCCTCAGGGGGGTAATGTTCAACCTATAGAGCTCTGAGAGATCTACGGGAATATAAACCCCCAAATATTTAATTTTAGATTGTGCCCATTGAAAAGGAAAATCACCTGCCCATTGCTCTCGAATTTCTGGTTGGATTGGGAGGGCCATTGATTTGTGGTAATCTGTAGGCTTTTTATAAATTGTAGTGGTGAACTGATAAGTATCTTTCTTGATAAAAATATTTAAAAAAAAATAATTTCATTGACATATTGCATTTTGGATGTCAGTTTCATATCTACCTCAAGCCACTAGCTGAGCTGATTCAGTCAGTGGACACTCGGTTCTACATCTATGTGGATAATGTCCAGCCATCATACCCATTGAACCTGACTTACCTACAGCCCTGAATAAACTGACTATCTGTCTAACATCAATTCAAGAATGGAATAAGCACAACAAACTTTGCCTGAACCCAAGTAAAACCAACCTTCTCTGGGTCCCTAACACAAGTGGAAACGTACCTGACGTCAAAATCTCTTTTGGGAAGTAAGAACTCCCCCTCAAATCACAAGTTAGGATCCTTGGAATACAGTTAAATTTAACACTTACTCCAATTCCCCAACTTCAAGCAACCTTCAAGAGCTGCTTCTACTATGTGCAACAACTACGCTGCCTCTCTCCTTACATCGAGAAGGTAAATCTTATCCCAGTTGTGCATGCCATGGTAACATCAAGACTGAATTACTGCAATGCACTATACAATGGTCTGACTACAGAGGGTCTGCATCAGCTCCAATTGATTCAGAAGGTTGCAAGCGACATGACCACATCACACCATTTTTGCAAAAACTTCACTGGCTACCAGTACAATACAGGGCTAAATTTAAAACACTATGTGTGATCTTCAAGGCTCCTAAAGGAAATGGACCTAAGTACTTGAAGAACAGGATGACCCTCTATCTACACACCTCCAAGGAGACGAAGGTCCTCCCAAGAGGTAACCTTAGCCACACTCTCTCCAAAAGACATTACACGATGTGATACCCACAAGCGAGCCTTCTCTGGAGTAGACCCCACACTCTGGAATGCACTGCCTGAAAGGCTGCGCTTAACACAAGACTATCTCAACTTCAGGAAGCAGGTGAAAGCTTGGCTCTTCAACCAGGCCTTTAATGGAAGAAATAACTAACTTGTTAGTCTCACTCACACACACAAGGAGTGATACAAGCTGCACATACTGCAGCAGGACATGTTTATCCACACCTGCCCTGAGATAATATTTAATCATCTCTCTGACCTCATGTGCAACTTTCTTTAAATCAGTCACCTTATTTTCTAAATCCTCTTACTTTTATCTATCTATATGCTCCATCTTTGCTTCTACCCTACACTGTCTCTTAAAATGTTCTATTACGTATTGTATTGACATTGTAATGTTGTATTGGACTCCTGGACAAACTCATTCCAACTGAAACTGAACACCGAAAAAAACACATTGCCTCATCCTCTCCTCTCCATATAACAAATACAAACCCACAACCATAAATACTCCAGGACATACCCTCCCTACCTCGGGCAGTTTGAAAATACTCGGTGTCACACTCGATCGCAACCTTACCCTCGAGAGCCAAGCAAACTCTGTAACAAAGAAAATGTTCTATTCAATGTGGAAGCTCAAACGATTAAAACCTTTCTTCCCAAGAGCAACTTTTCAATACCTAATACAATCAATGGTCCTAAGCCATGCAGATTATTGCAACGGAATTTACATGGGCTGCAAAGAACAACTCATAAAAAAAAAACTCCAGATCGCCCAAAATACAGCAGCCAGGCTGATATTCAGCAAAACACGCTTTGAAAGTGCCAAACCCCTCCGAGAAAAGTTGCATTGGCTTCCAATCAAAGAACGGATCATCTTCAAAATCTGCACCTTAGTCCACAAAATCATATACGGCGTAGTCCCAGAATACATGACAGACCTCATAGACTTACCAATAAGAAACAAAGTCAAACCATCAAGATCCTACCTAAACCTACACTACCCAAATTGCAAAGGACTGAAATACAAAACAACTTACACATCCGACTTCTCCTACATAATCGCACAAATATGGAATGGGCTCCCAAAAGCTGTGAAAAGAATCCACAACCACTTGAACTTCAGGAAATCACTAAAAACCAACCTCTTCAAAAAGGCCTACCCCAACGACCCCACGTAACCCTCTTCACCTACCAACACAGCATGACTATGATTGAACAGGACAACACGCAATCGTCATCCATTCCGACCCTCCACTTATACCTCATACGATCACTATACAACTTTGTAATTGTTATCCACCGACTGGGCAAATGTCTTTGACGGTACTATGTAAGCCACATTGAGCCTGCAAATAGGTGGGAAAATGTGGGGTACAAATGCAACAAATAAATAAATACTATCCAATCTTTACATTAACATTTCAGCCAAAGGAACTGGCAATATGGTAAATTATTTTCAAGATTTCTGTTATGAAAACTACTATAGTGAAGGTAAGCATCTTTATCTGCAGGCTTTTTATAAATTGTAGCGGTGAACTGAGAAGTATCTTTCTTGATAAAAATATTTTTTATGCAGACTATTGCAGGAAGACCTTAGGAAACTCGAAGAATGCACATCCAAATGGCAGATGAAATTTAATGTAGACAAACGCAAAGTGATGCATATTGGGGAAAAATAATCTGAGTCATAGTTATCTGATGCTAGGGTCCACCTTAGGAGTCAGCACTCAAGAAAAAGATCTAGGTGTCATTGTAGACAATACACTGAAATCTTCTGCCCAGTGTGCGGCGGTGGCCAAAAAAAGCAAACAGGATGCTAGGAATTATTAAGAAAGGGATGGTAAATAAGACCAAGAATAGTGTAACGCCTCTGTATCATTCCATGGTGTGACCTCCGCTTGAGTATTACATTCAATTCTGATTGCCGTAACTCAAAAAAGATAAAGCAGAATTAGAAAAGGTTCAAAGAAGAGCAACCAAAATGATAGAGGAGATGGAACTGCTCCTATATGAGGAAAGGCTAAAGAGGTTAGGGCTCTTCAGCTTGGAAAAGAGGCGGCTGAGGGGGGATATGATTGATGTCTATAAAATCCTGAGTGGTGTGGAGTGGGTGGAGATGAATCGATTTTTTACTTATTCAAAAAGTAGAAAGACCAGGGGACACTCAATGAAACTAAATGGAAATATTGTTTCACTCAGGGAATAGTTAAGTTCTGGAACTCGTTTCCAGAGGATGTGGTAACGGCGGTTAGTATATCTGGGTTAAAAAAAAAAGGTTTGGACAAGTTTCTGGAGGAAACGTCCATAGTCTGTTATTCAGTTGGACATGGGAGAAGCCACTGCTTGCCCTGGGATTGGTAGCATGAAATAGTGTTAGTAAATGGGTTTCTGCCAGGTACTTGTGACCTGGATTGGCCACTGCTGGAAGCAGAATACCGGGCTAGATGGACCATTGGTCTGACCAAATATGACTATTCTTATCTTCTTATGAGTTTATCTTGTTGGGCAGACTGGGATGGACCACATGTGCCTTTACTAAGTTACAATATGAAGCATTAGGATTTCTTGCCTATCACTGCACAATGCGTGCCCTGCCCTCCCCTCCCCTCTGCCCCCCTCCCTCCAAACACACCTTCAAAAAGTCCCCCTAATAAAAAACAAATACAGAAACAAATATCCCACCAGCAAACCAGCAATCCTGTTCACTCAGGTAACGAGAAAGATTAAGAATGGACACTGCTCCTGCCCCTTGGGAGAAACCATTTTCTTACTGCCCCACTAGAGCAGACAGGTTGGAGTTATACATATACTAAACTATAAAAGCAAGCATAGATTAATACTGTGTGATCCTTCCCCGACACGCAAGGCCGGCATTCTAACATAGTTGCTCCAATGCTCTGAAAAATGGCTACTCCGGAAAGGAGTCAAGGATGAATAAAGCAAGCGACAAACTTACCGAGCTAGCCTCCAAGATGTCTCTCCAAATGGGCTTGTCATCCGTGAGCTCAGAGAACTCTAGTAGATTATCCAGGACAACCTGCCCAATGAGGTCATGACGGGTGAACCGGTCAAAGTCGTAAACACTGAAGTGCAGTTTCCGATTTTGCAGCTCGTTGAAGGAGACATTGAAGTGAAACGTCTCGTTGAAGACGGGATTCAAAGTCTTGCGATGCACCTTGGTCTGAAATTTCTTCTTGCGGTCTGGCAACAGATAGATTTTGACATAGGGGTCAGAAAAGCCATTGGCATCCTTGGCCGGCAAGTCCAGGGCCTTCAGGATCTTGACCGCCAGCTGCTCAGTGCTGTAGAGATAGCGGAGAATGAAGCTGATGCGGCCACAGCTTGTGGCTTCCTGCTTTTTCATTTCAGCGTCCGCTGAACGCTGCTTGTACAGTTCCGGCTTGATGTGGCCAATGCTTGTTGCCTGTTCCGGTTTCTCATCTGCGTGACCTGCATATTCGGGACTTGAGAGCTGCTGGGTCGTGGGGCGGGGCAGCGTGTTGTACCTGTTTGAAAGAAGACAGATCACCAATGCTGAAATCACAATTCACCAGGTCATTGTAGGTGAGGATATCCCTTGCCCAAAGCCGGGTCTTTATAAAACAGACTTAAATTAGATGCCTTCCTGTCCTATTAACCTGAACACCCTCTATAACTTATCACCCAAGGGCCCTGTAGAGCTGAACCCCAGAGATGGCACCTTCATCTCGATATTTTGCAATGCACGAGAATATCCCGAGCTATCTTCACTTTCCCACCAAGGGCCATGTTTAAAACACCTTTTTAATCAGCCAGCCCGTAATTCAGCCGCCACAGTTGGCATTTACCCAGGCCATGGTGGTTACAGATAATCCCAAAATTCATCATCCACCGTGGTGATACTAAGAGTGCTGTGTAGAGAGATAAATATCTGGTTAAAATAAAGAACCTTTTCTGAGGTAACTTTACTTGAATAGTTAACTAGAGAGTGGGATGACTATCAGTACATTCCAGCTCTACCCTGGTATTACTCAATAGCTGCGCCTGAGGGTTTATCTAGATAAAAAATGATTGGGAATATTGTCTCCGATTGTCGCTTTGGACATTCCTTCCCCCAATAACGTTAGGGCCGTTCATCCACTTCCATTCCAATTCATGCCACAGACACTCAAATCCCCAGGGACCTCCTGCCCCACATACTCTACATTTCTGACAGATGGTGAGATTAATTTTTAGTGCTGCGAAGACTGCAAATCTTTCTGTGACCCTGTTCATCTGAGTAGGTTCGCTGAAAATAAACACGTAACTTTAGATGGGCAACTTGTAATTGCTTTTCGTGCAGTCCGACTTAGATGGCTAAGTTGTCTGATACGCAGCTGATTACTTTTAGACACCCCCCTAGAACACTCCACATAAAAATGAATAACGTTTGCTATCTCAGGGGCCATTCTATGAAACATGGGTAAATGTTTAGAGTAGTAACTTGAGTATGTGCCAAATTAACCCGAAGAACTATCTTACACAATGAGTATCTGCAAGGAGCAGAGCTGAGGTGAGCCTCTCTCTTACGCACGTACCCATATAGAATACCATAAGGTGTACACGTACCTTTGGTACTTAGGTGCCTAAAATTATAGGTGTGCATTTCTGTAGTTGAGCTACTATTCCATAAAGAAGAAGACACATAAGTTCTTCTCTAGAATAAGCTCCTATCGGATGCCCTATTAGTGAATCTTACGGTTTCTTAAACTGCAAACGTTATCATCCAAGAGGACCTGCGTTAGTGCTTCTGATTCTGGATGCCCTTGTTTCATTGAATGCCCTACGCAGACCAGCTTTCTCCCTCCTCTCACCTCATTCCTGCACCTGCTCCTCAACTCCAACAGCCAATCCCTAGAGGGAGCTACTGAAAACAGTGCAGCGTCCAGCCCATATGACAAATGAAGGGGTACTTAAAAGTCTCCCCGGAGGTCAAACATATCAAAGAGACAGTCAATAACTGTGGAACGCTCATTCTTTAGTGGAAAGAAAGCTTTAGAAGGAGAAAGATTAGTGAGTGGCACAGGGAAATAGTTTATCATCAAAAGGGCAACAGATTATGAAACGTCCTCCCCTGGGAGGTGGTGGAGACAAAGGGTCAAAAATATGAAAAGTCACATAGTACCAGTGGGGAACAGGAAATCACGAGATCTGCTATGATTGTGCAGACTCCAGCCTAAGACACAAATGAACACACTGGATGGGTCATCGCCTTTCACCATGTTTCATATTTCTACGTAAATTATTTACTTATTTATTTCGGCATTTATATCCCACGTTTTCCAGTTAAACGGACTGGTTACAGCTTGTGGTGCACACAGAACAGTATGGGCCAGCAGAAGACTCTACCTTTGAATAGCTGACTGGGTAACGGTTAAAGGGACTAATCATTCCTGACCTGTTCCCAACCTGTCCATCCACCTTGTATCAGCTGAGGAAGAGGATGACATTTTACCTGGGGGCTGGTGCAATACTTGACACTTGCTGGTGTGAATGGGCATTGGGGAGCTGGGTTTCCTTGGGGACAGGCTGGTTCTCCACAGGGATGTCAGGGGAGGTTTGGCTCAGTTTAATGTTGCCCTCTGGGTAGGAGTCCATGTCCAGATAGGAGCGTTCGGGCAACTCAGGGCCCAGTTCCACCCGCTCCACCAGCAGATCCCCAAAGTGCGAGTGATGGAGGTGGCCATGCTCCTTGCGTTGGCTCTGTGAAGACCCCTTGTCTCTCCAGGGAATCCAGCACAGCTTCCAAGAGACAAACAGGGAGACCCCCAGCAAGACGATTCCGCAGAATGTGACAATAACGGACAGCAAACTAACGGAGACATCTGCAAGAGAGAGCAGGAGAAGAACATGAAAGGAGACACATCAGAGAAACAACCAAGGTCAGTGAATTTAGCATGACTATCAAATGACTGCATATTCAAACGTGCACAAACAAATGTCATAATTAAGCCCCAAATCCTGCATTAAAGGGACCAGGATGTCTGCACAAACGCTAAATGTGGCCCTTAAAGTTTCACAGGTAGAATCCATTTAGAGACACTTCTGATGTCAAGAAAGCTGAGGTGAGAGAAATAGGGCTTACATTTTTAGTGTGGTTATACATTCATCCGCAAGTACTTGTACAAGGGCCAGATTCACTGTGAGGCAAATCACTACATCTTCAGACTACAGGCAAGTGTCAGAAAATGTCCAGCAAAGCAACACTTTCTCGTCACTCCTCTCCTCCCCTCCCCCTGCTCCCTACTTTGCTCTACAAATAACTCAGGTTAAGTTCATGACATTAAACAAGGAATCCTTGATTCCAACATTTAACTTTACAAATAGTTTCTGCCAAGAAGACAAGGGTGACATCAGTCCTCACTACCCTTTCTGGCGAGGTGACCTGGAGCTGTATTACCCCAAACACACAGCGACACGCAATTTGGACGTACAGTGGGTGTGTCTGTGCATGTCATTGTCATGCAAAGACATAGGCATGTACAAGTGGAAAGGGTCAGATCAGGGGCCTCAGTTGGGGATAAGAGGGTGCCGTTACGTTCCCACATCTGCACAGTTTCTCCCTTCTCTTTCCTCCTGGCTCCGTGAGATATCTGAATGCTAAATAATGGATGGCTTTGCTCTTCTGTCTGATAAATTATAAATCTACACATGTCTGTGAGGCTCTCTAATCCCCCTGAATCAGCAGTAACAGGCCACAATTACTCATCGTGGCCTTCTGGAAGATTTGCTCACGGACACAAGGAAGGGAAAACAGAACAGGACCCAGCAGCCCAGCTGCTCTTCCGAAAGGGACAACTCATCACACCTTCCCCTCCATGCTGAAAATATTCATCAGTACCTCTCCTAGCTCCCTTCCCTACATCTCAACCTGATCCCCAGCAAGCAGGCAGCTAGCTCTGATGCTTGTCGACCGAACCATCTCTGAGATGAAAAAGAGAAAGGCATCAGCTCCTCCAGGGCAGAGAAACAGTTTTCTGATAATGGGCTGAGCTTTCCCCTCTCACAATGATCTATGCAAAAATGTTTACTCACTGCTAATTATCATTTCTATAGCGCTAATAGACACATGCAGAGCTGTATGCAGCAAACACATTCCACAGGTTTTAAGTTTCAGCAAACACATTCCATAGGTTTTAAGGTTAAGCCCGCCCACCCACCCCACCCCTCATATTACACCTGTTCATACCCATTTCAAACAGTCACTTTTATTCTCTGTAATAATTGTGGTGCTTTAGTTTCAAGGCCAATCATCTGGAGACTTAAGGCTTGTCCTATCTGTCTTCAGCTCGCTAATTTAAAACAGGAGCTCAGTAAAGTAAAGCAGGAATTGGATGAACTTAAAGCAGCTTCTAGGGCTGCACAAAATCATACTGCACAGAATCATACCAAATTCTCACCACTGCCTCAAAGGATAAAACCACCTAAGAATAGATGGTTCACTGTAGATTCAGGCAGACTTCGTTATGTGACACAGAAGCATCCGCTCTCACAAGTGTTGCCCCTACAGAATTCTTTTGCTCCATTACAGCACTGTGATGTTCCTGAAAATAGAACTGAGGTGGAAGAAAAAGCAATGAAGGTAGAACAAAAAGATATGAAGGTACACAAAGAGAAAAGACACCCCCAAATCACTAATGTTGAAACACATACCAGGAAATGTAGATGGAAAGCGATGACCACAAATGCTCGCAGTCTAAGCAATAAAGTTCATGACCTTCAAGCCCTGATGTTGGAGGCAGACTTAGACGTTGCAATCACGGAGGCGTGGCTCACTGATTCCCATGAATGGGATGCAAACATACCAGGCTATAATCTATTTAGGAAGGATAGAGATTGTCGTAAATGTGGAGGAGTAGCTCTGTATGTGAGAAATAATATTGCAGCGACTGAAATGACAGGGGCCTGGGGAAAGGAAGAAGCTATATGGATCACCTTAAAAAGAGATGATAGAACCTCTGTCCATGTGGGTGTTGTCTACAGACCTCCGACACAATTGGAGGAATTAGATAAAGATCTGATCGCAGATATTCAAAAGTTGGGAAAGAAGAGAGAGGTGCTGTTGATGGGAGATTTCAATCTGCCGGATGTAGATTGGAAGGTTCCATCTGCGGAATTGGAAAGAAGTAGAGAGATCGTGGATGCTTTCCAAAGTGCTCTGCTCAGACAAATGGTGACAGAACCCACGAGGGAGGAAGCGACGCTGGATCTGGTGCTCACAAATGGGGATAGTGTGTCAAATGTCTGAGTGGGTGCTCACCTGGGCAGCAGTGACCATCAAACGGTTTGGTTTGATATGACAGCTAAAGTGAAGGGCAGCCACTCAAAATTCAAAGTCCTGGATTTTAAGCATGTTGACTTTAGTAAAATGGGGGAATACCTGAGGAAGGAGCTGATGGGCTGGGAGGACATATGAGAAGTGGAAGGGCAGTGGTCCAGGCTGAAAGAAACTATAAATAGAGCCACAAACCTTTATGAAAGGAGAGTACATAAAAGCAAGAGAAAAAGGAAACCGATATGGTTCTCCAAGCAAGTGGCTGAGAAAATAAAGGCTAAAGAGTTGGCATTCCAGAAATACCTAAAAACTCAAGAACAGGAACATGGAGAGGAATACCGGATGAAACTGAAAGAAGCCAAGAGAGTGATATGTCTGGCGAAAGCGCAAGCGGAAGAACAAATGGCTAGAAAGGTAAGGAGGGGTGACAAAAATGTCTTCAGGTATATTAGTGAAAGGAGAATGACTAAAAAGGGAGATGCTGCGAACCGCTATGTAGATAATGATGAAGAAAAAGCAAATTTGCTAAACAGTTACTTTTGTTCTGTTTTCACAGAAGAAAATCCTGGAGAAGGACCGCGATTGACTGGTAAAAGTACATATGAGAATGGAGTGGATAGAACACCGTTCACGGAAGAGAGTGTGTATGAACAACTAGGAAATCTAAAGGTGGACAAAGCCATGGGACCGGAAGGGATCCACCCCAGGATATTGAGGGAGCTCAGAGAGGTTCTGGCGGGTCCTCTTAAAGATTTGTTTAATAAATCCTTGGAGGCGGGAGAGGTTCTGTGGGATTGGAGAATGGCAGAGGTGGTCCCTCTTCACAAAAGTGGTGATAGGGAAGAAGCTGGAAACTACAGGCCGGTAAGTCTCACTTCGGTTATTGGAAAAGTAATGGAAGCGATGCTGAAGGAAAGGATAGTGAATTTCCTGGAAGCCAATAAGTTGCAAGATCCGAGACAACATGGTTTTACCAAAGGGAAATCGTGCCAAACGAATCTCATTGAATTCTTTGACTGGGTGACCGGAGAATTGAATCAGGGACGTGCTATAGACATAATCTACTAAGATTTCAGCAAAGCTTTTGACACGGTTCCCCACAGGAGGCTCTTAAATAAACTGGACAGGCTGAAGATAGGACCTGACGTGGTGAACTGGATTAGGAACTGGTTGACGGACAGACGCCAGAGGGTGGTGGTTAATGGAATTCGCTCGGATGAGGGAAAGGTGAGTAGTGGAGTGCCTCAGGGATTGGTGCTGGGGCCGATTCTGTTCAATATATTTGCGAGTGACATTGCCGAAGGGTTAGAAGGTAAAGTTTGCCTTTTTGCGGACGATACTAAGATTTGTAACAGAGTGGACACCCCAGAGGGAGTGGAAAACAAGAAAAAGGATCTGCGGAAGCTAGAAGAATGGTCTAAGGTTTGGCAATTAAAATTTAATGCGAAGAAATGCAAAGTGATGCACTTAGGGAGTAGAAATCCACGGGAGACTTAGGGAGTAGAAATCCACGGGAGACTATGTGTTAGGCAGTGAGAGTCTGATATGTACGGACGGGGAGCGGGATCTTGGGGTGATAATATCTGAGGATCTGAAGGCGACGAAACAGTGTGACAAGGCGGTGGCCGTAGCTAGAAGGTTGCTAGACTGTATAGAAAGAGGTGTGACCAGCAGAAGAAAGGAAGTGTTGATGACCCTGTATAAGTCGTTGGTGAGGCCCCACCTGGAGTATTGTGTTCAGTTTTGGAGGCTGTATCTTGCTAAGGATGTAAAAAGAATTGAAGTGGTGCACAGAAAAGCTATGAGAATGGTATGGGATTTGCGTTACAAGACGTATGAGGAGAGACTTGCTGACCTGAACTTGTATACCCTGGAGGAAAGGAGAAACAGGGGTGATATGATACAGACGTTCAAATATTTGAAAGGTATTAATCCGCAAACGAACCTTTTCCGTAGATGGGAAGGCAGTAGAACTAGAGGACCTGAAATGAGATTGAAGGGGGACAGACTCAAGAAAAATGTCAGGAAGTATTTTTTCATGGAGAGAGTGGTGAATGCTTGGAATGCTCTCCCGCGGGAGGTGGTGGAGATGAAAACGGAATTCAAAAATGTGTGGGATAAACATAAAGGAATCCTGTTCAGAAGGAATGGATCCTCAGAAGCTTAGCGGAGATTGGGTGGCAGAGCCGGGGGGGGGGGGGGGGGGGGGGGGGGGGAGGGGGCTAGTGCTGGGCAGACTTCTACGGTCTGTGCCGTGAAAATGGCAGATACTAATCAAGGTCAGGTATATACAAAAAGTAGCACATATGAGTTATCTTGTTGGGCAGACTGGATGGACCGTGCAGGTCTTCCTCTGCCATCATCTACTATGTTACTGTACATTAAAAACATATGAGACGGTCTTTGCTCGACAGAACTTACAATGTAATGAAGACAGACAAAACAGGACAAATAAGGGATTAGGGAATTACTTATTGTGGGAATTATTAAAACAAACATAGGTACTGAACACGGGGTCAAGAGTTAAAAGCAGCCTCGGAAAGGTGGTCTTTTAGCCTAGATTTAAGTAGGGCCAGAGCTGGTGCTCGATGTACCGACTCGGGAAGATAAAAGGAATGGAGTCTGGAGTTGGCAGTGGAGGAGAAGGGTACAAGATAAGACAGATTTACCCGATTCCCGGGGAGGGATATAGGGAGAGATAAGAGTCAACAGATACTGAGGAGCTGCAGAGTGAATGTACTTTTAATTCAACCCCCACCTCTGAACTATTCGTGCGCACAGGGGTATCTGCACTTCATCCCCGCACACGGTGTGTTCACAGACATAAGTGGGTTTGAAGAATTTGTCCAATCAGTGAGCTTAGTCTATTTATTTCTAGGGATATTAGCTAAACTTTCTCCTGGGGTCATAATTCATTAAGAAAGATACAAGTCAAGGTATTCACCAACTCTTGGAGAAAGACAGAGCATTTTCATAGATAACACTCTGACCAGTGTCCATGTTAGCCAGGTTTGGGAGGAGGTCAAAATAGGAAAACCACTGGGTTGACGTGAGTTAAGGGTCTTAGGACCCCATTTAGTAAGGTGTGTTAGCATTTTTAGCCTGCGCTAAACGCTACAGATGCCCATATATTCCTATGGGCGTCTCTAGCGTTTGCGTGCACTAATTTGTAGAGTGCCTACAGCGCAGCTTCGTAAACAGGGCCCTTAGTCCTGTAGCCCAAAAGAGGCTGGTTCTGACTGAGCTGAAAGCACAAGCAGAATAAATATATTTATTACATCGGGAAATGATCCCTTACCAGAATTAACCACTGAAATATGATCCGGGCTCATGGGAGGCAGTGAAGCTGGAAACCACATGCGGCTGAAAGTAATCTTTACATCCACTCTGAACTCTGCCCCCACCTCCAGCGCCCTTAGCACAGAATCAATCTGCAGGAAGCTACCTACAAACATCATGCACTCATGAAATTGACACATTTACAATATCTGCAGGAGTCATACAATTTGGGCCAGCTCAGCTCCACAGCCATCAGTCTAGCAGGGTTTCTCAACCCCACCCAGCAGGTCTGATTTTCAAAATATCCACAGTGATAGGGCACTGACTCCAACTCCTGCATATTCATTCAGGGGATTCTGAAAACCTGACCAGCTTGGTGCGCACTGAGGATTTGATTTAGAACCTCTGATCTAATCAGCGCCCTTGAGATCTCCTTGAGACCTGAAGGCCTGATGCCAGGACGGTGCTGGATGGCTGCAGAGTGAAGAGAATGTTCAGGTTTGTTTCCAGGATCAGAAACTTTTTACTCTGTGACCAGCCATCGCTGCTCAGCCCCTTTCAGACCTGAACCTCGGCCAGCTACGCTCTCAAGAGCTTTGCAGGATCTTAAAACTTCAGCCACTAGTCTCTCATGCACCTGTGCCATCTGTATGTCTAATCTGAATGTGTGCAGTCTCTCTTTGAGCCAGGATCTGTCTGAGGATCTCTGTGTGTGTCTCTCATTGTCCTTCTGCCCTGGTTTCTTTCCTAGGGGAGCTGCACTGCCCAGTCACAGTTCATCTGAAAGCACAGGAGTCCATGAACTGAGATCACTGCAGCCTTTCCCAGATCTGCATCCTAACCAGCTACTTCTCAGCTTCACAGCATCTCTCCCTCCCTCCCTCCCCCCCCCCCCCCCCCCACCCCACCTCTTTCTTTTGGAAATTATTCAGGGGCATAAGTACACAAGTGTTGCCATAGTGGGGCAGACTGAAGGTCCATCAAGCCCAGTATCCTGTTTGCAACATGGGCCAACCCAGGTCACAAGTACCTGGCAAGATCCCAAAACAGTACAATACATTTTATGCTGCTTATCCCAGAAGAGATGTGGCCACGACAATCCAGGAGGTACAGCCAGATGTAGTTGTAGTTGAGCTCTGCCAGTACAGAGTTTCCATGTTACAGATGGATGAAACAACATTGTTAAAAGAAGCCAAAGAAATCAACCTGGAGAAGCTCCAACAAGCTGTCAAGCAGGTATGATTTCTCTCTCTATGGAAGTTAAAGGTCAACCAGGGTGGTGGACTTTGGTCCTGGGGAACTGAGGAACTGAGTTCGATTCCCACTTCAGGCACAGGCAGCTCCTTGTGACTCTGGGCAAGTCACTTAACCCTCCATTGCCCCATGTAAGCCGCATTGAGCCTGCCATGAGTTGAAAAGCGCAGGGTACAAATGTAAAAAAATAAATAAATAGGCAGTGGATTTTCCCAAGTTCATTTTAATAATGGCTTATGGACTTTTCTTTTAGGATACTATCCAAACCTTTTTTTAACCCCACTAACTGCTTTTACCACATTCTCTGGCAATAAATTCCAGATTTTAATTACAAGTTGAATGAAGAAATATTTTCTCCAATTTGTTTTAAATGTACTACTTTATAGCTTCATTGCATGCCCCCTAGTCCTAGTATTTTTGGAAAGCGTAAACAGACGCTTCACATCTACCCGTTCAACTCCACTCATTTTATAGACCTCTATCATATCTCCCCTCAGCCGTCTTTTCTCCAAGCTGAAAAGCCCTAGCCGCTTTAGCCTTTCCTCTTAAGGAAGTCGTCCCATCCCCTTTATCATTTTCATCGCCCTTCTCTGTACCTTTTCTAATTCCACTATATCTTTTTTGAGATGCAGTGACCAGGACTGCATACAATATTCAAGGTGCAGTCACACCATGGAAAGGGAAAAGGGAAAATGGGACATGATATACCGCCTTTCTGAGGTTTTTGCAACTACATTCAAAGCAGTTTATATATATTTCAGGTACTTATTTTGTACCGGGGCAATGGAGGGTTAAGTGACTTGCCAAGAGTCACAAGGAGCTGCAGTGGGAATCCAACTCAGTTCCCCAGGATCGAAGTCCACTGCACTAACCACTAGACTACACCTCCAAAGGCATTATAACATCCTCATTTTTATATTCCATTCCTTTCCGAAGAATACCTAACATTCTATTTGCTTTCTTTGCGCCGCAGCACACTGAACAAACGGTTTCAACGTATCATCAACGATGACTCCTAGATCCTTTTCTTGGTCAGTGACTGCTAACGCGGAACCTTGTGTCATGTAGCTAATTTTTTGGGTTCCTCTTTCTCACATGCATCACTTTGAACTTGCTCACATTAAACATCATCTGAAATTTGGATGCCCAGTTTCCCCAGTCTCGTACAGTTGTCTTGCAATTTTTCACAATCCTCTTGTGATTTAACAACTTTGAATAACTTTGTGTTGTAGGCAAATTTAATTGCCTCACTAGTTATTTCCATATCTAGATCATTTATGTTAAAAAGCAGCGGTGCCAGCACAGACCCCTGGGGAACACCGCTATCTACCCTTCTCCATTGAGAATACTGACAATTTAACACATTACTAACAATAGTTCATTTTTCAATTTTATCAATACTTTGGGATGTATACCATCCGGTCCTGGCAATTTGCTATTCTTCAATTTGTGAAATTGCCCCCATTACATCTTTCAGGTTTACAAAGATTTGATTCTGTCCCTCTGACTCATCAATATTGTATACCATTTTTGGTACCGGTATCTCTTCCACATCTTCCTCAGTGAACACCGAAGCAAAGAATTCATTCGTCTTCCCTGAGTGCCCCTTTTACCCCTCAGTCATCTAGAGGTCCAACTGATTCTTTTGTTGGTTTCTTGCTTTTAATATACCTAAAAAAGCACTTAGAGGGTGATGTTCAAAGTAATTCACACAGATAAACTTACATATCTGAGGACTGCCCTCTATTCTTGGAGGGAGAGGGGTCTGTTTCCTGTACAGAGGGGAGTTGGGAGTGGGTGGAAGGAAAATGTTGAGGAAGGGACAGACTGGGAAAAATTGTGACCCCTGACCATACAATCCAGAGACTCCATGGCTATCTTTCAAACCCCCTCCCCCCCCCCCCCCCCACATAATCCACAGAGATACCACTCATCTTTTTCCTCCAACCATAAAATGAACAGGTTCCCTCCCTCCCCACAACCACATGACTCACTGAGGTACCTGCCACCCCCCTCCCCTATATATAAAATTCCTGAGGGACCTTTCAACAACCTCCACCTCTGTAAATATAGGACCCAAGGAGGTATCTCTCACCCCCTCCCCTGACCATAAAATCCAGAGAGACTCCAGTGGTATCCCCTCCTCTCCACCCACAGGACCAACTCCAAATATACCTTCCAAACTTTCCCCCCCCCCCCCCCCCGTCCCAACTGCAGAACTGCAACCTCTCCAGGGGTGTGGGGCCATGTGTAGATCTTATTATGAAACCTCACTTGCATAAGTCAGATGGGCTGAAAAGTGAGACCATGTGCAAAGAGAGTTGCTCGCTGGGCCTCTGATGGCCTCCCTCTCTCCCCTTCCCTCCTTTCCCTTCCTCCTTCCCGCTCCTGCCCTCCCTCTCCATTTTCCTTCTTCTCTCTCCTCCCTTCCTCCTTCCGCCCTCCCACTCCATTCTCCTGTCCCTTTACCCTCTTCCTAGACTTTCTCCTCTTGCTACAGTCACAGAGCAGAAAATGTCTTGTCCTCTCGGGATCTAAACTGAAGATCAGTCCCACCCGATTTCTCAGCTCTGTCTCCTTCTACTGGTCGCCGTGCTCCCTATTTGGCTCTCCTTTGAGTCCTCTTCTCTCCTTATGTGCCTTCCCCGTGTTGAT
Source organism: Microcaecilia unicolor (assembly GCF_901765095.1). NCBI lineage: Eukaryota > Metazoa > Chordata > Amphibia > Gymnophiona > Siphonopidae > Microcaecilia > Microcaecilia unicolor. Next base: position 257,340,938 of record NC_044033.1, on the reverse strand, counting down.
CTGATCTTCTCTCATGTCTTTCAATATTACCGTTAGACCAATAACATCCAGATCTATCTCTCTACGCCAGAACTTTCATCTGCAATCCAGTCTCAGACTGAATGTCCCTCTACCACTTTCAATGACATGGCCAAGACAGAACATCTTCCCTACTTCTCCCAAAGAAACTTCCCCCACCCAGCATGATCCTCCCCATCTCCTTGGCCTGCACTGCTCTCTTCTCACATTGAAAACATTGCTAGAACATGTCTTTTCTTTCTATATAAACACCATCTTTTTCTTATCCCTCTTCTCATCACATCACGGTTCTGCTGTTCAATACAGTTAGAACTTAGAACAACTACATTTCACCTAGAGGTACATTCACACTGAAGCTCCAGGCTACCGTTCCCATCTCCCCCTAAGTCCCTCCCATTAGGACACAGTAAGAGCACGCCCCCCTCCCTTCAGAGCTGGTGACAACAGATATTACATAACTATGTAGTTGGGAGGAGGGGGATCCCACAGAAATGAGTCAAAACCCCTCCTGGGACAGCTCCACTTACCTGAGTGGGCAAGAGGGGGGGTGCTCCCCTTAGAGCTAAGTTGCAAACCCTCCTGCCATGGGAATCATTCAGAAGAAATTACCTGAGTATGTGGGCAGGGGGATTCCTTTTTTGCGCAGAAGGTCAGAGAACTCCAGGCACTTGTTATGGTCTTTGAACGTTGACCCTTGAAAACAGATCTCTTTCATCAGATTCAGGGCACTCTGACAAATAGTCTCGTCGTCGTCCCCGGACATTGCTCAAAACCATCTCTCGGAGGACCAAAAAGAGAAATACACACAATCAACAGACTATAACATAAAACCATTTCTCATAGGGAATAAAAAGAAAAACAATCAACTGACCACAACATAAAAGCATCTCTCACAGGGAATGAAAAGAAAAACAATCAACTGACTACAACATAAAAGCATCTCTCACAGGGAATGAAAAGAAAAACACACACAATCAAAAAAACTACAACATAAAAGCATTTCTCACGGGGAGTGAAAAGAAAAATAAACACAATCAACAGAGTATAATATAAACCCATTTCTCACAGGGAGTGGAAAGAGAAAGAAGCACCGTCAATTCAATACAAGATATGACTATCCCTCGTAGGAAGGTTGAGGGCTGAATGAGGCCCCTGTGTTGAAGACTGGGGGCTGAATGAGGCCCCTGTGTTGAAGACTGGGGGCTGAATGAGGCCCCTGTGTTGAAGACTGGGGGCTGAATGAGGCCCCTGTGTTGAAGACTGGGGGCTGAATGAGGCCCCTGTGTTGAAGACTGGGGGCTGAATGAGGCCCCTGTGTTGAAGACTGGGGGCTGAATGAGGCCCCTGTGTTGAAGACTGAGGGCTGAATGAGGCCCCTGTGTTGAAGACTGAGGGCTGAATGAGGCCCCTGTGTTGAAGACTGAGGGCTGAATGAGGCCCCTGTGTTGAAGACTGAGGGCTGAATGAGGCCCCTGTGTTGAAGACTGAGGGCTGAATGAGGCCCCTGTGTTGAAGACTGAGGGCTGAATGAGGCCCCTGTGTTGGAGGTTGAAAGGGTGAATGAGGCCCTGTGTTGGAGACTGAGGGGTAACGGAGGTCCCTGTGTTGGAGATTGAGGGGTAACAGAGTTCCCTGTGCTGGAGACTGAGGGGTAACGGAGGTCCCTGTGTTGGAGGGTGAGGGGTGAATGAGGCTCAAATACTGGAGGGTGAGGGGTGAATAAGGTCCCTCTGCTGGGGTTTAAGAGCACAAAAGTAAAAATCTAGAGGTGTTTGAAGAATATTGAGAATCAGTTGGCAGGACTTACTCAGCACAGCCGGTCGGCTACAACTTTCCTTGCCTAGAATTCTGGCAACTCGCAATCCAACAGTCCCTAGAAGAGAAGTGAAGATGAGAAGGGGATGAAGGAACATTTACCTGTAAAACAAAACTACAGAAATTCTGTACAAGTCATGAAGCATTCTGTATCTTTGGGCAGTAACTTTTCTATATTACAGTTTAAATTACTTATTACTAAACGTGAGGAATTATAAAGTAGGCAGAAGTTTTACATCCTTTTGCACAGAATTCCTCCCCCACCAGGCAAATAAATCAGCAAGTAGGGTGTTACAGCAGAAAACATCAAAAAACGACCGAACTCAACTGATGTAAATCCACCTTCAGCCTGAAGCCATTGTGTGAGAGTTTGGAAGGAGTTTGACAGATGCGAGAGTGAATGACATCGAAAAAATGGGGCTCTATGAGGGACCTGCAGCGGAGTGGCTTTGGTGACCATTTTCACAAGCCTTTTCGGGGAAAACCAGTCACTTATATCCCACTACATCAACTTGCCATTTCACACTTTCCTTCTCATGATCTGAGTATCCTGTTCCCCCTCATACTCTATCTCCACATGTCTCTTGACATCTTTTCATGCCAACCACCTTCCCTATCTATAGCTCCCTCCCTCTCCCTCCTCACCACTCTCTCTCTCTCTCTCTCTCTCTCACCTGCTGGTGGGTGTCAGGCTCCTTCTCATCTCTCTCTATCTCTTTCTCATCTGATGGTGAGTGTCAGGCTCCTTCTTACCACTCTCTATCTCTTGTTCTTTCTCACCTGCTGGTAGGTGTCAGACTCTTTGCTTATCTCTCTCTCTCTCTCTCTCTCTTCCCCTCACCTGCTGGTGGGTTTCATGCTCCCCCTCATTGCATTTCTTCCTCCAGTAGGTTTTTGCTGGAAAGGGTTCCCAGCTGTAGCCTGGTTCTCTCATGGATGTGTCTCCAGTTCTTCCAGCTGATGGAAGTACAAGGTAAACCACGATCCCATACACCAGCTCTGAGGTTTTCTGCTGTTCAGTGACCTGCTGGAAATAGGGAAGGCAACAGTACCATTTGGTGAAAACATATTTCCACGAGTCTTCGGTCCCTTCCCTCCATGGCACTTTCTACCCACATCCTACAACAGAGACAGAGGAATTCTCAACACCTCAGCCATTAGAACTGCAAAATAATCATCCAGATAGCCAGATGTTTATCATTGTTGAGTCAGTGGTGGCCTACTGGAATGCATTCCTGCTTTTGTAACAAAGGATTGGGGATTCAAGTCCATTGATGAACTTGAGTTGGCCAAACAGGTAGAAAAGGTGATGGCAAAAGCCAGAAGGATACTTGGGTGCATAAGGAGAGGAACAGCCAGTAGGAATAAGGAGGTGATGATGCCCCTGTATAAGGCTCTGGTGAGACCTCATTTAGAGTACTATGTACGATTCTGGAGCTTGAGCTTTCAAAAAGATAGAAACAGGATGGAGTCGGTCCAGAGGGCGGCTACTAAAATAGTCAGTGGTCTTAGTCATAAAGCGTCTGGGGACAGACAAAGATCTCAATATGTGTACTCTGGAAGGAAGGCAAGAGAGGGGAGATATCATAGAGACATTTAAATACCTCCATAATATAAATGCACAGGAGGCCAGTCTCTTGAACGAGGGGACACAGGATGAAGGTGAAAGGGGACAGACTCGGAAGTAACATGAGGAAATACTTCTTCACAGAAAGGAAGGTGAATTTGTGGAACGGCCTCCTGGTGGATGTGGTGAAGATGAAAACAGTATCTGAATTCAAGAGAGCTTGGGACAAGAACATAGGATCTCTAAGGGAGTGATAGAGAGAGTAGGTGGCATGGACGAGCAAACTGGACAGGCCATATGGTCTTTATCTGCCTACATTTTTCTGTGTTTCTTGGATGCATGAATGGGTAGAAACTATTTCCTCTGCCATGGAACAAACACAACAGACCTGATTTTATAACAGAATGTCTATGTGAGGAGTCCAAAAAGGCATCTCTTGAAAGCCTATTTTAAAAAGCAAGATAGGTGTATAGATACCGTCAACAGGCTCCCAGACCCAACGCCAACAGTGTGTAATGCTCACACACAAATTTAATTTACACCTGCACCAACACAATTGTAAACATGTGTTGGCATTTCATAAAAATATGGAGGTGGACCTCAACTCTCTATCTGCTCTGCCCAAGCTCTGGGAAACCCCCAAAGCACACAGTGTGTGTACGAATTCATGCTGTCTTGTTAGAATGTGTGCTGATATACGTGTATACTGAGGGACATGTTTATAAAAGGTCTTTTCCACATGGAAAACCACCATGATATGGAAACACCTTTATAAAATTAAACACCCCCCCCCTCCACTCTGAATGGCAGTCTGCCCAGTATTCTTCCCATAGGATCTCTCTACGTGGGATAGTGTTAACCATCTTCCATCACTGAGTCCACCTGTCTAAAGATCTCAGACTGCAGTAACACCCCCTCCCTTCCCACGTCCAACCACAACAATCAAAAACAGCCACAATCACCAGTCTAGGTATAACCCAGACGTCCATCTTCCTGTTCCCCCTATGGCCTTTCTAGATTGCATCCATCATCACCCCCTCCCCCCACTAACCAGACAACTTGGTCACAAACGTGCTTGTGTGTCCCCTGGCACTCCCCAAGCCTTGCTTTTCTTAAAGAACAAAGTCATCATCTGGTGGCCATGTTTGTCCACTTAGATACGCAGAAATACAGGTCAATAGCTAGGCAGAAGATGAAACCTTTACATTCGAGTAACATCTCTGTGATGAGTTTTCAAGCCAGTGCACCATGATGTGCCAAGAATAAATGGATAGAAGGGACAGAAGGAAGGAAGAGGTGATATACCTGGGTGTCCTTCCAGCCACTGATCACACTGGTCCATTTCTTTGTTTAGACAAGTGCAAGGTCTAGAGAGGAATAAAAACAGAGCTATATGAATATTATGGGATCGATGCAGTGCAAACACTTCTTAGCATAATCTTTCTAAACAATAGAGGCACTAAGACATCACTTAACATGTGATGCACATGTAGAGAACTAGGGTCCTGATTAAGGCCACCCAGAGTGACACCTACTACAGCTTTACTATCACCTCACTGCTTCTAGAAAGAAGGAGGATCCCCTTTGACCAAGGGGAGGGGATTAGTTTTGGGATAAAGCCTTTAATACAATTTAAATTCTTTGTCTTTGGCTCCTGCCTCCCTGGCCACTGACCTGCATGTGAGGGAAGATCCCATCCAGTCTAACAGCCAACTAGCTACAGCATAAGTATAAAAGAGAGTTCTGGCTACTCTATACAGAACAGTTAGGAGCTACCTAAGAGCATCCAGCAGTAAGAGCAGCCGTTTAAGCTTTGTACTGTTGCCAAGATAGTGGGAACGAGAAATTCACTGTACCCACTCCTGGGGAAATAGTGGATTTACAGTACATTGGATGTATGTCATTGTGTTGATTTTTATAATAATTTCTATTTTAATGTAATTCCGAGTTATTGTGTACTTGCTCTTATAGTTACCCGTTTTGAAACTGAATAGTAACTGCGGTTTATATGATTTTTTTTAAATGTGTATTTCTAAGAGGGTGCCAAGGACCTCCTTTCATCTCATGAGGATCCTGGAACCACCCAAGGGGCTGAAGGTATAAGAACCACATGTCTCTTGGGGACCAACCCGCTTTCGGCTAGGATCAAGCCACCTGAACTGCCTCTTCAGAGCCTCGGCATCCCCAAGTCTCTCAGTACCTCTAACAAAGACTGAAAGGGAAAACCTTCTACTACATCTATTAAAAGAGAGTGTTAAGGAAAGAATAATTAAAGATAGAGAACATGAGAAAGGAGTAGAAAAAGCTAAAGAGATATTGTAAATACTTTTTTTAAATAATTGCCTTTGTTATTGAAACTACATAGAAACAGAAAAATGAAGGCAGAAAAAGACCATACGGCCTATCCAGTCTGCCCATCCATGCCATCTACTCTCCCTAACACTCCCTCAGAGATCCTATGTACTTGTCTCAAGCTCTCTTGAATTCAGACACTGTTTTCATCTGCACCGGGAGAGGCCATTCCACAAATTTACCACCCTTTCCGTGAAGAAGTATTTCCTCAGTTACTTCTGATTCTATCCTCTTTCACCTTCATTCTATGCCCCCTCGTTTCAGAGCTTCCTTTCAATTGAAAGGGACTTGTCTCCTGTGCATTTATGCTGCATAGGTATTTAAATGTCTCTATCATATCTCCCTTCTTCCTCCTGTCTTCCAAAACAAATATATTGAGATCTTTAAGTCTGTCCCCAGACACTTTATGACAAAGACCAGTGACCATTGTAGTAGCCGCCCTCTGGACCAACTCCATCCTGTTTATATCTTTTTGAAATTTCAGTCTCCAGAACTGTACACAATATTCTAAATGAGGTCTTACCAGAGTCTCATACAGGGGCATCATCACCTCCTTTTTCCTACTGGCTATTCCTCTCCCTGTGCACCCAAGCATCCTTCTATCTTTCGCCTTCGCCTTTTCTACTTGTTTGGCCACCTTAACATCATCACATATGATCACACCCAAGTCCTGCTCCTCTTTCATGCACAAAAGGTCTTCACCCCCTCCGTTGGGTTTTAGACGCCCAAATGGATGACCCTGCATTTATTGCATGAAATCTTAACTGCCAAATTTTGGAACATTCTTTAAGCTTTCCTAGGTCCTTCCTCATGGTATCCACACCATCAAGAAGACTTTACTAAATTTGTTAGTTCAGAACACCAAACCTGGAGTGGTCTTCCTTACTGTGTGAACAGAGTGTGAAGAGCATATGGTGAAACTGTCTATGGCCTCCCACCTGTGTCATGCCCGGCCCTGGTCCCAAGCCAAGAAATTCTTTATGTGAGCAATTCCCCCCCCCCCCCCCCCCCCCGAATCTGGACATACAGCAGGACCTGCCTTACACACAATATTTATTTACACCCTAATCAGCTAAACATACAACTGAATGTACAAAGACAAATGTGACACGAACAGCAAAATAAGTAAATGGGAAAAATCTCCACACCAGTCAAGCCCCATCCTGGCCCCTATCTGTATGCTTTTAAAATCAAAAACATAAGGGCGCCATGCTGGATTAGACAAAAATTCCATCAATGTCTCCAAGGCCAAGCCGGGTTATTAAGAAGAACCCAGTGGATTACAAATTGAGCATGAGTTCCATGCTCTTCACTCTCAGGTGGTGGCTTCTCAAGTGTACCAGGTTATAATGGTTTATGGACTTTTCCTCCAGAATCCCTACCTGAAGCCCTGGCATTGAGAGAAAAAATAGGGCTTTGGATTTAATTCACCCCTTTCTCAGTAGTTCCAGTGAGGGCGACTAAAATGATAGCGGGGGTGGGACGACTTCCCTATGAAGAAAGACTAAGGAGGCTATGGCTTTTCAGCTTGGAGAAGAGACTGCTGAGGGGAGACATGATAGAGGTATATAAAATAATGAGTGGAGTGGAACAGGTGGATGTGAAGCATCTGTTCACGCTTTCCAAAAATACTAGGACTAGGGGGCATGCGATGAAACTACAGTGTAGTAAATTTAAAACAAATCGGAGAAACTTTTTCTTCACCCAACGCGTAAACTCTGGAATTCGTTGCCTCAGAACGTGGTGAAGGCGGTTAGCTTGGCAGAGTTTAAAAAGGGGTCTCTGATTTCTTTTATCATTTCTGCGTCTACCTGCTCTATGTTTATTTTAGTTGAGATACAAGCGAGTTCTTTTGGAAGAGAAACATTTTGTTGTTGATTATTCTAAATATTTACAGAATCACACTCACATCGAATTGGCTAAGATCGTATGAAGAGCAGTGGGAATTGAGCCATTAGGCTATGATTTGCTTCCAATCTGTTGGTCATTAGTTTTACGCAGTTTCCTCTCAACTTTCTGTTCTTTGAAAGGTTAAACAGCAGTTTTCTAGTTAACCGTTCCACCCAATTCTACTCTTCTCCCTTTCATGCTCCCAGGTCTTGGAGGCAGCCCGCATAAGTGCCAAGGTCAACGCTGTTTCCAGTGACTGGCACTGAATATCCGTTTTTCTGTGAGCAAGTGCAAGGTGATGCATGTGGTAAAAAAGAACCCGAATTATAGCTACGTCATGCAAGGTTCCACGTTAGGAGTTACGGACCAAGAAAGGGATCTGGGTGGCGTCGTCGATAATACACTGAAACCTTCTGCTCAGTGTGCTGCTGCGGCTCGGAAAGCGAGTAGAATGTTGGGTATTATTAGGAAAGGTATAGAAAACAGGTGTGAGGATGTTATAATGCCGTTATATCACTCCATGGTGCGACCGCACCTTGAGTATTGTGTTCAATTCTGGTCGCCGCATCTCAAGAAAGATATAGTGGAATTGGAAAAGGTGCAGCGAAGGGCGACTAAAATGATAGCGGGGATGGGACGACTTCCCTATGAGGAAAGGCTAAGGAGGCTAGGGCTTTTCAGCTTGGAGAAGAGATGGCTGAGGGGAGATATGATAAGAGGTCTATAAAATAATGAGTGGAGTGGAACAGGTGGATGTGAAGCGTCTGTTCATGCTTTCCAAAAATACTAGGACTAGGGGGCATGCGATAAAATTACAGTGTAGTAAATTTAAAACAAATCGGAGAAATTTTTTCTTCACCCAACGCGTAATTAAGCTCTGGAATTCATTGCCGGAGAATGTGGTGAAGGCAATTAGCTTGGCGGAGTTTAAAAAGGGGTTAGATGGTTTCCTAATGGACAAGTCCATAAACCGCTACTAAATGGACTTGGGAAGAATCCACAATTCCAGGAATAACATGTGTAGAGTGTTTGTACGTTTGGGAAGCTTGCCAGGTGCCCTTGGCCTGGATTGGCCGCTGTCGTGGACAGGATGCTGGGCTCGATGGACCCTTTGTCTTTTCCCAGTGTGGCATTACTTATGTACTTATGTACTTATGTTGGCCGGCGTTAACCCAACTGGCTAAGTGAATATTCAGGCACTGGCCGGTTAATAGCGGGCAAAGATAGAAGCTGTTCATACTGTCTGATTTACCTGCTAAACTTAGCCAGTCAGTGCTGAATATTGCTGGTTATTGAGCGATATAGCTAGCTAAGAGTGGAGGAGTGGCCTAGTGCAATCCTGAGGTGGCCGGTTCAAATCCCACTGCTGCTCCTTGTGATCTTGGGCAAGTCACTTAACCCTCCATTGCCTCAGGTACAAACTTAGATTGTGAGCCCTCCTGGGACAGATAAATATCCAGAGTACCTGAATGTAACTCACCTTGAGCTACTACTGAAAAAGGTGTGAGCAAAATCTAAATAATAATAACTTGTTGGTGCCAACTATGAATGTTCAGCAGAGTGACCAACTGGCTTTCGTGAATATTCACGGTTAGGCACTGAAATGCTATTTAACCGTTCAGCAAACTTCTAAAAGCTCATGCATGTCCATCCAACAGGAGGACATTCGGTTTTTCATGATATCCACAATGAAAATACATGGGATAGATCTGAATGCTTTCTGTATGCATTGCAAATCTCTCTCGTGCATATTCCTTAATCAAAATACTCTCACAACTATGACCAATTACAAAAATTTTTATTCTAATTATAACAAAAGTAATAAAAATTATCCAAACATCTAAAAAATATATTGCGACAGTACAGTTTCCCTACTCATGTATATACATATACCCAAACTATTAAAAAACAGAACAGCATCAATGAAGTAACAGTACCAACCCACACCCCCTCATGCAGCGAACAACTGAAAGTCCCAATAATAAATGGTGTACTTATCTCCAAAGTCCTTCCAATAGTCTTTCCAACAGGGTCCACACTGTCCTCCACCGCGACAACTATGGTGTCAGTATGGTCAACAGAATAAAGCACAGTTAATAAATCCTCGTCGATGCATTCACTCGGTAAGACTCTTGTCAAAGCCATGAAAAAACATAAAGGAGTCCAACATGCTGAATACAGAGGGGGTGCCGTGGTGTCCTCCTAGGTACAACCAGGATAATATCTACTCCTAGAGCTTGGTACAGAGAAGGGGGAAGAAAATGATAAAGGGGATGGGACGACTTCCCTATGAGGAAAGGCTAAAGCAGCTAGGGCTCTTCAGCTTGGAGAAAGGTGGCTGAGGGGAGATATGATAGAGGTCTATAAAATAATGAGTGGACTTGAATGGGTAGATGTGAAGCGTCTGTTTACGCTTTCCAAAAATACTAGGACTAGGGGGCATGTGATTAAGCTACAAAGTAGTAAATTTAATATGAATCAGAGAAATTTCTTTCTTCACTCAACATGTAATTGAACTCTGGAATTCGTTGCCAGAGAATGTGATAAAGGTGGTTAGCTTAGCGGGGTTTTAAAAAGGTTTGGACGGCTTCCTAAAGGAAAAGTCCATAGACCATTATTAAATGGACTTGGGGAAAATCCACTATTTCTGGGATAAGCAGTATAAAATGTTTTGTACTTTTTTGGGATCTTGCCAGGTATTTGTGACCTGGATTGGCCACTGTTGGAAACAGGATGCTGGGCTTGATGGACCTTTGGTCTTTTCCAGTATGGCAATACTTATGTACTTATGTAGCTGATGTTTCCACTATACCGCTCTCTTCCTTTAAATGTCATTGACAGGGGAGTATTTTGATTATTTGATGTTGCAACTACATGGAAACTCAGTTACCTAGATTTTGTTATTATGCACATTCATTAGGGATATCCTGAAAACCTGACTGGTGGCCCCCAAGGACTGGGAGTGAAGACCACTGTGTGCAGCTAATGCCAGACGCATGAGCCCACTGCTCCCTAGAGAACTGAGCTACCTTTTTGTACAGTCCTGGGATCCAGAAGTCACCCAAGCAGAGGGTGTGCCAAGAGCAGAAACCAGGCCTGCCCTAATGAAACAGGACATAGTCAACCAGCGCTACTGTTCGCTCCCTCACCCCCAGTCTGCCTTCGCTCAGATTCATTCATCAAAAGCCTCAGCAGGAGGCGGCAAAATTAATTTCTTATCCTGAAAAAGAATCCGGTAGCTACGCCAAGACTCTATTTAGCAGTTCACCAGCAAAGGTGCACTTTCCAATTAGCAAGACAAAGTGTTAGCAACTGCTCTTCCCTGTAAAATTCCCTAATCTCCCCTCCACAGCAGTAGGAAGCAAAGAACTGCAATGCCAGGATAAGAAGCCGACAGGACTTTAGCATTTTGGAGAGAGGAACACGGCCTAAGTCAGTCAAATCCAGAGCAGAGCCTGGACTTTCACGGCAGGCACAGTTTCAGCTGCATAGAAACAGAGGTTTCAAACGTATATTTAGTGCTGCTTGGTGTCTGGATATGACCACCACATATCCCAGGACAATTTAACCACCACTGCTGGATTTAAAAGACCTTGGTGGACATTTTTAGACGTTTCTCACTTGAACATAAGAGCCTTGAGTTAAAAATAACCATGCTAACATTATGCGTCTTCACTTTTTAAAGCTAATTCTAAAACAAAAACAAATTGAGCACATGTGGAGCAAAACAAAGCAATAAGTGTGAAAACCCCATTCCCTGTCAATGCAAATGCATAGCAGAGGCTGGAAGAGCAATCCCACCCCCCCTTGAGGCCTTTAAGGGCCCTAGCAAACAGTTACCTAGATAGAGGCAAAAGGCCAATGGAAGTAATTGAGCCAGCCAGGTTTTACTTCCATTGCTTTCAATGGAAAACAATGGAAGTAAAACCCAGCTGGCTCAATCCGTCCTCCTTTTTCTGGAGCCCATATGGTAACCCTACCCTTAGCGAATAACCCAAACAAGGGCCTAGAGAAACCTCTGAATACACACAAGACCCAGAGAATGCAGTCCACAAACCAGAAAACCCAGAGTAGTCTGTAAACACAAACAAGACTCAGAGAATACAGTCTATAAAACCTAGTATAGAGTAATCCATATACACATACAAGGCCTGAAACACACAGAGTAACCCAGATACACACGTAAGGCCTGAAACACACACAGAGTAACCCACATACACACATAAGGCCTGAAACACACAAAGTAACCCACATACACACGTAAGGCCTGGTGGACATTGGTCCTGGGGAACTGAGGAACTGAGTTCGATTCCCACTTCAGACACAGGCAGCTCCTTGTGACTCTGGGCAAGTCACTTAACCCTCCATTGCCCCATGTAAGCCGCATTGAGCCTGCCATGAGTGGGAAAGCGCGGGGTACAAATGTAACAAAAAAAAACACAGAGTAACCCACATACACACGTAAGGCCTGAAACATACAGAGTAACCCATATACTGATACAAGGCCAAGATGATACAGGGTAATCCATATACAGACACAAGGGTTAATATGAACAGAGTAATCCATATACAGACCCAAGGCCTAGAGTACACTGCTTTGGATCTACTTAGGGATTTAGCTGTTTATAAATAGCAAATAATTGCATGTTAGAGAGAGAGAGAAATAACTTGACCTGGGACAGACCGAAGGTCCAGTATCCTGGTTCCAACAGTGGCCAATCCAGATCACAAATACCTGGCAAGATCCCCAAAAAGCTCAATACATTTTATGCTGCTTATCCCAGAAATAAGCAGTAGATTTTCCCCAAGTCCATCTTAATAACAGGTTAAGGACTTTCCACCAGGAAAACAAAGGGTCCAGTTTGCTCAGCAAAACATCAAGGAGATGGATGTCCTAGTTTAAGGCTGGGATTTAGACTGTGCATTTTTTCTAGCAAAAAAGGTGTCAGTACTCAAATGCTAGTTCACCCTTCAGGGCTGGGATGATCACTGTAGAACCCACCTCACAATAGCCAGGCCCCCTGCACCAAAGAATCCATGACACGGCAGAATTGGTGTGTACATCCTGAGCTCTTTCATTAAAATTTGGGGTCCCTGGGTCAATTTTAGCAGACATTGTAAAAGGTGCCAGTACTCAGTACCCACAAGTACCCCCTCAAAAAAAGTCCTGGATTTAGAACATCTGAAGAGATCCAAGATGAGCCACCACGACCCCTGTGGTCAGAAGCCCCGTACTCCTCCCAGGGCTTCAACGGGAAATCTCTACTCCAATCTCCTCCAATCCCTCTCCCCCATCACCATTACCACCACTGAAGTCAGAAGCCCCAAACTCCTTCCAGGGGCTTCAACGGTAAATCTCTAGTCTAAGCTCCTCCAATCCTTCTCCCCCATCACCACCACCACTGGGATCAGAAGCCCCAAACTCCTTCCAGGGGCTTCAATGAGAAATCTGCTCCAATTTCCTTCCATCACCACCCCCTCTCCACATACACACACACACACCACCATCACCCCTGTGATCAGGAGTGTGAAACTCCTCCCAGGGGCTTCAACAGGAAATCTCTGTTCCAATCTCCTTCTATCCCCACCACCACCACAGGCCTGCCAGGAAGGCAAATGTGTCCTCAGATCCCCCAATAGCCAGTTAGATGAACATGCATGATGTACATTTTCATACACTGGAATCAGTGTATCTTGAAAACCCAGTGACTTAGGAATCCTAAAACTGATCTGAGCACCACATTCATTGCGTCCCATTCATTTCCTGGAACTGCACCTCAGGGAGTCCTTTCTTCCCTTCAGTTAACTTCACTGGCAATGTCTCTACCACACATCTCCCTGACCTTGGGTGGTGAAGCTTTGTGTTACTCCTACCTTTGATTCTGTCCTGAACCCTCCCAGTTCTGCTGCATTCATTACTTTTCATGCAATTAGCATGCATAGATTTGAAAATACAATCCTTGCAAGGGACATCTCTTCCCACATGTGTTCTTTATTCACACTGAGGGATATGCAATATATCTGTTTACCTTCATGAATGTTACTTTCTCTTACCGACAACTCTCCTGCTAAGTGTCCGCTTACTGAAGTTCTGAATTTCATTTTCAACTGTAGGGTTATTCATTACAGATAATGTTTCCTATTAAAATCAGAAGAGCTGCTATCCTCTAAGCATGTGGCATTCCCATCTCCCTTTGAGACCATCCTCATTTTACTTCACCCTTCCTCCACTCTGTCTCTGTCCCAGGCAGGTCTGAATTCTTGAACCATTTCCAATACTTTCGCCTTTGTCATGGCTAGTTGGGCTGGACACTGCCCAGCTGCCCAATACAAAAATATTGCCTGACCTTTTTTCCGAGTCTCTCCTCTTTCAGCCTCATATGTCTGCACTAAACCATTTTAAAAATGCACATTTGTAATCAAGAAAAAAAAATGTGACTCGTGTAACTCTCCTTGTAACTTTTGTTTTTACACAAGACAGAGACTTTATTATGAAACTTTATTTTCACCATAGACAGAAGCTCTTCATAGGACAAAAGATTTGGGTTTTTCCTGATCTAACAAAGGCTACACAAGACCGCAGGAAGAAATTTATTTTTTATTACATTTTCCATGTAAATGTTGTGTAGCCTATTCCTCTAAAAAATATGTCTTTTTTGACCAAGAGCAGTTGAAATTGTTTGTAGATGTGAAAAAGCTGGGTAGATATTAAAAGAAAAAAAATCTGTGGTTTAATTTCTTGCTATTTAATCTCAGGCTTCAGGGATTTATTTTCTTTTGCTTTTTGGATTCTTCTCTCTTCCTTTTTGTGGCCTGATAAACACCAATTTTTTTCTTTCAATGTGCATATGAGAACAGATTTGGAGTTTCTTTTTTTTCTGATCAAATATTTCTAACGTGTTTTTCTTTTCAAGTGTAATGGTTGTTATATTTTTTAATGCAATTAAAATAAAATTAAAAAAACAGAAAAAAAAATTACTAATCCCTAAATCAGTTCTGCATATCTGGGGGTGTCTCACTTTGTACCCAAAACTAGCGATGTGTGCAGACTCTTATCCTACCTTATAACAGGCTCAGCACCGTTCAATACACCTAGGTATCCACACCACTGGAGACCAGTGTACGCCAAGGTTGTGCATCCCAAGAGCTGAAGGCAGCTGATGTTCATTTATACCAGGGGTTCCAACCTCAGCCCTCGCCAGGTCGAGTTTTCGAGATTTCCACAATGAATATGCATGAGATCTAGTTGGAAACAATGGAGGCAGTGAATGCACATTCATCGTGGAAACCTTGAAAACCCAAGTGGATTGTGGCCCTCATACAAAAGTACTGTACGTAGTGTACGAAACAAAATAACCACAAACACGAAATACAAATACAAGTTCATTGTGCAGCGGCGGCAAAGAAAGCAAATAGAATGTTAGGTATTATTAGGAAAGGAATGGAAAATAAAAACGAGGATGTTATAATGCCTTTGTATCGCTCCACGATGCGACCACACCTCGAATATTGTGTTCAATTCTGGTTGTCACATCTCAAAGATATAGTGGAATTAGAAAAGGAACAGAGAAGGGCGACAAAAATGATAAAGGGGATGGGAAGATTTCCCTATGAGGAAAGGCTGAAGCGTCTAGGGCTCTTCAGCTTGGAGAAGAGATGGCTAAGGGGAGATATGATAGAGGTCGATAAAATAATGAGTGGAGTGGAATGGGTAGACGTGAATTGCTTGTTTACTCTTTCCAAAAATACTAAGACTAGGGGGCACACAAAGAAGCTACAAAGTAGTAAATTTAAAACGAATCGGAGAAAAAATGTCTTCACTCAACATGTAATTAAACTCTGGAATTCGTTGCCAGAGAATGTATTAAAAGCAGTTAATTTAGCGGGGTTTAAAAAAGGTTTAGATGGCTTTCTAAAGGAAAAGTCTATAGACCATTATTAAGATGAACTTGGGGAAAATCCACTGCTTATTTCTAGGATAAGCAGCATAACTTGTATTGTACTATTTGGGGATCTTGTCAGGTACTTGTGACCTGGATTGGCCACTGTTGGAAACAGGATGCTGAGCTTGATGGACCTTCGGTCTACCCCAGTATGGCAATACTTATGTACTTAGAAAATAAAAGAATTCAAAAACACCAAAAATGTTCCATCCAAATTCATGGAGAAGCAACAGAGAAAAACTTTTGGTAAACGGCAGAAAACCTTTTTCGATCACAAGCCACTGAAAGCGCATGCCATGTGTGGACCTCAAACTCAATAAATGTGTTTTAGAAAATAGTGGCAGCGGTCTGAGAGGGTAACGCCCCTGAGGAACACACTTAGAAATTTTCTTTCGAAGGTGCACAGGAATCAGAATTCAGCAAATCCCTAGATAACTGTGCCAGTAACAAACTGAATACGAAATGCCATCACAGACCAAGAAAATGTTGGAAAAGATATAGAAGTTGCCCCAATTCTACCTGGTGCCATTGGCCTGGTTTAAACCAGTTTCCAAGTGCACCTTGATATGTTGCCTGCATACATTCCACATTACTCCGAGGGCATTCCCTCGTGAATACATTTGGCTCTAGGGACACTTTGCAACTGAGTGTTGTCCGCTGCCCTTCTGTTAAAACTCGAGTTCTCTCTCCCTTTGTCCCTTCCTCCCTCCTGTGTCTTAGCCTATATGGATTTGTCCTACTTGTTTAGAAGTTGGTGTTATCTACTGCAAATATTTTGTAAACTAGGTCACCTTTTGTACCTCCCTTTTCTCCTCTTGAATGTTTCTGTGATTTCTAAGCTGCTTAGATATTTTATTTGATTGCTAGTATATTGAATAACAAAAAATACAACTTATGAACTCCTTCGGAATAACACAAGCATTGAGATGA
Organism: Microcaecilia unicolor; assembly: GCF_901765095.1. Classification (NCBI taxonomy): domain Eukaryota; kingdom Metazoa; phylum Chordata; class Amphibia; order Gymnophiona; family Siphonopidae; genus Microcaecilia; species Microcaecilia unicolor. Next base: position 257,324,423 of record NC_044033.1, on the reverse strand, counting down.
GCATCATTAATGAATCTGAAAGAGTGAGATTGTCTCCAGAAAACCCTGGTTTAGGAGTGAGGTTCATTTCTGTTATACTATGTATACAACTACTCCAGCGTAGGGACATTAGTCCCAAGGCTCATCCATACCAGTCCTCTGGGATATTAAATTCCCCTGCCAGGAGGAAGAGATAACATCCTTGCCCCATGCCCTCAGCCTAAGATCCGGAGCCTTCTCCTTCTCTTGTTCTAGAACCTCTTTCTGGTGCTTTTCCTCTTCAGTCACAGAGGTACCACTGTACTTTTTGAATATTTGTGCCATTATCCCTCCATCTTTTCTCTTCTCACAATTTCAGGACCAATTTCCTTTATCAGAAAATTTCTTGGAGAACAGATAATTATTTATTTATTGCATATGATATACCACAAATAGATCCAGTACTGGCGACTAAGCAGTTTACAAACAAAAACAATTCAATGTTGGTGGGAGGAAGGCAGAGGGGTGGAGAGGGGTTAGTAGGGCAGGATAGACTGGAAGTAGAAATGGGAGAGGAATCAAAAGAAACAGACAAGAGGAAGGTTTTGAGGAGGGCCTAGAAAGCCTGAAGAGATCTAAGGGAGGAAAGAAGGGAGTTTCAGAGCTTAGGCCCAAGATAACTAAAAGCAGTGTCACGTGAGAGGGAAAGCTGAAGGGAGGAGGGAGAGGGGACACAGAGAAAGTTATCAGAGGAAGAACAGAGAGGGCGAGAGGGGGAGTAAGGAATTAAGAGCTTGTTTAAAGTAAGCAGGGGTGGAGGGAAATTGGCATTTAAAAATTAACATAAGGAACTTGAAATGGATACAAGGACACAGGGAGCCAGTATTTGAGGCGGAGAAGGGTGGCATGATCAAAATGACGTGCGTGATGGATAAGTTTAACAGACGTGGACTACATCAATTGTAAGTGTTTCATAAAGTAGAGAGAGAGGCCGGCATAAAGAGAATTACAGTAGTCAAGATAGGAGATTACCTGGGCGAGAATGAGAGAGCAGAGAGGGAAGGGACGGACATAGTGAATGCGACAGAGAGGAAAGAAAGCAGAGTGTACCACAGAATTGAGCTGTGCCTTAAAGGTTAGTTTGGAGTCAAAGAGAAGACCCAGAATCTTAATGGAGTCACCAAAGGTAAGAGGTTTATTGTCGAGCAAGGGGGCTGGAGGAAGAGGGGAGAGTGGGTTTGCAAAAGCGATGGATTCGCATTTAGAAGCGTTCAGAAAGAGCCCATTCTCTTTGAGCCAGGAAGAGACAGAACTGAGACAGGAATTCAGGGCAGTAAGGGGAGACGAGGGGTTAGACCATTAGATTTCCTGTTGTAAAGTTATCATTTCCTACAGCAAAATTCAAACTTTCTCTTCTTGGGGTACAAATGAAAAAGGGAAAGGGAAATGGGACTTGATATACTGCCTTTCTGAGGTTTTTGCAACTACATTCAAAGCGGTTTACATATATTCAGGTACTTATTTTGTACCAGGGGCAATGGAGGGTTAAGTGACTTGCCCAGAGTCACAAGAAGCTGCAGTGGGACTCGAACTCAGTTCCCCAGGATCAAAGTCCACTGCGGTAACCACTAGGCTACTCTTCCACTCCACTTAGGCATAACCTAAATCCAAACTCTATTCTCCTTCCCTTGTTTGATGTCAATTTGAGTCTTAGACTTTCATTTCTCACAAATGCCCACACAGAGAATCTTCCCCACCTCCACCCTCCCACTCACAGATACCCATACCGACCACTCATGGCAGCTCTTCAATCATCTCTTAGGAGCCGTGAGTTTCACGCCTACATGGGATTTCTGGAAAAACTTCTATTCAGAGAAAACTTGAGGTGGCTTTTTTTTTTTTACTCCTCCACAGTATGAATCATTTCTGGATGGAAACATGGCAGGAAAGCCCTTCAAGACAGAACTGAGCCCTAACTCCCCAGCTCACCAGACAGGAGAGGACAGCAGGATACATCGAGGTCATGCCAGTAGCCAACACAAGCTGCTCTCCAAGAGCTTCAACCATAGAAACCAAACTCCTGCATCGGAAACAGCAAAACAGTGACAAATTGGAACGCACAGCTTATTAGCTAAATGCTTACAAGAGCTGTAGGTCAAACATCGAGGTGCATGTTACACCTGCTCACTAGACCTCTATAATAACGACCAAATAACACAGCAGGACAGTCCACTCCTGTAAAAGGTAAGATGGACTTCATAAAACCCCAAGAAACACTGAAGGCCCAAAACAGAGAGAATAAGACAGAGAGAGAAAAACAAGGCCTGGAAAAACAGGTGGAGTTTTTAAAAATTAAAATATCATGGAATAGACTCATTTCAGCAATGAGAAGGATATCAAAACCTGACTCAAGCAGGTAGAACCCCAACAACACAAGCTTGAACTGCACAACAGATACAACCTACTACTACTACTATTTAGCATTTCTATAGCGCTACAAGGCATACGCAGTGCTGCACAAACATAGAAGAAAGACAGTCCCTGCTCAAAGAGCTTACAATCTAATAGACAAAAAATATATAAAGTAAGCAAATCAAATCAATTAATGTGAACGGGAAGGAAGAGAGGAGGGTAGGTGGAGGCGAGTGGTTACAAGTGGTTACGAGTCAAAAGCAATGTTAAAGAGGTGGGCTTTCAGTCTAAATTTAAAGGTGGCCAAGGATGGGGCAAGACATAGGGGCTCAGGAAGTTTATTCCAGGCGTAGGGTGCAGCGAGACAGAAGGCGCGGTCTGGAGTTGGCAGTAGTGGAGAAGGGAACAGATAAGAAGGATTTATCCATGGAGCGGAGTGCACGGGAAGGGGTGTAGGGAAGGACGAGTGTGGAGAGATACTGGGGAGCAGCAGAGTGAGTACATTTATAGGTTAGTAGAAGAAGTTTGAACAGGATGCAAAAACGGATAGGGAGCCAGTGAAGGGTCTTGAGGAGAGGGGTAGTATGAGTAAAGCGACCCTGGCGGAAGATGAGACGGGCAGCAGAGTTTTGAACCGACTGGAGAGGGGAGAGGTGACTAAGTGGGAGGCCCGCAAGAAGCAGAATGCAGTAGTCTAAACGAGAGGTGACAAGGGTGTGGATGAGGGTTTTGGTAGAGTGCTCAGAAAGAAAGGGGCGGATTTTACGGATGTTGTAAAGAAAGAAACGACAGATCTTGGCAATCTGCTGGATATGAGCAGAGAAGGAGAGAGAAGAGTCAAAGATGACCTCAAGGTTTCGAGCTGAGGAGACAGGGAGAATGAGAGAGCCATCAACAGAAATAGAAAACGGGGGGAGCGGGGAGGTGGGTTTGGGGGGGAAAATGAGAAGCTCGGTTTTGGTCATATTTAATTTCAGGTGGCGTTGAGACATCCAGACAGCAATGTCAGACAAGCACGCTGAAACTTTGGTTTGGATGCAAGGTGAGATATCAGGGGTAGAAAGGTAGATTTGGGAGTCATCAGCATAGAGATGGTAGGAAAAGCCATGGGATGAGATTAATGAACCAAGGGAAGAAGTGTAGATAGAAAAGAGGAGGGGACCAAGAACAGAACCCTGAGGTACGCCGACAGGCAGAGGGATAGAAGTAGAAGAGGATCCACCAGAGTGAACACTGAAGGTGTGGAGGGAGAGGTAGGAAGAGAGCCAGGAAAGGACAGAGCCCTGGAATCCAAGTGAGGACAGGGTATCGAGAAGTATGCTGTGATCAACAGTGTCAAAAGCAGCGGAAAGATCAAGAAGAATGAGGATGGAATATTGACCTCTGGATTTAGCCAGTAATAGGTCACTGGAGACTTTAATAAGCGCAGTTTCGGTTGAGTGGAGAGGGCGAAAACCAGATTGTAGTAGGTCAAGAATAGCATGTGAGGAGAGAAAATCAAGGCAGCGGCGGTGAACAGCACGCTCAAGTAATTTGGAGAGAAAAGGAAGGAGGGAGATGGGTCGGTAATTAGAGGTACAAGTACGGTCGAGTGAAGGCTTCTTAAGGAGAGGTGTGACCACAGCATGTTTAAAGGCAGCAGGGACAGTCGCAGTGGAAAGTGAGAGGTTGAGAATGTGACAGATAAAAGGAATAAGAGCAGGAGAGATGGCATTAAGAAGGTAGGTGGGAATGGGACCCCAATAACACAAGCCTGTACAACACGACAGAACCCCAATAACACAAGCCTGCACTACACAACAGGTAAAACCATAAGAACACAAGCCTGCACTGCACGACAGATACAACCACAACAACACAAGCCTGCACTGCACATCAGATACAACCACAACAACACAAGCCTGCACTGCACATCAGATACAACCACAACAACACAAGCCTGAACTGCACGACAGATACAACCACAACAGCACAAGCCTGAACTGCACAATAGATACAACCCCAAAAACACAAGCCTGTACAACACAACAGACAGAACCCCAATAACACAACAGGTACAACCCCAAGAACACAAGCCTGCACTACACAACAGATAAAACCCCAAGAACACACGCCTGCACTACACAACAGATAAAACCCCAACAACACATGCCTGCACTGCATGACAGATACAATCCCAACAACACAAGACTGCATTACACAACAGATACAACCCCAACACCACAAGCCTGTACAACACAACAGACAGAACCCCAATAACACAACAGGTACAACCCCAAGAACACAAGCCTGCACTACACAACAGATAAAACCCCAAGAACACACGCCTGCACTACACAACAGATAAAACCCCAACAACACATGCCTGCACTGCATGACAGATACAATCCCAACAACACAAGCATGCAGACAGTAACCTCTAACTATTCCAGCTGGGGCACAGCAAAGATATTTCAATCAGCAGTACAAAAAACAGCAAAATCCAACTATTATCCATATTGTGACACAGTTTAAGTTGGGTTAGTGTATGAATATCACTGCTGCCCTAACAGTCCCTGGCAGGAGAACTGTCCACTTATATTTATCAACACTGCCTGTTGGGAGGGTGGCACTGAATTGCTTGTGTTCTTATGTACTTAAAGTGGAAGCGCACACATGGTTCCTTTGAGAAAATCATCCTGTAGAGAGAATCACGCATGTGAGTCCGTATTTAAACACTGGAGCAAGCATCTGTGTGTTTAAAACATTAAATAATCTAGAGATGCTTGCTCCAGTGTTTAAATACGGACTCACATGCGTGATTCTCTCTACGGGATGATTTTCACAAAGGAACCATGTGTGCGCTTCCACTTTAAGTACATAAGAACACAAGCAGTTTTTGTTTAGCAAATTCGACCAGTACAAGTTGTTGGCGAGGCCCCACTTGGAGTACTGTGTTCAGTTTTGGAGGCCACTTCCTGCTAAGGATGTAAAAAGACTTGAAATGGTTCAGAAAAAGGTGACAAAAATGGTAGGGGGTTTGCGTCATAAGACGTATGAGGAGAGACTGGATTATGTATACCCTGGAGGAAAGGAGAGACAAGGGTGATCTGATACAGACATTCAAACCTTTTCCAGAGATGGAAACGTGGAAGAAGTAGAGGACATGAATTGACGTTGAATGGGGCTGACTCGGGTATAATGTCAGGAAGTACTTTTTCATGGAGAGGATGGTAGATACCTGGAAATCCTTCACAGAGAGGCAGTGGAGATGAAAACTGTAACGGAATTCAAAAATGCGAGGGATAAACACAAAGGAATCCTGTATAGAAGGCCTGGAACCAAACAAGCTTAAGAATAATTTGGTGGCAACACCAGTAATTGAGAAGCAAAGCTAGTACTGGGCAGATTTCTATGGTCTGTGTCCAGATCGTGGCTGGACAGATGGAATAAAGGCTTTGATGACAGCGTCAGTATTGGAGAACAAGGACAGGGCTGGGCAGACTTGCATGGCAAGGACAAATCAAGCTCAAGCATATATATGTAGTATCACATTGTACCTTCAGACCGAAGGTCCATCAAGCCTAGTATCCTGTTTCTAACAGTAGCTGGTGCAGATCCCAGTCCCAATACCTGTCAAGATCCAGAAAATACCTGACATACATACCTGCAGCACAAACGAGCCATCCTGCTAAAAAATAACCCACTTAGTTAACACTGAAAATTCCTTCACAAGCTCTTAGTAGGTATTAAAGACTAAAAGTTAGGTGACCTACTGAAAATGTCCCCAGTAAGCACCATCCTCAAGAAAGGAGGTGGTTGTGGTGATATATCGACACCCTAATGGGGCAAATATTATATATGTATTAACTCACATCCTCAGCCACAAACAGAAGAAAAAACCTCATGCACCAGGCCAAAAAATCAGAAGAGGAGAAAAGAAATGAACCTCTCGCAGATGGATACCATCTGTGAGAGGTTCTTTTCTTTTCTCCTCTACTGTTTTTCTGCCTGTTAACTCACATCCTTCCACAATAAAACGTGGAAACCAAAGAATCGTTTCCTGACTGAAGGGTCTTTTCACACAGGAGACCCTGGTATCAAGGTTTGAGAGGACCTAACGAGAATTGAGGATTTTTAGTGCTGAAGAAGCGAGGTAGCATTTCAGTTTGGACGCAGAGCTGAGTGAGCTTTGATGTGTTCGTTTCCTGTTACAGTCAAGGGATCTAGTTATATTTAGAGCAATTTAGACAATATAAGAAAAAAAAAAAAGCAATAGCTTCACGTTGCATAATCAGATACTGTCTGCCTGTTAAGAGGAGAATAAATTTTCTGAACCATTACCCAGTCGGAAGAGGGGGAGGGAATCTAAGATGTAGTAAAGCTGATAACCTCACCTATGGGAAAAGTCCACCACAAGTGACACCTGAACTGGCAAGTTAGAGCCAGAGCCTCCAATAAACATCTCAAGCATGCATGCAGAAGGAACTAATTTCCAGCATGTCTTAAACGATACTGCAGATACAGGGAGGCCAATTCAAGCCAATGGTCTTGCAGCACAAACCTCGTTCTTTATGTGAACCTCGGCTGTAAACCTGACCATATTCTTGCATTTTTTAAGACTGGAAAAGTGGTACAATATCACTACTAGATGGAGAGTCTTCATCTAGTGCAGGGGGGGGGGGTCACCTCGTTGTGTCTGTAGCACCCTCTTTTCCAGTTTATGAAATACTGAACAATGTGCAAGGCTCTACCTCCCAGAGTTGCAAGGAAAATTAAGAACTGCCTTGCACTTACATCGTAAATTCCAAGCTTGGGTTCACCCATGTGTCAAATGAAGTGGAGATGTAACCACAGGGCGATGGTAAAGAAGACTTTATCGCTCCTCATGCGCAGGGACCGTCTACAAGAGCAAGACTGTATGTGAGAAGAAACCATAAAGGGTTTCACAGACAGACCCCATCATGGGGGTCGTTATTACTCTTAGAACCAAACCAAAGAGTGGGTCAGAGTTCCAAATAATGCGATGGACATGATTAGTAGAGAAAGATTGGGTGGCATCAATGGGAGGCAATTTATATATTGACTGCATATTGTGGGGGCAACACATGGGCCTATTCCTCATATTTCTACCCATTACCCACGCAAGAATCTCTTGTTCTTCTGCAAAGAATTAGTACTTGGAATAGGAGTTGAATCTTAGTCTAAGTACTCTACAATTTTCATGACTGAATAACTGAACAGGGAACCTACAGAACATACACAAGAGTAATGAGACTCCAGAGCCAAAAATAGGAAGTGAGAGTATTTAAGCACAGAACAAAAGCTCAACCTGCAAACAGTGTTCACAAGTCATTCACACAGAGCCGACATTCACGACTCACTGGCTGCTATTGGCAAGTCCCACTCTGCCCTTTCACACCACTTCACAAGCAGAGTTAAACCTTACTTATGACAATCACTAGCAAAACAGGAGCATCCACTGGGCTCCCCCTCCCCCAATGTCATTGTTTCCCCTACTCCTTTACCAACAAAATATGTCCACCAGGACCTCCCCCATTCCATCACTTCCCCCACTCCTTCAACAAAGGATGTCCACTCACTAGGATCCCCCAATCCCATCATTTCCCCCACTCCTTCACCAGAAAAAGAGGTCAGCCCACTAGGATCCCCCTCAATCCCATAATTTCCTCCACTCCTTCCCCTTTTTGGAACTGGGTCTACCCCCCTTTCCTGATGCTAGGATTGTCTCTCCTCCTTACCCATGGCTGAGATCCTCCATCATCTCCCTTTCCCCATCTAATTGAACGTGAACGTGATCCTCCTACACCCCTCCCCTAAACTGCAACTTACTACATCTCCATCTTCATCCCATGCTCTGAGAACCTTATATCTAGCAAATGGTGAAAGGCGAGACTTTGTCAACCTCATCTCAGATTTTATCACTTGAAATGCTTTAGCTGGATCCTTCACACCTCTGTCTCACCATCCATAAAACAGATTACAGCTGGAGCATGCAGGACTTACCTCACTCCACAATTACTCACGCTGTGAATCCTTAAACCTCCCAGCTGGGGTCTCAATCACACCCCCTTTATAGCTCCCTCATTCCTGTTACAGCACAGCCCAGCTCTATAACTGTGCCCCAATCAGGCTTTCCTAAAATACACATCAGCCTGCCCCCAACTCTGTCACAACTGCAGCTTCTTAAAGAGTACCCAAACCTATCGGTAACACTCACTTGCTGAATGTCTCTTCTCTTCCATTATATACCAGTCAATTCTTTTTAATATAAAGACCCTAAACTCCCAATGGGCAATTTTAATGTTTTTATATATCCTTTAGCTCAATTGCTCTTCAATTCTGTTCCATGGCCCCGGTATATCCTTCAAACCATTTTTATAACACCTTCTGGTCCTTGTCTCTTCCTCATAATGTCAGTATGAATTATCCAACCATATAATCTATATCGATCACTAGTTCAACAGCCTACACCTAATCCTGGCTCCTTATACCTTCGCCAGCCCCCTTTATAATGCTAAAGTTTGTTTTCACTGGGGCCTCTTTACACACTTCACCAGCTTTCCTTATAACGCTTCCCATCTCCCCAGCTCTGTTCCCCATCATGCACACTCTAAACCTCTTTATAACGCTTATGCTTTTTTTGATGATGTCTTCTAATCAGTCTCTGTAGGTAAACCACCTTGATGTATTTACCGATGGAGAATTCTAAAATTTACCATGTACATATCTGCTCCCAATCCCGGTGATTTTACACAGCCCATTCTGGTTGCGAGTCGCTCACCTTATCCAGAGGTAAACTGCTGGTCATCCCATGAAACCAGAAACGGAGTCACCACTTCAGCACCATGGACAAAGATCCAGTCTCAGTACAGCTCCAGCCCTGGGCATCAGGCAGGAATTTCAGAGCTGTCTGATTTCTCCAGCACATACTTGGCATCCTATGGTTTACTCAAAACCTTTGCTGTGCCACCACCATCGCCTCCAACTCTTCCGAAGAGCTGAGGGACGGTGGAGGCAGTAACATCAAGCACCCCTCCCCCATGTGAGATCTTCCCCTCAGTGGGCGACTGAAGGGGGCTGGAGAGGCACACCGAGTCTGTGAATGGATTGTCTGTGGCATTGTGCCTTGATTTACATCCTAATTGAATTAGAAGCCTGTTGGCACAACAAGCATTAGCTGCTCTATTGTTCAGGAGCCTCTGCAAAGCCCTCAGTAGCATTACTGCAGCCTGACTGTCAGGAGCTAAGTATTACTCTCCAGCCTTTTTAATTATAGCCTGTGTCTCTGAGGTAAGCCCCCAAGACACATCTGCATCAGGGAAACAGCACTGGAGTGCTCCCTTCCCTCCCCCACTTCTGTTCTTTTTCCTGCTCTCTGGCAGCAGCAAGCAACCAAAAAAAAAAAATGAGCAAGCCATGAGCACCAGCTCCCTACCTGCACAGGCGTTCCGTTCGTTCGTTCTTCTCCTAAAGAAGAAACAGGGTACAGTCACCAGCAAAGATCCTTCTGCACTTCCAATCAAGCTTGTCAAGCCCTGGCCTCGGCTGCCAGCTCTCGCCCTTTTCAGTCACTGAGCTGTACAAGAATTTCAGATGCTATGTATTCCTGCATGTCTTCCTTGCCTGCCTACTCACTGGGTGGGTGGGTGTGTTTGTGCGTGTCCCTCTACTGCTCTGGGCTTCTCAGCATGTACGTGTGTTTGAATGTGCACCTCGCTCTCTCTCTCTCTCTCTCTCTCCCTCCTTGTCTCCCTTTCTCTTATTGCCAGTGAATAAGGAAGAGAACAGAAGCTTGCCCTGAAATCTCCTCCATTGTCCTTCCCCCTTCGGCAGACAGAGGGCAGTCTGGAGCTTCCAGAAAACGAATGCACAAGAAAAAGGGAATCAGGAACCTTCTCCCCAGCGACCAGAAGCTTCAGAGCTCCTTCTGCCCCCTTAATGCACTGCTGACAGAACAGCTGAGGCAACTCTTTGAGCACCGACTCAGGTTCTCTTCCCCTTTTAGTCCCTTGTTCTCCAACTCAGAGGAATTAAGGAATCCCAGTGGCAGACACAACAGCCCCAAACGCAAGCCTCAGCCACATACACAAGTTGACTCTGAAGAATGGGTTTGTAATTCTGCCTCTTGCGCCAACCAAGGCACAGTAACTGTATACAGAGACCTCTGAATAGCCAATGACATTTGCACTTCTTTCTCTGGATCATTTTATAAAGGTTTTCCCATGGGGGAAAGAGCTTTTTATAAACTTGTTCAGCCACTTCCACCGATATTTCTCTATGGGATTCCTATTGGCGCTCCTGATCCACCTTTCAGTCACAGATATCATATTCAGGCAGACTAGGTATTTCCCTGTCCCTGAAGGGCTTGCAGGGTAACCGGTCAGTATTCAAATCTGCGACTGCCACTTCAGCTAAATGATTTCTGATCTTTGGCCCTGGCTATTCTCTGCACAACAGCATTGAATTTCCAGGCAGGTAACAGTGATATTCAAACAAATTTCAGGATAACAGCTTGCGGTGACGCACTCTTGTTTTTGCAAATGACATATTTTGAATCGGCCTCGGCTGGCTGACCATCCTACTTATTTTCGAAAGGAGAAAAACGCCCATGTTCGGGAGATGGGCGTCCGTTTCCCGTGGGCGGCCAAATCGGTATAATCGAAAGCCGATTTTGGTCATCTTCAACTGCACTCCGTCGCGGGAACGAATAAAGTTGATGGGGCGTGCCGGAGGCGTGGTGAAGGCGGGACTGGGGTGTGGTTATCGGCCGAGCAGAGATGGGCCGATAATGGAAAAAAGAAAGGCGTTTTTAGTGAGAATTTATGACACTTTTTTGTCCCTTTTTTCTCACGAACAGGTCCAAAAAAAGTGGCCTAAATGACCAGATGACCACTCCCCCAGTGGTCACTAACCCCCTCCCACCAAAAAAAAACACTTGCAAAAACCTTATTTCCCAGTCTCTATGCCACCCTCAAATTCCGTACCCACCTCAATGACAGCAGAATGTGTTCGATCCTCTCACAGCCTTTCCCTGGGTCAGATGTGGCTCTCGGGTGCACTGCAGGGTCACATCAGCATTGCATTGTGTTGGGTGTAGGGTATTGGGCTCCGTGAATTCACTAGCTTGTGTTACAGTCTCACGATGTTGGTAGGCTCTTCTCCCATGGTGCTTTTCCCTCTGCTTACTGGGTCAGAGTGTGCCCTGTTTTGTTTCCGGTAGTCCACGAGGTAGTGGCCATTTTTGTAAGTCCGTTTTAGATCCCTTTCGTGTGTTAGCCACATTACAGAACTTAGTTCTTACCTTGAATGTTGCTGAACGAGGGCATTGTACACCATTCTGCCAGCTCTGAGCTACTGCTAATCTTAGTACCAGGGACACTCGTTGCCAGTGGGGCACAACCTCTGATCTGCAGTTAACTGTGAGTAAACGCAGTTATTGAAATAAAGGACGTTTTCAGCAAGATTAGTCTTACAGTGTGAACTGCTGTACCAAGGTTATACAGCAGCAACAAGTCCTGTCCCTGGAGCACTTTTAGTGGGTAATGCAGTGCACTTCAGGCAGGCGGACCCAGGCCCATCCCCCCTACCTGTACCACTTGTGGTGGTAAATGGGAGCCCTCTAACCCCCCCCCCCCCAACCCACTGTACCCACATGTAGGTGCCCCCCTTCACCATTAAGTGCTATGGTAATGGTGTTGAGTTGTGGGGAGTGGGTTTTGGGGGGGATTTGGGGGTCTCAGCACCCAAGGTAAAGGAGCTATGCACCTGGGAGGTAATTTAATGTTTTTTCCTATTTTTTAAAGTGCCCCCTAGGGTGCCCGGTTGGTGTCCTGGCATGTGAGGGGGACCAGTGCACTACAATTCCTGGCCCCTCCCACGACCCAAAGCCTTGGATTTGGTCGTTTTTGAGCTGGGACGCTTCGGTTTCGATTATCGCTGAAAAACGAAAACGCCCAGCTCAAACAAACGCCCACATCTCAAAAACGCCCACATCCAATGCATTTGCCTGGCACAAACCGTATGTTCGAAACTAAAGATAAACATCCATCTTTTTCAAAAATACGATTCGGCCCACCCCTTCACAGACCCGTTCTCGGAGATGGATGTTCTTACACATGGGCGTTTGTTTCAATTATGCCCCTCTATATGAATTATGTTTTTTTATTTGATATTATCTCAGACATATACATTTATTCCATTGACCCCTGCTGCAGGCGTTATGCCGAAACACAGCATAAGTACATAAGCATTGCCATACTAGGACAGACCAAAGGTCAATCAAGCCCAGTATCCTGTGTCCAACAGTGGCCAATCCAGGTCACAAATACCTGGCAAGATCCCAAAAAAGTACAAAACATTTTATGCTGCTTATCCCAGAAATAGTGGATTCTCCCCAAGTCCATTTAATAATGGTCTATGGACTTTTCCTTTAGGAAGCCGTCCAAACCTTACTCCGCTAAGCTAACCACCTTTATCACATTCTCTGGCAACGAAATCCAGAGTTTAATTACACGTTGAGTGAAGAAAACCATGTCGGGTATATCGATAAAGGACTCTTCACTATCCCATGCTTGAATGGCCTTGGTGCTTTTTTTGTTGTGGCATATTCTTTACCGACAACAGCTAAGACAATCCTAAAGACTTGTTTGAAAAACAAATTTCTTCTTTGAGAGTTTTTATGGTTCAAACTTAAAAGGGAAGAATGTATCAGGCTGGTGTCCCCTACCCTGTGAACCTGTGGGAGGGATATAGCATAGGAAAAGCCCTGCCATGGCGGTTTGGACAGAGGCAGCCTGTTTTCAGTACTGCCATGTATTTGGAGGATTGGCAGGGGGAAGGCTGGAAAGATGTTAGACCCACACAGTGGGGAGAGAAGGGGAGAGATAGTTGCTGGAGGGAAAGCAGAGAGGAGAGAGAGATCGACCTAGGGCAGGGGAAGCCATGCAGATCGGGGGGGGGGGGGGGGGGGGGGAGGGGAAGCAGAGAGAGAGAGACCCAAGGCAGGGAGAGAGATACTGGATTCTGGGGCGGGGAGAGCAATGCAAAGTCTGGAATTTGTTTTCCTATAACTTTTTCTTAATGATTAGATGATCGGTAGGAATTCTGTCAGATTTATTTACATTTTGCTGCTTTTGTTTGGCTTTATCATTTTTACTTCATTGCTGGACAGAAGGGGAGGAACAAAGACAAGAATGAGGATGCTGAACATTGGGGAAGGATAGGAACAGGGACAGAGGGGACATGCTGGACAGGAAAGATAAGAGAGACAGAGGAAAGACAGATGATGGACACAGAGAGAAACCACGTCAAAAGGACAGGAGACCCTGGAGAGAGTTTAGAAAAAAACAACCTGAGAAAAGCAGAAAAGTGACACTGGGACTAAAGCAACGCTCCAACAACAAATGTAGAAAAATGTAATTTTTCTGAATTTATTGGTAAATGTGAATTTCTGATATCTTGCATTTCAGTTTCTATTTCTATTACTGTGACAGGCTTTTTTTTTTTTTGTACAGGCCTGGGATGTGTTTGCTTTTTACAGGGTTTGTTTATTGGAGCTCTGAAGGGGTTTCCTCTCCCCTCCTCCCAGTCTCCACTCCTTGGGAGAGATGGTGTTAGAGAGGGTTCATCTTAAGTTTTCCTCCCAGGGCCCATTCAGGGCCTATGCCCCTTTATGGAAGCCACACAAAGCTATTCATTTTACTTTTATGGCAAAATTAGGAAAAACTACTCTTTAATCCCCTGTGTAACATCCTGGCCAAATGAGCAATTTCATTTATGCCGCGTGCGCCTTGCTGATGGGAAAATTTGCTCATGTAGCTGCACATTCCCACTGGATAAATTATGTAGTCATTCTGGGCCCTTCCTAAATACATCCACACCCAGTTGAAATATTTGTGTCCCGTGTTTAAATAGCAGCTTTCCGAAATGACCATTTACGCATGAATAAGACACAATTTACACATGTAGATGCTTTCAAAATGATTCTCCATTTTATCACTGGCTTATTGTTTCTCTTTCTTCCCATAGGTAAATATGCTCAGTTTCAGATGCAGGAGAGCAGTTTCAGACTTGCTAAAAACATCCACTTTCATACAGTCTCTCCACGTCTCATCAGATAAAGATGTTTGACTCTAACCTAATCAACTGCAACATCCATCAGCTGTGCTAAGCAGCCTGCATTCGCTGCCTCATGCTAGATGAAGGCTGATTGGGGTCTTTCTTGTCTTAGAAATCACTTCCCCTCCAGTATACGGCACTAATCTCTTGCCCGTGGTGGTGGCAGTGGCTGAAGACCTCAGAGAACAACCCTTACATTGCAAATTCCCCAAGTCTTAGCACTACGGTGGTAAATTAAATGTCCATCAAAAGGAATCTTTATTATTCTGCTCCTTTCCCATCATGTCTGCTTCTGAACATTATCCTAATCGCACTAGGGCACCTGCAGGAACATAACAGCCAGGAAGGCAGAAAAAGACATTTGTACGCTCTTGTGAACAGGGAAATTCACGTTGCACCTAGATAATGGATGCCTGGAATGCCCTCCCAGAGGAGGTTACGAAAATAAAAACAGAGACCGTTTTGAAGAACGAGTGGGGTAAACACAGCGGATCACTATATAGGAAAAGGATGAAATCCAATTAAAGCAAAACTTAAATTACCTCATTAACTGGAGTGAGATTCAACGGCAGCTTCAGAGGTTGGGAAGTAAGACCAATGCCGGGCAGGCTTCTACGGTCCAAGTCTCATAAATGGGAAAGACAGATCAGGTTCAAGGCTGGAGCGGTCTTCGAGAGGAACTCCAGTAGATGGGAAGTACAAACAGTGCAGGGCAGATTTTTACAGGCTGTGTCCAACATGGCAGGGAGAGACAGAAATAAAGTATCCCAGTGTTGAACCATGAAGAAGCAGAACATGTCCAGACTGCAGGATTCAATTCTGGCCACCTTATGGGGTAGACTGGATGGACTGGGAGGGCCTTTATCTGCTGACATTTACTATGTTACTCACTTTGAGCTTGGATTTGGGTAGGTGAGTGAAAAAAATCCAACAGCCAAATGCAGAGAGGAGATATGTATTACACCCCGTCACCCCCTCATGAAAATCTAGATCCTTCTCTTGGGATAAGAGAAGCTGGTGCACGATCACTGTAACTAGGCCACACTCCAATGAGGTAACCCTGTATCTTGACGAGGACAGCTTCTACTTATGATCTGAATTGCCAGAGAGGAAGGGAAAATGTGCATTAAATGTTGCAGTGTCTCTGTGCCGCATACACACAATATTTCAAAATGGAAATGGGGAGTCCTCAGCTCCTGTACCTTACGCTTGGCAGCAGGGCTCTGTGAAATTTGGCACACTCTTACAATTACAGGACATCTGCTGCCTGCTTCCAAATAAACATCCGTCTATTTGTTTTGCATTTCAGCCAGCTCAGACCCAAGTGAGAATCCGATGTCCATGTTCTGAGGCATGATGGACAGTAGACAATGCAGCGAGAGTATTAATATCCACAGACAGAAACCTTCCTTACAGCCACTTACAAACCAGAGCAAACCTTTTATCTCAGCACATCTGCTCACAGCTGTCACATGGCTTCTATTCTTCTTCTGAGGAAAGGAAGGGGAAACCCGGGACAGAAGGATACGGAGACAGCGATCGGGAGGGGTAGAAGACTTCAGTCAGAAAGCTCCTTGAAGAGAAATTACAGTGTCTGCATCTAGATGTTACGATGAATTTCAACTACATCTTCCCTTCCAGCCACTCCACTCACCCATCCCACTACAATCAGCCACCCACCCCACTCACTCACCTACCCCACTCCAATCATCTACCCACCCATCCCTACTCACTCACCCACCCCACCGACTCCACTCACATTATCCACCTACCCATCCCCCTACTCACCTACCCCCTCTAATCCTCCACCCCACTCACTCACCCACTCCAACCATATGCACCCATCCATCCCCCAAATCACCCACCCCCTCACTCATCTCACCCACTCCAACCATAAACCCACCCACCTCACTCCAATCATCCACCCATCCATCCCCTACTCACCCACCCCACTCACTTACTCACCCACTCCAACCATATACCCACCCATCCACCCCACTTCAATAATCTACCCATCCATCCCCCAACTCACCCACCCCCTCACCACCTCACTCCAATCATCCATCACAGTCATACAAAACACAGGCGCAGCTCACGCTGATAATGTCACATACAGATATCAGGAGGGTGGGGGCTTTGGCCACTACTGGCCCCTTTACCCCTTTAACATGTGACTTGGCTGCCCGATGCACCCAGGCTTTCAGCTGGGGTTATTTTAGCAGCTGTAAAACAGCTCGAGATATACACTACAAGGGACAGAGGAAAGAAGACTTTCATATAATGTGACCAGTGCTGTATACAGTGGGGGAAATAAGTATTTGATCCCTTGCTGATTTTGTAAGTTTGCCCACTGACAAAGACATGAGCAGCCCATAATTGAAGGGTAGGTTATTGGTAACAGTGAGAGATAGCACATCACAAATTAAATCCGGAAAATCACATTGTGGAAAGTATATGAATTTATTTGCATTCTGCAGAGGGAAATAAGTATTTGATCCCCCACCAACCAGTAAGAGATCTGGCCCCTACAGACCAGGTAGATGCTCCAAATCAACTCGTTACCTGCATGACAGACAGCTGTCGGCAATGGTCACCTGTATGAAAGACACCTGTCCACAGACTCAGTGAATCAGTCAGACTCTAACCTCTACAAAATGGCCAAGAGCAAGGAGCTGTCTAAGGATGTCAGGGACAAGATCATACACCTGCACAAGGCTGGAATGGGCTACAAAACCATCAGTAAGACGCTGGGCGAGAAGGAGACAACTGTTGGTGCCATAGTAAGAAAATGGAAGAAGTACAAAATGACTGTCAATCGACAAAGATCTGGGGCTCCACGCAAAATCTCACCTCGTGGGGTATCCTTGATCATGAGGAAGGTTAGAAATCAGCCTACAACTACAAGGGGGGAACTTGTCAATGATCTCAAGGCAGCTGGGACCACTGTCACCACGAAAACCATTGGTAACACATTACGACATAACGGATTGCAATCCTGCAGTGCCCGCAAGGTCCCCCTGCTCCGGAAGGCACATGTGACGGCCCGTCTGAAGTTTGCCAGTGAACACCTGGATGATGCCGAGAGTGATTGGGAGAAGGTGCTGTGGTCAGATGAGACAAAAATTGAGCTCTTTGGCATGAACTCAACTCGCCGTGTTTGGAGGAAGAGAAATGCTGCCTATGACCCAAAGAACACCGTCCCCACTGTCAAGCATGGAGGTGGAAATGTTATGTTTTGGGGGTGTTTCTCTGCTAAGGGCACAGGACTACTTCACCGCATCAATGGGAGAATGGATGGGGCCATGTACCGTACAATTCTGAGTGACAACCTCCTTCCCTCCGCCAGGGCCTTAAAAATGGGTCGTGGCTGGGTCTTCCAGCACGACAATGACCCAAAACATACAGCCAAGGCAACAAAGGAGTGGCTCAGGAAGAAGCACATTAGGGTCATGGAGTGGCCTAGCCAGTCACCAGACCTTAATCCCATTGAAAACTTATGGAGGGAGCTGAAGATGCGAGTTGCCAAGCGACAGCCCAGAACTCTTAATGATTTAGAGATGATCTGCAAAGAGGAGTGGACCAAAATTCCTCCTGACATGTGTGCAAACCTCATCATCAACTACAGAAGACGTCTGACCGCTGTGCTTGCCAACAAGGGTTTTGCCACCAAGTATTAGGTCTTGTTTGCCAGAGGGATTAAATACTTATTTCCCTCTGCAGAATGCAAATAAATTCATATACTTTCCACAATGTGATTTTCCGGATTTAATTTGTGATGTGCTATCTCTCACTGTTACCAATAACCTACCCTTCAATTATGGGCTGCTCATGTCTTTGTCAGTGGGCAAACTTACAAAATCAGCAAGGGATCAAATACTTATTTCCCCCACTGTATGTCTAGTTACACTAGAGAAATGATTAGTACTAGTATTTACATAGTAATAAGCTGCTTTGCATGTATTTACATGTTTTGCATCTCATTATTATATAGCACAAGGTGACCTAAATGTGACTGTTAGGACACAGCAACCAGCATTACAGCCCTTTAACATGTATTAAGGGGCAAAAAAGGCAGCTTGATCAATAGCCCCCCCCCCCCCCCCCCCCCCCGATTGCTCTTACAATGTGTGAAGTCAAAACAACGTACACTACATGGAAATTATCCACAAAAAAGGCATATAGGGCTGGATCCTATATATGGTGCCCCCCCCCCCCCCAAAAAAAAAAAAAACTGGCACTGAATGGGATGGGCCGCCCTTCATAGAACAGTCCGTAACTCCAGAACCCACGTCCAACCAAAACTAGGTGTAAATCCCAGGGTGCAAGTTGGGTGCAGATCCCACTGCACACATTTTAAGGGAACCCCACACCCACCCATGTACCCTTCTACCCTGTCCTCCAGTATCTCTAATCTTTTCTCTATTGCTATATCAACCAAGTCCGTCAATGAGGCTGTCTCTTCCTATAATACTATTCTGTGATCTACTCTGGACACTCTCGCTCCTCCCTTGTCTCGTCCTGTAAAACGTGCCAAACCCCAGCCTTGGCTGACCCCTACTATCCGCTACCTATGCTCTTGTGCCCGCTCTGCTGAACACCTTTGGCTTAAATCTGTCCATGCTGACTTCATACACTTCAAATTCTTGCTGACCTCCTTCCAATCTGCTCTCCAACTTGCCAAACAGGATTATTATATCCAATTGACTAACTCTATTGGTTCAAACCCTCAACATCTCTTTGCCACGCTAAACTCTCTCCTCAAAGTGCCTTCTCCTCCAACTCCCCCTTCACTTTCTCCCCAGACTTTGGCTGATTACTTCCACGATAAGGTTCTCAAAATTAAAATCACTGAAGAAACTTTACTTCTTTCATCCTCAAAATTAACCACCTGCCCCACTGACCCTATCCCCACTCATCTACTCAACACTATCTCTCCTGCTGTCACCCCTTTCATCTGGCATATCCTCAATCTGTCACTTTCGACTGCAACTGTTCCTGATGCCTTCAAACATGCCGTAGTCACCCCACTCCTCAAAAAACCTTCTCTGGATCCTACTTCTCCTTCCAACTATTGCCCCATCTCCCTCCTCCCTTTCTTATCCAAGATACTAGAACGTGCTGTCCACCGTCGCTGCCTTGACTTTCTTTCTTCTCAAGCTATTCTTGATCCACTCCAATCTGGCTTTTGCACCCTTCATTCAACTGAAACAGCAACTTGCTAAAGTCTCCAGTGATCTATTCCTGGCTAAATCCAAAGGGCTGTACTCTATCCTCATCCTTCTCGATCTTTCTGCTGCTTTTGACACTGTTGATCACAGCCTACTCCTTGGCACGCTGTCCTCACTTGGATTTCAGAACTCTGCTCTTTCCTGGTTTTCTTCTTATCTCTCTCAGCATACTTTTAGTGTATACTCTGGTGGATCCTCCTCTTCAACTATTCCACTCTCAATGGGCGTACCTCAAGGATCTGTCCTAGGACCTCTCCTTTTCTCTATCTATACTTCCTCCCTTGGTGCTCTGACCTCAGCCCACGGTTTTTAATATCACCTTTACGCTGATGACTCCCAGATCTACCTCTCCACACCAGATACCTCGGCAGAAATCCAGGCCAAGATATCTGCCTGCCTGTCTGACATTGCTGCCTGAATGTCTCACCACCACCTGAAGCTCAATATGTCCAAAACTGAGCTCCTTATCGTCCCACCTAAACCAACTTCTCCCTTTCCCCCACTCTCTATTTCTGTCGACAACACGCTCATTCTTCCTGTCTCATCTGCTCGTAACCTTGGGGTCATCTTCGACTCCTCCCTCTCCTTTTTGGCACATATTCAACAGATTGCTAAAACCTGTCGTTTCTTCCTCTATAATATCCTCAAAATTCGCCCTCTCCTTTCTGAGCACGCTACCAGAACCCTCATCCACACTCTCATCACCTCTCGCTTGGACTACTGCAACTTGCTTCTCACAGGTCTTCCACTCAACCATCTCTCTCCTCTTCAATCTGTTCAAAATTCTGCTGCACGATTAATATTTCTCCAAAGTCGCTATGCCCATATCAGCCCTCTTCTGAAGTCACTTCACTGGCTCCCTATCCGTATACAGTTCAAACTCCTCTTATTGACCTATAAGTGCATTCACTCTGCTGCCCCTCACTACCTCTCCACCCTCATCTCTCCCTACACTCCTTCCCAGGAACTCTGTTCACTAGGAAAATCTCTCCTAATTGCTCCCTTCTTCTCTATCGCTAACTCAAGACTCTGTTCCTTTTATCTTGCCGTACCTTATGCCTGGAATAGACTTCCTGCGCCATTACGTCAAGCTCCATCCCTGGCCGCCTTCAAATCCGGGCTAAAGGCCTACCTGTTTGATGCTGCTTTTAATTCCTAACTTATCACCTGCTCATAACCTTTATCTTGACTTCCTCTCTTCAATAGTCCCCTTTTCCCTATGTGTCCTATCTGTCTGTCCTACCCTTATCCCTTATTTGTCCTGTCTGTCTGTCCTGATTTAGATTGTAAGCTCTTTTGAGCAGGGACTGTCTTTTCTTCATGTTCAATTGTGAAGCGCTGCGTACAACTGGTAGCGCTGTAGAAATGATTTGTAGTAGTAGTAGATTTGCCGTTTTCGGGCTGTTTCAGTGCTTTGCTTCCAATAGAACACTTTTCCAAAATAGCGCATTACGCTAGGCCCAATACGTAGAATATTCACTAGATTAAACAGCAGTATCTTGCAGGAAACATAATTAGCACATGCTCCATCTCACCTCACATTTTTTAATCATCGTGAACAACCCGCTGCAGGCGATTTACACAATACTAAACAAACTGTAATTAAACAAAAGCAAACAGTAAAGCAATTACACAATGTACAAAAACAAACTCAATCAAGTAAAAATGGTAAAGCCAAAGAAGATGGCAAAACTATAAATAAATCTGACAGAAGATCAACTAAGTATTAACAAAAACTCTGGGGGAAAATTTCCAGGCATCACATTGTTTCCAGAAGGCCAAATCTTCTGGAATTGCTAAAAGCTCTTTTTCCTGTTTCCACAGGAACCGTCGCGACCATTTACACCAATGAAAATCTGGTGGAACTCCTCATGTGTAAATTGGGCACAGAACCTCCTAATCCTATAACAACGCACGTAAATTTTAGAACCGCCTTCAACCCGCCCATGCTACTCTCAAAGCCACGCCCCCTTTCCAGATGCATTAACTGGAATTCATGCACCTAAAAGATATGCACATAAATTCTAAATTATTGCCAATTAGTACTGATAATTTTATTTATTTATTGGGATTTATTAACCGCCTTTATGAAGAGAATCACCCAAGGCAGTGGACAGCAGGTACAGTTTAATATAAAACTTACAATTTTGTTAACAGCATAACAACAGTAAAATAACCGAGAATAAACATAAATACAGTAAATGAGGTAAACTTGAAAAAAAGCACATTGATAGGACTAACATGAAACAGGGTTCACCTTAGGCGTGTCAGCAGTCAGGAGAAAGATCTAGATGTCATTGTGGACAACACACTGAAGTCCAGTGGCGGCCAAAAAAAGCAAACAGGAAGCTAGGAATTATTAGAAAAGGGATGCAAAATAAGACCAAGAATACTATTAATGACTCTGTATCACTCTATGGTGTGACCTTACCTTGAATACTGCATTTAGTTCTGGTCGTTGTATCTCAAAAAAGATATAGCGGAATTAGAAAAGGTTCAAAGAAGAACGACCAAAACAATAAAGGCGATGGAACTTTTCTCATATGAGGAAAGGCTAAGGAGGTTAGGGCTCTTCAGCTTGGAAAAGAGAAGGCCGAGGGGACATATGATCAAGGTCTAGAACAAGTAGAAGTGAATCAATTTTTTTACTCTTTCAAAAAGTACAAAGAATAAGAGACACCGAATGAAGTTACAGGGAAACACTTTTAAAATAAATAGAGGAAATATTTTTCCACTCAACGAACAGTTAAGCTCTAGAACTTGTTGCTAGAGGATGTGGTAACAGCAGTTAGTGTATCTGGGTTTATGTTTAAATATCCTTATTTTCATTATCCACACAAAGAAGCAACAATCAAAAGCCATGGATAAGCAAACAGGACAATGAACAATTTTCAAAACGTAATTCATCCATCCTCCAAGTCTCAATCTCAAAACACTTCAAACTACCCTGAATCCCACCCAAACCCAACACCACTCACAACGAATGGTATAACAACAGCGAGCAACCTAATGGATTAGTGAAGAGTTAAAAGCGAATGGTATTCCACAATGAAGAACGTACACGTGGAGCAAGAGTGTTAGATAAGGAGTCCACATGTTTAAAAATCGCTTCTTTGCTTTGCATCCTCTGGTATTTAGGGAGAGGTGTTCCATAGTTAAAGCGTACATCTGATTCCTCCACAAAGTCAACAAAGGAGAAACACCACGAGTCCACTAATAACATGCCTCACTTAGCTATTAATTACTGTCTTGCGGAGGAACAAACCGGACACCTTCTGCAATGTCCAAAAGGCAGATCTGTGGAGTCACCACCCAATTCCGATTATAGATAGAACTGAGAAAAGTCCATACATCCTCCCAAAATATATTTATAAGGGCAAAGTCCCACATACAATGTCCATCTCTGTGGCCCATCTTACGTGCTCGAAAGGAATGTATATAGAGCCACATCAAAAATTCTCCACTAGCCAAGTACCCTCTTAGTCTTTTCTGCTAATGTTCAACGGAACTGCAAAGACTTAAAAGGAGAACAGCCTAAGGGCTGTTTCAAAGTTTCATAATACCTATCCAAAAACCCTTTATGAACTGCTGGCAAGGGCCATGTGTCATCAAACCTCTGGCAAAGAAGGTCATAGGACAACAACTTTGGCTCATGGAGAGAAGAATTAACAGTAACCAAATCAGACATCTGTATCTACTCTCCAGAAAGGCCACCCGAGTCAGGGAGTCCACCTGTTGCAAGACATAGCCAACTACTTCAGGGACAAAATAATTGAACTGCGTAATACACTTCCTTTATGTAACTCTGATTTGGAGATATTCCTTGGTGGACTGTATTCTTACAGTGAATTAGTTCCAGCTGATCGCTACTGGTCCAAATTCGCACCGATCTCTGTTGAAACAGTCACCACTGCTCTTCGGAAATTCTCCACTAAATACTGCAAGTTAGATGCCTGTCCCAGTTATCTACTTAAGTCTGCACCTACATGCTTCATTGAAGACCTTACATCCTATACAAATTACATGCTTCAAAAGGGTCTCTTCCCAGAGGATCATGGCAACACTTTCCTCACCCCAGTACCTAAGGACATAAAGAAACAAGCAAACGACCTTACTAATTATCGTCCTGTGGCTTCCATCCCTTTAGAAGTGAAGTTGATGGAGAGTATGGTGTCCAAACAACTAATGGATTACATGGACAAATTTGCATTATTACATGAATCACAGTCTGGATTCCGTCCCTTACACAATACAGAAACTGTCCTAGTCACTCTCGTATCTAGATTCAAGCAGGAAGTGACAGTAGGTAAAAATGTTTTCCTCCTCCAATTTGACATGTCAAGCGCTTTTGATATGATAAATCATAGCATACTCCTCCGTTTACTTGATCGTCTTGGGATTGGAGGTGATATTCTTCGTTGGATCAAGGGTTTCTTAACTACGAGAACGTACCAAGTTAAATCAGAAACTACTCATTCTTCTCCGTGGAGAGCACAGTGTGGAGTGCCTCAGGGTTCCCCATTATCACCGATTCTTTTCAATATAATGATGTCCCCACTGGCAAACTTCTTAGCCAGAGAGAGCTATCCATTCATTCATTTATGCAGATGATATTACGATTTATATCCCCTTCAGTCATGACCTCTCTAATATCTCAAATGATATTGAACGTTGCTTGAACATCATGGACTCCTGGGCCAACTCATTTCAGCTGAAATTGAACACCGAAAAAACTCATTGCCTTGTCATCTCATCTCCCTTTACTGCTTATAAGCCTACAACCCTAAACACCCCGGCTTATTCTATCCCTATCTCAACTAGCCTTAAAATCTTAGGTGTTATTCTCGATAGCCATCTTACCCTAGAAAGTCAAGTAACAGCCGTTGTAAAGAAGATATTTTACTCCCTGTGGAAACTTAAGCGTATAAGACCCTACTTCCCGAGGGAAATATTCCGCCGCTTGACGCAGTCACTGGCACTAAGCCATTTGGACTATTGTAATGGATTATATGCGGGTTGTAAGGTCCAGCTTCTGAACAAACTGCAGACTGCCCAGAACACAGCGGCCAGATTGATATACAACAAAACAAAATATGATAGTGCTACGCCTCTTCGCATGAAACTGCATTGGCTCCCTATGATGTCCCGCATTACCTTCAAACTTTGTACTCTAGTTCACAAGATACTCTACGGTGATGCCCCTGGTTATGTGATTGGCCTCATTGATCTACCAGCCCGGAATAGTAGCAGCTCATCTCGTACCTATATGAATCGTCACTGTCCTAAATGCATTGGCCTTAAATATAAGATGACCTACACGTCCAATTTCACCTATTTAAGTACGCAAATGTGGAATGCATTACCAAAAGCAGTGAAAACGATACATGACCATCTACAATTCAGGCGAACTTTGAAGACCTATCTGTTTTGTAAGGCCTACCCTGCTGTTTCTGATTAACAGCCTCAACACTGCACTGATTTAAAAGACAATGTTATTTCTTATATCTTTGCCATTTATTGTTCTCATTTACCCCTACCTTCCCTTACCCTGATTCTATTTGTATTTTTTAACATCGACTGTATTGGAGCTCCACAATACGGTGACTTGTAAGCCACATTGAGCCTGCTAATGTGTGGGAAAATAGGGGATACAAATGTTGCAAATAAATAAATAAATATACAGGATCTTATAATAATTAGTAAACATTTTGCAACCGAGCAACCTCCCGGATCTCTAAATACAGAAATAAATCAAGGACCTGCCCTCGTTTGGACCAAATGCACCAAGCAGGTGCCAGCTCGGCTACCATATTTATAGAAGCAGTAACATTGATATTGCAGGCCCCGCACAACATGCTGATGTAGGAGCTGATAGTGTATCTGGGTTTAAGAGAGATTTGGACAAGTTCCTGGAGGAAAAGTCCATAGTCTGCTATTGAGACAGACATGGGAAGCAACTGCTTGCCCTGGGATTGGTAGCATGGAATGTTGCCACTATTTGAGCTTCTGCCAGGAACTTGTGACCTGGATTGGCCGCTGTTGGAAACAGGGTACTGGTCTAAATGGACCACTGGTCTGACCCAGTATGGCTATTCTTATGTAACTCACTGCCGAAGCAAAAGATAAAAGCAGTTAATGCAGCTGGGTTTCAAAAAGGTTTGGATACGTTCCTGGAGGTAAAGTCTATAAACCATTATGAGCCGTGGAAAGCCACAACTTATTCCTGGGATCGGTAGTATGAATCTTGCTCCTTTTTGGGATTCTGCCAGGTACCTGTGACCTGGCTTGGGCACTGTTGGAAACAGGATACTGGGCTTGATGGACTATCGGTCAGAACCAATATGGCTATTCCTGAGTTCTTATCTTCCATTCCCTGGGGTTCCTACACACTTTGCCCCAAGCAGCTTTAAAATCTCATCTACACACAATGGTCGTGAGCGGAGGAGACACTGACTGCAGTAGGGCTTTACTTACATCTCATTGGGGGTTGGAAATGCCGAGACATTCATCTGAACACCAGGAACTTAGTTTAGCATTCCTCATACCTAAACATTTCCTCTTTCTGATCCTCTGTCAGTCTCCTGGCAATCACTTTCTCCACTACATCCTATTCTGACCTAACCACACTCTCCTCAGACATGCCTCCATTATTCGTCACTGTTCTCTAAAAGTCATAACCCAAGCTATTCCCAGCAGGACTCTTACTGTCATGATGAGTTTCCTTCTGATAGTGCTGTCAGCTCGGTGGTAAATCCCAGTGTGAGATCTGCTCTCGGGTAGAGCCGTAATTCACCTTTTCATCTTGCACTTGCATTTTGCCAAGTTTCCAGTTCAGTCAGACGTTCCTAGCACAAAGCATGTCACTGGACAACAAAGCACAGCATTTACTTTCTTTATAAGAGTATTATTTTAAGCATTGGATGATAGGAATAGATTGTATCCATAGACATGTAACGAGACAATAATCCCAGATCAAACAAAGATACACAGACCAAATAATGATACAAAACAAACAAGATACAGATGAGGGGAGATACGATTGGAGGGCTACAAAATCCTGAGTGGTGTAGAACAAGTAGAAGTAAATCAATTTTTTACTCATTCCAAAAGTACAAAAACTAGGGGACACTCGAGGAAGTTACGTGGAAATACTTCTAAAACAAAATAGGAGGAAATATTTTTTCACTCAACAAATAATTAAGCTCTGAAACTCTTTACCACAGAATGTGTTAACAGCGGTTAGCGTATCTGGGTTTAAAAAAGATCTGGGCAAATGTAGTCCATAGTCTGCTATTGAGACAGACATGGGAAGCAACTGCTCTGCCCTGGGATTTGTAGTATGGAGTGTTGCCATGATTTGGGTTTCTGCCAGGTACTTGTGACCTGACTTGGCCACTGTTTGGAAAACAGGATACTGGACTAGATGGACCACTGGTCTCACCCAGTATGGTTACTCTTATGTTATTATGTAAAACAATGATACAATACAAACTCAGGACAAACAATGATACGATACAAGTAAACAGTGATACAATAAAATCACGGGCCAAACTGTGATATCAAAGAAAAATCATAAGCCAAACAGCGACACCATATAAGCAATCACAGCTCAAACAATATGGTACAAGCAAACAAAGATACAATAAAAATACAGGTCCATCAGTGATATCATAGAAGCAATCACAAGTCAAATGATACAAGCACTCAATGTCAAGCATGCTTGCCTCAAGAGAAAGTCAACTTATTTCCCCCCAAATCTAATGCCATGACACAGAAAGTAAACAATGAAAACTCTAAGCTCATCTCTTTTTTAGTTTGGGAAGGACAGAATACCTCAAGCCACAAAGCCAGAAACACATGTTGATATCATGGACTTCTCTTCACAAAAAGAAAGCCTCTGTTCCGTTATCACTGAACAAGTCCAATAGCTACGCACAAGCCGAACTATTAGATAAGACGCCTCGAAGGATGGGTTGAGAACCCCTAATCTCACAGATCCCTTTACTGTCGGTCCCATGCAAGCTTGAACGCCAATTACTTGCATTAAGTTTCTGTTCCAGGGATCTCTTGGAGGGTCTCTTTGGAATCCCAAGATAATGGCTTTGCTCGCTGTACATTAGCCTTGTGCCAGGATTAGCTCTGAGGAAAGAAAGGATAAACTATTCAGCCCTGCTAACTTTGAGTGTGGTGATATCCTTTGAGAATGTTGACCCAAGATACAGGTCAGTCAAATCACTCTTTAACTGCTCTTCTTTCTCATTTATTGGAAAGCTAGACCACGTCCCTCCCACTTACATGAGCTTTTGCTTCGGAAAGGTCTGCAGAAGCTCTGGTTGTGTTTTAGGGCCCAGGCTAATACCCCAAAGAATTATGGCCCCTAGGTGGCGCCTGAGTCTTCTTGAAGCTGCTATGCATTCTGCAGAGCAGGAAGCAGAACTGCCCTTCCTGTCTACGGTTTTCCTTATCCGAAAAGCTCTAATCTCTTTCTTGCATTTGATAGTCTGGCTTTTCTTCTGCAGCACAAAGAAAATTCCAGTGAGTGACATCCAGAAAAGTTCCCCGCACCCCACATAGTTAGAACTAACACAATTTGATTGAGCATGATTATTCTTTCAAAATCAAAGCAGCTGAGTCTCTGAACAGGTCTCAATAGGAACAGTGACCTGTGGAACAATTAGGAAATCCGCTTTACACAATTATTTTCACATGTCTGCACAGTATTTATCGTCAATATCTGCAGTCCAGACACAAAACGGGATCAGTGGGTGGCCGACTGGACGCAGTTTGAAAGCAACCCTCTGGCTGTGATATACACTCGATGCAGCGAAGCGGATACTCAACCACACCACCTCACCTCTCTACGGTCTTTCACTAGCTTAGCTGAAATGGTCAGCAGTCCTGTCTGTCTCCTGCACGTTCTGATTATAACAGTGTCACACAGAAAGTTGTCAGAGGGGGTCATGTCCTTACTAACACATTCAG
This sequence comes from Microcaecilia unicolor, assembly GCF_901765095.1. NCBI lineage: Eukaryota > Metazoa > Chordata > Amphibia > Gymnophiona > Siphonopidae > Microcaecilia > Microcaecilia unicolor. The sequence continues at coordinate 257,295,723 of NC_044033.1, read as the reverse complement.
AGAGGCAGAGGGTCCTCTGGGGTAGCTGAGAAATTCAATGACTTAATACAGATCGAGTCTTGCTAGCTATGTGGGGATCAGCTGCTCATCTTTGGGGACACACACACACACACCGTGCACTAGTGCTTAAAGCCTCATGCACATCAGCAAACTTCGGAATACACTGCAATTGATGTTACAAAAGAACAGAAAATAAATAATGTTCAAAGATATTAAACCTGCTGATGTACTCAGGTAGACTGGATTATGTAAACCTTCTCCTCTACCAACGGAAAACAACCCACGTGCTCCCTTCCCACGTGTGTACTTTTAGCTAGGTTAACAATAGCTGTCATTTAAATGGGGGGGGGGGGGGCTTCAATAGCTTGGAGGCCACTGGGGGGCGCTCACGAAATGAATAAAAACAGAGCACATGCTGCACCAGGTGTGCTGGAAGAACCAGAAAATTTGCCCTTTATGAAGTGGATCGGTCCTCAGGCCTAGGAAAGGTGTTGCTGGGAACAAGGAAGCTATTCCCAGCAATTTAAGGACTGTTGAGCCCCCATGGAGGTCTAGCATATGAGGGCTATGGAAGGCTGACCCTAGCAGCAGTACCATAAGACTACCACTAGGAGCCAGTGCCACCATTCCGAGTCCCAGAAGCAATAGGGCAGGAGAAAAGGGACAGTTCGAATCCCGCCCCAGTAGACACCAGGTATGACTTCTGGTGGTATCGGACAGGGGTTTGCTACAATAGAGAAGTGGGGATTCTGAGTGGGATTAGAAAGGGGGAATGACTACAAGATGGGGAGTCATGCTGTGGGGGTTGGAGAAGAGGGCCTTGACAAATCAGGTGCATTGGTCCGACATTTGCCCTTACGTGAATCCAGGCCAATATTCAGCTGATATCTGCACAAGTAATAGCAGCCAGGTCTGGTCAGATGTAATTATTCAAAGCCAGTACCCGGACATTACCCAGCACTAAATGTCCCCCTCTAACTTAATCAGTGAAGGTGAGTGCTTTAAAAAACCCCACTGACTGCCATATGGTGGAGTAAATACCCCTAAGCTATAAATGCACAGGAGGAGGGGGAGGGGAGATAGGATAGAGACATTTAAATACCTGTGTGGTATAAATGCACAGAGGGAGGGGGAGGGGAGATACAATAGAGACATTTAAATACCTCTGTGGGACAAATGCACAGGATGAAGCATCTCTGGGAACGGCTCCCATCAATCTTATTGGCGAATACTAATATGCATATAATTTTTATGAGCACTTTATAGAATTACTCCAGTAATGTGTGTGTGTAGGTGTGAGAGTGCATGTCTAGGTTTGTGTACATGGGGGTGTGTGTGTGTGTATATGTGTGTGTGTGTATGTCCATGCATGTGTGTATGTGTGCACGTGTATGTATGTGGGTATGTGCTTCTGTATGTATTTGTCTCTGTGTGTGTGTGTGTGTGTATTTTCATGTGCTTCTTTTGTCAGCATGAATATATCTCTGTGTGCCCAGAGAGGGGGGTATAAATGAAATCCCCCCACACACACACACACACTTCTGCGGGAAGACCTGCTGTGATCTGCACAGGGTTTTCACTTTGTTTCATCTCCAGACTTTGCACCTGCAAGTCATGTAGATTAAAACATCCCTGTGGCACTTGCCAGTCACAGGATTTTCAAAGAGAAATTCTGAAGGGGGGGGGTCTCTTTCAAAATCAGTTTGCAGACTAACTTAGAATTACTCTGCAGGTGTATTTGTGGGTCAGTGATATAACTGTGCTTGCAAATCCATGTATGACTGTTTGAGGGGTGTTTTGTCTACATCCTAAGGATTTGTGTGTCAAAGGCTACCTCTATCCGCTCATATTCATAAGGTGTGTATATTTCTAGAATGTGTGTGTCACAGGGTACACATATGTGTATTTTCTTCACGTGTGTGCAGCTTGACGGCTGCAACTTCTAAAAGGAAATACTGAGCTGACGGGGTGAGAAATGCAGTTTTCATGGTAACGGTTTCTATGGGAACAGGCCAATTCTGCAGTCGTCCCATTAAGTGTGCCAGTCGGTGCTGGACTGTCTGACAAGAATGATAAAACGAGATGCCAACAGTGAAAGGGAGAAATCTTCAGAAGCATCTGTCACAGCCTAGACCAAAGTGTCCCACTAATCCTCAGCCAATTCAAGAGCAAAACCAACCAAAGTCCCTCCCTACTCAAACCCACCCAATCCAAAGACACAACCACAGTCCATCCTTACACAAATCCATCCAATCCAGAAACAACCACAGCCCAACCCTACTCAGCCCCACCCAGTCCAAAGACACAAGCACAACTCAACCATACTCAACCCCACAAAGTCCAAAGACACAACCACAGCCCAACCCTACTCATCCCCTACCCAATCCAAATACACAAGCTCAGCCCAGCCCTATCCCACCCCACCAATCCAATAACATAACCACATTCTATCCCTACTCAACATCACCCATCACCCAATCCAAAGACACAAACACAGCTCAATTCTATTCAACCCTACCCAATCCAATAGTATAAGCAAAGTCCCTACTCAAATCCACCCAACCACAGCCCAACCCTATAAGCTCCACCCAATCCAGACACAAGCAGCTCAACCGTATGCAACCCCACCAATCCAAAAGAATAACTACAGTCCATCACTACTCATCTCCACCCAATCGAAAGACACACCCACAGCCCAAATCCTACTCAACCTCCCCTATCCAATAGCATAACCACAGTCCAACCCTACTCAACTCCACCCAATCCAACAGCAAACCACAGTCCAACCCTACTCAACCCCACCCAATCCAACAGCAAACCACAGTCAATTCCTACACAACCCCACCCAATCCAACAGGATAACCAGTCAATCCCTACACACTACCACCCAATGCAAAAACATAAATGCAGCCCAACCCCACACAACCCCATCAATCCAATAGAATAACTTCAGTCCAATCCAACTCAGCTACACCCAATCCAAAAATACAACCACAGCCAGACCCTACTCATTCCCATCCAATCCAATAGCATAACCATAAGCGGTCAGTGGCCCAACTGTTTGGGGAGGCTAAAGGGTTAGGGGGTGGGGCCAGGGGCAGAGCTTACATCCAAAATTGTCTGACAAAACACAGAAAAAAAATAAGTAAAAATAAAATTGTCACAATTAATACCTTTTATTACATTTAGATATTAGATATGTATCATATGTCAAAGAATAAAGTGGTTGCTCAAAGAATATACTAACCACAATCGCTCAACTGCAAAACACCATGCACAACTTTGTGCAAAAACACACTCAGAACCTTACTGTACCATAAATATTACACTGGGCAGACCCTAATACACCAATATACCACCCATACGGAAAATGCAGACCGTCAACAATTTGAAACAAGGGATCATTCTCATGTAGAGCCACAAAACACCCTTTTAGGGTGGATAGTGTTCACAATGAGCTCCTTTTATTAACGACCATATGTAGATCCTTCAAGAGGTAGTGCAGTGATGGCGAACCTTTCAGAGACCGAGTGCCCAAACAGCAACCCAAAAATCTATTTATTTATCGCAAAGTGCCAACAGGGCAATTTAACCTGAATAACTGGTGCCGGTACTCATTATGGGCGGGGTCACCACATATGACTCCACCCCTATGATAGCCACACCCCTTACACCAGCCATGGCGCATATAAACAGACATCATTGAAAATATTATACTAGTATAGGAGAAAAAAATAACATTATTTTTTTTTCATTGTAAATCATTTCTGTAAGCTGTTACAGCTCCGGTATACCCAGTGCAAAATAAGACCGCAGATGTAAATTCTCAAATTGGACATAGTCCAAACACTAAAATGAAAATAAAATGATTTTTTCTACCTTTGTTGTCTGGTGATTTTGTTCTTCTATCCATACTGGTCCTAGTCTCTGATTCTGCTGCTCTCTATCTGTTCTCTTAACTCCGTTTCCAGGGCTTCCTTTCCATTTATTTCTTTACTTTCCTCCTTTCTTCTTCATTTCTTGCCCTCCATCCATGTCCAGCAACCCTCCTCTCCTCTTCAGCCACCCATGCCCAGCCATCCTCCTCTCCCCTCCAGCCACCCATGTCCAGCCACCCTCCTCTAAACCTGCCCTCCCCTCCAGCCACCCTCCTCTCCCCCTGCCCTCCCCTCCAGCCACCCATGTCCAGCCACCCTCCTCTCCCCCTGCCCTCCCAGCACCAGGCAGGCCTCCCTCCCACCAAGCACCAGGCCTCCCTCCCTCCCTCCCTCCCAACCAGCATCAGGCATGCCTCCCTCCCACCCAGCACCAGGCCTCCCTCCCTCCCAGCACCAGAGCCCCCCCTCCTCCAAAATTTAAAAGGCATACCTGGTCGGGGGTTAAGGTGGCGTCAGCAGTGAAAAGTGTGTTGTTTTCTCGGCGCGCCTTCGGCTTTCCCTTCTGTCTCTCAAGCTCTGGTCCCACCCTTGCGTAAACAGGAAATGAGGGCTGGACCAGAGCTTGAGAGACAGAAGGGAAGGCCGAAGGCGCACCGAGCAAATAACACACTTTTCGCTGCCGCTGCCGACGCCACCTTAACCCCGACCAGGTATGCCTTTTAAATTTCGGAGGAGGGGGGGGCCCTGATGCTTGGAAGGATGGCGGGCGGGCGGGCTGGTGCTTGGTGGGAGGGAGGGCGGGTGGGCGGACCAGCGATGGCGCGCATGCCAACAGAGAGGGCTCTGCGTGCCCTCTCTGGCATGCATGCCATAGGTTCGCCATCACTGAGGTAGTGTGCCATGATTTAGGCTCTACACCCTTTCTGATGTTTTGGTGCCATCTCAGTAAGGCCAACACACAATCTCTCCACTGCAAAACACTATACACAAACTTGTGCAAAAATACACTCATAACCTTACCAAACCATAACAACACTAATTCCAAGGACAGGATGAGCTACAACCTTATGCGTGGAAAGGCAGTACTGTAATTACACCGGGCTCTAAAACACAAGTACACAACCTAGTGAAACAAAACAAAACAAAAAGGGCTGCAAATACTACACGCTAGCAGAAAACTGCATCTTGATCACGCATGAAAAACACATGACAACACATATGAAGGCAAAATACTGAACTGGAAAGTTACCTCAAGAAGTCAGACTCAGCATGAAGGCTGCAGCAATACTAGAAAATTTGAAACTTGCATGCAAAATATCACAGATGCACATTTCCAAAAGCTGACATATTCCAATTAATAAATTCTAAATAAAAAAATGTTTTCTACCTTTCCTGTCTGAGCATTTAGTTTTTCTATTAGCCTTGGTCCCAGAGTCTTCTGTTTTATGCAGTGTCTTCTTTCCATTTGATATTTTTTCTCTCACCATGTCCACCATCCTTCTGTGTCCTTATGCGTCCTGTCTACCATCTGTAGCCCTGTCCCTATCCTTTTTCCAGTTTTAACATCTGCCCTTAAAGTGTTCCAGTCCAGCCCTTAAATTCAGCAATTTTCCTTCCATCCATCCATATCCAGCATTTCTCCTCACTCACCTCCCCTCCATCCATGTGCATCTACTTCCTCTGTCTTCCCTCCCCTCCATCCATGACCAGCATTTCTCCTCTCTCCCTTCCACTCCATCCGTGTGCGAGATCCTTTGTCTTTCCTTCCCTCCATCCTTGTCCAACATTTCTCCTCTCTTCCCTGCCCTCCACTCCTTCTATGTCCAGCATTTCTCCTCCCATGACTTCCCTCCCCTCCATCCATCCATGTCCAGCATTTCTCCTCCCATCCCTCCCCTCCATCCATGTGCATCTCCTTCCTGACTTCCCTCCCCTCCATCCATCCATGTCCAGCAATTCTCCTCTCTCCCCCTGCCCTCCCCTTCTCTGCTTGTCCAGCGATCTGTTCTCTCCCCCGCCCTCCCCTCCTCTCCAGCGATCTTCCTCTTCCCCTGCCTTTCCCTCTTCTCCCCGCCCTCCCCTCCATCCATCCATCCATGTCCAGCGATCTCTTCTCTCCCCCCTTGCCCTCCCCTCCATGTCCAATGATTCTCCCTGCCCTCCCTCAGCTCCCTGACAGCCCTCCTCTCCGTTCCTTCCTGCCCCCACCAAGCGTTTAACCCAACTGTCCATGGCAGCGACGTCAATGAGGAAGAAGACACTGCGGGCTCGCCTCTAGCTCCAGCTTCTCCCTTTCCTCTTCACACAGTGTCCCGCCCTCGCGGAAACAGGATATGCATCATCGCAGAAGGCAGGACACTGTGTGAAGAGGGAAGGGAGAAGCTGGAGCAGGAGGCGAGCCCGCAGTGCCTTCTTCCTCACTGACATTGCTGCCAGGGAAGGTAAAACACGGGGGGGGGGGGGGGGGAACGGAAGTGAGTCGGGCTGCCTGTCAGGGAGCTGAGTCGGGAGGGAAGGAGCCCTGCGCCTGTGGGGGCAGCAGGGGAATAAGGTCACGGTTGGGCTGGGGAGGCTTACACCCAGTCCAAAAATACAGCCCCACCCAATGCAAGAACACAAGCTCAACCCAATCCAATAGCATAACCACGGTCCAATCCTACACACCAAATCTTCCTACCTAAGTGCACAACTATGAAACGCATTACCAAAAGCAGTAAAAACTACGCTAGACCACCTAAATTTTCAGAAAGCACTAAAGACAGACCTGTTCAGAAGAGCATACCCCACCGACCCAACATAAAAATACCTGGACACTTGCGACACAATGTAACCAAAGACCATAACGGACATTACCTGACTCTTCTTCCCCCTTTCCCTCCCTAAGTTTCCCCCCAATTGTACCTACCATACATGTACTTCATTCTACCACAATATCACTTTGTATTCATTCATACCATGTATTTCTTCAGACCGGAATCGGCTAACGCCGTTAATGGTTATATGTAAGCCACATTGAGCCTGCAAAAAGGTGGGAAAATGTAGGATACAAATGTAACAAATAATAATAATAACAGAATAACCACGCAGTCCAAGAGAAGAGCATAACTAGAATCTATTCCAATATAATTCACCCAATCTAAGAGCACATTGCCCTAGTCCATGAGTACACAGCAGTGTCAATTAAGCCATCAGTGTCATAGCTCTCTATTCATCCATACTCATCACCCAGTCCATATCCCAGCATAACCATAGCCTATTTCCACATATGCCCACCCAGTACTCTAACCACAGTTATAGAGCTCTTTATAAGACAGACTTTTCTTCTTTATATTGGAAAAGGATCTTTCTGCTTGGAGGTCAGAGATGTCACTGATTTTCTCCCCCTGCCCCACAACCCATTACTTTGGTCACTTCTTAGATGTTTATATTTTTTTGCCGACATTGCTTTCAGCATATGACATCAGCTAATTTCTGGAACACAGAGACATTTGATTACCTTTGCAAAAAAAAGTTTTATTACTAAATGTTATTAATTTTGCAATGTTCTCTTTCTTAGTCTGGAGTGAGTACTACTGCTAATGACACTGCAGTATTACAAAACAGAAGTATATTATGCGAGAGAAAATGGTGTAATGGCTGCTTTTCTCATGGCTAATGCTTAACGGCCCCTTAAATCAAATGCATCACGAACTGCTATAAATATTCATAGCCAGCTGTGGGTAGGGGATCAGGAAAAGATCAATGCATTGCTGAACTGGGAGGGGTCTCTCATATCCCCCAATTTGCTACGTCCTCGCTGCAGAGTAACGAGACACATGGGACACTCATAATTCTGGAAGAAACACAAAACACATTTAAAAGGGTTTTAAGTGTTTTCATCATAGAACTTCCACATGAATCATCACCTAGTTTACAGCTGTTTATCTATGATCATCTGTCTGATTATGAAACCGGTCCAGACATTTCCATCCTTCAGGAAAACTCCCATCTGGCCTGCAACAATATGGAATGTCCTAACCTAGACAGATATCAGATTCATGGCGGTGTTCCTGCTTCCATAAGGTCTGTATCCAATAAACGTGAAAAACCAATCTCAGATTCATGACAGTGTTTCTGGTTCCATAAAGTCTGATCCAATAAAAGGGAAAGACCAAGGCTCTGCAGGCTTTGCTGCTTGGATTGCTTACATCATCAACAGTTTCTCAAAAACCCGACAAATGGTTCTCGTAAAATATATAGCAGCTATTGAGGAAGGACAGTCATTATGAGGAGGGAAAAGAACGTTAGGGGAGCAGGCAGGAGGATATCCTGCTCGTAAGAGGATGCAAGGGGAGTCTACTTGGAGGGAAAGGAGGAATAATAGCTGAGAGCAAAGCCTGATCCGGCCTGGAAGAAGATAAATGGGTTGGGTTGCTCAATGGAAGAGGAAGAAGACATGCTCTTACATTTGATATCAAAGGTAGACCATAGCAGTTTACTATCACAACACAGTGAATGCACATACTTTTTTATTCAGGACTCAAAACAGCTCTGACTTTAGAGCTCAACAGTTTCATATCCACATGGCAGATGAGATCTTTCAGTCAAAGTGTCAAAGGCAGGTCAAACTCTACAAGAGCAATTCAATGACACTGTGTAGGGATATGTATCAATTAGCACTTTGGAAATTTAAAGGAATAGCTAACAATAAGATTTCACTATAGATCCAATCAGTCTGGAACGTTTGCCCTTCTTTGTGATACTTGAAGTAAGGGTATCTCAGCATCCCACAGAAGCACTTCACCTCTCCTCCTCCGATGTGACTTGTCATCATATTAGTGCACTGAATCCATAAGTAGAGGTATTCCTGCAGAGGAAATAAGTTGTGTTCCAATAATTGAAAGATTTAGCCAAAAAAGCAACAACTATCTGTTTTCCCTTTCAACCCTGCCTCTTGGAACGTCTGAAGGACCCATCTGCAAGGTTTCCAAGTGATTGCTGGTCTGATATTATCAAGAACATGTCAGTACATTTGCAATTTCCTGTTACACTCCTTCAATGTCTGATCCTACTCCAAAATAGATCCATGTACCTAGGGATCTTTCACAGATTTTTGGACTCTGTTCAACAGCAGCTACAGGTACATTTGGCTCTGGCCCAGCTTAGAAAGCAACATTCTCCATGCTAGGCAAGCAAACAAAAACCGTTATCTTGGGCATTAGGGTTGGACTCCAACTGTGCTACCCTCTTCGGTGTGATTCTGTAGCCACCACAAATCTAACAAGAATCATCACACTTTGACCCACTGGGAAAACTTCACCGGTTCTAGGATGCTCATTGGCCAAAATTGAATAGCTCATTACCTTCAGCCAAAGGCACAAGACACTAACAGGAATGAAGAATCAAGATTGTGCTTCCAGGCACACTGCAACATGGACTGCCTCCCCTGTGTATGGCGCACAGCTGCGATGTTTCCTATGGAAGCCAGAGAGACAGATAGACAAGGATCCTACTCCGTCTCCACTTGGAGGTCATAGATAGCCACAAACTATAAAAGGGGGTAAAGAATGGTCTGCTGGAAAGATCCGTGCAATAAACACCCTCCTCTTCCCTCAGGAAACTGTACCTGCTGGCTAAATCAATCGGTGAGACTGATTGTAGAGGTTGAGACTCTCTACAAGAGTGAAACGGACAGCCAAGCAAAGTAGCCCTAACAGTGGGTAACAAATATTCTTCCTCTCAAAACTTGGAAGACTGAGAATTATAGGTAATGCCACAGCAGAAACAGCTTTCACACCGGCCCTCTTCCCCCTGAAAAATATCCAGAGCCCAATCAAAGCTCAATGACAGAGTTGCAGATGGCTGCTGTCATCATGCCACTCAGTCGGGCCCAGGAGAACCTCATAAGCAACGAGCCTGGCTTGAAGCTGCTTCCATAGCCAGGGTACTTTCCAATCCATTGCTCCTTTTAAATCCAGGCTGGGCTTCGCCAATGCTGAATGAGCACATCCTGGGCTCTACTCACACAGTTTAAAGTGTCTTCAGAATCACAAAGTAACAAAACTCAACCGGTGCACAGTTCTTGCCAGGTTCCAGGAGCAATGAGCTTCAAATTAGTGAGCAGGTTTCCTGGCCACAGACTGTCCATCACTTTATACAAATTCTCATACTCTCCAAATAGTCAGTTCAGTCACGGGTATCATCAGACTCAGCCCAACCTTCTATTACTACAATCAGATACTCCTAATTCCACCCGCTCAGTCCACACCCATCATCCCCAGTAGAGCACCCACATATCTGCAACCTACCTACCCTCAACCCTTAAACCACATATCCCCATCCCCCCCATCCACTGCCTTCTCGAATCCCCGTCCCACCCTCTCAACTTCACAGCAGTGCATGTGAATCCCACCTTCCGAGCATTGTGCCCACCCCTCTCAGGACCAATGCCCATCTACTCCCTTCCACGCCTCCCAAATGTCCCTGCAAAAATAAATCAAGTTCATTGTGGAGCATGACATCTGCAAACCTCCTCAGGATGCAGAATTAATTGAAACATAAATCCTTCCTGAAGAGAGATTAATTAGAATGAACTGTGGGAAACATTAGCAGAAATGATTAATCGCATTACCACAGACCAAAACCAATGCCGACCCCTTTGGATTTTATTTTCATAATGTGTACTGGAAGAAATAAACTGCGGGACTGACACCTGATGAAACATCTTGGAGTGGGTGAGCCAAGAGACTCAGTGTTCAGCCCGAGCCACATCAAACTTCGGACCGACTGGTGGTGAATGGCATGCTGGATCACGGAGGTGCACTAAAATAAGTATGTCAGCCCCGGCACTGTCACAGACGTGACTACGAGACCTTACTGAGCAGCCGGCCGTATCTCGGCGGATAGTTATACAATGGGCAGAGCAGATGATAGGGTCAGAGTCTGAATTTACACTCAGAGTCCTTGTTCTTTCCATATTATCCAAGGTAATATATTATGCTGGAATAAACCACATCTGCAGCTGTTACATAAGCAAAGATTCCAATAATATCCTTCTCTCCAAAAACTAATTATACTACGTTTACTGCTCAGAGACCTCCCACACACCTTCAGATCTGCTCAACTCATGACAGACTGTAAAGACTCTGCATCTCCCAAAACCTAATCATGTCATGGGATATATCAACTAAAAGCAGGCAGTTTGACAGGGGTACAAGTTTATTCAGCATCCCACAAATGAGCATAGGAGGGGGAATCCACTCTCTGCCGTACATCTGTCTCATCACATAGTCACCATGAACCAAAGACCAGGATAATATGTGTTTAGTGAGAAGATGCAATCAGATGCCCTTAACACCTAGACAGAAGGCATTATTAACCTTGCAGGAAGGCCAACATTCTCCCAGCTGGCTGCACTTCTGAAAAAAATCAACCTAATGCCTCTATATCTACCTCACCTGCCAGAGGACGGACTCACAAATGTTTGGCGTAGCGGCTGGCCTGACAGACCAGTACCACCGTCACTAGGCTAGATCAGACCTCCTCTGGGGTACCCAGACAAATTTGGGAAGGCCTGAGCTAGATGGAAGGTGGTTAGGTAATGAATGGTCCAAGTAATACTGCTTCTAGATCCTCTGCCAGGGGAAAGAGTCAGACGGGGAATGTTTGGTTCTAGAAAGTTAATCGTACTCCTCCATAGGTCAGGGCTAGCAGTGATGGAGACCGGAAACCTCGCCTCTTCCCCGTCTACACCCCGTGCCTTTACTATTTCATTTAGCTAAATACACACACATTATATATATAATTTAATAAGTATGCTCAATTCCTTCCATCCACTCTATCTGAACAGACCTGCATAAGATTCAGCTGTGGCATCATTTGCAGAGCTGAAAAAAAAAAAAAGATGCTGATTACAGCGACTTGGTTATTACTTAGCTGCTGCCTGGAGCATTCATTACCCAAAAGGTTCACAGCTGACCTGCTGGATTCTCTCAACTTGGGAAGGAGTGAGAGCAAGCACTCTAATTAATGCAAGCTTTTAATTTCAGCTGAGAAATGGCATAAATAACATTTGTTCAATGATGATAGAACTGGGGTGAGGGGCTTGGCTCTCAGAAGCAGACATCCTTCCAGACTGGGGATGGAAAGGCCTAGCATCCATTTACACATTGGAGATAACTATCTCTGCAAATGCTCACACTACCCCTCAGTTCTTCCTCTTCTTTTTATCCTTTTGCAGTAGTTGGGATGGGCCGCCAGCTCTAGTGCTGTACAGACACTCTGGGTTCCATTCTTGGTTCAGGTCATTCATTCCTTGGGCCTGTAGTGCCAGGACACCACAGAGGGGGAAAGCCTTCATTATCACACAACCCTGACACATAGTGCTCAGACCTCAGTCCATGTTAGCCAGGCTGCGGGGGCGGGGGCGGGATGCATTTCCTCCCACTGGTTGAAGACTCTTGGGAGGGGGAGATAACACAAAAGACCCTTCTCCCCTTGCAAACAGCAGTTGAAGGCTCATCTTGCCTGGTTCCCAACAAGAGGGAAACTCAAAGGAGCAGGAGAAAAGTGCCAGACCCTAAGCAGATAGATTTTACAGTAGGGACACCAGCAAGCACCCAGCAAGCCACCTTTAACTGAGAAACACAGCAAAGCCGTTAACAATTTTTAAAATAAGCCCACCACAAACTTAACTTTAAGAACCCTGACATGGGGGGGGGGGGGGGGATGCAAGCCTTTAGAGGGACACGTATCACTCATAGGCCTGACATGAAGGGATACAAGTTTGTCATTGACTTGACATTTAGGAATGCAAGTCTCTCATAGACCTGACATGGAGGTTAGAGCCCGGAGCAGACAGATTGGAGCACACAGCTAACACCCGGCCTTGCATCTTGACCAGAAATGGATTTTGAAAACATTCTGCCAGCAAGGTGAATCGACCCAGCCACTGTCTTCCTCTCCTCCACCCTGTATGGCTGCATTTCTGTGCCCTAAATCACAAGGCTTGCAAATATAAATGATCCAAAAAGAGGTTTGCGATTTAGTTACATCAGTAGAGAGTTTCAGAGGTAGCTTTCTAAATGGGAGCACAAAATGAGCTCCCACAAGTGAATGGGGTGCACAGAGCCAGGACAGTTTCACCCAGTGAGGGTCAGGTGGCTTTTCAGCTCCAAATCTGACACAAACTCAGGTCAAATTACTAAAATATATAACCCAGCGAGCTGGATGCGGAACACTCACCCAAAGGAGAGCAACCAAAATGCTAAAGGGGTTGGAACTCCTCCCATAAGAGAAAATGTTAGGGCTCTTCAGCTTGGCAAACAGACAACTGAGGGGGGGGATTTGATCGAGGTCTATGAAATCCCGATGTAGAATGGGTTGAACTGAATCGAATTTCTCATGCGTTGAAAAAGTACTAAGACCACGAGACACTCAATGAAACTACATGGAAATACTTTCAAAACAAATAGGAGGAAATATTTTTTTCAGTCAGCGAACAGTTAAGCTCTGGAACTCGCTCCTGGAGGATGTGGTGTCAGTGGTTAGTGTATCTGGGTTTAAAAAAGGTTTGGAGAATTTCCTGGAGGAAAAGTCCATGTTATTGCGACAGACATGGGGAAGCCACTGCTTGTCCTGGGATTGGTATCATGGAATAGAAACATGACGGCAGATAAAGGCCATATGACCCATCCAATCTGCCCATCCTCTGTAACCCCTAATTCTTCCTGTTCCTAAGCAATCCCACATGCTTATCCCATGCCTTTTTAAATTCTGGAACAGTCCTCGACTCCACAACCTCCACCGGGAGGCCATTCCACGCCTCCACCACCCTTTCTGTGAAATAATACTTCCTTATGTTACTCCTAAGCCTATTCCCTCTTAACTTTGTCATATGCCCCCTCATTCCAGAGCTATCCTTCATTTGAAAAAGGCTCTCTTCCTGTACATAAATGCCCTTGAGATATTTAAACGTTTCTATCATGTCTCCTCTCTCCATCCTCTCTTCCAGCGTATACATGTTGAGGTTCATAAGCCTGTCCCTATAATTTTTGCATTCAAGATCGCTTACTAATTTCATAGCTGCCCTCTGGATCGACTCCATCCTGTTTATATCTTTCTGTAGGTGCGTCTCCAGAACTGCACGCAGTACTCCAAATGAGGCCTCACCAGAGGCTTATACAACAGCACTATCACTCCTTTTTCCTGCTGGTCATGCCTCTCTTTATGCACCCAAGCATCCTTCTGGCTTTGGCCGTTGCTTTTTCTACCTGTTTGAAAGCTTTAAGGTCGTCCGACACAATCACCCCCAAGTCCCGCTCTTCCTTTGCACACTGAAGCACTACACCCCCAATACTGTACCGTTCCCTCAGATCTTTGTGACTAAAGTGCATGACCCTGCATTTTTTGGGATTAAACCTTAGTTGCCAAATATCGGTCCATTCCTCCAGCTTCGCTAGGTCCTTCCTCATGTCATTCACACCCTCCAGGGTGTCCACCCTGTTGCAGAGTTTAGTATCATCCGCAAAGAGACAAACCTTACCAGACAGCCCTTCCGCAATATCGCTCACAAAGACATTAAAAAGAGCCGGCCCCAGGACCGATCCCTGCGGTACTCCACTGACGACATCCTTTTCTTCATGGATTGGCCACTGGTGGAAAGAAGATATTGGGCTGGATGGACCATTGGTCTGACTCAGTATGGCAACTCTTATGTTCTTATATAACACACACACATGCGGTCTATAGATATGCAGATCATATACGAGACACACAGAAATACAAAGCTACACCCCTGTGCACATCACTGTAGACGTCCACCATGCAGCATGCAGTCCGTGTGTCTGTCTGTGTGTCTGATCCATCATTTTGGTTCACTCTCTTCATGTGACACAATTAATAAGAGCAATTGGCTTTAGTACGGGAAGGAAGGCAGTAATGAGTGGTGCATTCTGATGCCTTAATGTCTCGATGTATTAAATAAGAGAGAGACCTAATTGAATGACTGTGGTTCTCTCCAAAAAAGTAATTTCATTATACTTCACTCTAATTTGTATCTGCTTCTCCTAGGCAGGGCAGGCTGCCACTGCGGAGACAGGACAGTGTATCCCCACTGCCTTTAAGATGTTGGCATTCATCTCATGCAAAGGGTCAGGGCAGGCATCCGATTCAAGCTGACAAAGATTAATCACAGAATCTAAGCTCTCTCCAGTGAGGGGCGATGAAGTTAGACAGCGCGGGGGGGGGGGGTGTTCAGCAGAGTCTACAGGAATGAACAAATTGCATTGCCTTGGGCTACAGTTAAGATTTCAGTACTCCTAGGTAACACAAGGGAGCAGATCCTGAGAGTTGGGGGGGGGGGAGGCAGAGATCCCAAAAATACTGTACCTTATCACAAACTCACCCTCTGTCACTATTCCTGACAGTACACCACCATCCTCAGTATCACTCTTGGGACTGATACCGGTTAGTTAACTCTCTGGTCCTCTTCTGATACCGGAAATCTATTTGCAAAGCGAGAAACGGAACAAGCGAATATCTCCAGTAACCTGGCCCAAAATGTGCTCAGACTATTATTAGGTTGAAGGTGGGAAATAACACAGAAAAAGGAGCGCTGGAGAATTTGCACAGATCACAAGCTCTGTACAGGCTCACCAGGCCAGAAATCACCACTGCCAGACACAGCCCCTGTGCTGCAGTTCTGGACTGCTGTGAAGCTCTGCAGGTCCTAGAGGCCAGAGACTGTCCCGGTTCAGCCCTGTGAACCCGGGCACAACGCACAGCAAGAGGCTGCTACACCAATGCACAATGATCCAGAACCAGCCACTTCCTGAACACGAGGCTCTCCTCTCGCTGCCTGGGTACTTCCGTGTTCTAGAGCCGGAGCGTTCCGATCTAGAACGCAAACAGCTAAATCTAGAACGTTAGAACGGCGAAACGCCACAGAGACGGCAGCTTTTAAACGAGAAAAGGTCGTTTGTGTCACTCTGGTCCACTCAGATCCCGAGACGCAGGCACTGCACAGGAAGGTAAAGAGAAGCCTGGCACTGGTTTGTACTGCCCATTCCTGCCGGGAGGAAGGGGGCGAGGGATGATACCTGGACACTGGCCCTGCTAGGCTCGGACAGGGGATCCCAGAGCGACTGTCCCGCCTCCGCAGCATCTCAGCTGAGAGTTTACCCCTGAATATGCACCGATGAGAAAGTACCTAGAAACTGAGGATACAGAGCTCTTAACTCCCTACAATCAGGGAAATCCTGGGGTGCTGAGCAGCCTGATCACAGCTCAAAAAAAAAAAAAAAACCGCAACATTGCATTTCTGTTCAGAAATGCATTTAAAAAAATACCAGCATTTAAAATAAAAATCAACAGGGTGGCCAGCAATTAAGCTTAAAAGTGTCCTGCAAATGGGGCAAAAGTTTCAAAAGTAGAAAACATGAGAAGATTCAAACAACTCCTCAAAGAGTCCCAAACCTCTCACCAGCACATGAGAGAATTTCTCTGCCTTACAATAATATTCCTCAGAGTCCTGCAGAGGGGAGATTCCTGGGAAAGACAAGTCAGTGGAATTCTCAGTCTAATGCCACATCCACCGAAGCAGAGTGTTTGGTTTAAGTGACACAGATGACATTGTAGTGGGGCGATTTTTTTTTTGTTTCACGCAGTTAGACACGTTCATATTTGCTAACAAACTCCCTAGGATGAGATGTTAATCACTGTGGAAACCAGAGCAGCATTGTGGGGCTCCATATGTTAAGTAATCAGTCACTGTTAAACTGAGGAGTTTCAATGTATGTATGTATGTATGTATGTATGTGTGTGTGTATATATATATATTATATATATATATATAGAGAGCAGTAAATTATTACCTCATTACCTCTCGCCTCGATTACTGCAACTTACTCCTCACCGGCCTCCCACTCAGCCATCTATCCCCCCTTCAATCCGTTCAGAACGCTGCTGCACGTCTTATATTCCGCCAAAACCGATATACTCATATCACCCCTCTCCTTAAATCACTTCATTGGCTTCCGATCAGATAGCGCATACAATTCAAGCTCCTCCTCCTTACCTACAAATGCACTCAGTCTGCGGCTCCTCACTACCTCTCCACCCTCATCTCCCCTTATGTTCCCGCTCGCAACCTCCGCTCACAGGACAAAGCCCTTCTCTCAGTACCCTTCTCCACTACTGCCAACTCCAGGCTCCGCTCATTCTGCCTTGCCTCACCCTATGCCTGGAATAATCTTCCTTTACCCATACGCCATGCCCCCTCCCTACCCATCTTCAAATCTCTGCTTAAAACTCACCTCTTCAATGCTGCCTTCGCCGCCTAACCGCTCGAGAAATATAAAATACCCCAATCTATCCACCCTATCAGATTAACTGTTCACTCGTCCTCTAGATTGTTCACTTGTTTTTAGTTTGTTCTCTTGTCTTTTAGATTGTAAGCTCTTTGAGCAGGGACTGTCTTTCTATGTTTGAATTGTACAGTGCTGCGTAACCCTAGTAGCGCTTTAGAAATGGTTGTTGTTGTTGTTGTAAATTAGTCCATCAGGAGGTTTTTGTACTGTATATATTTTTTTCAGAGTTTGCTGCATTTTTTTTACATCCACTGAAGGGGCAACCCCCCCCCCCCCCCCCCCCCCCCCCCCATCCCCACAAGAGTCATCCCAGTGCTATTCCCCACATTCACCTGGTTTCAGGCTAGAAGCCTGCATGTTTCATTTTCCCCTTGCTTCCTGCCTGTCTGCCACCTTAATTTTTGTCATTGCAGATCTGTTTGCTTACATGTTTTGTTTCTTGTACCCTTTACCAGTTGCTGTATAAAAATAGGCAGTAAAAGTGTTGCTGCTACCCCCTGAAAATGCTGTATAGTTCCCAGAAGGGATCAATTTTCCACCGCCCATCCTGGCACAATGACCATACATACATTCACAGGAAAATTACATGTGGGTCAAGAGGGCAGGCAGTCGCTTTCAGCAAAGTTTTAGCTGGAACGGTACAGAGTGACTCCTCTCAGTACAAATGAGTAACCACCATCAGACAGCTAATCAATGCTGCCAAAATGCATTTTACAACTCACTGCCATCTTTAAGTTGTTTCCTGCACATTTACCAACACTGCTGGTTCGGTGTTACACAGCAGCTGTCTGATGAGCTGTCCTGGATTCAGATGGGGCACAGGGAGAAGCACCTCAAGGAGACACAGCTGGTGACTGTCACTCTCTGTGCCCAGGGTACTATGGTGGGTGACCCCTTACATTTCTGACTCAAGCGTAGCACCTGGGGGTGGGAGGGTCCGCAACACCCTGGGGCCCTTCAGACCAAGATGGGATCTGTCCCTCTCCACGGACTCATTCTTTAAAATTCACTGCTCTCATAGGTGTTATGAAGAGGGAAAGATGTGATTTCAGATCCTCTCTCTTGTTGTAGTGAGTCTCTCCTGGAACAGGTTTCACTTCAGCTCAGGTGAGAAACATCGGATCAGCACCAGTGACCCTCTCCATCTTCCCTGGTAGAATGCAGGAGACAAAGAAAGAGGAGACCAAGGCCAAGAGCTGCCTCGCCA
The DNA here is from genome assembly GCF_901765095.1 of Microcaecilia unicolor. Lineage (NCBI taxonomy): Eukaryota > Metazoa > Chordata > Amphibia > Gymnophiona > Siphonopidae > Microcaecilia > Microcaecilia unicolor. The sequence continues at coordinate 257,277,292 of NC_044033.1, read as the reverse complement.
GCTGGTGGGACACAGGTATATCATGCCACCGGCCAAGGACAGTGCACAGGTCTCGCTCCAGTAAGCAGGAAAGAAGAATCGAAGCTTATAAGCAAAAGTTAGAATTCAATCTGAAAATTGCTTCTTTACAGATTGTAAACAGAACAGCAACAGCAGTCTGGAGAAGATGCCACCGAACCTTGCGCTTCTCTCCGAAACGATTCATGCAAGCAACCTGGGGAGATCCTCCATCCTGAAGTCTACGTGAGTGTACATGCCTCTGCCACCTTGCGCCATCACAGCTGTCGATCTCTGCTTGGAAATTACAAACTTCCTACAAGGGAGGAGTAAAGTTTTCTCCTTCCTTTCTATTCACAGGAAACGTCACCTGAAGCAGATTATCCTTGAATACGAGGCGCTGGATCTGGAGATGCCGTGTATTCGCAAGTTTCAGAAACCTCCGGCTGCTCAACCTCTCACTCTCTGCATGGAGTGCACAGTGAGTTCACCAAATACGAGAATCAGGCCCCATCAGGCTGAAAGAGACAAACAGGCTAAGACCCGCTTGCAAAGTGTGAATCAAACAGTGAGAGGATAAAGAGACAACGATCTAATCTTCCTGGAAAAATAGTCTGGCTGTTTCCTGCAGCCGGAAGAGTCTTGAAAGTTGGGCTAAAGGTTTCTGCTGGGCTTTCGTGGTGACCTCTAGCTTTACTTTTGCAGGAGCAGAGAATGAAGGGTGGATGACGGGTGCCTGGTATCTGTTACTGGCCCACATATTTTAAGGAATCAAAATGATGTCTATTGCTGGGTTCGATAGGGCAGACGCGTGTGCTAATTAATGCGTTCATGAGTCACCCACAAGCAATAATTGATGTGAATTGGCACTCCCCGAGGTCCTATTCTATAAATTTTGTCCTGCGTAGCTGAAAAGGGGTGTGGTCATGGGAGGGGCCTGGGCAGATCAATGGATATTCCTAGAAGTTAGGTGCAGTGTTATAAAATATTGACATTTGCATTGCCAAATGCAGCAGTTACACCAGGTTTTGGCAGATGTGCATGCTGATGTCCACAAACAGGCATGAAACCTGCGCTAAGCTAGTGTTCTATAAATGGTGCTCAGCTCTCAGTCTTTCCAGCAGCAAGTAATGAATCCAGCCCCATATGATAATTGTTGCATATGATATATAAACAACAGAGTTGGGGAAAGGTTTTTTTTTCCCTCATAATAGGTAACGACAGAGTTTCGTGCCTTGAGATTTAAGTCAACCGATTTGGGTTGGAAGAATTTTCTCTATCAATTTCTATAATTTAGTGTTATGTACTACATTTATAGATGTCTTTTGTGTGATAAATCATTTATTATACAGAGCCATGGGCGGCCTGATTAGTTGGAGAAGTGATTTATAAGAATACATTTAAAAAGAGGCCTAGGGCTGTCCTGGGTAACGGGGGGGGGGGGGGGGGGGGGGGAGAGAGAGAGAAGTGAGGGGAAGGGTTGTGCCTGAAAACAGCAGCTCTACTCCTTGGGATACTGAAATCAGACCTTTCCCGCTGGGCGTGTACTGCAAAACTTACACCAAATCTCAGGTTTCACCTACTCATAAGAAATCTGAAAGAGACAAAAAGAAAAAAGCGGAGATAAATAAGATAACAGAGAAAAGTATAAAGAGATTCGATGGAGGGTGTTTTAAAAATGATTCCTAAATATTGTTTTTGGCAAAGATTCTCACAAAGATGAAAGGGAGTTGGTAATCAGATCAACAGGCGGTCCCAGGAACCGCCTCGGAGAAGCAGCTGCTTTCATTACTCAGAAAAATGAATGCAAGCTGTAATTATCCAACATGCAAATTAAATGTACTAATAGCATATAAACACTACAGCAAGGTGGAAAAAAACCATCCCAAATACAAATCCCTGCTACTGACATTAGCATCTCTGATCCTGAATCAAATTCCCAAGATAAACAGACAGAGCAGGGGCACAGGCCTCACATCCAGGCCAGGATATGTAGACAGAGCAGGGACACAGGCCTCGCATCCAGGCCAGGTTTCATAGATATAGCAGGAACACAGGCCTCAGATACAGGTCGGGATAAGTAGGTAGAGCAGGACAGGCCTAAGATACAGGCTGCGATATATAGATAGAGCAGGGACGCAGGCCTCTACAAGCTGGGTTACGTACAAAGAGCAGAAACACAGGCCGGGTTACGTACATAGAGCAGAAACACGGGCCTCAGACAGAGGCCAACATACATAGAGCAGATCAACAGGCCTCACATACAGGCTGGGACTCATGGATAGAGCAGGGATACAAGCCTCAGATGGAGGTCGGAATACATAGATAGAGCCGGGATGCAGGCCTCAAATACAGGCCAGGATATATAGAGCAGGGATACAGGCCTCAGATGGAGGTCAGGATACATAGATACAGCAAGGATATAGGCCTCACATACAGGCCATAGATAGGGTAGGGACACAGACCTCTACAGGCTGGGTTACGTACATAGAGCAGAATCACAGGCCTCAGATATAGGCTGGGTTGTGTAGAGAGAACAGAAACACAGGCAGACAGAGACCGACATACATAGAGCAGAGCAACAGGCCTCACATACAGGCCGGGATACATAGATAGAGCAAGGAATACAGGCCTTTGATGGAGGCCGGGATACAAGCCGGGTTGCATAGACTACAGAGCAAGGATACAGGCCTCAGATGCAGGCCGGGCTATGTAGGTAGTGCAGGGACACTCACATAAAGGTGGGCTACATAGAGCAGGGGTCACAGGCTAACAGTGGGGATGTGTTTGTCTATCTCCACAGCCTGAGAAGGATTTCTGTCACAAAGATATCCTGAAAGCAGTAGAGAAAATCATTCCCAAGGCTTTAGAGAAACGTCGAGTGTGCAGGATCCAGTTTGAGAACATGAATGTGATCTGTGGAACCGCTGGCCGAAAAAATAGGTAACCGAGTATTGCCCTGAAATGTTAAATTCTCCTTCTAATCAGTGCTGTGCCCTACCACAGGGAGACAGCCATGTATTGGTAAAAGTTAAGCAAGGGTCATTTCTCCCCATTCTCATCTTTCCTCCATACTATAAATGCTTAGATGTTTAGGTCTGTCCCCATATGCTTTATGACAAAGACCACTGACCATTTTAGTAGCCGCCCTCTGGACCAACTCCATCCTGTTTCTATCTTTTTGAAGTTTTGGTCTCCAGAATTGTACAGAATATTCTAAATGAGGTCTCACCAGAGTCTTATATAGGGGCGTCATCACCTCCTTTTTCCTACTGGCCATTCCTCTTCACCCAAGCTTCCTTCTAGCTTTCATTGTGACCTTTTCTATCTGGGGCACTCAGATTACAAGTCACCTATGCATTTGATTCCAGAAACCTCACTATATTCCATTTTAAAAGTGTTTTCACCAACATACTGACCACAGAGGTCAGACTAACAGGCCTGTTGTCCCCAGCCTCTTCCTTACTTCTGTTTTTCTGGAGAGGAACCACATCCGCTCTTCTTGCGTCCTCTGGAACCACTCAACTCTAAAGAAACATTGAAAAGGTCAGACAGTGGAGCTGCCAGACCTTCCCTAAATTTCTTCATAGTAAGATGGTGACATAGTAAAGGACAGCAGATTAAGACTCACACAGTCCGTCCAGTCTGCCCGACAAGGCCGCCAGAGCCACACCTGCCACTCAGTGCAGGTTACACTCCTTCACGATCAAATATTGGCATTGCAAATAGGGAAGTGGACAATTTGCCACAAGGCAAACCACAAATAGGCAGTTCTATGTGATATATAATGATGGAAAAGTGGTTTTGTAATTTCAGTTGTATCATAAGTACATAAGTATTGCCATACTGGGAAAGACCAAAGGTCCATCAAGCCCAGTATCCTGTTTCAAACAGTGGCCAATCCAGGTCACAAATACCTGACAAGATCCCAAAAAAGTACAAATTATTTTATACTGCTTACCCCATAAATCAACAATCCAACATTTTACTATCAACCTCAAGATGTCTTCTCCTCCCACTCCGAGATACTCTTACAGCATTGTGATATAAAATACGCACACTTGTTCTTCATTTGTCCCTGCTATTCTCGGGTCACAGACCATAGAGGTCTGCCCAGCACCGGTCTTACTTCCTAACCACTGAAATTGCTGTCAAAGCCCAGTCCAGCCCATCCAAATCTGTCTTTCCATAACTGGGCACAGACTGTGGAAGTCCACCTGGCACCGGTCTTACTTCTCAACCACTGGAGTTGCTGTTTTGTTTTCATCCTCTTTCCATATAAGAATCCCTTGTGGTTATCTCACACATTTTTGAATTCCATCAGTAGTTGTCCCATCTGGCCCCATGATTCTGCCTACCTCTGGTTTAGATAGTTCCTGAAACACGATGAGTCTTCTGAAAGTCATTCTAGGTTTACCTCCCATTACTAACTGTGCCCATTTTCTGTACTCCGAGTCCTACTACTGGGTCTTCCTGAGTGAACAACAGACTGTGCAATGATCAGGAAAGAAGGAATGGAACATCGATGCCCCCCCCCCCCCCCACCTCGTAAACCCTGCAGTTCTGTTACTTTAATATTTTTTTTAACATATAATGCCTGTCCTCTCTTTCTTCCCACCCTGTCCTCCCTGAATACATTATAACCCGTTATAAGTATATCCCAGTTCTCCATGACCACCACTAAATCCAGTACAGATCCAGGGCTTTTGTTTTGTGTAGTTTGGTCTAAAATGTTATATACTTCCCTTTGAAGTCGCTGAAGACACATCAAGGCGGTTTACAAAAAACAATGAAATTACAGAAAGAAAAGAAATATGTAATCAATTAAAAAAGAGAACAAAATATTTACAACTCTGTGCTCCACACCCTAGATTCTGATCCTGTCATGAGGACCTTCTGTTTTTCCTGTCTATGGACATTACTAAACAGAAGATATCACCAAGAGGGTGGAGGTACACTGGTTTCCTACGTGAAAAGATGCAGAAGCAAGAAGTAGGAAGGGTAGGCTCTTCTGAAATACCGGAGGAGATGTCTGTTGAGAATGAATTCTTTATTGCAAGTTTTTTTTTCATTTTTCTTGCAATAAAGAATTGATTCTCAACAGGCGTCTCCTCCGGTGTTTCAGAAGAGCCTACCCTTCCTACTTCTTGCTTCTGCTATGGTCATTACTAGACACAGCTTCAAATAGAAGTGTTTAACGTTGTACGTACTCAAGGGCTTTGTCCACCAATCCTAGTGATCCCAAGTGGGAGCCCTCTTCCGTCAATTACCCAGTCTCTTCTAGAAGACACTTTGCCCTTTTTTTCAACAGATGGACGCCATGGTTGATTCCTTTTGTTGTTCTTATTTGGTATGGGGGGGGGGGGGGGGCTGTGATACCTGCCTTAAGAAACATGGAGGAAGAGAGACTAGTTGCCCAAGACAGGGGGAATAAGAGACTGGTGGGGGATATGTTATTAGCATGCACTAGTCGTCAGTAGCAAGATTTTTGCTGGCTCTGCATCCAAAATGGCTCCTGTTTAAATATAGTGAAAGTCGCTTTTCTTAACCACAGGCCATCATGTATTCTCCTTCCATTCTGAGATGATCTACCCAGCTGACTCTGTTGTTTTTTCCTATCTTCTGTAGATGGTTAATCACGGTGTCTGACTTCCAAACTCGAAACCTGTTCTTGAGATCGGGTCTAGTGATTGGCAAAGATTACTTCCTTCTCCGTCGCCATGATGATGTTATCATGGAAGATTACAAGCTGCACCTAAGGAGGGCACTGGCACGGAAAAAGATCCTGGATATGTTGAGTAACTCTACAGATGAGGACACTTTAGACTGAAGGAATTAGCGAGAGAAGAACCTGGTAAGCGATGTCTTATTTCAATCATCCAGATCACGATAACCACACAGAGGGAAAGATAGATGCAGTCAATGCTTTGAGATAACACACCAGAAACACAGACCCAAGCAACGCTATCTAAATGATAATCAGATGCAAATGCCAGAACACCTGGGGATGTATATGGTGGGATTTAGATTGGGTATGCCACAATCCGATTGCAGTGGTCATAACACGTCCGGCTCTTTAGCCACCATTTCTTGTAGCTGAAGGTCAGGATATCACTCTAAGCCTGGGGTTTGCCTTGCAGGTCAGTGAAGTTCTCCAGGGCTTTGGGGTTCTACTAGGGATGGGTTGCTGAAAAATGCTCGTTTTGTTTCATTTCCCGTGTTGTTTGCAACATTGTTTTGTTTCGTTTTGGTTTGGTTAGTCTTTATTTCATTTCAGGAGCAATGTGATGCAGACTGTGTGCTCTTTCTAAAGACAGAACACACGCATGATGATTCGTGATGCACCACAGGTTCATGCATGTGTGCACTATTTGCAGAGAGGGCCCACTCTGTCTGAAACAGTATACACTATTTGCAAATTGTACATGCTAGTATGGATGAATGAAAAACATAGAACGTCCTGTTTTCTCTGCTTATTTTTATTTGCTAACAACATGGGATATGTCATTGACATTTCTTATCTCATCGCAAACAGCCCATCCCTAGTTTCTGCCAGGGAAACGGAAGCCAAACATCAAGTTTACCCAAGTGTCTCCAGTGCTGGAAAGGGGCACATCTGACCAACACTTGGAGTGTGTTCAATTTCTCAAAATCTATTCAGAAAAGCTTTGTTTCCAGAGAATGTGGTAAAGGCGGCTAGCTTAGCGGAGTTTAAAAAAGGTTTAGACGGCTTGCTAAAGGAAAAGTCCATAGACCATTATTAAATGGACTTGCGGAAAATCCACTATTTCTGGGATAAGCAGTATAAAATGTTATGTACTTTTTTGGGATCTTGCCAGGTATTTGTGACCTGGATTGGCCACTGTTGGAAACAGGATGCTGGGTTTGATGGACCTTTGGTCTTTCCCAGTATGGCAATACTAATGTACTTATGTACTGCTCTGACATCATAGCCTGCACCTGCTCCATGCTGCCCCCCCCCCCCCCCCCACAATCAGCGACTTCCACCATCAGAGGGACTTTGCTTGGCTGAAAAGGGGGATTTTGAAGTTCATGTACTGGGGAATGAGGCATTTACTGCCTTCTGGGAGTCTCAGTACGCTTGTTATCACCAAAATCATTGCTAATCAGCTTCCCATGAAGAGCAAAGATCGATATTCCTTTTGGGTGACTCACTCCCAGTCATGTCATAGCTAGGATAGGCAGTGGTTCCACACAGAGGTAGGAAAGGTCTTGTACAGTGGTGGTTTCTGAAGAGCATCGCAAGCCTTTAGGAGATGCCAACAGCCCCATGATGCCCAGGAGAGTCTGCTGTGTAGCACAGGATGATATGAAATTCTAGTCCATCTTCCCTTGAGACCTTTGTGTTACTTCATGCCCCCCCCCCCCCACCACCGCCAATCACAATATGACAGATGCTCTCAGGATCTCACATTCTTTGGGGGTAATGTTACAAGGGCCATGTGTACGTGGTCCTGGGGGTGTAACCTCATGCCCCCCCACCACAATATGATAGATGCTGTCAGGATCTCACGCTCTTTAGGGTTAATGTTACAAGACCCATGTGTAGATGGTCCCAGGGATGTAATTTGGAAGAAGCTACACCTGCCCAAGGGAGTGTAAAGTTGTGCAGGAGAATTTATGCTCGAGGGTGGATTTTATACAGGTGCGGAGGTGTGTATGTTGCCTATTTTATAAAAGCATTTTTTTGGAGCTGGACATAGGTCATCTTTTAACAAATGACCCTCTTTGTTTTTTCTCTCTTCACAGATCCATCATCACCCCGATTGTCCATTTCCTAGCACTTCCCTCCTCTCTTCTTCCTAATCCTCGCTTCCACCTTTCTCCCCCCCCCCCCCCAATAAAACGCTGTATTTAATTCTGCCTGAGTTTCTGTTCTGAATTCAAATCGTACCCAGCTAATGCTCCATGAGGTTTTCACAGCCAGGAAAGCAGATGCTGACACTGGAACATCTGCAGGTTCTGTGATGCCGTATGTTGGGCAGTTCTAGGTCAATTCCCACCCATAACCCAAAAAATAAAAAAGCACACAAGGCAAGTAATCTCCCTCCCTTTTTTCCTCCAGATCATCATCCCCCCCCCCCCCCCACACACACACAACATTATGTTTTACACATCCCTTTCCCCTTCCAGACATGCAGTTCATGTGTGGGAGGGGCAATGCCCCCCCCCCCACACACACAAACTAGGTTTGAACCTAATTCAGTCCCTCAAAATGATGCACTGATTACAATTTATAACAAATTACTACTCTACCTATGAAAAAGTTATTTTATTGTTATATGTCCTCCGTGTACATCCGTATGCTGCTTTAACCTCCTTGTTCCAAATGCCGTTTAAAAAAAAAAGGAGGGGTGGGAAATGACCGGGGGGAGGGAGGATTCCTTGGTGGGACTTGATGGGTGGGAACTCGCTCGATACCGGGTTGGGCACTGCAACTCTGCATTCTCCCAACCAGCATTAAGTCAGGCTAATGATCTGCAACTATAAAAAAAATCCAGTTTTCTGCAGCAGTAGCCACAAGGAAGAATGAACTTGCATCATTTTATCACCCTATTTGAAACTTTCCCTAGGCAGCAGCATCTCACTCTGCAGGAAGAGGCATCTGATGTGTTTCACTGAAGCATCAGCTGTGTTGGACTTGTAAAGAGCTTGTGATAGTTCTGCAGGGTGAGCCACACCTTGCCAGCATCTCCCACTCTGGACAAGTCCTAGTTCAGAGAAGGTTAGTCAAACTCAGCACCTGCATCAGAAGACAGGTGGAGGATGGGCACCAGCGAGTTGCAGTGCTGTGCTTACTGGTGGCCCAATCAGAGTTTTCTCTGCTAGAGAGGAACAGCAGGCAAGCTGAGCATCACAGTCTGTTGCAGACGCTTCCAGAACAGCCCTTTCCCCCTGTGCCAGCAGAAAAGACATCTCTGAAAATGCAGACATGCCACAAGCTTCTCATTTTCCCAGGACAAACCTGCCTGTGTGAAAAGTAGAAATGAGGAGCAAGATGGAGAAAGGGCACTCTCATGGAACATTTCTGCCATTTGTAGCGGACTTAATATAGCCTCCTGGCTCCAGTCACGCCACCAGAAATCCAGTGGCCACCAGCTTTCACTAGCAGGTGGTTAAATGAGAACCAGTGTGGCAAGGGAAGTGTGGCATTCTGGCATCCCATCCCTTTACCTGGGCAGCTGGAGAAACCCCCTGCTTATTCCTGGGGGAGGTAGCAGGGGATCTTGCTATGTTTTGAGATCCTGCGGAGATCCACTGTTGGAAACAGGATACTGGGCTTGATGGATCTTTGGTCTGACCAAGTATGGCAGGTCTTATGTTTACAAGTAGCTGCCAGTAGAGGAGTGTGGTAGCCGTGTTAGTCCACTCTTAAGGTTATCAATAGAAATCAAACAAAATAAAACATGGAAAAGAAAATAAGATGATACCTTTTTTATTGGACATAATACATTTCTTGATTAGCTTTCGAAGGTTGCCCTTCTTCCTCAGATCGGAAATAAGCAAATGTGCTAGCTGACAGTGTATATAAGTGAAAACATTCAAGCATTACTATGACAATCTGACAGGGTGGGAGGAGGGGGGTGGGTAGGAAGTATGCATGGGGACATCAAAGCATATCATTGATATTCTAACAGGATGGGTGTGGATAGGTGAGGGGAGGGTGATCAACAGAGACATACAGCTTTATGGTTTATAATGGGCTAGGAACCCCAGATCCTTGTTAAGTCCTTTCTGTTGGGTGTTAAAATATTCAATATTTACAGGACCAGGACACTATACCAGTGACTTCACAGTGAGAATCCTGAAAGGTAACTTTAAAACCATACAAGAACGTAAGACCTTTGAAGTCAGAATGATTGAATATTTTAACACCCAACAGAAAGGACTTAACAAGGATCTGGGGTTCCTAGCCCATTATAAACCATAAAGCTGTATGTCTCTGTTGATCACCTTCCCCTCACCTATCCACACCCATCCTGTTAGAATATCAATGATATGCTTTGATGTCCCCATGCATACTTCCTACCCACCCCCCTCCTCCCACCCTGTCAGACTGTCATAGTAATGCTTGAATGTTTTCACTTATATACACTGTCAGCTAGCACATTTGCTTATTTCCGATCTGAGGAAGAAGGGCAACCTTCGAAATCTAATCAAGAAATGTATTAAGTTATGTCCAATAAAAAAGGTATCATCTTATTTTCTTTTCCATGTTTTATTTTGTTTGATTTCTATTGATAACCAAGTAGCTGCCAGAATCCCAAAGAATAACAAGATTCTTTAACCTCAGAGAATAGCAAGATTTCAAGCAGAGTCCCAAAGAGTAGCAAGATTCCATGGTGCTGATCCCAGGGATAAGCAGCAGTTTTCCTTATGTCTTTCTTAATAGCAGATTATGGCCTGTAACTTCATGTAGTCCCGGAAAGTGTAAACCATCAATTTACTTTTTCCTCTTCCACTCCATTCAGGATTTTGTAGACCTCTTTCATAACCTTCCTCAGCCGTCTCTTCTCCAAGCTGAAGATCCCTAACCTCTTTAGCCTTTCCTTGTATAAATTTGGTTCCACCCCCTTGATCCTTTTGTTACCCTTCTGTCTGCGCTATCTTTTTTTTTTTTTTGAGATGTGATGACCAGAATTGTAGCTTGTATGTTCTGGGGGTGAGGATCAGCACTCCTTAGTTCATTGCAGAGACACCCAGTCAGTCAGCTTTTCAGGATTACCACAAGGAACAAACAGGAGACATATTTGCATACAGTAGGTCTCCAGTATATTCAAATTATCTCATGCCTATTTTCTGTTGTAATCCTGAAAATGCAACTGGCTGAGTGTGTCTGTAGGAGGGGGTTGAGACGCATTGCTGTGGTTAATCAGCATTTCTCAGCAGGGCCAACTTACACTGGTACATAATTTTATTTTGGGGGGGGGGGGGTGTAAAGAGGGTTGCAAGCAGCACTGTGGGATGGAGCAGCATGGCCAGCAGGAATCGCCAGGACTGGTCAGCTGAAGAAATTAAGGATCTGTGCTGTGCTTCCCCCACAGCTCTTCCTCAATACAATGTATCAGGAAGTGCTACCCGGAAGCACGGATTTCAAACACACTTGCAGTGCCGCTGGCACTGAAGAGAAGGAAGAGCAGTGGAGAACCACAGCACAGACGTCTGCTACTCAGTTACCCCAAAGGGGAGATGTGGCAGGAACCATACGCTGGGGGAGGAGAGGTGTGAGGCTAAACGGATAGATGTTGGGGAGAGAGGGGGAGGAGGGATGGATAGATACTTGTGAAAGGAGAAGAGGCAGAGGGAATGAACGTGTGGGAAGAAGACAGGAGGGAGGATGCTGGTGAAGGGAAAACAGGAGCACCACAGCTTTCAGCAGTGAGTGGGGGCTGTTATGAGTGAGAGAGGTTATGGGGGTATCAGCAGCCAGGGGACTGTGGGGAGGAGAAGGAGCAGTGAAAAATCTTTATAAGTCTTCCTGGGGCCAAACACTACAGAGATCTTATTGAAAAAATAGAGGAGAGATTAATCCTTCCGTCTTCCCCCTTCCCCAGCAGAGCCAAGATGCCACCTCCAGGGCTGCTGCCCTACCCTTCTCTGTGTGCTGAAGAATTTCATTTCAGACCAGTGTTATGTTCACAAAGCCTTAGTGCACAGATAAAATCACCATCATCCTGGACACGGTGTGTGCCTGAGCTCAGCCTGTGCATCTGCACCAGCCAAGTGATTTCACATCACTTCTCACACATGTCCTTCCATCGCAGCTACTGGGGAAGGAAGCGAGCCACACTGGGACCATTCACAAACCCTTTTTCCATGTCAAAATTCTTCATTTCCAACCCTTGCAATTCCCTAAGGGCTTCCAGAGCTCCTGGCAATCTTCCTAAAACTATTTCAGCCCTCCTCTGCCAGGAGAAGGAAAATGTAAGCAGATGGCTCCCCTGCAGGACAGTGAGGAGAAAATCATTCTGTGCAGCCAGACATGAGCCCTGAATCCCTAAATCAGCAAAAACTCCCCTCATGCAACCTAAATCAGCCTCTCGGAAATCAACTAGGACTGAGCTGCACTATTTTGGTAACATCTTCATTAAGCTCCTAAGTTTAGGATCGTAAATAGAGATTCGGACTTCGGAGGGCTGGGGGTCCACGACCACACGCCTGGGCGTAGGACATTTCAGCTTTAGCTGAGAACTGAGATGCCCAAGTGAAGCTCTGCCATGTTGCCAGGCTCCAGAAGATTAATTTCTGGTACCACAAGCCAGATTTGATCACATTCTAGTAATGTTTTCTCGACAGGGACTGAGGGGATTGTGCCAGAAGCAAAGCAAGCAGCGATCAGATGGGCCTCAATGATTGTGTTTCTATGAGAAGTAAAAAGAAGTTTAATTTCAAACACACCAAATAAAAATTATTTCCAGTGTCGAGAACAGTGTGTGTAAGACCAGCCTGGAGCAGTAGAATTATGCTATTTCCTATGTGCACAAATACACACAGGGGAGGGGGGACATTTCACCATTTTCACACATACGTGTACAAGTGACTTCATATAAAAGTACATTACAGTGTACACTTTGGCAGTACATGTGTACAGGGGCAGACAATGCATGTGTGTGCATGGAGTACAAAGTGGGCCTTTTGCTAACGGATTTAGCATTCTCTAATGAATTAGGGGTCCTTTTATCAAGGTGCGCTGAAAAATGGCCTGCGGTAGTGTAGGCATGGGTTTGGGGCACGCGTAGATCCATTTTTCAGCACGCCTGTAAAAATTGCCTTTTTAAAATTTTTGCTGAAAATGGATGTGCGGCAAAATAAAAATTGGCACCCGTCCATTTTGGGTCTGAGACCTTACCGACAGCCATTGACTTAACGGTAAGGTCTGTCGCATTAACCGAATGGTAATCGCCTACACGCGTCAAGTCGTTGTTACCGCCCGATTTTCACTGTGCGCCAGAAAATAAAATATATTTTCTGATGCGCCTAGCAGATGCACGTAAAAAATTAAATTACTGCACAGGCCACGTGGTAGCCGGGTGATAACTCTGAATTGGCGCATGTTGGGCGTGTGGAGGTGACTACGTGGCTTAGTACAAGGGTCCCTTAGTGTCCATTATGGCATTTAGCACATGCTAAATCCTTAGTAAAAAACAAAAACTCCAAAATGCAGTAATCTACTGATGTCCTTAAAAGTCATGGGTGCAGACATTTACAGCTGTTCGATGCCCAATTTCTGTCACACTATAATTTTATAAGATGATTAGTACATTTCATAAGGGGGTGTATAGTGCACGTCTGAAAATGGGGACACGCTGCACCAGGGGCGTAGCCACGGGTGGACTTGGGTGGGCCAGGGCCCACCCATTTATGGCTCAGGCCCACCCAATAGTAGCACATGTTTAGTGGTAACTGGAGGGAATCCCAAGCTCCGCCAGCTGAAGATTTTCCCCTGATGGTAACGAAAACGCTACTTTCCATGACATCAGTACATGCTCAGTTTTCAGTGCATGCCTGCTGCCAAGGTGGAAAGAAGCGTTTTCCCACCAGCTGAGATAATTGGGGGGGGGGGGGAGTAGAACACTTGGTGCCCACCCAATTCTTGCCTAGGCCCACCCAAAATCTGTTGTCTGGCTACACCCCTGCACTGCACATAATCTGCATATCCTACATGCATGTAAAAGGCATGCATAGATGCATGACCATGGTCTGAACCTACAAACGTGCACACACAGCTAAGTTTTTGTTGCAAACTGAATCCTTCAAAAGGAGTTACCATATCCCAGTTTACCAACTTGAGGACACTTGATACTCTCGTAAACTCATTTACAGTAACATCTTTGAATAACACTTACACTGGTTCAATGAAGGGTTAGAACCAAAGAAAAATATTACCAAATATTTTTGTAATCAGTCTCTTTAAAAAGTGCAGAACTCACAGAATATTTAGTTCACACTAAGCTTATAAACAGACACACTCGTACCAGCAGGGAAAGCAAGGTATCAGTCTAACGGAGTCATCAGAATGATGTAGAACGAGTAGAAGTAAATCGATTTTTTACTCGTTCCAAACGTACAAAGACTAAGGGACACTCAAGGCGAATTGCAGTGTTCTGGATCGTTCTAAGCCATCTCAGTAGGTATTTTGTACCACCCAGATATATAATGTTACAATAATCAAACTTTGTAAGAATGAACGCTTGCACTAACAGTTGAAATGATTCTCAGCTAAAATATTTATGAATCCTTCTCAAATTCATCATCCAGAAACATTTCTTAACAAGGTTATTCACCTGAAATTCCCAAGACATGTTATGTTCCAGTCAATGACTTTTCTAATTTATAAGTTAAACCATTCAGTGTTAAAGAAGATGGTTTTAATGAAATATCTTGATTATCAATCAGAAGAAATTTTGTTTTCTCACTATTGAGTTTGAGCCAATTTTTAAAAAATCCATGTAGATATCATAAGCATACATTTTTCACTTTGCCACATCAAAATCTATTGGAATCAACATGGTAATATCACCTGCATATATGGAAGCTTTACAGTCCACAGCTTCCAACAGATAACCCCGAGATGCCATAAGGATGCTACAACCAGGACAAGGGGACCTTCGTGGGATCCCACAAGCCACATTCCATCTCTCGGATAGTTCTCCCTCCAACTTCACTGCATGAGATCTTGTTACCAGAAAGCCTCAGAACCAGTTCCAAACATATTCCAATGTTACTCAAAATATTTAATAATAGAGTATGATCCACAAGGTCAAACGCCCTTGATAAATCAAGTTGCATTATAAGTTCTTTTTTACCCACACTCAACAAAGTACAAATATCAAACACTAATGTACACAGCAATATCTCTGTACTAAAACCAGATCGAAATCCTGATTGTGAATAGTGCAATACATTACATTTATCCAGGTGTAGTGTTAACTGAAGAGTAAGGGGACAGAGGCAAGCAGGATACTGGATTAGATGGACCGTTGGTCTGACCCAGTAGGGCTACTCTTACGTTCAACCAGAAGGTGTCACTATAATGAAATAATCAAAAGCTGCAGCTACAAGCACCAGTATTACGGATCAATCAGAAGCTGAGAGAACTGCAGTGATCGCATAGAGGGATGGAAATTGTGGTATATTTTGTATTTAAACAAAAATTAAGTTTATTAATAAAAGCTATACATTGTATAAAAAATTTAATAGCATCCAATACATTGCAATCAGAAATTAGGTCAAATAGAAAATAGAGATGACACAGTCAATAAATCAAATGGATAACTTTTATTCAAGTCGATTCGACACGGGCTGTGTTTTGGCTGCAAAGCCAAACTTGAAATATAAAATCAGAAAAGGCGCATCCGCACTCAGGAACGAGGAGCCAAACTGGAGCTAGAAGCAAAAATGCAATACTTTTTTTTTTAAGTGCTCCATGAGACTGCTCCCACCAACACATCCAAATACAAGATGTTTGTACATTGCAGGGAAATGTTTATGGGGCTCATTTTCAAAGCACTTAGACTTACAAAGTTCCATAGGTCACTATGGGGCTCATTTATGAAGAGAAAAACATCTAAAAAGTGACATAAAGCAGCATTTGGATGTTTTTCTCACCAAAACAGACCAAAATGATAAATGCACAGAGCACAAAAACATCTAACAAGTGGCCATAACAAAAATAGACATGTTGCTGTTTTGAAAATGGCAACATATGCTGTTTGGATTCTGGACGTTTTGAGCAAAACAGCCAAAGTTAGACTTAGATGTCATATCGAAAATACCCTTTTGTGTAACTTTGTGCTTTGAAAATATGCCTCCATATGTGTTACTGATTGTAAATGCCATGGAACTTGCATCAGTGGCGTAGCCAAGGGTGGGCTGGGGTGGGCCCAGGCCCACCCACTTTAGGTTCAGGCCCACCAAGTAGCAGCACACCTATAATGTGGCTGGCAGGGACCCCAAGCCCCACCAGCCAAAAACTCCCAACAACTGTTTGCTGCCGGTGAAAATCTGGTATTTAAAAGGTATACGGGGGAGAGGGGATGTTTGAAAGACCATATGGCATGCAGGCGAGAGAGGGAGAAACCAAATCACTTGTAGGACAAGGCGGAGTGCTGCCCACCCACCTTGGGTCCAGGCCCACCCAAACTTGGGTGTCTGGCTACGCCCCTGACTTGCATGGTTAAGAATGTAGTCAATCTATATAAATACATGCAGGCAACATTGTAGATTGAGAAATGGCAACAAGATAACAAAAAGAGGGTCAGGTTAAACGGCCAGTTCTGTCAATGGAAGAGAGTAAGCAATGGAGTGTCCCAGGGATCTGTACTGGGACCGGTGCTTTTTAACATATGTATAAATGATCTGAAAATGGGCTTGAGGGAGATGATCTAATATGCAGATGACGACACACATTATTCCAAGTTAGTTAAAATGCAGATTGTAAGAAAATGCAAGACTGGAGGAATGGGAGCAGCCAAACTGCAGGTGAAATTTAATGTGGACAAGTGGAAAGCAATGCACCAAGGGAAAAATAACTCAAATTACAGCTGCACAATTCTGGGATCCCTGTTACCTCTCTTTATTTCTATTTCTGATAGACTGTCACTCAAACCATATCATTGCAGTAGTCTACAATACCAGTGTTGATAAAACAGATAAGAAACCAAATACAATGTAGAGGGGAAATAGAGAAAGGGAATATAAGTACAAATAAAAATAAACAGCTCAGGTTAAATCAAAAGGGAGGAAAGTGAAGGGACTAAGGAATCTAAAATATAACGAAAAGAACTGCACTTTTTATACAATTCAGGAAACATCTGACTGACCAGCACCAGGATCTCTCCCCCCCCCCCCCCCCCAAGTTTAATGCTTATTGAAAATGTACTCTCTCACCTAATGGGAAGTGCCATCTAGGTAGCATACAATCTAAAATCAAAGAGGGGTTAGACTAATGGACTGGACAACAGAGAGTAGGGAAAAGAGGGAAGAACTCCATATTTTGATAGAAAATGGGGGGGGGGGGGGGGGGAATAAAAACACTGAGGAACTCTGTGCCTGTAACCAGACTCAGTGATTTCAGTGATTTCACCGGTTTCTGAGATAATTAGCAATAGATGTAAGATCAGGGGGTGGACGGGAATGCATCTCGGAAAAGAAAGGTTTTAAGTTCTGATTTTAACACATCTATAGAGGAGCACTAACACACATGAACAGGTAATGAATTCCAAAGGTCAGGGCCCCTGAACGGAAGAAATTGTGTGTTTAGTATGTTCATAGTGGATCTCTCTATAACTGGGCATGTGGATAGGATGTTGAGCAGATCTAACGGCCTGAGAAAGAAAATAAGGAATGGAATGGCGAGCTAAGTACGGAGGTCATCAAAGGTCAGGGTCTTAGAGACTTGCAGAAAAATTTTGTATGTGATCCGATGCAGGATGGGTGACCAATGCGCATTCTTCAAGTGTGGTGTAACATAGTCAAATTCTTTTGAGACCAGTAATGATTTTAATTGCAGTACTTTGGATAATTTGTAGTGTATTGCAATCTTTCACTCGGATACCTACATACAGTGAGTTACAATAGTCTAACTGACTAATTAGCAGAGAGTACACTAAGATATGCAAAGAAGTGGGTAGATCAAGGATTAAACAGATATAGCGGAATAAGAAAAGGTTCAAAGAAGAGCGGCCAAAATGATAAAGGGGATGGAACTCCTCTCGTATGAAGAAAGGCTAAAGAGGTTACGGCTCTTCATCTTGGAAAAGAGAAGGATGAGGGGAGATATGATTGGGGTCTACAAAATCCTGAGTGGTGTAGAACAAGTAGAAGTAAATTGATTTTTTACTCATTTCCAAAAGTGCAAAGACTGGGGACACTCGAAGTTACATGGAAATACTTTTAAAACAAATAGGAGGAAATATTTTGTCACTCAACGAACAGTTAAGCTCTAGAATTGTTTGCCAGAGGATGTGGTAACAACGATTAGTGTATCTGGGTTTAAAAAAGGGTCGGGCAAATTCCTGGAGGAAAAGTCCATAGTCTGCTACTGACACAGACCTGGGGAAGCAACTGCTTGCCCCAGGATTGGTAGCATGGAATGTTGCTGCTAATTGGGTTTCTGCCAGGTACTTGTGACCTGGACTGGCCACTGTTGGAAACAGGATACTGGGCTTGATGGACCATTGTTCTGACCCAGTATGGCTACTCTTATATTCTTACATAAAATGAACACTGTGTTACATGGGACATTTGTGATTTGAGAGTTTGGCATCCAGAATGACTCCAGTCGAGTGGTCTGCACTTGGGGAACAGGGATGCCGTGAAGAACTATGGGGCAGGGAGAGTACTACTACTACTACTTAACATTTCTAGAGCGCTACTAGGGTTACGCAGCGCTGTACAAATTAACAAATAAGGACGGTCCCTGCTCAGACGAGCTTACAATCTAAAGGACGAAATGTCAAGTTGGGGTAGTCTAGATTTCCTGAGTAAAGGTGTTGTGATTAGGTGCCCAAGGCGACACTGAAGAGGTGGGCTTTGAGCATGGGCTCAGGGAGTTTGTTCCAAGCATGGGGTGAGGCGAGGCAGAAAGGGCGGAGCCTAGAGTTGGCGGTGGTGGAGAAGGGTACTGAAAGGAGGGATTTGTCTTGAGAGCGGAGGTTACGGATAGGGACATAAGGGGAGATGAGGGTAGAGAGGTAAGAAGGGGCTGCAGATCGAGTGCATTTGTAGGTTAGTAGGAGAAGCTTGAACTGTATGCGGTATCTGTTCGGAAGCCAGTGAAGTGACTTGAGGAGAGGGGTGATATGAGTATATCGGTCAAGGCGGAAGATAAGACGTGCGGCAGAGTTCTGGATGGACTGAAGGGATGGCTAAGTGGGAGGCCGGTGAGGAGTAGGTTGCAGTAGTCAAGGCGAGAGGTAATGAGAGTAGATTGGGCTTGATCTGAAAATAAAAGTGTTTTTGATTTGTGCGAATTCAGAACAAGCTTATTCATAGGCAACCAAGAAGTAATGGTCTGGGGTTTAATATTCTTGCAATTTCCTATTCTTGCAATAGGAGACCTTAGAGGTAAAGGATTTGAATATCATCTGCATATATAGGCATAGTGAGATGCAGACTTTGCACTACAGTGGGCAGAAGTGTGAGGAAAATATTGAATATTTTGTGTGAAAGTATTAAGCCTTGAGGTGCTGTGGAAATAGACATGAAAGGGTCTGAGATGTTGCAATTTGATTGAACTATATAATGTCTGCCATGTAAGTAAGAGAAGAACCACTGTAAAACAACCCTGGTAACCCCTAGATCATATAAATAATTGAGAAGGATTTGGCAATTGGTAAGGTCGGAGAGATCTAAAGAAATATCTAAATAAATATGGAAAAAACATACTACTTCTACAATTTAACATGTCAAGCGCTTTCGACATGGTTGATCATGGAATACTACTACATATCCTTGAGTACTTCGGAATTGGAGGTAACATTCTCAATTGGTTCAAGGGATTCCTAACCACATGATCATACCAAGTAACATCCAACTCGACCACTTCAGCCACATGGATACCTGAATGCGGAGTCCCACAGGGATCCCCCCTCTCGCCGACTCTATTCAACTTAATGATGACACCCTTGGCCAAACTATTATCAAATCAAAACCTCAACCCATACATATACACAGATGACGTAATGATCTACATCCCATTTAAACAAGATCTAAAGGAAATTTCCAATGACATCAACCAAAGTCTCCATATCATGCACTCATGGGCAGATGCATTTCAGCTGAAACGTAATGCAGAAAAAACCCAATGCCTAATACTCACCTCTCAACATAACAAGAACAAATTCACCGCCATTAACACACCAAATCTGAACCTTCCAATTTTGGACACCCTAAAAATTCTTGGAGTTACTATCGATCGACACCTAACACTCGAGAGCCATGCGAAAAACACAACCAAGAAGATGTTCCACTCAATGTGGAAACTAAAAAGAATAAGACCTTTCTTCCCAAGGACTGTTTTCCGTAACCTGGTACAATCAATGGTGCTCAGTCACCTAGACTACTGCAACGCACTCTACGCCGGCTGTAAAGAGCAAATAATCAAGAAACTTCAGACAGCCCAGAACACTGCAGCTAGACTCATATTCGGTAATACAAAATATGAAAGCGCTAAACACCTACGAGAAAAACTACACTGGCTCCCACTTAAAGAACGCATCACGTTCAAAATATGCTCCCTAGTTCACAAAATCATTCATGGAGATGCACCAGCCTACATGTCAGACCTGATAGACTTACCACCCAGGAATGCCAAAAGATCATCCCGCACATTCCTCAACCTGCACTTCCCTAATTGCAAAGGTCTAAAATACAAACTAATGCAAACGTCAAACTTCACCACCTTGAGCACACAGTTATGGAACGCATTGCCGCGCAACTTAAAAACGATTTACGAACTAACGAACTTCCGCAAACTACTGAAGACCCATCTCTTTAACAAGGCATACCACAAAGATCAACCAATGTGAATATACACAACTCCTCCACATATATTCAGAACTGTATTACAATCTCTGCTTGTTATACTACTATCAGGTTCTATCATTATCATGTTGCCCAAGATCCTTCTGTAACACTAAATGTCTATTTTCTAATACATTTCCACCATTCATGATGTATTGTAAGCCACATTGAGCCTGCAAAGAGGTGGGAAAATGTGGAATACAAATGCAATAAATAAATAAACTGGCTTTGATTTATTTAGATATGTGCAAATAAGTATGTCATCCCAAGTAATGCCGTTTCTGTACCGTGATGGCATCAGAATCCTGTCCGATTTGGATGAAGGGCATTGATTTTTGTAATAAATTCTGAGATTTGGGAGTGGACTATGTGCTCAATCATTTTAGCTAGAAACGGTAGATTTGCAATTGGTCTGTAATCTGAGATATCCAAGGATGAATTTGTCTGATCTTTGATTGTAGGGCGAATTGAAGTTAACTTCTGTTCTGGTAGGACCTGTCCTAAAGTAAGAGATGTATTGATTATGGATTGGAGAAATGGAGTCAATATGGGCAAAACATTTTCAAAACCAATGAAGTGGGTTGGATAGAGCAATAGTAGTCCATGTGTTAGTAATGGCTCTGGTAAGCTCAGAGGTGGAAGGGAAGCCAAAAGTTGGTAAGGTACTGCAGGCTACTGTTAGAGATGTTGGACGAACAGGAGAAGGAGTAGCAGAGATGCCCCATTCTCAGAAATCAAACTCCCAAAATTACCTTGTACAATGTGTGTAACTGGGACTCACTATCATACTGTGACTGTATGCTGTGCTGCTGTAGAGTGTATATGCTGAGATTTACCCTGCTCAATGTGTGTAAGTAGGAATCACTATCACACCGTGACTGTAGACTGTGCTGCTATAGTGAGTGTGTTCTGAGGGTGATCCCATACAAATGTGTGTAATTGGGAGTCACTATCACACCGTGACTGTATGCTGTGCTGCTGTAGAGTGTATATGCTGAGATTTACCCTGTTCAATGTGTGTAAGTAGGAGTCACTATCACACCGTGACTGTATGCTGTGCTGCTGTAGAGTGTATATGCTGAGATTTACCCTGTTCAATGTGTGTAAGTAGGAGTCACTATCACACCGTGATTGTAGACTGTGCTGCTGCAGTGAGTGTGTTCTGAGGGTGATCCTACTACTACTACTATTTAGCATTTCTATAGCGCTACAAGGCATATGCAGTGCTGCACAAACATAGAAGAAAGACAGTCCCTGCTCAAAGAGCTTACAATCTAATAGACAAAAAATAAAGTAAGCAAATCAAATCAATTAATGTGTACAGGAAGGAGGCGAAGAGGGTAGGTGGAGGCGAGTGGTTACAAGTCAAAAGCAATGTTAAAGAGGTGGGCTTTCAGTCTACATTTAAAGGTGGCCAAGGATGGGGCAAGACGTAGGGGATCAGGAAGTTTATTCCAGGCGTAGGGTGCAGCGAGACAGAAGGCGCGAAGTCTGGAGTTGGCAGTAGTGGAGAAGGGAACAGATAAGAAGGATTTATCCATGGAGCGGAGTGCAAGGGAAGGGGTGTAGGGAAGGACGAGTGTGGAGAGATACTGGGGAGCAGCAGAGTGAGTACATTTATAGGTTAGTAGAAGAAGTTTGAACAGGATGCAAAAACGGATAGGGAGCCAGTGAAGCGACTTGAGGAGAGGGGTAGTATGAGTAAAGCGACCCTGGCGGAAGACGAGACGGGCAGCAGAGTTTTGAACTGTTTGGAGAGGGGACAGGTGACTAAGTGGGAGGCCAGCAAGAAGCAGATTGCAGTAGTCTAAACGAGAGGTGACAAGGGTGTGGATGAGGGTTTTGGCAGAGTGCTCGGAAAGAAAGGGGCGGATTTTACGGATGTTGTAAAGAAAGAAACGACAGGTCTTGGTGATCTGCTGGATATGAGCAGAGAAGGAGAGAGAAGAGTCAAAGATGACCCCAAGGTTTCGAGCTAAGGAGACAGGAAGAATGAGAGAGCCATCTACAGAAATAGAAAACGGGGGGAGTGGGGAGGTGGGTTTGGGGGGAAAAATGAGAAGCTCGGTTTTGGTCATGTTTAATTTCAGGTGGCGTTGAGACATCCAGACAGCAATGTCAGACAAGCACGCTGAAACTTTGGTTTGGATGCAAGGTGAAATATCAGGGGTAGAAAGGTAGATTTGGGAGTCATCTGCATAGAGATGGTAGGAAAAGCCATGGGATGAGATTAATGAACCAAGGGAAGAAGTGTAGATAGAAAAGAGGAGGGGACGAAGAACAGAACCCTGAGGTACGCCGACAGGCAGAGGGATAGAAGTAGAAGAGGATCCACCAGAGTGAACACTGAAGGTGCGGAGGGAGAGGTAGGAAGAGAACCAGGAAAGGACAGAGCCCTGGAATCCAAGTGAGGACAGGGTATCGAGGAGTATGCTGTGATCGACCGTGTCAAAAGCAGCGGAAAGATCAAGAAGAATGAGGATGGAATAGAGACCTCTGGATTTAGCCAGTAATAGGTCAATGTGTGTAATTGGGAGTCACTATCACACCGTGACTGTAGACTGTGCTGCTGCAGTGACTGTGTGCTGAGATTTACCCTGTACGAATGTGTGTAACTGGGAATTACTATCACACTATGACTGTATGCTGTGCTGCTGTACAGTGTATATGCTGAGATTTACCCTGTTCAATGTGTGTAAGTAGGAACCGTGACTGTAGACTGTGCTGCTGTAGTGAGTGTTGAGATTTACCCTGTACAATGTGTGTAACTGGGAGTCACTGTTACACTGTGACTGTATGCTGTGCTGCTGTAGTGAGTGTGTGTTGACATTTACTCTGTTCAATGTGTGTAAGTAGGAGTCACTATCACACCGTGACTGTAGACTGTGCTGCTGTAGTGAGTGTGTGTTGAGATTTACCCTATACAATGTGTGTAACTGGGAGTCACTGTTACACTATGACTGTATGCTATGCTGCTGTAGTGAGTGTGTGTTGACATTTACCCTGTTCAATGTGTGTAAGTAGGAGTCACTATCACACCGTGACTGTAGACTGTGCTGCTGTAGTGTGTTCTGAGGGTGATCCCATACAAATGTGTGTAACTGGGAGTCACTATCACATTGTGACTGTATACTGCACTGCTGTAGAGTGTATATGCTGAGATTTACCCTGTTCATTATGTGTAAATAGGAGTCACTATCACACCGTGACTGTATACTGTGCTGCTGTAGTGAGCGTGTGCTGAGATTTACCCTGTACAATATGTGTAAGTAGGAGTCACTATCACATCATGACTGTATACTGTGCTGCTGTAGTGAGCGTGTGCTGAGATTTACCCTGTACAATATGTGTAAGTAGGAGTCACTATCACATCATGACTGTATACTGTGCTGCTGTAGTGAGCGTGTGCTAAGATTTACCCTTTACAATGTGTATAACTGGAAGTCTATCACACTGTGACTGGCTGCTGTGCTGCTATAGTAAGTGTGTTCTGAGGGTGATCCCATACAAATGTGTGTAACTGGGAGTCACTATCACACTGTGACTGTATACTGCACTGCTGTAGAGTGTATATGCTGAGATTTACCCTGTTCATTGTGTGTAAGTAGGAGTCACTATCACACCATGACTGTATACTGTGCTGCTGTAGTGAGCGTGTGCTGAGATTTACTCTGTACAATGTGTATAACTGGAAGTCTACCACACTGTGACTGGCTGCTGTGCTGCTATAGTAAGTGTGTTCTGAGGCTGATCCCATACAAATGTGTGTAATTGGGAGTCGCTATCACACTATGACTGTATACTGTGCTGCTGCAGTGACTGTGTGTTGACATTTACCCTGTACGAATGTGTGTGACTGGGAGTCACTATCACACTATGACTGTATGCTGTCCATAGATCTTCACTTTTAATAAATGTCGCAACTCGCAGGATTTCCTGTGTTGCTGAAAATCACTTGCAGCAGACCATAACTACAATCACAGTTCAATAAGGCCCCCCCGATGCTCAGAAGCAAATCGGGGTGCATGACGCCATTAGCAGCCGGACACCATTTGCTCCCATGGAAAGCTCAGAGCCAATGAGCACATCAAACAAGCTTGCTAGCTCTGGGTGCGAGCATGCAAAAGAGGGCCTCTCGCATTCCTCGCCAAATGCTCAGTGGGCAGCAAGCCAAACAAGAGTTCTTTTCCCACAGCAAGCCCTACGCCAGCTCAGAGCTAGCATTAGGGTTGTGCCAAGCAGGGAAGGACTAGGGAGACTGGTATTGCTGGCTGTCACCAACCCTGGTGGTCTAGTGGACCCTTGATTCCCCCACCTGCCTAAAGGTGCGAGGGCCTAGTGGACCCCAGACCCCACCCATGATGTGAAAGCCTGGTGGTCTGTTGGACCCCACCCCCCATCCCCCCCCCAAAATAAATAAAATCTTGGCAAGGACCCCTCCCCCAAAGACTAACAGCCCTGCTGGCCTAGCGGTCATCCCCCAGCCCCCTCATGCCTTGAAGGAGGGACTGATTCCTTCCCTGCTCCTGCTGGGCGGTCCTCAAAATGTTGGCCCCCTGCCGCCTGCCACTAGGGATGCACTAAGCAGAGCATAACTACCATATAAGAGTCATAACGGATCCTGGGAGTTACAACATTTATTAGAAGTGAAGATCTATGGACAAGAAAATGTAAATGTATTGGTTTATACGTCAAATTTACTTTTTCAATTGCTTGAGGATTTCATCTCCATTTGTCCCCACAACTGCAGGAGGTTCTTCTTTGTAAAGGTTTTGGGATTTTATTGACGGAGACTGATATTTGGCAATATGTCATTTGCCAATTAATTTGTGAATTTTATCATATAGTGAAATTTGCAATTTTGACAGTTTGCAACTCAGAAAGTTTTTATTCTATATTTTTTAGTGATGTATCAATAAAGCTGTATTTTTGAATTGAATAGGTTGTATACAATGATTTAATGATAGATGCTTATTCATTAGGGATAATCTGATTGGTTTGCAGCCCTCTAGAATTGAAGTTTGACACCCCTGCTACATAATGTATCCCAGATCCTCTCTGTAATGCAGGGCCTGCAGCGTAATATATCCCATGATCCTCTCTGTGATGCAGAGCCTGCTAGGTAATGTATCCCATGATCCTCTCTGTAGCACAGAGCCTGCTGGGTAATATATCCCATGATCCTCTCTGTAGCACAGAGCCTGCTGAGTAATGCATCCTATGATCCTCTCTGTAACACAGATCCTTTTGGGTATGAAGGAGCTACTGAACCATGTGTCTCATGAACCTCTTTCTGATGGGGATGGAATTGCTGTGTGGAAATGTCACTTTGTCTTGCCCCTCAAATACTTGTGTCAACCACCACCACCTCCTCTGACAAGCACAGGTCACTGTACTATCATGCCCTCCTTCCAGCTCATAACACTAACCTCCTAGTTCCAGCTTGTGTGAGCCTTCTCAGCATCACCCTCTTCCAGCCCAAATTGGCCAATTCAGCTGGTGCCAGCGCCCAGGTTTTTCCAGGTGTTTTTGCAGTTGCTGAATAAATCTTAGAGAGTAACCAAGCATTAAGTGTCCCATCTCTGTAAAGCAGGCTCTCCTGATTAATGTAGCCTACAATCCTTTTGTAACACAGGGCTGCTGGGTAATAATTCCCCATGATGCTCTCCGTAACTCAGGCACACCTGACTAATGTATCCCATGATGCTCTGTTACAAAGGGATGGGTTGCTGGGTAATAATTCCCATGATGATCTCTGTAAAGCAGCATAGCCCATGATCCTTTTGTAACATAGGGGCTGCTGGGTGATAATTCCCCCAATCCTCTCTCTAACATAGAGGTTGCTGGGTAATAATTCCCCATGATGCTCTCCGTAACACAAGCATACTTGACTAGTGTATCCCATGTTGCTGTCTGTTACACAGGGAGGGGTTACTGGGTATTAATTCCCATTATCTTTTGTAGCCCAGGGGCTGGTGGGTAACAAGTCCCCATGATGCTCTCTGTAAAGCAGGCTCCTGATTAACATATCCCATGATCCTTTTATAGCACAATTGCTGCTGGGTAATAATTCCCCCAATCCTCTCTCTAACACAGAGGTTGCTGAGTAATAATTCCCCATGATGCTCTCCGTAACACAAGCATACTTGACTAATATATCCCATGATGCTCTCTTACATAGGGAGGGGTTACTTACTGGGTATTAATTCCCATGATCCTTTTGTAGCCCAGGGGCTGGTGGGTAACAATTCCTCATGATGCTCACTGTAAAGCAGGCTCTCCTGATTAACATATCCCATGATCCTTTTATAGCACAATTGCTGCTGGGTAATAATTCCCATGATCCTCTTCTAACAGGCACTTCAGGGCAATTTGGTGCTATGATACTTGAGGGAACAGATCTGTACTCTAGCATCAGAAAGCCAGCCTCCAGTACAGAAGCGAATACTATGGCTTAGTTTTTATTAGGGATGGCCTGTCGTTTGCAATGATGTAGGGATATCAAGGCCATAACCCATGTCACTGCATGTCGTTAACACACAAAAATGAGCAGGAAAAAAAAACACATTTTAGTGCTCATTTTCAAAGCAGAAAGTTACATAGTAACCTCTGTAACTTGTAAGTCTGAGTGCTTTGAAAATGAGCCTCTTCATAGCTGATCAGCATAAACTATCTATGCAGCGGACACACTCTTTAAGGCCATTTCTCTTAAAACGAAAAACGGGAAAGGAAACAAAACAAAAATGTGGGCTGATCATCCCTAACTTATTTTAACACTTAAAAATTCAAGTGACATCAGCTGATCAGAAAAATAATAGCAGAACTCCATCTCCGTCTTCTGCAAAGCAGACAGGTGGCATTGGGCAAGCAGTTAGCACACGGCACAGCGTGTCAGCATACATTCACAGACCTGAGCGCTCACATGGGTTGCTAGTGACCAGGGGAGGAGGGGGCAGGGTCTGTGAACATTACCTGATGCACTGAGCCTGTCACTATCTTCCATGGACTGCAATGAAGATCCCGACAGAGGGGCACAGCTCTCTTTTCTGTGACCCCATTTGGGGGCTTAAGGCACAGATGGGTACTACTGGTCACACTTAACTCCATAATTCAGAGAGAAGGCAGAAGTTGTTCACTTCATTGGTAACGCTTTGGGGTCAGGGAAAAGTGTCATCCTAGGACTTTTTTTTCACATAATCGATCCCCCTTTCCCCAGACATTGGCTCTGTACAGAAGAGGCACATTCTTTCAGCCCTTGTTTCTGACCACAATTTTCCAAGTGCTGCAGACAGAGTCCCTGCCACAAGCACAGCTGATCAGAGAGCAACACCTGCTTGAACAGCTGATTGGAGAAGAAGACTTTGTATGCTGGCTCTTCTGCTACTGAGGAGGAAGGACAGCATCTCAAGCACTGCATCTCCATCATATGGTGTTTCTTGTGCTGACAGAGAGCCAGTAGCACATATGACTGTCCCTCACTGATGAATCAGTGGGAGCTGGCAGATCAGGAAGTACCAGGGCTTTCTGCCACATTCGCTTCTCTAGTTTGATCATATCTCTAGAGCTGGAAACAAATCATCTACCGCTCCAGTATATTCCTACTATGGAAATATTTCTTTACGAGGATGTTTCTTGCATGAATTCTGGGGTAGGGATATGAAAAAGTGGATGTAAAATACAAAAGAGAGCAGAAGTGTGTGTGTGTGCAGCATACAGATGGCGTACAACATTCTTATTCTTTGTGTGGGGGGAACGTACATTTTTATACATGTATTAAGCTAAGTTCTGGGGGGGTTGATGATCAGGTGATCATGACTCTTGGTGTGACCCGGGTGTCAATTAGCTGTGGCCTGGATGGTGAATTTCTATCCTTATGGAGTGGAGGAGTAGCCTAGTGGTTAGCGCAGTGGACACTGATGCTGGAGAACTGGGTTTGATTTCCACTGCAGCTCCTTGTGACTCTGACCAAGTCACTCAACCCTCCACTGCCCCAGATAAACCACCTTGAATGTAGTTGCAAAGCTACAGAAAGGCGGTATTATCAAGTACCATTTCCTTTTCCGGGAGGGGGGGGGGGGATATGCCCTCAAATCTGAACAAAGGAATAAACACCAAGGGCCTCAACTGTCTGTGCCCAGGGGAAGAGTTAGATGAGACTACTGGGTTATTTAAGGCTCAGAGTTTGGAGACGGATGTCATTTTTTACTAATCCATTTTTCTGCCTCCTGTAAAGTCAGCTGAGCTCTGATAACAAGAGGGCCTCAAGTCCTATAGAGGGCAAAGGGAAAAACAGACACCTCTGCACCACTGGCAGGGCAGAAGAGGAATGCCCAGTGGAGGGGCTGCTCAGTGGGAAAAGCAGGCAACCAGGGAAGAAAGTGGAGGAATTTTGATTAAAAAAAATTCCTGCTGCTGAAAGCAGTTGATGAGTCCAATGGTTAAGGACTACAATCAAGCTTGGGGCGGTACCCTGAGGAGCTAACACAGGTTGAAGGGGTCAGAAAAAAAAGAATCCTCCCACAACCCCAAAGAAGGAGTTTCAGTTTTACATCACTTATTTCTTAACTACTCCATCAATGAAGGAAGGAAGGAAGGAAGGGGAGAACTGAGGAAGTGTGGACCCCTGGGTGGGTACAGCATAGGGCATCAGAGAAGGGTCTGCTCCTGTCCTCTTGATCTAACACCACAAAGCCTCTTCTGTAGCCTCATAAATCTGCTTTTCCAACAGGGCACCAGAAGCCACCTTTTCAGAAATGGCGCCCGAACAGGGACTTGACAGAATGGCCCTGAGATGTTATTATGTGTCTGTCCGAAAACCTGTTACCTTACGTTAAATTATCAAATCTTGGGGGCACAGAGTTTGAGGTCTGAAAGATTAAGTGAAGAGTGCACAGAAAGGAATTACATAAGAACATAAGAGTAGCCATACTGGGTCAGACCAATGGTCCATCTAACCCAGTATCCTGTTTCCAACAGTGGCCAAGCCAGGTCACAAGTATCTGGCAGAAACCCAAATTGTGGCAACATTCCTTGCTTCCCCGTGTCTGTCTCAATAGCAGATTATGGACTTTTCCTCCAGGCACTTGTCCAAACCTTTCTTAAACCCAGAAACGCTAACCGCTCTTAGAACATCCTCCAGCAAAGGTCCATCTTGAGCACAAGAAGACCATATGGCTTATCTAATCTTTGCATCCAAACCAACAGCAAAGAGCCAAGACTCAACACCAGTGGCATACCAAGGGGGGGGGGCGGTGGGGGCGGTCCACCCCGGGTGCATGTCGCTGGGGGGTGCCGTGGCGTGCGCCTGTCAGCTCCGAGTTCACTAACTTCACTCGTTCGCTGCAGCTCCCTCTGCCCCGGAACAGGTTACTTCCTGTTCCGGGGCAGAGGGAGCTGCAGCGAACGAGCGAAGTTAGTGAAATCAGAGCCGACCGGCACGCGCCGCGGCACCCCCCCAGGCGGCGTGCACCCGGGGGGGGGGTGTCATTTCGCGGGGGGGGGGGCGCATCGGCGATCCGCCCCAGGTGTCATCCAGGCTAGGAACGCCACTGAACAATCCCTTTCTCATCGGCAGTGTGTAGCCCATATTTTCTTGTATTTGGATACTGCTTCTGTTATGCAAGCATGGCACAAGCCCTGAGGATCTCTGAGGGAGAAGGAGGGGGTGTAGAGACTGGGCAGTTGGTGTGGATGGCAAACTGGATAAGCCATATGTTCTATAATTATTAGTAAATTTCAACTACAGATCCCTCTAAACTGTTTTACAGACCAATTCGTCTTACCAAGTATCCTGCAGGAAATCGATGCTCTGGCAGCAGGATGCAGCAGTGTGGCACAGACAGCATGGTGCCTGGTATATCTCCAGTTTATGCCTTCAACATCAGAGGCAGTAGAAGGCAATGTGAATACAAAGCATGGTAAATTTTCCCCCACACACCCCTTACCCCAACCACCACACACACACACACACACAAGGACACCCCACCCAGCAAAAGGATGGACACAGATCTCAGTCATTCCCACTCCAATGCCCCACCACCACCATGAGTTCCACAAGCGGGGGAAATGCTAAAAGTCTAATATGAAATCTTCAAGGTTTGTATAAAATTAGGGTCCCATTTCCTGCTTCTGAATCCGTTGCAGCCCACCCACCCACCCTTAATACCAGAGTGTGAAAAAGCTGAGAACCATAAAAGTGTCTACACCATCCAGCCCAAATTATAAACCCCTTTAACATTTGGAAGACATTCTTCACATATACCTATATATATATACACTCCGTATATGTATATGTATGTATCGATCTTTCCCTCTCTCTCTATATATATATCCATACATAAATTCTGTTCAGCGTAACTACCCTCTGCTCCCAAATAGGAGACAAGATGCAGTAGTATTTGAAAGCCCTTATAGACGCCACACAGGTGAATTAGAGAAATCATCGTTTTACACTCCTGCCATCATGAAAGTGGTGGTCGCTGATGGAAGTGACTGAATCCACACTCTTCCCCTGGTCCGAGGTGAACCATGAGACCAGAGGGGTGCAGACACAGAGTGGATGCATGCACAGAACCTGCTATAGAGATCAACTAGCCAGTGGTTATCCCAGAAACTAGGGGCAGCTGTTCATCAACTCAACATCTCTCCTTTCTTTCATGATCCTTCATCACTGTGATGTTCAGATGAACTAAAAGGAGCACGCGTGACAGAGGAGGTGCATGGATAGGAGGAAGGCCAATAGCAGATCTGGGACACAGAGCACAGCCATGGGTTAACAGAGAACAGTTAAGAGTCAGTGAGCATAAGAGAGAGGGTTAGGCGAATACAAGAGAGAAAGAGAGAGAGAGCATCGCTAGCAGTCAGTGAATATGAAAGAGAGACAGCAGGGATGGGTGGATACCAGAGAGACAGCACAGCCAGGAGTCAGTGGATCTCAGACAGAGATCAAAGTCAGAAGTGAGCAGAGGGAGGAGAAGTGACTTCCATTTGTAAACTCTCTTCTGGTAGGGAGGCTGTTAGTCTGTACTCAAAATCCTGAGTTCCTCTGCCCTCCTTTACATTCTGGCAGCTATAAAGAATTTGGACCGGACAAGGAAGTAGCAGCAACAGCACTGAACACAGCCTGAGGGTACCAAAAGCAGGCCAAGTCTTACACACCTTCTCTGTAGCCCAGGGGTTTTCAACCCTGTCCTTTGGACACACCCAGCCACTCAGGTTTTCAGGATAATCACAATGCATATGCATGGACTAAATGTGCATACAATGGAGGTCAGGCATGTAAATCTATCTCATGCATATTCATTGTCCTGAAAACCTGACTGGCTGGGTCTGTCCCAGGGGACTGGGTTCAAAACCCCTGCTGTAGTCTTTTGTGTCTTTAAACATTACAGAAAATGAGGGGAGTTAGAAATCTCAAAAGTTTGACAGTATAAAACAGAGAGGATGGTAAGAATCCATTTTCTATCTATGATATTACAAGGGGAGATGGGTCAGAAATCCCTCCTGTATAAATGATATTATAGAAGGAGAAGATATGGGTCAGAAGTCCCTCTTTAATGAATGACATTCCAGGGGGAGGGGAGATGGGCCAGAAATCCCTTTTGTATATGATATTACAAATGGAGGGGAGATGGGTCAGAAATCCCTCCAGTATCTATGATATTACAGATGGAGGCGAGATGGGTTAGAAGTCCCTCCGGTATCTCTGATATTAAAGATGGAGGGGGGAATGGGTCAGAAGTCCCTCTGGTATCGTTGATATTACAGATGGAGGGGGGAATGGGTCAGAAGTCCCTCCGGTAACTCTGATATTACAGATGGAGGGGGGAATGGGTCAGAAGTCCCTCTAATATTACAGATGGAGGGGAGATAGGTCAGAGGTCCCTACGGTATCTCTGATATTACAGATGGAGGGGAGATGGGTCAGAGGGTCCTCTGGTATCTACTATATTACAGATGGAGGGGAGATGGGTCAGAAGTCCCTTCGGTATCTCTATTACAGATGGAGGGGAGATGGGCCAAAAGACCCTTCGGTATCTCTGATATTACAGATGGAGGGGAGATGGGCCAGAAGTCCCTCTGGTATCTCTGATTTTACAGATGGAGGGGAGATAGGTCAGAGGTCCCTACGGTATCTCTGATATTACAGATGGAGGGGAGATGGATCAGAGGTTCGTCTGGTATCTCTGATATTACAGATGGAGGGGAGATGGGTCAGAAGGCCCTCCGGTATCTCTGATATTACAGATGGAGGGGAGATAGGTCAGAGGTCCCTACGGTATCTCTGATATTACAGATGGAGGGGAGATGGGTCAGAGGTTCCTCTGGTATCTCTGATATTACAGATGGAGGGGAGATGGGTCAGAAGTCCCTCCGATATCTATGATATTACAGATGGAGGGGAGATGGGTCAGAGGTTCCTCTGGTATCTCTGATATTACAGATGGAGGGGAGATGGGTCAGAAGTCCCTCTTGTATGTATGATATTACAAGGGGCAAGGAAGATAGGTCAGTAGTCTCTCTTGTATGTATATTATGGGGAGAGACACATTCTACTATCCGCATGATATTATAGGAGGGCGGGGGATGTGTGCTACATCTTTGTGTATCTGCAGGAGGGATAGGGAATGAGTCTTTAGTCCCTTTAATATCCATGATATTTTGGGAGCAGGCACTGTGCGAAGACTCTCGTGTAATATTTCTCTTACTCTGGCTCATAAACCCACTCGAATGGATGGGGGACTGGAAATGTCTCCCACACAGTCTTACAGACAAATGCAGTTCTCAGCCCTTTAAGTTAAAGTGCCACACTCTGCCACAGCACTACACATGCCCTCTCTCCACAGAGAAAGGACACGCCCTTTCTACGTTCCCAAAACCTCATCCTCAGGACCTGAGCCCTCTTGTTGGGTTCATTTCTTCAGCAGCTCAGGAAGAACACATTGCTAGTCTTGCTATTCTCACTCTACACTCCTGATTTGTCTCATCGCCTGTCTTTGCAAGTTTCTCTCTCTCTCTCTGTTCTCCTGAGCAGTCATTGCTTGCAACTGTCTCTGTGCTCTATTGAGCACTCTCGTCATATGTATGAGTATGGGTGATCCCACTGTGTTCCTTGGAGCTCTCTCTCTCTCTTCTCGTGGTCATAAACGATGTCTCCCCATCTCTTGACCTCTCTATCCTTGTGTGTATCAGTGGTATATCCTCCTTCCTCTCCTTACAGATATGAACAGTCTCCTCTGTATTCATTTGCTCTTTCTGTTTGGAAACATGAGCAGTCTCTTCCTGCTCTCTCATCGAGCAGTCTCTCTGTGCTCTCACTCTCTTTGAGAAGTCACTTTGTGTGTTCTCTCTCTTTGCACATATAAGCAGTCTCTTGAAGCACACTCTTTCTTTAGTGCTTCCTTCTCAACCCCATCTCATCGCCTGTTCCTCTGCCTCCCTCCCACTGACAGCTTGCCGCAACACCTTGACATTGTGCCTTTTTTCCGCTCTCCCAAAGTGTGCATCGCTCAGAGAAGATGATGGATGACGTTGGGAGGCAGAGTGTCCCTTTCCCCAGCGTGTGACAGTCACATCCCATTCCACCACACCAGGCTTGCCCCTTCCTTTATTCACAGGCTGGTGACATGATCCGTCTTTAAAATTCTGCATTTGTTTATATTTAGTATCATTGCACATCTTGTTATGTAATGTGAAAGTTTTTTTTCCTAATATAGTACATGCTGAATGGCACCCCCACTCTGTAACACACCACTGACACCATTTCTTAGGTCCTGAGGAGGAAGAGGAATTCCTTTGGCAGTTGGACATCTTCCTAATCACCTCTCCAAGAAGAACTTCAGTGCGCGCTCAATGTTCATGCGGTGACCCACACGGGTCACCCCCAAATCTATATAATCTTCCTTGGTCAGGGAGGGCAGGTGACTGCCATCTATCTCATTCTCCAAGAAGTGCTGACGGTGCTCACCCAAGTTCAAATAGTCCAACCAATCAGCCACATCGAACTTTGTCCAGAAGGGAAGGGGCTTGGAAGTAAATGCCTTCTCGGTGGGTGGTGGCAAAAAGTGTGTGGGTGAGAGAGAGCGTGCCCCAGAGGGAAACATGGGGAAGGGGTCACTAGCAGCTGTGGGGGACCCACGTAGATCAAACACCCCAGTATAGACTGGGGCAGAGGGTAAAATGGGGAGGGAGGAAGGGCGAGGTGTAGGGCTTATTTTCTGCTCTGTAGATAGGATTGAGGGGCTGGGTGCTCGTCTCAGTGCAGGACGGATGTCGAAGTCCACACTCTTAGGATGTTTTGGGATCTGCTGTGGAGATTTGGGCCAGTTGTGGTACAAACTGCTTACAGGTTTTGATGAAATCAGGGAGACTGAAGCATCGTCTGCCATCCTAAGAGAAATGAAAAATGATCAGGATCCACAATCACACCCCCTCCTCTCCCTCAACCTATGACCCTCTGAGGATCCACAATACACTTCCGCTACCTCAACCTATGACCCTCTGAGGATCCACAGACACATAACTCCTCTCTCTCTCTCTCTCTCTGACATTATGAAGATCTTCAGGAACACACCTTCCCTCTGCATGAATAGCTGGCAACTCCACCACCCCCTCTTTCCTCTAGGCCTGAGTGTAGTGCACCAGAAATGGAGATAAGGCTTCCCAGCCCACACATTCTATTATAGAGCCTGCAACTTGACAGCTACCTGTGTCTCTGCAAGGAGCTGGGTCTTTCCACACTGAAGGATACTGCTGACTCTGCTGGTCTAGACCACGACATGCCACTCATCTGCTGAAGCTTGGAGCTGAGCTCATTCATGATGCTAGACTTCATATTACATACTGGAGATGTCTTTCCTTGGGGACATTCCTCCCAGGATAGTGTTGGGGACTTCCGCTGGGCCTCTTTTGAAGGCTCTGGAGGAGTACACAGTGAAGACCCCTGAGATGGGGTAAGAGTGTAGACATTGTCCGTGCAGGGTGCTATAGAAATGGTGCAGTTGGTGGCAGTAGTAGGATCCCTGAGTAGTCCTGGGGCCCTGCTTGGGAATGTTCTCGATCGAATCTTGGTCTGAAAAGGTGCCTTATCTGTCCCAAAAGCTTGCCCATCCAGATAGGTGATGTAGGTGTCTAGCAGTTCTGTCCCTTCGGTGGAAAGGCCAGACATACTGGACAGAGTGGAGACACTGCTTATCGTCTCAAGGTGGTGGTCACTACTGCTTCGGCTATCAATCTCCTCAATCCCAGAGTCTGTCACTGTCTCCACCGGATCACAGGCAGGAATCTGGATGGCAGACACCACAGATGAAAAGTTGACATGAGGTTCTTTAGGTTCAGGGGCTCCCTGGGTCAGAGTGGCCACTTCACTGTCATAGGACGTCAGGCTTGAAGTTGTAGAATCTAAGGTGGGAGCAATTGCAGTGTCAAATGGTGAATTTACGGGAGCAGGCAGTGTACTTCCTCCTGTTGATGCACTCGATGGAGATTCCGGTTTGTCAAAGCTATTTGAGAACTCTAACGGAGGAGGAAGAGGCTCCGTGAAGAGAAACTCATCATCGGCATCAATAGAAGGTGCCGGGGGAGGAAGAACTAGAAGAGGAAGGCCATTGGCCTCTTTGACAGACTGGTTGGGGTCAGAATTTGGGTTAGAGAAGGAAGGATGGGTGACAGCAGAAGAAAGTCTGGCTGATGGACCTTCCTTCCTATCATGTTTCCCAGTTGAGTTCCTCTCATCTCCCCTCTCCTCCGTCTCTTCTATGAAACGCACATGCAATTCTATCTTCTCGCTCTCCTCCCCCTTTTTCTCCCAGGTTCGTCCTTGATCCACACCTTGTAGCAGCATTACATTTGATGGCTCGTGTCTATGGGTCTCCTCTGGCTTTTTCTCTATACAAGACTTGGAGTCCATCACTTTGCCTGCTCCCCAGAGCTTACGAGCAGAACTTCCAGAGAACTCTGAGGACGATCTGCATGATTCACTGAAACGTGGTGATGAGGGCTGGGACTTCCTCTCTTCCACTTCATTCCGGCTTTGCTGCTTAGACTCCTTCAGTGCCCTCTCTCTGGCTGCCAGTGCAAGGCCCAGGGGTGAACTAGGGGCCAAGATCTTTCCAGTCAAAGGATGTATCAAGTTACCAGTCACAATCCCTGCAGGGCTGACGTTGGGCAGCACTGTTCCCGAGGGACGTGCCTGGAGCTGTGGTAAAAATGTGGAGCATACCGTGCTAAAGGCACTAGTGGTACTGGAGCCAGACACCTTGCCAGGTTTGGGCTGGTTAGAGTACCCACTGCCGATATCGATATTGCTAGGTAACCCAAAGTTGGATGGGACATTAAGGTGCATGTATGGTTCACTAGCAAACATGCCCTCATCAATGGATTTAGAGTGCTTGAGTCTTGGCATTGGAATAGACACAGCATCTGTCTCATCAGCCATATCGGTGGACAAAAAGAGGGCCGATTTCCTACGT
This sequence comes from Microcaecilia unicolor, assembly GCF_901765095.1. Lineage (NCBI taxonomy): Eukaryota > Metazoa > Chordata > Amphibia > Gymnophiona > Siphonopidae > Microcaecilia > Microcaecilia unicolor. The sequence goes on along the minus strand of NC_044033.1, from coordinate 257,240,279 downwards.
GCTTCACTGTACCACTCCCGGTCTCGACGTGCAGCGCCAACAAGGGCCGCACCAAACTGGCTGGTGAAATCTATGCCCTGGTGCAATTCCAAGGAGGGGATGGGGTCCGGCTGGTTCTCAGCCTCCATGCTGCTCCCTTGGCTACTACGGCCACTGCTGCTTGTGGAAGGAGCTTTTATAATGATGGTGGGAATGGGGATGGAGCTCTTTTCCTGTGACTTTGGCTGCTGTTGATGTTGCTGGTGTTGGTGATGATGCTGATGCTGCTGCTGCTGCTGCTGCTGCTGCTGCTGATCCTCTACCTTGATCTGCTTCATCAGTTGCCCTTTCCGGCGCATTGCTTTGGCAGGCACGTACATGGCCGTACTGGCTGACCTCCCAGGAAGGTTGAAGTAGCGAAGTTCCTGGGGTTGTCCCCTCCAGCCTCTTGCACTGGACTGAGAAATTGTATTTATGTTTGCATGACCATCTGCTCCAGGCTCCGAATCCCGGCGGTAAAATGGTGCTTTTTCCCGCTGCCTCGGTTGCCTTCTTGCTTGATGTTCATACAGGTCACTCTCCTGGCGGGAAGCAGTGTTATACACTTTTGCCTGAGAGCTGGCATTAAAAGCAGACCGCGCAGTTGGGCTCACACGAGCAGAGTTGGGGCCTGCATTCAAGGGCGGCTCTGGGGGAGATGTGGTTGGAGGAGGTGGGATGTCTTCAGAGCCCGGCACAGAGAGGCTGCGACTGAACTTCACAGAAGGAGATGCTAGGAAGGGTTTTTCATCATCAACCGAGCCTGTAACAAAGAGAGAGAGAGAGAGAGAGAGAGAGACCCAGCTGTGTGATAGAAATGAAGCACCAGTTTGGGAGAACGATGGTAGCCAGCAAAACTGCTTAGCATTCGTTTCACCTAGAAGGGTAGTATATCAAAAGCTGTTAACAGATAAATAAACCAGCTGATCAGAGGAGCCATCCTCTGGGATACCAACTGGGATAATGGGCAATTCTAAAAATCATTTCCACGGGAAATATCCACCTTGTTGTGGATACATTACAAGCATTATTCAACAACATACAGGTTTTTGGAATACTATGTTAGCACATATCACAGTCTAGGTGTGAGCATTTACACAAGCTCTAAGGATGGCATAGGTGCTCACATCTAAACTCATGCGTGCATACTTATCTGGTTTCACTTCCTTTATAAGATATGATTCCAATAGACGTCTAATTTCCTTTATAGGACAGGATTCCATTTCATGCCTACTTTCCTTTATAAGATAGGATTCCAGTAGACATCTACTTTCCTTTATAGGATAGGATTCCAATAGACATCTACTTTACTTTATAGAATAGGATTCCAATAGGAACCCACTTTCCTTTATACAATAGGACTCTAATAGGCACCTACTTTCCTTTATACAATAGGATTCCAATAGATGTCTTATAGGTTTCTAAATAAAGTGCCTCTTCACAGAATTGCCCCATTGTTTTGGCTGGAAAAATTCCCCCCAGAAAAAAAAGGTGCCAGTGTCTGCAGGAACTTTTCCCATGGACAATTTTCAAAGTGAACCCTACCTTCATAGAGGGTATAATTAGCACTGTCCATAAGAGTGAAGAACCCAGTTACTGGCTCCTAAGCTCAGAATGGAGCTAGGATGACCTTTTCCAGGTCAAGCAAGGTCACATCAATGGATGTCTCAGACCAGTAAGCAGATTCACTCCTCCCTTCCGCTGACCCAGCTGTACCTTACCAATAGATCTCTGACGCAGCATCAGAGATTGAGAAGGACTGGAGGACAAATATGAGGACCTCTCGTAGATCGACTGTGGACTCGGAGACACCGCCCCTAGCCGATGTTGGTCAAAACTTGGCTTGACAGAAACAAAGAAGAGAAAAGGAAGAGAGTGAGGCCTCTGCTGAGAAAGCACCCCGGGAAAAGTGCAAGTTCCATAAGTTGTGTTCCCTGAGACCTATATTACATGTTATACCATTCAGGGCACCTATGCCAGCTTTAGACTACACCCCACAGGTCAACCATGCGACCTACAGTCACATCATAACGTCATTCATCCCAACTACAGTTTCATTATACCCTCCAAATTACCCAGCTGCATGAGTGTTTCATGGTGTTTGCAAAGTGACACTCGTGTGATGTGAGTTGTGTAAGTTAAGCAGGTGTTTGCAAAGTGGCACTCGTGTGATGTGAGCTGTGTAAGTTAAGGAGGTGTTTGCAAAGTGACACTCGTGTGATGTGAGTTGTGTAAGTTAAGGAGGTGTTTGCAGAGTGACACTCGTGTGACGTGAGTTGTGTAAGTTAAGGAGGTGTTCGCAGAGTGATGCTCGTGTGACATGAGTTGTGTAAGTTAAGGAGGTGTTTGCAAAGTGACACTCGTGTGATGTGAGTTGTGTAAGTTAAGGAGGCGTTTGCAGAGTGACGCTCGTCTGATGTGAGTTGTGTAAGTTAAGGAGGTGTTTGCAGAGTGACGCTCGTGTGATGTAAGTTGTGTAGGTTAAGCAGGTGTTTGCAGAGTGATGCCTGGGTGCATTGTAGCATATTCATATGTTTTTCTGTACATATGGACGTATCTCCCGATATTTAAATATTTATGCACCCAACATATAAGTAAATGTTACTGACTGGGTTATAGAGTTACCCTTAAAATGCTATTTCATGCTCAGATTCATTAGAATTACTTCCCATAGACCAAAGAATGGCAAGCAGAGCATTATAAGAAAATATTGTACTAATGAAGACTGGGGTAGTTATGCAGCAGAAACAACCTTCTGTGAATGATCATCAGTGCTATCTGTCCTATCTGTCTGCCCTTATCCCTTATTTGTCCTGTCTGTCTGTCTTGATTTAGATTGTAAGCTCTTTTGAACAGGGACTGTCTTTTCTTCATGTTAAATTGTGAAGAGCTGTGTACCACTGGCAGCGCTATAGAAATGATTTATAGTAGTAGTAGTAGTAGTGCTGTGTGTGTTCCCATACCTCAGTGGGGTAGAAGTTCTTAGTAGCACTCCGTGATTTCGTCATAGATGCCAAGCCCCCAGCACCACTTCCCTCATTCACTCCGATGGTTTGCTGAGCGGCTGCAAGAATTTCGTCCAGTTTATCTTTAAAGACAAGAAAAGGGTTGATGCGAGAATCTCCGCAATTAAAGAGCAGAGGTCTACACCAGCGATGGTGCATCCACTCCTCCACCAGCCCACGCTGTCAGCATGATATACACAAGAGTGAGAGTAACATTTCACAAAAGCAGCATTACACCCCCACATATGCACTCCATAATCAATGCTAAGGGAAAGAGATTTTTAGACCCCTCCCCATCATACATCATGGGAGGCAACTGTATAACTGAAGGCCTAGAATCCAGTAGCCAGAGGGTAAGCGATAGGAGCATAGAACCAAGCACTTATAAGAAACAGGCTATCAATACAAGGAGTGGAGGAGTAGCCTAGTGGTTAGTGCAGTGGACTTTGATCCTGGGGAACTAGGTTTGATTCCCACTGCAGCTCCTTGTGACTCTGGGCAAGTCACTTAACCCTCCATTGCCCCAGGTACAAATAAGTACCTGTATGTAAACTGCTTTGAATGTAGTTGCAAAAACCACCTAAATACAGTATATCAAGTCCCATTTCCCTTTTTGAGATTCTCCATGGAATGTTGCTTCTATTTGAGATTCTATGTGGAATGTTGCTACTATTTGAGATTCTACATGGAATGTTTATTTATTTAGATTTTGCTCACACCTTTTTCAGTAGTAGCTCAAGGTGAGTTACATTCAGGTACACTGGATATTTCTCTGTCCCAGGAGGGCTCACAATCTAAGTTTGTACCTGACTTGCCCAAGATCACAGGGAGCAGCAGTGGGATTTGAACTGGCCACCTCTGGATTTCAAGACCAGTGCTCTAACCACTAGGCCACTCCTCTCCATAGTTGCTACTATTTGAGATTCTACATGGAATGTTGCTAATGGAGGAGCCTAGTGGTTAGTGCAGCAGACTTTGATCCTGGAGAACTGGGTTCAATTCCCACTGCAGCTCCCTGTGACTCTGGGTAAGTCACATAACCCTCCATTGCCCCAGGTACAAAATAAGTATCTGTATATACTATGTAAACCGCTTTGAGGAGGGCAGTACATCAAGTCCCACCCCCCTTGCTGAACACATGCATTTATGCCAGCCATAGAGCTAGTCTAACTGGAGGTGCAGAAGTGCGGCAGGAATGCGCCTAACTTACAGTATTCTCTATTTTATGTGTCCCACCGATGGTTATTTGCAGAACATACTAGAAATTTGCACATCTGAATGGAGTTTTTGGTGTTCTAAACATCTACCTGTGTATGTGTATGCAAACATGAAGACTTTTAGAAATGCCCTTTCAACAGGACGATGGGAGACGACTGCCACAGGATCCACCCACAGAGACCCCAGCTATCAGTGTCTTAATTGGCTAGGGACCCTCTCTGTTTTTCCTAAATCTTCTGAAATGATCCCACTGTTTATTCCCAGCATCCACCAACCGCTCTGTGAAGAAACATTTCCTAACGTCACTCCACAGTCTACTCCCCTGAAGCTCCATCTCGTGACCCCTGGTTCCCTGCCATTCATTTGTTTGGAGACTTTTAATGTCTCTATCATATTCCCCTATATTCCATGTCCTGAACATACTCATCCCTTTTAGTGGTTAATTTTTGAAGCTAGACTGTGCATCTATCTGAGACTAATTCTCAGCTGAAAGCTAATCAGTGAGATTGTGGCTGGAATTAGGCTGAAAACAAGCCAAGCAGATCTAAGTCTACCATCCCTGATATAAGCACCGAACAGCTCAGTACAGTGACCAGAGCTGAAAAAAAGCTGAGTCCCTACTAGCATTTCAGTGACTGAGAAATTACACAGCAGTGCCAGCAGTTTTTCACAAAGGCCTATCCAGCCCCTAACTCCTCATCGCACTGACTTTTGGTACACAGTGGCCAACAGTGGCCAATTCAGGTACAATATATTTTATGCTGCTTATCCCAGAAATAAGCAGTGGATTTGGCTTATGGACTTTTCTTTTAGGAAGCTATCCAAACCTTTTTTTAATCACTTTTACTACATTCTCTGCCAACGAATTCCAGAGTTTAATTACACACTGAGTGAAGAAACATTTTCTCCGATTTGTTTAAATTTACTACTTTGTAGCTTCATTGTGTGCCCCCTAGTCCTAGTATTTTTGGAATGAGTAAACAAGCGATTCACGTGTACCCATTCCACTCCACTCATTATTTTATAGACCTCTATCATATCTCCTCTCAGCCGTCTTTTCTCCAAGCTGAACAGCCCTAGCCGCTTCAGCCTTTCCTCATAGGGAAGTCATCCCATCCCCTTTATCATTTTCGTCGCCCTTCTCTGTATCTTTTCCAATTCCACTATATGCCAGATGAGGTCTGTACAAAAGAATTATCACCTCCTTTTATCTGTTCCTTAGACAAAGTGGTGGAGTAGCCAATGGAGAAAGCACTGGGCAGACAATCAGAGGAGGCCAGGGGTTCAAATCCCACCATGGCTCCTTGTCATTTAACCTTCTACTGCCTCAGGTACTGTGAGCTCTCTGGGGACAGAAAAATTCCTCCTGTACCTGAATGTAACTCACCTTGAGCTACAACTGAAAAAAGGCCTGAGGTAAATCTAAAGTCCCTTTCATCCCAGTATCTTTCTGGCTCTGCTCACTAACTTCAAACCTTTATCCTACTGCAACTGTGCTTGAAAGGTGAAATCGCCTGCCCCAGAAAATCACCGTTGGCTTATCACTACCCTGTTTATACAAAATTAACAGAGTATATCATTTGAAGGGGAGATGCAATTCTCAAAAGTAGAAAGGTAACGGCAAAGTTCATGAGTTCTTTGACCCCATATGTTTTACACCAATCTGAAGAGAAAGGTAGAAGCTTATGTCTTCTTGGGAAATGTTGGCAGGTTTGTTATTGGTTAAAAATGACAAGCCCCGTCTTCAACATGGAAATTTTGCGTTATTACGGCCTCCCCTGACCTAATCACACCTGAGCAAGTGATAAAACTTGAGAAGTTGATCCCTTCACGTGATGTGGGAGGCTTCAGGCAGCCAGTTTACCCAGGTAAAGGGCTTTTCAAAGCTGCAGAAGATGAGAGGGTGAAAGGACCAGAGCGAGTGCTCTCTCTTCAGGGGTTTCTAAGTTCAGCATTAAGCAGGGGCTTCTTACTCAGTGCCATTTGGTAGACGGTCCTCTTCTTATCACTGGTCTGTGCAGGCTCATAATCTTAAAATTAAAAAAGAAAAAAAAACAAAAACAAGGTGATTACAAGACTTACCATCCTAAAGACAGCAGCATGAAAGCACAACCAGAGAATCATTATTTACAGAAACCTGTGAATATTTTGGTAACAGACAGAAGGACCCATCCCATATCAATCCCCCACCTCCCCATCCAGTACAACACACGAAAAGAGACAGAGGGACCCATCCCACATCAATCCCCACCATCCAGTACAAAACACTAACAGAGAGAGAGGGACCGATAGCAGATCATTGTTTTTATATGTAATTAATATAATGAATCCATTAATGTGTTCCACGGCTACCCAGACTTACTCTAAGCTTAGATCCCGGTATGTCTTGCCTCTGTTCCAGTTCTGTACAGAAGATATCCTTACTCTGTCTCTTTTCCGAATAGCTATTCACCCCAGCCTCCCTTCTGGCCTCAAAATGAATTAAACCCTTATATGTAAATGAGTCTTCTTGCTATAACTTTGCCTGTAACACATTTATTCAGTATCTTACAACTACCAGAGTAACTGAGGTTAGGTTTTGTGATATTACTAATGTTTGCTACAGATACCAGCTCCTGTTGTAGTGAGTAATAAAACCTCCCTTTTTTTGTCTTTTGCTCTCTGCCTGATTTCTTCCTGAGAATAGCTCTAAACGCAGCTTTATAATCTGAACCCCGTGCAACCCGTTTCCTCAAACCTGTCCTGGAAATCCAGAACCATATGGGTTTTTAGGATACCCATCGAGAGTCAGTGTGGGTGTAAATTTTGCAGACAATCTCATTCATATCACTGTTAATATAATTAAAACCCAAAAGACTGTGGGTTCTCTAAAACATGTACGAAACACCCTGCCATAGAGAAAAGCAGTGAACAGAAAGAGACTATGTACACAGCCCATTGCAGTCTCTGGATTTTGCCCGGCCCATCAAGTCCCAGCAAAACGTCTGATTAAGGGCCCCAAGCAAAATACTGGAAAGAACATTCAGTGCAGTTGGGATGAGGAGGGAAGGTGAGAGGTTCAACACCTAGGAGACAGGTAAAGAAATGGACATGTCGAACATACGGTGGGGGTAGACAGGGAAGGGGACATGGTGGACGGAAGGGGCAGGCGACTGGCAGTAGGTTCATCTAGGGTGTCAAATACCATTGGGTCAACCCTATATCTATGGGGTATTCCTCCAATTCTTATGAATATCTTTGTCTGGGCTGTCATCAATATTTTTTTGGAGTGTTTTGAAAAAGACAACAAAAAAAGGCTTTATCGCCCCTTTAACAACAGCAGATATTTTGCAAACTCAGAACTGCAAGTGTGAATCAAGCTCCGATTCACTGTGCGTCGAAGGATTTTATGAGCTGTCCAGACTCTTACACTGGAAGTGGGCAGGTCGAGATCCACCCCAGCCCGCTGATTTCCTAAGGGCAAGACATCCGGAGACGAGAAGCCCCTTACGCACAAATTCTGTACATCATGTCCAAAGTTATGGGTGGACAGGTCTAGAAGACAGCTAGTTCCCCATATAACGTCTCATCTAAAATTTAATCTAATGTAAAAAACTATTTCTATATCGCAAACAGCAGTTTACATAAAAAAGGTCCAGACATAACTGGGAAAGTACAGAGAACATCTAATAACATAGTAGAAGCAAAAAAAGACTAAATCATCATAAGCTTTACTTTTAAAACTTCTCAAATAGCCATTCTTTAATGATTTTTAACAAAATAAGGCTATTAAAATGCCTAACCACAAAAGGAAGCTCATTCCATAATTTGGCACCTGAAAAAACTATTTATGATAAATACCAACACGTGGCTTTATCAAGCGGGTAACAAGCGGGTAAGAGACTTAAATAAGCCCTTATTCTATACCCCGGGCAAACGCAATGTTAATGTGAGAGGGGCCTAGGTATGTCACAAGCGCCCTGACTATTCTTGCGTGCACTTTATAGAACACAACGCATTTATGCGCCAAAATGCCGAAATGACAACAGCCACGGTCAAGGCGCAAGTGGTGATAACTGCGCACTTCTGCTCGTATTTGATAACCAATCTGGTGCGTAACTCTGACGTTGTTTTGGCACTTAATTTGCTGTGACCTACTTAATGGTCTTAGTATTTTTAATTAACCATTATTGCTGGGTAGATGAAGGTATTGGGAGATCAAGTCTCCAGCAGGTCTGTGCTTTCCTTGTAAAACATTCATCCAGTTCCTGACACCTGTGAAAGCTCAGCTTACTCACCGCTTTTCCTTTTCCAGGGAGTGACTAAGGAAAGAGAAGAGAAAAGAAAACTTAGGAGCAGATAAGCCCCACGAAGGGGAGTCACAGACACCGGATAAAGAGGGATAATTTTAGGGCACAGAACAGAGAGAGGGAGCTGGGGAGCACAGGATTTGGGGGAGGGGAGGCTGTGGGGCACAGGATTTATGGAAGATTTGGGGGTACACGATTAAGTAACAAAGTAGTGATTTGTCCAACTACCGGCCAATAGCCTCCATCCCCCTTTTCGTAAACTTATGGAGAGCCTGGTGAATGAACAACTCAATGAGCACCTGGACAAATTTAATGTTCTGCATATCTCACAATCGGGATTTCGACTGCTCCACAGTACTGAGACCGTGCTTGTCACGGTCTATCTAACTTCAAGAGGGAAATAGTCGAGGGGAAGTGCATTTTACTCTTGCAGTTCGACATGTCCAGTGCCTTTGACATGGTGCACCACGATATACTTCTGTGGCTCCTTGATTACTTTGGAGCAAGTGGTAATGTATTAGCCTGGCTTAGAGGTTTTCTAACATCCAGATCCTACGAAGTACAAGCCAACTCAACACTATCGTCTCACTGGAAAGCCGACTGCGGAGTGCCACAGGGCTCCCCACTATCACCTACCCTCTTCAATGTCCAGTCCCTGGTGATTAGCCGTCTTGACTACTGCAATAGTATCTACAGGGGATGCATGGTTATGCTCCTAAAAAAATTGCAAACGGCTCAGAATACAGCTGCCCGACTCATCTTTGGCATATCTAGATTTGAAAGCTCAAGACCGTTACGTGAACGGCTGCATTGGCTCCCTGTGAAGGACCGCATCGCGTTCAAGACCTGCACATTGGTGCACAAAATCATCTATGGAGATGCCCCTTCCTATATGGACACTCTCGTTGACCTACCACCCAGAAACTCCTGAAGATCGGCCTGCTCGTTCCTCAATCTCCATTACCCTGCTCCCCGTAGCCTCAAATATAAGACCATCTATGGCTCCTCTTTCCCTTATCTCAGCACTCAACTGTGGAATGGGCTGCCTCGAGAGATCAAATTCACTTCAGATCACCCGACCTTCAAGAAGCGTCTCAAGACCTTCCTTTTTGGCAGAGCATACGCCATGAGCCCTACAGGAGCCACGCCCTTTTAGCCCATAGCTCACTCTGTGATAATTTATCACCTACACTCTTCTCCTTTTCTTCATCAGTCATCTCTCTCCCACCTGTGACCTTGTCTACTGTACTTTGTACTATTGTTTGCTTATTAACTATTGTATGCCACATTGAGCCTGCCCTTGGGTGGGAATATTGTGGGATATAAATGTCATAAATAAATAAATAAATAAGTGGGGGGACTGTCAAGCACAGGATTAAGGGGGATTGTGGGGCACAGGATTAACGTGGGGAACACAATTAAGGAAGGATTGTGGGGCACAGGATTTACAGGGGATTGAGGGCAAAGGATTAAGGGGGACTGTGGGGCACAGGATTAACGTGGGGAACACAATTAAGGAAGGATTGTGGGGCACAGGATTTACAGGGGATTGAGGGCAAAGGATTAAGGGGGACTGTGGGTCACAGGATTTATGGGGGATTTTGAGCACATGATTAAGGGGGGAATGTGGGGCACAGGATTTATGGAGGTACAGTGTTTATGGGGGACTATGGGGCACAGGATTTATGGGAGGCTGTGGGGCTCAGGATTTATGGGTGATTGTGGGGCACAGGATTAAGGGGGGACTGTGGGGCTCAGGATTTACGGGGCACAGGATTTATAGGGGATTATGGGACACAATATTAAGGGGGAAATGTGGGGCACAGGATTTATGGGGGATTTTGAGCACAGGATTAAGGGGGGATTGTGGGGCACAGGATTTAGGGGGGCTTGTGACACAGGATTTATGGGGAATTGCGGGGCATAGGATTTATGGGGGACTGTGAAGTACAGGATTTATGGGTGATTGTGGGACAAAGGATTAAGGGGGGCCTTGAGACAGGATTTATGGGGGTACAGTGTTTATGGGCGACTATGGGGCACAGGATTTATGGGAGATTTTGAGCACAGGATTACAGGGGGACTGTGGGGCACAGGATTTATAGGGGATTATGAGACACAGGATTAAGGGGGGAATGTGGGGCACAGGACAGGGAAGGGAAAGAACTTATGACAGAGGTTTCTATAGATCTTTGTCTATCTAGAGACATCTGGAAGATGAGATTTAGGAGGTCACTGGCTCACAGCATTAATAGACGTTAGTTGCCACAGGGTCTAATTTATACAATAGTCTTGTGGTAAATAATGCACATTAACTACTAGTAAATGACACTCCTTAAGGATCACAACTAAAAGTGTTTCAAATTCAAATCTGAAAGGTATAAGGAGCTGGAAAGACTGGAAAGGGAAGAGTGAGTAATGAAGCTGTGAGGGCAGGTGGGATTAGGGAACAGGGCAGGAGGTAAAAGCTCAGGGAATTGTGAGGGCGGGGAGAAGTAAAAAGGAAGAGTGCAGGGAGGGGAAAGAAGGGGACAGAGAGGGGTAAGGAGAGACAGAGCAGTGAGAACAAGAAGGGATAAGAAGGGGACGAGGCAGAGAGGGGTAAGGAGGGAATGGAGCTATGAGAGAAGGGAGGGGTATGGAGGGAAAGGACAGACACAGCAGTTTCCCCTTCCCCCATCCCATATTTTTTTTTAAACGGACATAGCTTGTTTTATGGAATTACCTTCCCCACACTGCTCCCCCTCAAGAGTTTTATTCCCTTTCCTGATCTGGCCTATACTCAATGTGTTGAAATCAGGGCTGGTGCAAGGAAAATGGACACGTAGGCGAACCTTGAGCCTTCTGCTGCCCCTCGCTGCACTCCCCTCTCCTTCAATTAACTTCCAAATCTCTAGAATCTCCCCTTCCCAAGATTTTGATACCTGACACCTCCCCACCCAGAACAGTCCAAAAGACACATCTTTAGACCTCATACTAAGTATTAAATGCATACTAAGTACATGAGGTGAATTTACTAAAGTCATTAACCACTGGGATCGTCCGCAGCATCAGGAGACCCTCTGTACTGTCAGAGGACCCTCTGCACTGTTAGAAGATCCTGCACACTGTCAAGGGACACCCCCCCCCCAAACTGTCAAGGGACCCTCTGTACTGTCAGGGGATCTTCCGCACGGTCAGTCTTTCTGCATAAAGATCCACTTCAGGCGTCAGAACAAAACAGCCTCTCCAAGCAACCTTTGATAAAAGAAACTGCATCCAAGCTCTGCTTACTTCTCTCTTTTCCTGTGATTTTCCTACATTTTATTTCACTAGCTATATTTTTTTATGTGTTTTGCTGCTGGTATTTATGGCTTACTGAGTCAGTGCAATTTTAATTTCGCCTTTTATAAGGGATATCAAAATGTGGGTTTGATAAATCCACATATATGAGAAAGCAGAGTCCAAAATCAGAATTACAGAAAAGCAGAGGAATAAGGGACTCACCCATCTCTTCAAGTTCAGATGTCATAGACTTCGACCGCACTGAAATCGCAGGGGGAGTCACACGCTTTGTCTGCTGTGGCACTGAAAGGGTTAATAGATAGGACAGAAAAATTACAACATAGACAAAAAATTCTCTTACCCTGCCCCTATAGTCTCATCTATCTGCACTTATACACCCAACACACACACATATCCCCACTCATATACCCTACACACACTCATATACCTTACTTCTTCCCTCTAGAGCCATACCTATCCCTTCTCATACACCCAACACACACTCATATCCTCACTCCTGCCCTCTAGAGTCCCTATAGTTACAACCAGCCCTAGTCCTTCCCTCATACAGTCATGCCTATCCCAAATCCTGAACCCTAGAGACAGAAGTATCTAGAATCTTTGCCAATTGTATCAAACTCATCCCAATCCTGCCTTTTGCAGTTAGTCATCCCAACTAACAACCCCTACAAATACATCCATTCCTAATATGATTGATCCAACCCTGAAGATGTAACTATCCCCAGTTCTGCCACCTGAAATCAGACTCATCTCTACCCCCTACAGACATACCAGTTAAAATCCCGGCACCCTACTCATCCTTCTCAACCTCAATACCCACCTCAACTCTTTCCCAACTGAGAAACCCATCTCAACTCTTACAGTCTGCTACAAGCTGGTGACTCTGCCTGATTCGAAGACTGGCTCCTGTTAGTAGTCACATGTTTAAAGTTACATAAAGACAAAGGAACAAATAGGGACATCTCCGTATTCCACCCCCTTGTGGAGTGAAGGGAGTTTAGAAAGTTAAAGACAATTCTCCTGTATACAATACCTTTCTTCCGCATGGTGTCCTCCATTTCAGGGTTTCTCGTAACCATGACAACTTTGACCATTAGATTATTCCCACCTTGACGAATCATATTTACCACCTGTCGATGTCCCACTTTCACAACGTTGTGACCATTCACCTGCAGACAGAGAACACTGGCACTGAGGAACATAAGGTCACCATGAAATTTCCCCGCATCTTATGAAAATCCTCACCCATTTTTTCTTTGACAAGACTCCCCAACTCACGACTGAAAACCTGCTGAAATCAATTGAGTCCTGTAAGATTCTTCCTTCAGCACATTATCTTTCAGAGAGTGACATATATACCGTATTTTTCGGACTATAAGACGCACTTTTTTCCCCCAAAATTTGGGAGGAAAATGGGGGGTGCGTCTTATAGTCCGAAGGTAGCGATTCCGGATCGCCCTCCCCCCGAGTTCGGGATCGCCCTCCCCTACTCACGTCAGCGATGTTCCCTGGTGGTCTAGTGACATCGGGGCAGGAAAGAGCCCCCTCTTTCCTGCCCAGCGCGCTGCTCTCCGTCCTCCTCCGTCCTCCTGTATGCTGCCTGACGGTCTCGGCGAGATTCAAAATGGCCACCGAGACCGTCAGGCAGCATACAGGAGGACGGAGGAGGACGGAGAGCAGCGCGCTGGGCAGGAAAGAGGGGGCTCTTTCCTGCCCCGACGTCACTAGACCACCAGGGAACATCGCTGACGTGAGTAGGGGAGGGCGATCCCGAACTCGGACAAGACGCACCAGAGAACCTAGGTTTTAGAGGAGGGAAAAAGGAAAATTTTTTTTTTCCTATTTCCCTCCTCTAAAACCTAGGTGCGTCTTATGGTCCGGTACGTCTTATAGTCCGAAAAATACGGTAATAATAAATCATGTCTATTTCCATGGGCACCGCATTTCAACACACTACCTCTGAAGGCACCGCATTCCAATACACCACCTCTGGAGACACCGCATTTCATCATCACCACCTCTGGAGGCACCGCATTTCATCACCACCACCTCTGAAGAAACCGCATTTCAATACAACCACCTCTGGAGACACCGCATTTCAACACACTACCACCTCTGGAGGCACCGCATTTCAACACACCACCACCTCTGGAGGCACCGCATTTCAACACACCACCTCTGGAGGCACCACATTTCAATACAACCACCTCTGGAGACACCGCATTTTAACACCACCAGTGGCGTTCCTAGGGGGGGGGTGCGGTGGGGGCGGTCCGCCCCGGGTGCACACCGCTGGGGGGGTGCCGCGTGCGCCTGTCTGTCGTTCGTTCCATGCTCCCTCTGCCCGGAACAGGTTACTTCCTGTTCCGGGGCAGAGGGAGCATGGAACGAACGACGGACAGGCGCGCGCGGCACCCCCCCAGCGGCGTGCACCCGGGCGGGGAGTTCTTTCGCGGGGGGTGTCCTTTCGCCGGGGGGGTCACGCTGCCCCTGGGGGCGGGGCACATCTGCGATCCGCCCCGGGTGTCAGCCCCCCTAGGAACGCCACCGAACACCACCACCTCTGGAGGCACTGCATTTCAATACAACTTCTGGAGACACTGCATTTCAACACACCACCTCTGGAGGCACTGCATTTTAACACCACCACCTCTGGAGACAACACATTTCAATACAACCGCATTTCAACACACCACCTCTGGAGGCACCACATTTTAACACCATCACCTCTGGAGGCACCGCATTTCATCACCACCACCTCTGGAGGCACCGCATTTCAACACCACCACCTCTGGAGGCACCGCACTTCAACACCATCTCGGAAGGCACTGCATCTCAACACCATCTCCTCTTCAGCCAATCTCAACACCACCCTCCTCTGCACCCACTGCATTTTAATATCATCATCTCTGGAAGCACTGTTGACTTTTCTTATATCATTTCAAACCAATGCACATCTCTAATAGGCACTGCATTTTCCAAGGACTGCGCCCTCCTTGACATAGACATTTAATCGTATATTTCAGGACACCGCACTACGTCGCAACTCCTTGTGCCCTCCACACCCCCACCCTTCCATTTTCAGTTCTCTTTCTATCCGCTAATTTTTACAATGACGGCGATGATGAGAAGGGCACTGGGTTCACCATTCTCTTTCAGCACACCGACATTATAGCATGATGTGTGATGTGTGGAATAAGAGACTAGAATTACAAGGTACTATAACCAAAGAACTGTTTAATTAGGCAGAGAATAAGCCAGGAAGGAAGGGACGGCACTGGACTCCCAACTAAGCAAAAACACAGTCCATGCCTTCTTTGCATCCCGGCATCTGTTCCCTGGGAGACAACTTCTTTGTTCTGCTGAGCCCCTTTGGAGTGGTTTCATTCAGGGGTATAGCCAGACTTCAGCGGGAGGGGGGTCCAGAGCCCGAGGTAAGGGGGCACATTTTAGCCCCCCCCCCTACCCGGCACCACTGACCCCACTGCCGCCAGCACCACCAACAACAACTTTGATCCCCCTCCCGACGACCCTCTCAACCCCCCCTCCCGCCGTCGCAGTCTGCTACCTTTGCTGGTAGGGGACCCCAACCCCCACCAGCCGAAGTCTTCTTCCTTTGTTTTGGTTCTGAGTCTGATGTCCTGCATGTACAACGTGCAGGATGTCAGACTCAGAGAAACAGAACGAAGCCTTGCGATCTGCAGGGCTTTGTTCTGTTTTTGTGAGTCTGCAGGACATCAAACTCAGAACCAAAACGAAGGAAGAAGACTTCGGCTGGTGGGGGTTGGTGTCCCCCGCCAGCAAAGGTAGCAGACGGCGACGGCGGGTTGACGGCGGGAGAGGGGGTTGAGAGGGTCATCGGCAGGGGGGTTCAGGGCCAAATCTATGGGGGCCCAGGCCCCCGTGGCCCCATAGTAGCTACGCCACTGGTTTCATTGTATAAGATGCAGCAGCTTCTAATCCCCTCTGCATCCCTACATCACTGGTGATGGACCTGAGGGGAAGCTGCTCACTATGCAGAGACCTCATCACGAATAGCCACAAAACAGCAGTGACCAAGATCTTCCCATTAACCTTGATCATGCTCTACAGGAATTCATCTACCTGGCACAAAAAAGGGGGGGGTCTTTTTCTCTTCAGTCACAGGAGAATCCACAGTTCCTTTGCAGGACCCAGAGGTGGAGAAACCCACAGGATGAATGGCCCCCAGTTAAAGTCCCTTCAGACGAACTCACACTACTGCTACTACTAATCATTTCTATAGCGCTACTAGACGTACGCAGCGCTACACACTAACACTAACAGTCCCTGCTCAATGGAGCTTACAATCTAATTAGGCCAGACAAACAGGACAAATAAGAGATAAGGGAACTACTAAGGTGGAGATGATTAAATAAGGGTACTGAACAAGTAAGTAAGGGTTAGAAGTTAAAAGCAGCATCAAAAAGGTGGGCTTTGAGCCTAGATTTGAAGATGGCCAGAGATTGAGCTTGACGGACCGGCTCAGGAAGTTTATTCCAGGCATATGGTGCAGCAAGATAAAAGGAACAGAGTCTGGAGTTAGCGGTGGAGGAGAAGGGTGCAGATAGAATGACACAAGCCCACAAGAAATAAATAGACAAAATCAACAACATACTGTTTACCTCAATCAAAAAGTCCCCCATCCTGAGTCCAGCTCTCCAGGCGACACCCCCCTCATCCACCGACTCTAAGTATTGAAGTGCTGGGAAAGCCGGCGTTGGGGTAAATTCCTCAATGGGGGTCTGAGCTGTGAAAGAAAAATACTTCATTAGGATACACAAGAAGACCTATGAGTTTGCAACTTTACACACACGGTACAAACACCCCCACTTCTCATCATCTATTCCCTAAGTCGTCCTTCTGCTTGGACCCGATGGAAGGAGCCGAGTCCTTGAAAGCTCATCAAAAATGTAAGAAATGAGTCCAAGGAAAACATTGGAATAGTTCACTTTCCAGACTACCATCTCACACTATCCCTACGAGAAATATGAAAGATGCACAATATATCTTTTTATAAATAAATATTTAAGGGCTTTTGCGCAAGTTAGAACCCTAAAGCAGACTCTTTAACGATGAGCTGAGCATCTACAGTTTGATGGGCGCTGTGGGAGAACAGTTAGGATGTGAAAAGCAATAACTTGCTTTGAATATTCAGGGCCGATGAATCAATAACTTTAGCTTGGCCATCTTGAGATCCAGCCAAAATGATCTGTATCAACAGAGGGATGTAGCCTACAGTTAACCAGAAAGGAGTCTTATTCAACCTCTGGCCCAGAATAAGGGGATAAAGAGATCTGTTCCTCTTTAAGCTGGTACATTTAGTGATGCCGAGGTAAGGGAGTTCTCACTAAACCGGATACTGAAAGTCATGCTTTTTCTTAAGCGGAGAGCATCCACTGATTATCACCACTTCCCTGTAAGCTTTGGAAGAATTTCCACTTGGGGTTCACATGAACATCAACCTAAATGTTACAATGCATTATGGATAGTTTGGTTTTAATGTTTTGTCTTGGTTATATTGACTGACTGCTTTAAAAGTTCATTTTGCTTGACATAACTCAAGAAGAATTATAATTATAAAAGTTGCTAATTTTGGCACCGACAGTGCTGCTACGTAAATTAATCTGTGTAACTATACAGGTTAACAAGGCACGTGTGATGTTATCTGTAGAAGCATACTTTGTTCTGAAGTGGACGAACCGGTTTCTCCATTTTAACGGAAAAGACAAAAATTGGGTAGCCGCTACAAACTCTATGGAGATCACCAGAGCACTGGAGATCAAAAGTTTATAGGCTATTGTCCATTAGGCTTTACAGACACATCCCTTGAAAGGGTATCTGGGATATTCCTTGGCCACTGATAATATCTAACTTTTACAAGCGGTGGCTATGGTTCTTTTCCCAATGAACACTGCCAAAAATGTGGCTCTTGTTGACTATAATCACTGTGACATATGCGGGGATCGCAGCCAACCTTTGGTGAAAATGTAGAGTTAGTGCTGTGGGGAACATCTGGGGAAAATTTCTACTAGTCACCCAGACCTGCTGTCCTGAAAATTGAGCCATGGTGAATGTCTAAATTCAGCCATCTCAAAATGTAGATGCGGCTGAGGGCACAGTGCGGTCAGGATGGGGAGAAATCATCTGCTAAATATAGTCTGCCACTGTTTTGAGCAGCGCATCTTACCGGTCATCAGTTCTTTCCAAGTCTGTATGATGCAGAAAGGGATAAATTTCATGTAGGCTTGTCAAATGACGCACAGAAATGTGGCTTCTCCAAGCACGCATTATGAATCTACTCACATAACTTACTCTTTCTAAAAATTACAGGTGGAACTGGCATTTCCATTGCTGTTATTTAGCGATCCAGGCTCATTTTGTGTTCATCTTTTTTTATTTTGCAAACTACTGTTAATCCTTTTTTTCACTATGTGTTTGTTGGGTACGTGGAGGGGCATAATCGAACGCGAACGCCCATCTCCATGGGCGTCTATCTCCGAGAACGGGTACGTGAAGGGGCGGGACAAACCGTATTTTTGAAAAAAATGGGCGTCCATCTTTTTTCCAATAATACGGTTTGTGCCAGCCAAATGCATCGGATTTGAGTTGGGCGGTATCGTTTTTCAGCGATAATGGAAACCAAAGGCGCCCAGCTCAAAAATGAACAAATCCAAGGCATTGGGTCGTGGGAGGGGCCAGGATTCATAGTGCACTGGTCCCCCTCACATGCCAGGACACCAACCGGGGACCCTAGGGGGCACTTGTAAAAAGTAAAAAAAAAAAAAATTAAAATAGCTCCCAGGTGCATAGCTCCCTTCCCTTGGGTGCTGAGCCCCCCAAACCCATTGCCCACAACTCTACACCATTACCTTAGCACTTATGGCTGAAGGGGGGCACCTACATGTGGGTACAGTGGGTTTTGGGGGCGGTTTGGAGTGCTCCCATTTAGCAGCACAAGTGTAATGTAGGGGGGGGGATGGGCCTGGGTCCACCTGCCTGAAGTCCACTGCACCCACTAACAACTGCTCCAGGGACCTGCATACTGCTGTGATGGAGCTGGGTATGACATTTGAGGCTGGCATACAGGCTGGGAAAAAAAGTTTTGACAGTTCTTTTTTTTTTTTTTTTGGTGGGAGGGGGTTAGTGACCACTGGGGGAGTCAGGGGAGGTCATCCGGTCATTTAGGGCACTTTTTGGGGACTTGTTCATGGAAAAAAAAGGGTCCAAAAAAGTGACCCAAATTTGCGCTAAAAACGCCTTTCTTTTTTCGATTATCGGTCGAGGACGCCCATCTCTCCTCGGCCGATAAACATGCCCCAGTCCCGCCTTCACCACGCCTCTGACACGCCCCTGTCAACTTTGGCCGTTTCCGCAACAGATTGCAGTTGAAGACGCCCAAAATCGGCTTTCGATTATACCGATTTGGGCGCCCACGGGAGAAAGACGCCCATCTCCCGATATGGGTCGAAATATGGGCGTCTTTCTGTTTCGAAAATAAGGCGGATAGTCTTTTAGCTGTTTCCCATTTTAGTTTTCCTTGCTTTTTTTCCAGTTTTAATTACCATATGTCTGGTGTTTCACATTCCTAGAAGATTTGCAGCCACCAGTTTCATCTTAACATGTATAATCTGCCTTATCTTTGATAACAGATGATTTTCATCTCTTCTTTTTTGATCCCATTCTATTTGTTTGCATTAATCACTGTGTATTACGTTATTTCACATATTTCAGGTTCTTTCCCTTATTGGTTTTGCACCAGAGTTGCAGGTATTGTTTATTACTTGATATACTATGCAATTCTTTCTTCAACACTGATTTTTTTTTTCTCACCCTTTTTTTTTCATTACTGTTCACTTTACTGTTTTCTGGCACATTTTTTCTGTATCCACAATACCTTTCTATTCATATATTTTTATACACTCACATCCATTTCAACCCATACTATTATTTATTTGGCAGTCGTTTAACGTAAGTCATATAAATGCATGTACAGAGCATATTTTGATCACATTTTATCACTTACACATTTTCACTCTATACTTGCACTGTGTCATGCGATTGTTACATTTTATTATACATATATTTATTTATTGGTGGCCATATTTTTATTACTCTATAGTTACGACCCCTGAGGGAGGCTTATTGCCGAAACACGGTCTGGATTGTTTTATGTTATCCTTATTGGAGAATAAACTTTTCTTTTGGAAGATATCAGACTTCTGGAGTTTTTGGAACTTTTTTTGTTTCCTTCCACCCTGTGTTTGCTCATTTTTATTTGAAAATCAGCTGCTTTTACGCTCTGTTGAAAATGTACCTGAGAAATCAGTCAGTTCCAGAGTCATTCTGCACCGTTAGGACAAATGTTAATGTTTCTCGAGAAACATCTAGGTCAAAATTCACCCAGAGAACATGCATAGTGTGCACAGATGAAAATATGAGCATCTTCCACACTATCCGTACGTAAGAACACTGTCACCTTAAGCATCCAACTTTACATCTGGCATGTTACAGAAAAAGGTCCGTTGCAAATGGAACTTATTTAACAGCCAGTCATTCAAAAGCTAATTATTGGCTATAATTGGCAACAATTAGCAGTTACACACGCAACTACCATAGTCGCTACTCTAAAAGCTGCGCACTCAACTTCCAGGACGCGCAACTTCAAGAGGGTTGTGGACATGGGAGAGACATGGCCGGGTTGGAGTGTGTCAGGCAGTGACATGCATGTGGGTTACAGAAGGCGTGTACTGTGCATGCGCTTATCTTTAGATGCGTAGATGCATACTTATGTTGGTATTCTGTAACTGCACTTCCATGCAGAATCACCGATATAGAATTCACTTTCGATGCACATCATCCCAACACCTACATTTCAGCATCATTTATTGAAATTAACCTTATATGTCTAAGCACAGATATTTGGCGTTCATATGGCTAGATCATTAGCTTGGGCCGTAGACTCCAGGTTATACCTTGTTTTGCCACGTCCAGTCCAACTGTGTAGGTTAGATGTATAGACAGCCAATAAATATCTGTGCCTACACATATACAGTATAGTACCCCCCTCCCCCCCAGAATGCCCTATTCATGCCCATTCTTCTGCATGTATAAAATCAGATTGCATGCATAGCTTTATGAATGCATTTCCACTAAAACTTAAACTACACAGTCACTTAGACATTTGCACAGCAACAAATCACAAGTGCCATTTGATAACGGACCTCTTTCTTTCACTCGCTTCTGAGCAGCCTGACACCAGCGACCTATTCTATTTGAATGGAAACTCTCCTCACCTTTCGCTCCTCTCAGCACAAATCCGAATCCCTCGCTGTCCTTCTTCTGCAACAACGCCGTCTTCTCTTTAATAATATAATCACTGGAATAGAGGGGCAGAACCTGTTAGCAGCACGGGAACTTCAATCTGTCTCGGTCTAGCATATGGTAGGAGATGATCATGAAGAGTCAAGGAAGGAGCAAAAATGATAAATGAAAAAGACTTCCCATGACATTCTCACTTCATCACAGACCCCAGAAACAAGGGAAGTAAACTTGGTGCTTTAAGAAGCTTTATTGATCAAAAACTCGACACAGTACCGTGTTTCGGCCTGAGGCCTGCTTCAGGAGTCTTTTGATAATGAGTAGAATACAAATTCTCAAATATCATGTCTTTTCAAACTTGTAACACAAAGAGATGGGCCTTGAGAAAGACCTTTGTGGTAATGATGCAAAATGTAGAAGATATATAAGTCTCCTAAGCACGTAGTTTTTCACTTGTTTTCCAAGTTCCATGATTAAAAGACCCATATATTATCTACATTTTGCAACATTACCACAAAGGTCTTTCTCAAGACCCATCTTTTTGTGTTATAAGTTTGAAAAGACATGATATTGGAGAATTTGTATTCTACTCATTATCAAAAGTCTCCTGAAGCAGGCCTCAGGCCGAAACACAGTACTATGTTGAGTCGTTGATCAATAAAGCTTCTTAAAGCACCAAGGTTGCTTCCCTACTTTCTAGGGTCCATGGTCCATTCCCCACCATCTTTGTGCCTCTACTACGCTCCATGAGATTTCAGAGTTCTCCACCCAGGTGGATTTCTACTGGAACTGATTCTCACTTCACCAGCACGCAACCCTAATATTCCAGGGAAATAAAGACTGCAGACCTGTGGGAGACAATTTTTTCAGCTATATAATCCCTGAACAAGTCAGGATTACGTTCTGCAACACCTGCATGTCAGCAGCACATTGGTGACTTCACAAAATCCCACTAAGTGGCAACATAAAGAAATTAAAGCAGCTGGGGCTCTTCAGCTTGGAGAAAAGACGGCTGAGGGGAGATATGATAGAGGTCTATAAAATAATGAGTGGAGTGGAAAGGGTAGAAGTGAAGCGTCTGTTTACACTCTCCAAAAATACAAGGACTAGGGGGCATGCGATGAAGCTACAATGTAGTAAATTTAAAACGAATCTGAGAAAACTTTTCTTCACTCAACGTGTAATTGGGCTCTGGAATTCAATGCCAGAGAATGTGGTAGGGGCGGTTAGCTTAGCAGAGTTTTAAAAAGATTTGGATGACTTCCTAAAGGAAAAGTCCACAGACCATTATTAAATTGGACTTGGGGAAAATCTTCTGTTTCTGGGATAAGCAGTATAAAATGTTTTGTACATTTTGGGGATCTTGCCAGGTATTTGTGATCTGGATTGGCCACGGAAACAGGATGCTGGGCTTGATGGACCTTTGTTCTGTCCCAGTGTGGTAATACTTATGTAACAGAGGTGAAAGAAATGACCCCATGAGGACTCCACGTTAAAAGGAAAATTCCCTCAACCTGATGCTGATAATTATCTGCACATTTTGAGGGCAAAAGAGGCCCCGAGGCTGCGCAGTGAGATCCTGTCCTATAACTGTAACTCGGCACTCAGACTCTCATCTATATATATAAAAGGCAACCCCAACATTCTGAAGTCTCCACGGAAGTTGAGGCGCCCGAGATATCCGGTGTGCCCTGGAGTGTCTGCACCGCCCTCGCGTCAAAACGTCATGACGCGTCAAAACGTCATGACGTCGAGGGCGGAGCTATTGACACTCGAGGGCCGAAACGGCCCACAGCGAACAAGGCAAGTAGCTTCGAGGGACGAGGGAGGGGGCCCCTTGCTAGCGCCCGTTTCATTCCGCTCAGAAACGGGCATTTTTTCCTAGTATACAATACTGCGTAACCCGGCAGTGGTGACCATTACATTTAAACAGCCATAGACCCAGCATAACTGCAGGTGCTTAAACGTGACAAGGGTGCAGGTAAGCTATAGCATTCTGTACGATGCATATGTAAAGTGACAGCACCTTTCATGCGCTTCCTGTTCTCCCATATGTAAGTGACAGCACCGTTATGTACTAAGATAATGGCTCTTAAAACACATCTAATCAGCAAGATAATGGAGCTTACAATGCAGCTAAATGCATCTATAGAATAAGATAATGGCTCTTAAAACACATCTAAATACATCAAAACCAGTGACGATCCTAGGTCAGCTGCCACCCGGGACGGATCGCCGATGAGCACCCCCCCCCCCCCCCCCCGGTACATCTTTAGCTGCGGGGAGCAGCCGCGCAGCTCTCAGCTCCCTGCTCCCTCTGCCCCGGAACAGGAAGTAACCTGTTCTGGGGCAGAGGGAGCAGGGAACCAGCGGAGCTGACAGGCGGCCAGCACCCCCCAATAGCGTGCACCCGGGGCGGACCGCCCCCACCTTGGTAGGCCGCTGATCTAAACACCATGATAACGGATCTTATAACATATCCAAACACCAAGATAACGGATCTTAAAACACAACTAAATATATCTTACCAACAAGATCATGGATCTGAAAATATATCTAAACAACAATATAATGGAGCTTACAATGCAGCTAAATACATCTAAACACCAAGATAATGAATATTAAAACACATGTAAATACATCTAAACACCAAGATAATGAAACCTACAACACATCTAACACATCTCAACACCAAGATAATGGATCTTAAATGCATCTAAATACAAACACCAAGATAATAGATCTTAAAACACATCTAAATAAAGAAACAGCATAAGGAATGGCAAGTCAAATGCAAAGCACTGATAAGGAAGGCATAGAGAGACTGAAAAAATAGATTGCGTTAGAGGCAAAAACACATAGTAAAAACTTTTTTTTAGTATATTATAAGCAAGAAGCTGGCAGAAGAATCAGTTGGACCCCTAGATGACCGAGGGGTAAAATTCTTTGCTTTGGTCTTCACCAAGGAAGATTTGGGAGAGATACCGGTGCCAGAAATGATATTTAAGGCTGATGAGTCAGAGAAACTGAATCAAATCTCTGTAAATCTGGAAGATTTAATGGGGCAATTTGACAAACAGAAAAGTAGCAAATCACCGGGACCGGACGGTATTCATCCCAGAATACTGATAGAATTGAAAAATGAACTTGCAGAACTGTTAGTAATATGTAATTTACTAGTAAAAAAGGCCCGTTTCTGACACAAATGAAACGGGCGCTAGCAAAGTTTTCCTCAGAGTGTGTATGTTTGGGAGAGTGTATGTGAGAGTGACTGTTTGAGAGTCAAAGTGAAAGTGTGAGTGTGTGTGTGTGAGAGAGAGAGTGAGTCTGGGTGTGAGTGTGTTTGTGAGAGAGTGTGTGTGTGAGAATGAGAGTGTGTGCAAGTGTGTATATGAGACACAGTGTGAGAGAGAGTGTGTGTGTGTGGGCAAGAGAGAGAGTGTGTGTGAGACACAGATTCTCTGTGAGAGTGAGTGTATGAGACCAAGCGAGTGTGTGAGTGACTGTGTGGCACATAGAGAGTGAATGTGATACAGTGTGAGACAGAGTGTGTGAGAGTGAGAGTCAGAAAGACATTGTATATGAGAGAGAGAGTGTGAGCCCTGCCCTCCCAATCCATGCCCATCTGTCCCCTGCCCCCTCCATTCATCCTTTTCCAGCAATTCCCCTCTCTCCCTGAGCCCTGCCCTCCCAATCCATGCCCATCCAAGCTCCTCTGTCACCTGCCACCTCCATTCATCCCTATCCAGCAATTCCCCTCTCTCCCTGAGCCCTGCCCTGCAATCCATATCCATCCATGCCCATCTGTCCCCTCCATTCATCCCTATCCAGCAATTCCCCTCTCCCTGAGCCCTGCCCTCCCAATCCATGCCCATCCATGCTCCTCTGTCACCTGCCCCCTCCATTCATCCCTATCCAGCAATTCCCCTCTCTCCCTGAGCCCTGCCCTGCAATCTATATCCATCCATGCCCATCTGTCCCCTCCATTCATCCCTATCCAGCAATTCCCCTCTCTCCCTGAGCCCTGCCCTCCCAATCCATGCCCATCCATGCTCCTCTGTCCCCTGCCCCCTCCATTCATCCCTTTCCAGCAATTCCCCTCTCTCCCTGAGCCCTGCCCTCCCAATCCATGCCCATCCATGCTCCTCTGTCCTCTGCCGCCTCCATTCATCCTTTTCCAGCAAGTCCCCTCTCTCCCTTCCATGACCCCCCCTCGCATCCATGCTCCTCTCTCTCCCATGTCCCAGCCTGGCCCGCCCTCTTCTCCCCCCCCCCCCCTTCGCATCCATGCTGTCGTTTCTCCCCTGCCCTCCCGCTCCCATTGTTCAACTTTACTGCCCACCCTCTTCTCTCCCCCCAACATCCCTTTTTTTTTCTTCTTTTTAAATTTACCTCCGTGGCGGTTCCGGCAGCGCAGCGTCAGGGACAGGGAAGGAGGCGGCGCTCCCGACGTCTAGCCTTCCCTTCGCTGTGTTCCGCCTTCTTCTGACGTCATCCTTGACGTCAGAAGAAGGCGGAACACAGCGAAGGGAAGGCTAGAGACGTCAGGAGCGCCGCCTCCTTCCCTGACGCTGCGCTGCCAGAATTGTTTGGTTTTTTTTCCGCCCTCGACGTCATGACGTTTGACGCGAGGGCGGGGCAGAGACGGCTGGCTGGCTTCACACCACGAATCCACGAACCCTACAGGGAGTGTTTGAGTGACTTCAGAACATTGTCTTCAGAACGTTCACGGTGCGTTTTATTATATTAGATCTTTAAAATCAAGCATAGTACCTGAAGATTGGAGGGTGGCCAATGTAATGCTGATTTTTTAAAAAACGTTCCAGAAGTGATCCAGGAAACTATAGACCTGTGTGCCTGACGTCAGCGCCGGGCAAAATGGTAGAGACATTATATAGAACAAAATTACAGAACATATTTATAAGCATGGATTAATGAGCCTATATAGCCAACATGAATTTAGTGAAATGAAATCTTGCCTCACCTACTACATTTCTTTGAAGGGGTGAACAAACATGTGGATAAAGGTAAGCCAATTGATATTGTGTATCTGGATTTTCAAAAGGCGTTTGACAAAGTACCTTAAGAAAGACTCCAGAGGAAACTGAAGAATCATGGGATAGAAGGTAGTGTTCTATTGTGCATTAAAAACTGGTTCAAAGTTGTTAAATCGCATTAGGATTGTGAAAAATTACAAGAGGACCTTACAAGACTGGGAGACTAGACATCCAAATGGCAGATGACGTTTAATGTGAGCAAGTTCAAAGTGATGCATGTGGGAAAGAGGAACCTGAACTATTGCTACGTGATGCAAGGTTCCAAATTAGGAGTCAATGACCAGGAAAGGGATCTAGGTGGCATCATTGATGATACGTTGAAACCCTATGCTCAGTGTGCAGCGGTGGCTAAGAAAGCAAATAGATTGTTAGGTATTATTAGGAATGGAAAACAAAAATTAGGACATTATAATGCCTTTGTATCGCTCCATGCTGCGACCACACCTCAAATATTGTGTGCAATTCTGGTCACTGCATCTCAAAAAAGATACAGTGGAATTAGAAAAGGTACAGAGAAGAGCAACGAAAATGATAAAGAGGATGGGACGACTTCCTTATGAGGAAAGATTAAAACAGCTAGGGCTCTTCAGCTTGGAGAAAAGACTGCTGAAGGGAGATATGATAGAGGTCTATAAAATAATGAGTGGAGTGAAATGGATAGATGTGAATCACTTCTTTACTCTTTCTAAAAAAATAGTAAGACTGGGGGGAACACAATGAAACTACAAAGTAGTAAATTTAAAACAAATCAGAAAAAATATTTCTTCACTCAATATGTAATTAAACTCTGAAATTCGATACCAGAGAATGTGGTAAAAGCAGTTAGCTTAGCAGGGTTTAAAAAAGGTTTGGACAACTTCCTAAAAGAAAAGTCTATAAGCCATTATTGAGACGGAATTGGGAAAATTCATTGCTTAATTATAGGATAACCAGCATAAAATGTATTGTAATATTTTCAAATCTTGCCAGGAACTTGTAATCTGGATTGGCCACTGTTGGAAACAGGATGCTGGCTTGATGGACCTTCGGTCTGTCCCAGTATGGCAACACTTATGTACTTATATTCATCTAAACACCAAGATAATGGATCTTAAAACACATCTAAATACATCTAAACAACGAGATAAAGAAGCTTACAACGCATCGAAATAATAAACACCAAGATAATAGAGTTTACAACGCATTGAAATAATAAACACCAAGATAATGGATCTTAAAATGCATCAAAATACATCCAGAACTCAAGATAATGGATCTTAAACATCTAAACACCAAGATAATAGAGCTTAAAACGCATCTACGTACATCAAAGTACTGAAATAATGGACCTTCAAGCACATCAAAACACCAAGGTAATGAAGCTTAAAATGCATTTAAACACCAAGGTAAGGTAGCATAAAACACATCTAAATACATCTAAACACCAAGATAATTGCACTTACAATGCAGCTAAATAGATGTAAACACCAAGATATACACAATGAACAGAGCATATTTGGGGGGAACGTATTTGTGTATATGTACATTATATGTATACACATAGTAACATAATAGTAACATAGTAGATGACGGCAGAAAAAGACAATGAAGAGCGTGTAATTTGGGGGGGGGGCATATGTGTGTGTGTTATATATACACACAATGAACAGAGCGTATTGGGGAGGGTGTGTGTGTGCTTGTGTGTCTGATATACACAACGATCAGAGCAGATATGGGGGGGAGTGTGCGTGTGTGTGAGCATATTGGGAGGGAGGGGTTGTGTATGTTATATGTATACACAATGACCAGACCATATTGGGGAAGTATGTGTGCTATGTATATACACAATGAAGAGAGTGTAATCAGGGGGAGTGTGTGTTTGTGTTATATATTTACACAACACAGCATATATGGGGGACTGTGTGTATGTGTGTGTTATATATATACACAATGAACAGAGCATATATGTAGAGATTATATGTACGTCTGTGTGTTACATACACAATGATCGCAGTAGTGTGTGTGTCCATTACATTTTTAGCATTTCATTGGGGAGTGGTGGGGAAGGGGGTGTGTGTATTACATTTTGTGACATGGGTTACAGAGTTTCACAGTATAGGCGTGTGTATGAAGAAAGACATATGTATACACTTTACGTGTGGATTAGAGGGGGGGGGGGGGGGACACGTCTCTCATTCCCAGAGGACTTTCTCTGTTTTCTGTCCATACAGTCCATTTTTAAGGAATCAGTTTG
Source organism: Microcaecilia unicolor (assembly GCF_901765095.1). Lineage (NCBI taxonomy): Eukaryota > Metazoa > Chordata > Amphibia > Gymnophiona > Siphonopidae > Microcaecilia > Microcaecilia unicolor. The sequence goes on along the minus strand of NC_044033.1, from coordinate 257,211,835 downwards.
TCAACATTACCTCTGTCCGTATCTATATACGTTCTAAACGATGGGATGATACGTACAGGAGAGAAAGACACCCTGTGATCACTCTGAGAGGAGCTGATCCTTCCAGATCCACGTTCTCAGAAGGAAAGACACACAAATGCCCCGGCTGCAGTATAATTACACTGTACAAACACACACATACACCAGCGATGAGCAGGCCACATCCCCTCCCCCACCCCCGCCCCCACCTCCATCCCTGGAGAATAAGGGACAGAAAATGAAAAGCCATTTGTTTAAATGAAAACAGTGTGACTGAAAGCCCCCCCCCCCCTGCAGTCATCCCCCCACCCCAGCTAGCAGGCGAGTACCAGTAAATGTGAGTTGTGATAAACAGAGACGTATGAAGCGACACACACACACACACACACACACACACACACACACATCCACAGGCGCGTGCTTGGGTGAATGGGGAGGGGGAGGGGTGCAATATGTGTAGCAGAGAGGGAAAGAGATGAATGGATGGGTATGAATGAATTAAGAAATGAATGGAAGGCAGTGGAGCCTCTGCTAGGCCCCGTGTGCAGGCAGGGATGTGTCAGGCGGGATGAGCACACGGCCGCTGTGCGGGGAAAGATCTTTGCCGGCCTCTTTACCTGTAAATGTACCAGACACTTCTCCTGCGCGGCCCCAGTGCAGGCCAGCTGGAGGAGAGGGGAGACTGCATCCTTCCGGCAGACAAAGCCATGACGCTTCTCCGAGCCTCTGAACAAGAGCGGAACTGGGGTTCATTCTAAAATGCCTGGCTAGGAAGAGAGAGATGGGGGGGCGGGGGGTAGCCGCAAGCCGGAGAGCTGGCGATGGTGCGTCTGTAGGATAACCCTGCTGTAGGATACTCACATCATTGCCTCCGTGCGTCTGTAAGCAGGACGGCAGTGGCTAGATTATATTCAATCAAAGGAGAGAGCGAGGGGGAGATGAGGGAGAGAGAGAGAGACAGCCAGGGAGCTGCTGCTGCTGCTACTGCAGCCAGAATCAGTTAACTCCTTCGGCTGCCCCAGAGCCAGGCTCAATGGCGACGGTGCTCCCAGCTCTGCCAGGACAGCAACACGACAGCAGGACGGGGAGATTGACCTTCCTGACACTGATTAGGCAACGGTTATCCCAGGATCACACTCACGCAGACAGCCACACATCAAACCTACATTAACACACACACACACAGCATACACCTGTACACGTGTGCTGAACACCTACACCCACAACTGCAGTCAACATACACATCATGCATATATCCACACCTCCAACCTAAACGTACCCCATACACCCACACCTACAACCTACACCCACACAGCAATAACCCCCACCTTTTCCATAAACCTACTTTCACACAAAAAAAACACACACCTGCAACAGACAGTCACAGCCCAGAATATGACTACTAATAATCATGCCTATAGCGCTACTAGACATATGCAACACCGTACAAATTATGTGCAGGTACTTTCTCTGTCCCTAGAGGGCTCACAGTTTAAGTTTTTGTACCCGGGACAATGGAGGTCAAGTGACTTGCCCAAGGTCACAAGAAGCTGCAGTGGGAATTGAACCCAAGTCACCTGGATTAAAGCCTGCTGCACTAACCATTAGGCTACTCCTCCACTCTAGCTTGACTAGTATCCAAGTACACCCCTCCACCACCTCACAGCTGCCCTGCAAAGCAATGGGCTCATCTGGGAGTTGAACTCAGGTCCTCTCGCACCCAGAGCGAAAATCAAACCCCTAGACCAACTATGGTGTAGTATCCTTCTATACTAGACCTACACTCACACACAATATCCTCCTACACCATACACCTATATTCACACACAGTCTACTCCTATACCATAAACTAACACTTACTCACAATCTACTCCTACACCATAAACTTACACTTACTCACAATCTACTCTTACGCCATAAACTTACACTTACTCACAATCTACTCTTACACTATATACCTATATTCACACAAAGTCTATTCCTATGCCATACACTCACTCGCAAGCTACTCCTACACCATAAACTTATATTCAGTCTACTCCTACACCATAGATCTCTATTAACACACAGTCTACTTTTATACCATGAACTCACACTCACTCACCATCTACTCCTACATCATACAACTACACTCAGACTACTCCTACACCATAGACTTAGTCTACTCCTACACTGTAGACCTACATTCACACACCAGTCATGGGGACTGCAAGCTCCTGACTCTCAGGATATCAGGCAAGATGGTTCCTAAGGAAAGCACAGATTTGCCGTCTAAGCGAAAAATTTTGGTGACACACCTCCTGGCTCTGGCTGAGAACCAACAATATATACCATCCACCCCTCCCCCCCCCCCCCCCCCCCCCCCCCCGATACTGAAAAGTATTTAACCAGCCAGGATCAGCATCTGGCCGGTTAAATGCACCATAACCGGCAATCCACGAATTTTCATCAGGACATGGCCAGCCATGACCTGCTGAAAATTCACGGATAGCAACTAGCAGATTATATTGCACAATCAGTGCAAGTTTGGTGGCCATGTTTGGCCACGTGACTACCAGGCCTAACTTTGTCTGGTTCAAAGCACTGAATATTGGCTTGGCTGGTTCAGTTTGAACCAGCTAAAAGTAAACCTGATTTTCAATGTCAGACACCAGAAATGGCCTGGCATTGAATATCCGAGCTCAGTGGCAACCGCGGGAATTAGCCAGGCTAACTGCCGCAGACTCCATATGTCTTTCACTCACAGGCTGTGAACCAGAGAAACTAGAGTTCACATCCCACTGGCCCTCCATATGGCCTTGGGCAACTCATATTGGATTAGATTCTATAAATGATAACCAAAGAAATAGTGCTCAGTGCTGTTTTATAACTCGTGCTTAAAGAATAGCCTCAGCACCAGGAACCACAACTACATTTACACCAGGGTCCTCGAGGGCCGCAGTCCAGTCAGGTTTTCAGGATTTCCCCAATGAATATGCATGAGATCTATTTGAATGCACTGCCTCTGTTGCATGCATACAGATCTCATGAATATTCATTGGGGAAATCCTGAAAACCCAACCTGGCGAGGGCCGAAGATGGACAACCCACATGTAAACTAGGCATAGAGGCATATTTTCAAAGCACTTAGCCTCCCAAAGTTCCATAGAAACCTATGGAACTTAGCCTCCCAAAGTGCTTTGAAAATATGCCTCATAGTAACATAGTAGATGACGGCAGAAAAAGACCTGCACGGTCCATCCAGTCTGCCCAACAAGATAACTCATATTTGCTACTTTTTGTGTATACCCTACTTTGATTTGTACCTGTGCTTTTCAGGGCACAAACCGTATAAGTCTGCCCAGCACTATCCCCGCCGCCCAGCCACCAGCCCCGCCTCCCAACCACCAGCTCTGGCACAGATTATATAAGTCTGCCCAGCACTATCCCCGCCTCCCAACCACCAGCCCCGCCTCCCGATCTCGACTAAGCTCCTGAGGATCCATTCCTTTGGCACAGGATTCCTTTATGCTTATCCCACGCATGTTTGAATTCCGTTACCGTTTTCATTTCCACCACCTCCCACGGGAGGGCATTCCAAGCATCCACTACTCTCTCTGTGAAAAAATACTTCCTGACATTTTTCTTGAGTCTGCCCCCCTTCAATCTCATTTTATGTCCTCTCGTTCTACCATCTTCCCATCTTCGGAAAAGGTTCGTTTGTGGATTAATACCTTTCAAATATTTGATAACGTCTGTATCATATCACCCCTGTTTCTCCTTTCCTCCAGAGTATACATGTTTAGTTCAGCAAGTCTCTCCTCATACGTCTTGTAGCGCAAATCCCATACCATTCTCGTAGCTTTTCTTTGCACCGCTTCAATTCTTTTTACATCCATAACAAGATACGGCCTCCAAAACTGAACACAATACTCCAGGTGGGGCCTCACCAACGACTTATACAGGGGCATCAACACCCCCTTTCTTCTGCTGGTCACACCTCTCTCTATACAGCCTAACAACCTTCTAGCTACGGCCACCGCCTTGTCACACTGTTTCGTCGCCTTCAAATCCTCAGATACTATCACCCCAAGATCCCTCTCTCCGCCCGTACCTATCAGACTCTCCCCGCCTAACACATACGTCTCCCGTGGATTTCTATTCCCTAAGTGCATCACTTTGCATTTCTTCGCATTGAATTTTAATTGCCAAACCTTAGACCATTCTTCTAGCTTCCTCAGATCCTTTTTCATGTTTTCCACTCCCTCCCGGGTGTCCACTCTGTTACAAATCTTAGTATCATCCGCAAATAGGCAAACTTTTCCTTCTAACCCTTCGGCAATGTCACTCACAAATATATTGAACAGAATCGGCCCCAGCACCGAACCCTGAGGCACTCCACTACTCACCTTTCCCTCTTCCGAGCGAATTCCATTCACCACCACCCTCTGGCGTCTGTCCGTCAACCAGTTCCTAATCCAGTTCACCACTTCAGGTCCTATCTTCAGCCCATCCAGTTTATTTAAGAACCTCCTGTGGGGAACCTTGTCAAAAGCTTTGCTGAAATCTAAGTAGATTACGTCCATAGCTCGTCGCTGATTCATTTCTCCTGTCACCCAATCAAAGAACTCAATGAGATTCGTTTGGCACGATTTCCCTTTCGTAAAACCATGTTGCCTCGGATCTTGCAACTTATTGGCTTCCAGGAAATTCACTATCCTTTCCTTTAGCATCGCTTCCATTACTTTTCCAATAACCGAAGTGAGGCTTACCAGCCTGTAGTTTCCAGCTTCTTCCCTATCACCACTTTTGTGAAGAGGGACCACCTCTGCCGTTCTCCAATCCCTTGGAACCTTTCCCGTCTGCAAGGATATATTAAACAAATCTTTAAGAGGACCCGCCAAAACCTCTCTGAGCTCCCTCAATATCCTGGGGTGGATCCCGTCCGGTCCCATGGCCTTGTCCACCTTTAGCTTTTCAAGTTGTTGATACACACTTTCTTCCATGAACGGTGCTCTATCCACTTCATTTTCATTTGTACTATTTCCAGTCCATCGCGGTCCTTCTCCAGGATTTTCTTCTGTGAAAACAGAACAAAAGTATCTATTTAGCAAATTTGCTTTTTCTTCATCATTTTCCACATAGCGGTTCACAGTATCTTTTAGTCTCACAATTCCCTTTTTAGTCATTCTCCTTTCACTAATATACCTGAAGAAATTTTTGTCACCCCTCCTTACATTTCTAGCCATTTGTTCTTCCGCTTTTGCCAGTCGTATCTCTCTCTTGGCTTCTTTCAGTTTCATCCGGTATTCCTCCATGTGTTCCTTTTCTTGAGTTTTTCTGTATTTCTGGAACGCCAACTCTTTATCCTTTATTTTCTCAACCACTTGCTTGGAGAACCATATCAGTTTCCTTTTTCTCTTGCTTTTATTTACTTTCCTTACATAAAGGCTCATGGCCCTATTTATAGCTTCTTTCAGCCTGGACCACTGTCCTTCCACTTCTTGTACTTCCTCCCAGCCCATCATCTCCTTCCTCAGGTATTCCCCCATTTTACTAAAGTCAGCACGCTTGAAATCCAGGACTTTGAGTTTTGAGTGGCTCTCCACTTTAGCTGTTATATCAAACCAAACCGTTTGATGGTCACTGCTGCCCAGGTGGGCACCCACTCGGATATTTGACACGCTATCCCCATTTGTGAGCACCAGATCCAGCATCGCTCCCTCCCTCGTGGGTTCCATCACCATTTGTCTGAGCAAAACACTTTGGAAAGCATCCACGATCCCTCTACTTCTTTCCGATTCCGCAGACGGAACCTTCCAATCTACATCTGGCAGGTTGAAATCTCCCAGCAACAGCACCTCTCTCTTTCTTCCCAACTTTTGAATATCTGCGATCAGGTCTTTATCTAATTCCTCCAATTGTGTCAGAGGTCTGTAGACAACACCCACGTGGACAGAGGTTCTATCATCTCTTTTTAAGGTGATCCATATCGCTTCTTCCTTTCCCTATGGATGCTTGCAATTCTATACTGCTGCACATAAATTGAGGGAATGCCCTCGACCCGCCCATGCTCCTCCCTTGGCCATACCCCCTTTTTGAGCCAACACACTAGAATTTACACTCACCTCTTTACAGAATACATTAAAAAGATATCATGCAAATTATAATTACTGCCAATTAATGTCGATAACTGCTGGTTATTCAATTAAGTTGTGCACACGCCCAAATTTAGACACTTAGCTCAAAGTGCCAAATTTAGAATTTGGGGGTTAGCCCACAACTGCCTCAGGTACAAACTTAGACTGTGAACACTCTGGGGAAAGGGAAATACTTCCTGTACTTGGACATAACTCACACTGACCTACCACTGGGAAGCTGTGAGCTAAGCACACGTACACACGAGGTCTACTACCCCATTACATGCAGTGTATACAACCCTAAAGAAGAGTATGGGCAGGCAATTTCCACAGAGTGCCAGGTACAACCTTAAAAACACCTTACTAAGAAGATACTATAACACTGTTCCAGTCTTTATCTACTAATACTGACTGTGTATATGCAGCCTAAAATCACATATAAGGTCTACTACCCCATCACATGTAGTGTATACAGCCCTAAATAAGAGCATGGGCAGGCAATTTCCACAAAGTGCCAGGTACAACCTTAAAAACACCTTACTAAGAAGATACTATAACACTGTTCCAGTCTTTATCTGCTGATACTGACTCTGTATATGCAGTCTAAAATCACATATAAGGTCTACTACCCCATTACATGCAGTATATACAACCCTGTACCACTATGGATTTACAGCCTGTCTCACTAACACAGACTACTCAATAATTACTGTAGATTCTTTTGGATTCGTATTAGAGAAATTAAACCTTTATTAGAGGAGCTAAAATCTACAATGATTAAGATATATATACAATGATTATATCATCTAACTGAAAGGAGACAATACCTATCTATAAACAATCATTACATCACTGGTCTCTACATTTAGGCAATGCTAAGAGTTCTTAGACCAGGAAAAGAAGCAATAATACATACATACAACATCACTGGTCCTTACATCATCCAGGCTCTTAACATCAACTGGGGGGGGGGCCCGTTACAGCGAAAGCCAGGAGCTTTTTAGACCAAGAACAGATCCTCTGCGCAGTACGTACGTTACTCACAGATGAGCTCCCACTCTGCTGCAACAAGCCCCCCTTTTTATTAGGCTTAGAGCTCATGTTCAGAGCTGAGGAAAGTTACAGAATGCTTCTAAGGAAAATTACAGAATGCTTCTCTGTTTAGGTAAACAAGCCATACTGTGGGAACATGGTCACATGCTCCCTAAGTCCAGGTGGCCAAGCTGGGCCTGGGAAACAAGTGCCATCCTCCCCTTCACATACCAAATTAATTAGAGCTGTGTCTTATCTTCTGCATTCCAACTTATTTTCACAAATCAAAGTTAAACAATTATTTTTAAACAGAATTACTTCTAATCAACAATACAGACCCCAAGTGCACTGGTCAGTCAAGACAGAGATGAAAAATAATCTTTAAAATTCACTTCCATTACAAACCCTAAAGAAGAGCATGGGCAGGCAATTTCCAGAGTGCCAGGTACAACCTTAAAAACACCTTACTAAGAAGATACTATAACACTGTTCCAGTCTTTATCTGCTGATACTGACTGTGTATATGCAGCCTAAAATCACATATGAGGTCTACTACTCCATTACATGCAGTGTAAAAAAACAGCACGGGGAGGCAATCTGCACAGAGTGCCAAGTACAACCCTAAAACCACCTTACTAAACAGAAGTCCCACTACATCCCTCTTCATGTTACCCAAGAGCCTGTCCTATTACATATATTACTGTCATCCACAAAGTATCATACCTTACCAGAGAGCCGTTCAGCAATATTGCTTATGAAAACGTTAAAAATTACCAGACCCAGGACCAGCCCCTGTGGTAAAGAACTGGAAATGCCTCTATTCACTACTATCTGACCCTGCGTATAGACATAGTCCCTCAATACTCAAAATTATACAACCGGACAAGAATGGCTCCTGCCAGTTAAATAGCTTTTAAATGCCTAACCGTGGATACTCAGCACCAAACTGGCTATGTTGAGCTGTCAAAATCGCAGGCCTACGTTTGACCACTAAAATGTTAACCAGTTAGCACTGAATATCGTTATAGCTGATTATGCTTTTTGCAGCCAAAATAAACCCAGATATTCAATGACAGTCGCCCGAAACAGGCACTGAATATCCAGGTTTAGGGTGACAAGTGAACTGCAAACACATTGTCCGCCTCTGGCTGAACATCAGTTCCAGTGTCTCTAAAGAATCCATAGAAAAGACATTCAAAATTACCAATCTGCCGAACAAACACACAGATAAATATATATAAATACACCACACACGCACAGCCCCCTCCCCAGATGACCCATTACAGGGATTCAGACTGGAAAGCAAGATTTTACTGGTGACATTTCATGCAGAAGGCTGTGGAGTGCTGCTCTGCCTCTTTAAGTGAAAGCTTCTACCCTGAGAAAGCTGAGCAGGGAAAAATGATTACAGAGAAAAAAATGTTTCACGCAAGGGCAGCAGAGGAGAGAATAAAAACCTGCTTCTGTCTGAACGTATTAGAGATGCCTAAATATAAAAAAAAAAGTGAATGTGATCAAAGGAAAGGGCAGATGGGGAGGGAGAAGCTCACAACACCTACAAAATCCACAGGCCATGGTGGGGGGGGGGGGGGGGAAACAATTCATAACTTATAAACAGTCAGTAGACTCAGTGAAAGGAAGGGCCAAAGCTCAACTCATCACTTTCACACAGTCCACAGTCCACAGGCCCAGAGGAAGGAAGGGTCAAAACTCTAGTTATCACTTACACACAGTTCATAGGCCCAAAGATGGGAAGGATCAAACCTCAACTCATCACTTACCCACAGGCCCAGAGGAGAAAATGGATCAAAATTTAACTCATCACTTACACACAGTCCATAGGTCTAGAGGAGGGAAGGGCCAAAGCTCAACTCATCACTTACGCACAGTCTACAGAGGAAGGGGCAAAGTTCAACTCATCACTTGCACACAGCCCACAGGCCTAGAGGAAAGAAGGGTCAAAACTGAACTCATCACTTACACATAGTCCACAGGCCCAAAGGAGGGGAGGATCAAACCTCAACTCATCACTTACGCACAGTCCACAGGTCCAGAGAGGAGCAAATTTCATCATCACTTACACACAGTCATTGTAACTGATAAAACGTCTCTCATCAATCTGTTGCCCTTTAGCTATTTGCCCTTCCTATCTTTTTCTCGATTATCCTAGTTTATTTTATCAATCTTATCTTAACCCTGGTTGGTTTTCATCTTTAATGGAGGATATTGCCTTAACTCGCATTGCTAAAGCGGAAGGTTGAGATCTAACAAAATCGTCAGTCTTAGGCTCATTGCCAACATTCCTTTACTGACCAAATTAATTGAATTTTTGGTTGGTCTTCAATTGTCTGATTATACTGAGTGTCACATTTGCTGCCGAGTTCACAGCACGATTTCCAAAGTTTTCATAGTATAGAGACCTTGTTAATTTGTTTAACATCAACAGTCAGGAACATACTGTGTAGGGGCTGCAAATACTCTTAGTATGGCAGTTTGGCATCTCTTCAGCATTCAACATGGTGGACCATGATTCTCTGTTGGAAAAATTATCTCTGTTCGGTCTTGCTGGTCTACAGGCTTCTTGAAGAACAGCGTTTATCCGATACTCAAAAATGGCTCTGCCTCCCCATGCGGAGTCCCTCAGAGGTCACCCTTCTCTCCATTGCTATATAATCTTTTTATGACCTCCATGTCTGATGTTTCTTTTGGATCTTGGGAAGTTCTATATTCATATGCTGAAGATATTGTTTTGTTATTACTGACTGATCTGACACTAGCTTGCACTTTTACTCCAAAAATTAATGGGATTAATGAAATCCAGAAGTGAGTGCCTATACAGCTTTTAATAAAACCAAACTGCTGTGGTTTGGCTTAAAGCCAGATCCGATTCCTGATTTTCTCCCCCAAAATTCAGCGCTATTTAACTAGCTATTTGTGAATATTCAATGGGGGATAGCCAGTTATCTCCCTTTGAAAATTCACGCTCAGCGCTTAGCAGGTAACCTGTTATATCAAGTGATATAACCGGCTATCCATTAATATTCACCGCACTGCCGGCTAAGTTTGGCAGCCAAATTGGGTCACCGATATAGCAGGCCTATCTTTGGCAGGTTTAAATGTAATCACCCAGTGCTGAATATTGGCTTGGCCGGTAAAGTTTAAACCAGCCAAAAATAAACCAGGTATTCAATGCCGATTACCTGAAACTGCCCGGCACTGATTATCCAGTCACACCACCAACCACTGGACTTAGTTGGGCTGCCTCCCGCTGTCTATCAGCCCCTCTGTCTTTTGATGATAGTTTTTAGGTAAATATGTCCTGTAGAGAGTACTGGGAATAATCTTGGATTCTTTGAGTATGGAACGCCAAATTAATTTGTTAATTAAGAAGATATTCTTTAAACTCAAACAGCTATGTTTATTTGCTCCTGTTTTTAAACTGGATGGATTACTGCAACTCTTTACATCTAGGCATCTCGTCAAAACTGATGCTAAAGTTGCAGCTGATCCAGAAAACTGCCGCTAAGCTAATCCTTAGCAAAGCTAAGCTTGGTCATGCGACACCTTTCCTGCTTCAGTTACACTGGCTGCCTGTCAAAGCTGGAATTGCTTTTAAAGCTTGCTGTTTGCTTCATAAAAGTTTGACAGGTTATTCTCCTGAGAGTATTTCTAATTTAGTTCAATTAATTAATACGTCCAAACATGGCCGTAATAAAGATCAACTAATTTTGGCTTTTCCGTCTGTCAGAAACTTTCGACTAAAGTCAATGTTTTATAAATCGTTACCTTTCCTTTCACTGAAACTATGGAATTCTTTGCCATATTTAATATGTTTAAATGCTCATTATTTGCATTTTTAGAAAGTTTTAAAATTCTCTCTCTTCACTGAATCTTTTAACTTGTAATTGCTATTTTAACGGTAATTTCTGAATTTGTGCTTCAGCTTTTGCTGTGTTACCTGCACTGAACCTATTTGCAGGAATTAGGCAGGATATAAGTGCAAATATAACATGAAATAACACAAAACAATATAACAGTCCACAAGCCCATAAGACGGAAGAATCAAAGTTCAACTCATCAATTACACACAGTCCACACACCAATAGTGGAGGAGTGGCCTAGTGGTTAGGGTGGTGGACTTTGGTCCTGGGGAACTGAGGAACTGAGTTCAATTCCCACTTCAGGCACAGGCAGCTCCTTGTGACTCTGGGCAAGTCACTTAACCCTCCATTGCCCCATGTAAGCCGCATTGAGCCTGCCATGAGTGGGAAAGCGCGGGGTACAAATGTAACAAAAGAGTCAAAGCTCAACTCACTACTTACACACAGTCCACAGGCCCAGAAGAAGGAAGACTCAAAGCTCAACTCATCACTTACACACAGTCCACAGGCCAGGAGGACGGAATGATCAAAGCTCAACTCATCACTTAAAAACAGTCCACAGGCCCAGAAGACGGAAGAATCAAAGCTCAACTCATCACTTACACACAGTCCACAGGCTCAGAAGAAGGAAGAATCAAAGCTCAACTCATTGCTTACACACAGTCCACAGGCCCGGAAGACGGAATGATCAAAGCTCAACTCATCACTTACACACAGTCCACAGGCCCAGAAGACGGAAGAATCAAAGCTCAACTTATCACTTACACACAGTCCACAGGCCCAGAAGACGGAAGGGTCAAAGCTCAACTTATCACTTACACACAGTCCACAGGCCCAGAAGAGGGGAGGGTCAAAGCTCAACTCATCACTTACACACAGTCCACAGGCCCAGAAGAGGGGAGGGTCAAAGCTCAACTCATCACTTACACACAGTCCACAGGCCCAGAAGAGGGAAGGGTCAAACCTCAACTCATCTACAACTGTCACAATGAGAATCATGAGATTACAGACTCCTATACCCAATGTCCCTTTGACATTTTGCTTTCTTTTCCGTCCCTTGTATCCCCTTTCCTTCTTTTGATTTATCTTCCTGTATCCTTTCTTTGCTCCTTTCAGTCTCTTTATTTTTTTTCTTCCTCTTCTCTCGGTCTTTCTCATCTATTTTCCTATGTAATCCATTTTCCTGTCATTATCTTGTCCTTTTTTCTGTTCTTTCCTTTGACTGCTTTGTGCACCTTTTCCTTTCTCTCCCCTTCATTTATTTGTGTCTCAGATTTGACTCACTTATTTCATTTTTTTTTTCTTTTGATGTGTCCCATTGCTTTTCACGCCTTTCCTTTTCTCTTCTTGCATCTCCTTATTTCTTCTCATTTTTTCTTATACGTCTTATCTTGGTCTCTGCTTTCCTTCCTTCTTCTTTTCACTCCTTTCTTTTTCTCTTCCTGTATCCCTTTCTTCCTCTCTCCTTTCCTTCTCTCAGAAGGAAAAAGGGAGGGAAGAAGGGATACAGAAATAGAGAGAAGGAAAGGAGAGAGCAAAGAAGAGACAAGTAGGAGGAGAGTCAAGAATTTCGGAAATGTGTTATGGACATGGATAGGTCCCAGGGATGCAGAGAATTTAAGGGGACATGGCCTGGTCATGGTTATGGCAGGCTGTGAAAATCATATGTGTATTCTGCAATTTACAATGGAAACACATATGCTCACATCAGCTTCTCCATCTGCTTTTAATCCCAGGCATATATAGTTCTGAGAAAAGTGCTCATTTCAACCAGGGCTTTGAAGTAGAGATTAGGGGGAGAATGACCATGTTTCATCTCCTCTATCTAAAAAAGAGTAGGAGAACTTGCTTTTTAATTGCTGCCAGTTCCTCCTACAGGCTTGTGATGCAGGGAAGCTACGCATATGACTGGCATAAGAACATAAGCGTTGCCATACTGGGAAAGACTGAAGATCCATCAAGCCCAGCATCCTGTTTCCAACAGTGGCCAATCCAGGTTACAAGTACCTGGCAAGATCCCAAAACAGTACAATACACTTTATACTGCTTATCCTAGAAATAAGCAGTATATTTTCCCAAGTCCATTTTAATAATGGCTTATGGACTTTTCTTTTAAGAAGATATTCAAACCTTTTTTAAACCCCGCTAATCTAACTGCTTTGACTACATTCTTTGGCAAAGAATTAAAGAGTTTAATTACACATTAAGTGAAGAAATATTTTCTCCAATTTGTTTTAAATTTACTACTTTGTAGCTTCATTGTGTGCCCTCTATTCCTAGTATTTCTGGAAAGAGTAAACAAGTGATTCACATCCACCTGTTCCACTCCACTCATTTTATAGACCTCTATCATATCTCCCCTCAGCTGCCTTTTCTCCAAGCTGAAGAGCCCTAGCCGCTTTAGCCTTTCCTCATAGGGAAGTTGTCCCATCCCCTTTATCATTTTCTTCACCCTTCTCTGCACCTTTTCTAATTCCACTATATCTTTTTTGAGATGCGGCGACCAGAATTGAATACAATATTCAAGGTGCGGTCGCACCATGGAGCGATACAAAGGCATTATAACATCCTCATTTTTGTTTTGTTTTCCATTCCTTTCCTAATAATACCTATCATTCTACTTGCTTTCTTAGCCGCCGCAGCACACTGAGCAGAAGGTTTCAACGTATCATCATCAACGACACCTAGATCCCTTTCTTGGTTGGTGACTCCTAATGTGGAACATCCTGCAAGGTGCGCTTTTTTCCCTATGTATACTTTTGGAAAATCATTGCTCTCGCTTGATGTCCAGGCACATACACAATGGACTAGATTCAGAAAACAACGCTCACAATTCAACGCCAACAAAATCCACATGGATTCTATAAACGGCATTCTGAGTTGTGCGCATTTATATAACAGCGCTTGGAGCTGATTTCCACGCCAGACTTTGGGCGTGAAGGTTTACAGCAACTGAAATCTGTATAAAATCGAACTTCATGTGTAAACAAATAGGTGGGAAAATGTGGGATACAAATGCAATAAATAAATAAATAAACACAACTAGTCATTAAAAAAACAGGAAATGCAGCAATTAAAAAAAAATCTCTTCAATGAGAAGTTATTGTGTTTATTATTCAACTAGATACTCCCTCACTCCCAAACGTCACACGCAGTTAATAAAAAATTACTGTAAGAAAAGTATAAACATTACAGTAGCTTACCTGTAGCGGAGGTTCTCCCAGGACAGCAGCACATTGATGCTCACATATGGATGATGGTACCTTAGACATCCCAAGCTAGACAAAAGCAAGGAAGGCTCTTTCTAGAGCATCATAGCGCCTGAATGCAGGATTTCCCATGTCAACATCACTACGACAGGCCACCTGAACTCTTTGGTTAGGGGAAGTGGGTGGGGTTTTGTGACAACATGGAAAGTAGGCAGGATATCACCGTCCTGACACATGGGCACATGAACATCCTTAAATACAAGTTCCCTTTACCAAAATGAGGGGAAAGAGAAACAGCAGGTCAACAGGTAACAAGCAACCTGTACCATGTTTTGCAAGAAGCTGTGCCAGAAAATCTTTGGTTAAGAAGATTATATAACTGATGCAGCTTCTTGCGAAACATGGTAGTGTCAGAGCTGGAGTTAGAAATGCACCTATTTTCGTTTGAAATGATCTTGATGAGCTGCTTAAACAATTAAATTTCTCCAAGCCGAGGACAGGCTAAAATGGCTAGAACTCTTCAGCTTGGAGAAAAGACAGCTGAGGGGAGATATTAATGAGTGGAACCGAATGGGTGGATGTGAATTTCTTGTTTACTCTTTCCAAAAATACTAGAACTAGGGGTCATGTAATGAAGCTACAAAGTAGTAAATTTAAGACAAATTGGAGAAAGTATTTCTTCACTCAATGTGTAATTAAACTCTAGAATTCATTGCCAGAGAATGTAGTAAAAGCAGTTAGCTTAGCGGGTTTTAAAAAGGTTTGGTTACCTTCCCAAAAGAAAAGTCCATAAGCCATTATTAAGATGGACTTGGGGAAAATCCACTGTTTATTTCTAGGATAAGCAGCATAAAATGTATTGTACTGTTTTGGGACCTTGCCAGGTGCTTGTGACCTGGATTGGCCACTGTTGGAAACAGGGCTTGATGGACCTTCAGTCTGTCCCAGTATGGCAACATTTAAGTTCTTATGTTCTAATACCACATTGCTGAAGTACTTTTTTAAGAAAAAAAAGTTTTCTATATATGCTTGGAGTAAAGAAAAAAAAAACCCAAATATTTGAATGTTTGAAAGCATATTAAAAAAATGGACCGATGAAAGAGGTATGAGCAGAAAAAGCTCTGTGCTTACCATTGTTACTTACTGACAGGCCACAAAAATGTATTTTGATCTGAGAATCTTTAAGCGAGGCGTAGTGCCCTCGGGTGCACGGAGCCAACCATAACATGGCGCCGTGCCCCGATGGGCCTGCGCGATTGGGCCCAGCGGGGGGGCGAGCTAAGGAGGGAAGGTTTCCAGTCGGCCCCTGGTACCCTGCTGGGAGGGGAAGGGAAGAACGAGGCTGCGGGGACCGCTGTGCTTTCGTGCACAGGCAAGTGGGTGGATAAAAAAAAAAACAGGGGAACATAATGTATATAATAAGGGGATAAATGAGGCATGAAACCAGCCCAGGTAGGACACACTACTTACTGACTATCTTGTTTTACTTTGTCCAGATGCCACCTGTCTCTCCATCTCCATATTCTATTATCACCCCCCACCCCCACCCCCACCCCAAGCAGAATGGAAATGATGACCGCGGATCCCGAGAGCGATGACCGTGCACGAGAGAGCTGCGTGGAGGAAGCACAGCCCATAATATCCAATCAGAAGGAAGTCATAGGTGCAACCACAGAGAGCGCAATGGGCAGCGCTCATGGGCCCGCTGGACCAGCTCACACGGCAAATAAAAGACCCCAAGAAGAAAACCAAAGCGATGGCAGTGGGACTACCCTACTCATCACTGGTAAAGGCAAGAACCGAGAAGAAGAGAGGGCACAGAAAGAAACTGCGTGGCCCAAAGGTGAAGGGGCTGAAGGCCCACGAGGTCGTGGAGACGGCACCACAGAAAACAACGACAGAAGAGGGTTCCATAGATTCCCCGAGTAACCCAGGGACAGCCGTGTGGAGTCTACCAGCAGCACAGCGAGCGGACACGCCTAGCCCCTGGCCGAATCCCCCGTCTTTTCCTGGATAGACAATGCCTCAACCAACGACTCAGGGTACAGTAGCACGAGCCACAGATATCCCGGGGCCAATGACGGTGCAATACCAACCTCCTAACTCCGCCACAATGCCCCATACAGCCAGGGCTGGGTTTACCCCCCTCAGGTACCTTATTATGGAACATGGCCAGGGTGTGATGTTGCACAATACCAACCACAGCCATCAGCGGCAGCGGGGTCAGTCGGATACCTGACGGGCTTTCCCCCATTCCCGACGCACGCATTGGCCCCGGGAATTCCGGAACCCGGCTACACATTCCCAAAATCATCTGTTATGGGAAGAGAACCCGTACACAAAGACATCCAAAGTGTCGCCCCCGTGCCAACAGCACTGCAAGTAGGCCCAGGTGAAACGGGAGACATGACGGGCAGCCTGGAGTGGAGATATCCCACTTCAACAGCAGCACCAGGTACGTCCAGCAGGTTTGAAAAAGTGTGCAATGCAAATGTTAATGTAAGTGGGGGTGATGAGGCTGGGTGGGTAGCAGGGCGCGTTACCGCTGGCATTGGTACACGAGAGCGCCCACTATCCGCTACATCGATCATGAGGGGACAGGGCTCACACACAGGGATGCTAGATGAAAGAGGGAGTCAAATGTTGCCCACAACAGACAATACGAAACATAGTGGAGGCAGGACGGGGAAAAAGAAAAGGAAGAGTAAAGGAAAGAGGAGGAGGAGCCATCGAGCCTGCAAATAGGTGGGAAAATGTGGGGTACAAATGCAGCAAATAAATAAATAAATCAGAGCGGCTCGAGTAGCGATAGCAGCTCCAATACGTCACCCTCATCGTCCTCTTCCTCATCGGATGACAAGGGAGGGCCAGCGGGAGGCGCAGGGGGAATAGTACCCCGTCGCTAGCTGCCCTGCCTCAGCTATGGAAGATGGTCCCCAAAGCCACCATAAAAATGTTAAAGAGAAGAAAGTTTGTTGATATGTTTCAAATACTAGAAGGAAGGAAAAAGGTCAAGAAAAGGCATAAGGATAAAAAGGAGGACACAGTAGGACGATCAAAAGGCACACCTAGATCCCTGTTTAACTGGCTTTCAGCCTTCCTGAGGGTGATCGATGTAATAGGGCAAACCGACCCAACCTAGTATAGTCCCATGCTAGCGTACGCTTATAGTATTATGCAGGCTTATAGAGATTACGAGGGTTATAGGTGGCTAAAATACGACGAAGAGTACAGGGACAGGATGGAGGAGGATGCCTCACTTGGCTGGGGTTCAAAAGATGTTGACCTCTGATTGTACACCATGACCAACAGAGGGGCTTACACTAGCTCGCAAGTGCAGCCCTTTCAGCAAGCAGGTTTTGGGGGGCAAGGGAGGGCAACGTGTGTGCAGGAAGGGATTTGCTGGCGCTTTAACAAAACATCTTGCAATATACCAAATTGCAAATTCAAACACACCTGTACATGGTGCGGAGCCCCCCATGCTGCCAGTAAGTGCGGTAAGAAAGTCGCAGACAAGCAACCCACCCAACCGCTCTAGCACAGAGTCAGAAGGCCCCGACTCCGGTCAATTTGGATATGATGCGACCTTGGCTAGCACGATAACCTCGTAAAAAAGACGCCCAACTACTAGATGAAGGTTTCAGTCACGGTTTCCGAATACCTTACTACGAGACGGGGCATATCAGTGATGTTAAGAACTCCCTATCACTGAAGCGACTATACCCAGTCACGCAGGAGCAAATCGACAAGGAGGTTAAGTTGGGGAGGATAGTGGGCCCCTTCCAAACTAAGCCTTTTCAGAGATTCATAGTGTCCCCTTTAGCGATTATCCCCAAGAAGGAGCCCGGAAAATATAGACTCATCCACAACCTCTCCTACCTGGCAGGAGGGTCAGTGAATGATTTTCTTCCACCCAAAGCAGCGTCCATGCAATATGCTTCTTTTGACATGGTGGTACAGCTGCTGAGGCGAGCAGGACAGGGAGCACTTATGGCCAAGGCGGACATCGAGTCGGCGTTCCGGCTATTGTCTGTGCACCCAGACAATTTCCCCATACTGGGCTTTAAGTTTGGGGGACAATTCTATTACGATAAGTGCATGCCGATGGGCTGCTCAGTGTCCTGCTCACTCTTGAAATGCTTCAGCACGTTTCTACACTGGGCGTTAGTACAGGCCTCGCGAAGTAAGAACATCATTCACTACTTGGACGGCTTTCTATTTGTGGGTCCCGCGAGCAGCGAGATTTGCCAGTCCCTGCTCCACCATTTCAAGGCTTTAGCGGAAAGATTCGGTATCCCCCTGGCCCCCAAAAAAACATGGGGTCCGAGCACATGATTGGCATTATTGGGCATCGAGCTGGATTCTGTCGGCATGATGTCCAGACTCCCCCGAGACAAATTAGAGAAATTGAAAAGCCTCATAACGTGGGCCTTGGGCAAGGAGAAGGTTACACTTAAAGAAATGCAATCCCTAGTGGGTCACCTCAACTTCGCCTGTAGGGTAATAATCATGGGCAGAACTTTCCTACGCAAGCTGTCCAGCTCTATGTCAGGGGTCGATAGGCCGTGGCATCACATACGAATGACCAGGGCAATGAAAGATGACCTCAGAGTGTGGGATATGTTTTTGAACAATTTCAATGGCAGTGTGGTTTCGTTAGACGCCCCCATGACTAATACCGACTTACAGCTACATACAGATGCAGCTGGCGGTGTTGGTTTTGGGGCCTATTTCCAAGGAGCATGGTGCATGGGAGTGTGGCCTCAGGAGTGGATGATCCTTAGGAACATCACTTTCTTAGAACTGTTCCCGATAGTGGTAGCGGTTGCCATATGGAAGGAGAAACTGAGCAACAAAAGGGTAGTCTTTTGGACAGACAACAGGGCAGTGGTAGCCGTGATAAATAGGCAAGCGGCGCGCTGCCCGCGGGTGATAGACTTGATGAGAGAGCTAGTGCTGTTGTGTCTATTCAACAACATTTTGTTCCGCGCAAAGCACATACCAGGTGCAAGTAACGTAATAGCTGATGCTCTTTCTCGTTCCAAGTGGGAGCTGTTCCGGAAACTGGCGCCGCAAGCAGAGATGCAGGGAGAGAGTGTCCCCGAATACTTATGGAATTTCGGAGTACCGAAGCCTGGCAATTGTTGCGACACTCACTAGCACCAGGGACCTGGAGAGCATATACGTCAGGATTCGCAAAAGTCAGCTCCTTCTTACTGAGGCAGGGGTGGTGCAAGGACCCAGTACCCGAAAAACTGATAGTGGAATACATTTTATATGCGAAGCAGGCAGGTGGGTCACATGCGTCAGTAGCCAGTCATTTAACCGCCTTTTCATTTTTTGCAAAACTAGCAGGTTGGGAAGACACAAGGAAAAGTTTTCTGGTCAGAAAGCTATTGGAGGGTTGGAAACGTGAGCAAGGGGCCAGGCCAGACAAGAGATTCCCCATTACTCACAAAATGTTACTAGGGATATGGCACGCGCTAGCGAACGTGTGCAGTTCGCAGTATGAGGTCAAATTATTTCGAGCAGCCTTCTCAATTGCATTTTTCGGGGCCCTTAGGATATGCAAATTGATAGTCCCTTCCAAGAAGTCAAGGGAGGGATCTGGTCTCCTGCACAGTTGGGTTATGCTGGCCGGAAATTCCCTTCGGCTTGTAATTCATAGATCTAAGACAGATCAGATGGGAAAAGGGCAGGCGATCACCCTAATGCGGGTGGAGTCACTACAGACTTGCCCTATAATGAACATAAAGGACTACCTCGCAGTGAGGCCAAAGGGGGGGCGTGTCTTTCTTAATATACCAAGACGGCTCCCCTCTCACCCGGTTCCAATTCACGGCGGTATTGCAGAGATGTTTGCAGAAAGAGGGATAAAACCCAGATAATTTCAGGACACATTCATTTAGGATCGGGGCCGCTTCATGCGCAGCAGCGAAGGGATTCCCTCCAAAATCCATCAAGAAGCCAGGTAGATGGAAATCGGCAGCGTACAAGGCGTACATCAGGGAGGGATGGTCCAACGGCCCTCTAACGCTGACGACCAACATATATTTTATATTGCAGGGGTCGTCCAGGGGACAAAAAGTGTGTGGATTATTGGACATTCATTTATCAAATGGGCCACTCGCCGAGCAGAGGCAAGACCATATGGCACCCATTTAGGCTTAACCCCCAAGGGCTTTAGAATGCTCTGGATGGGGGTTGGAGGGATGAGATGGGCCCAGCTGATCCCATTCCTCCAGCACCGAGTGGCAGACTTAGCCCCCCCTCGCGCCATGGTGATACACCTGGGGGGCAATGACCTGGGAACGCAGTCTTGCATCGAATTGGTCCACGCAGCTAGGCAGGATTTGTCCGCACTATCACAGCTTTTTCCCCACACCCTCATGATCTGGTCAGACATAATCCCCAGATGGAGTCACAGAAAATGGAGACTTGTGGGGCAGGCCCAGAAGGAAGATGAACAGGCAGATAGCAACCTAGGTCATGAGAATTGGTGGCTTGCAGGCAACGCAAGCTTGGGCGGAAGAGATGTGTGAAGGTTCTTTTGGAAAGATGGGATGCACCTCTCTGAGATTGGCAATGATTTGTTCAACAATGACTTGCAGAGCATATTAGAGAATATAATTTTTGGCACAACTGGTCACAGTTGAAGGGTGGTGGCCTGGGGCAAGTCTTACTACCCCGGGCTGGTGGCGGGGTACCCAAGCCTGAGGGAATAAGCTAGGCAGCTGGGACAGCTGTGCTTACGGTTGAGCTCCCTTGCTGTGCGGCAGGGAGCTCTGTATATGGTTGGTCAGTCTTGCTAATGGCGGCGGACTGTGTGGGCTGTTAAGCTGGAAGCTTTTGGCTGGCTTGAGTATACCTAGTGCAAATTGGATGGTATGAAAATAAAGCTGCGGCCAGTTGTGCCATGATAATAAATGCATTGTCTCCTGATTTATTGCATCATCACAATTACTCAGCAGGCACGAGGGGTCTCGGCTGCCTATGCTAAAGCGAGGCGTAGTGCCCTCGGGTGCATGGAGCCAACCATAACATGGTGCCATGCCCCGACAGGCCTGCGCGATCGGGCCCAGCGGGGGGGGGGGGGGGGAGCTAAGGGGGGAAGGTTTCCCTACTGCCCTTGGTACCCCGCTGGGAGGGGAGAGGAAGAACGAGGGGGTTTTTAACCCCCGGGCCAAGCATTTATGTCGCAGCTTTGCGGGGTACCCAAGCCTGAGGGAATAAGCTAGGCAGCTGGGACAGCTGTGCTTACGGTTGAGCTCCCTTGCTGTGCGGCGGGGAGCTCTGTATATGGTTGGTCAGTCTTGCTAATGGCGGCGGACTGTGTGGGCTGTTAAGCTGGAAGGTTTTGGTTGGCTTGGGTATACCTAGTGCAAATTGGATGGTATGAAAATAAAGCTGCGGCCAAGTTGTGCCATGATAATAAATGCATTGTCTCCTGATTTATTGCATCATCACAATTACTCGGCAGGCACGAGGGGTCTCGGCTGCCTATATTATGGATAACTATTGACTGAAGAACCAGCAAGGGCAGGAGCAACTGGGGATCGCTCCTACCAGGAAGAGGTCACTAGACCACCAGTGCATTTAAAGATAGACCCAGGAAGGGCCTCCAGGTGGAAGAGGGGTGGGTAGCCGGCCCAGCAGGACAACAGCCAAGGAGAACTGGCTCTGGCTGTGATGGTGCTAGGAGTGGGGACAGGCAGAGAGTGGTCAGATGGGGGAGGATGAGAGTTTCAGTTTCCGCTGAAAATGTACTGGCATTTTCGGCCAAAACTGAAGCATGATGAAATGTGGATTTCAGGCCAGTTTTGGTGCTGAAATCAAAACGAAGACTAGAATTTGGTCGGCCAGTACCCATGTCTGTTTTAATCATCCCTTATTTGTCTTGTCTGTCTTAAATAGATTGTAAGCTGTGTACAACAGGGTCTGTCTTTTGCACGTTACATGTACAGCATTGCGAACATCTAGTAGCACTATAGAAATGGTAAGTTGTCATAGCCGTAAGCAGTTGCTGTTGAGGTTCTGCTTAGCAACATAGCAGGTATCATTTTCAAAGTGGCCTGCCGAGTTGTGTAGCCGCTGTCACTTGCAAATCCTTTTTCCACTTAAGAAAGGTACATACTTTGGCAAATGAGCTCGTCTTTATGCCTAGAGGAGCTGCACAATTTGCAGATGGACAATAGATGCTGCTAAGAGAGTTTTAACCTGTGGAAAACCTTTCAAAGTCGTGGTAACCACAGAGATTGCGTTTACAAATCTACATACGTTATAAGTGCAAATCCTCAAGTCTCCTGCCTTTGAAGAGCAAGGGGGAAACGAACATCCGGATGTTGTAACGATATCAGTGGTTTGAAAACTGCCCCATTCGTTACACCACATGGTTTCCATCTCATTCCACTTTGTAGTAGTTCACCGTTCAGGTCTAAGACTTTATTTTTTTCCTTCTTATGCTTACAGTTTAGTCAGAACCACTACTGGGATTCTGGCACCATGGCCTTTTTTTTTAAAGAGATCCGCCACCCCCACTGCTGCCAGTCCGATCGCTGCAGCTGTGGTCCAACTGCTGGGATCCACAGTCACACCAAGACTCTTCCTGAAATCCTGTATCAAGGGCTCTCAATCCAGCCACCAGAGGTCACCCTTACCCATCAATACAGCTCCCTTCCTCCCCCAGGGGCTGTGAAAATGCCTCTCACCCTGAGCTGACCAAGGCTGCAAATCAAACCAAGGACCCTCTACGTGGCACCGAGCCACCAGACAACCCCCAAACCTGGTTTCAAGTTGAGAAAACTTCAACTTGCACTTCCTGCCTGGCTGTTTTTAGATGTTTCTGATCAGTGTCTGTGAGGTTAAGTGAAGGTCAGTGAGAAACCCAGCCTGATTTCTGCTGTTAATTACAAAGTTTAACAAATTACAAAGTAGAGCAAATTACAGAACAATTTCCTAATGAAAATGACTCTCAACTCTCAAGCCTGACTGCTTGAGTGTGTCCTGAAGACCGAGTTGAGAATCCCTGGTCTAGAAGGTACCACGTACCTCACACTTTTGTCACTGCAGATTAACTAATGTTACTGTTGACTCAGATCCCTGTGTAATTATTTGGGTTGGTCATATCCTCTTGTCTTTACATGGCTGCAATTAACTCCTCTGACCATGTGTTAATGGAGTATCTGTGGGCTGCAAGGACGTCCCAAAATCTTTCTGCAGTTTTATTTTTTCGTGCCTGTGTCTTTGGTCTTGTGCGAGATCTTCAGAATTCATCTTTTTTGCAGACATGTTAGAAGAGCACAGCAGTGGCGTACCAAGGGCGGGGCGGTGGGGGCGGTCAGCCCCGGGTGCACGCTACTGGGGGGGGGGGGGGTGCCACACGCCTGTCGGCTCCACTGGTTCCCTGCTCCCTCTACCCTGGAACAGGTTACTTCCTGTTCCGGGGCAGAGGGAGCAGGGAGCCAGCGGAGCCAAGAGCCGTGCGGCTGCTCCCCGCAGCTAAAGATGCACCCGGGGGGGGGGGGGGGGGGGGGGGGTTGATGCGCCAGGGGGGGTCATTTCGCCAGGGGGGGTCGTGCTGCACCTGGGGGGGGGGGTGCATCAGCGATCCGCCCCGGGTGGCAGCCGACCTAGGATTGTCACTGGAGGCACAGTCCAGATTTTACCATTCGGGACTGATGGATCAGTTTGGGATTTTGGATTAAGATGTCCCAGAAGGAGCTGCTATTTATGGTCACCTTAATCTCACACTTTATTGATTTATATATTTTTCCTTTTTCCACATCAGGAGTGTACTACATAATCTTTCCAACGTGGCTCTCTCTTCCCTTTTTCCCTTGCTCTGCGTTCCTTCTTCTTTTCTCTTTTCTAATTATTTTATCCTTTCTTCTCTCTCTTCCCTTTCTCTGTATTCCTTCTTTCTTTCTCTTTTCTAATTCTGCTTTTATCCTTTCTTCTCTCTTCACTTTCTCCCTTGCTCTGCATTCCTTCTTCTTTTCATATTATCCTTTCTTCTCTCTCTTCACTTTCTCCCTTGCTCTATGTTTTTTCTTCCTTTCTCTTTTCTAATTCTACTTTTATCCTTTCTTCTCTCTCTTCACTTTCTCCCTTGCTCTATGTTCCTTCTTCCTTTTTCTTTTCTAATTCTACTTTTATCCTTTCTTCTCTCTTCACTGTCTCCTTTCTGTTTCTTCTTTATTTTTTTCTTGACCTTAGTTCCTTCTCTTTTCCCCTTCACCTTTCCTCTATGTCTTTCTTCTTCTCTATTTTCTTCTTGCCCTTTCTTCCATCTTCTCCCTCTATGACCCTTTCTCTCTCTTCGCTTCTTGTCCTTTGTCTATTCTTTCTCCTCCCCTTCTCCCTTCCTGTTTCCCTTCTTCTTTTCTCTTTATCCTTATCCTTTTCTTCTCTCTCCTTCCCAATCTGCCTTCCTCTGTGTTGTTTTCTTGTACTTGTGCTTTCGTTTCTCTCTTCTTTGTGACCCTTCTTCCTTTCTCTTTTTACTTGTCCTTAGTCCTTCTTTCTCCTTCCAAATTTGTCTTCCTCTATATTACTTATTCCTGTCTTTTCTTTTTTTCCTTTCTTCTTTCTCCTCCCTATCTGTGTCCCTTCATCCTTTTCTTTTCTTCTTATCCTTAGACCCTTCTCTCTCCCCCTTCTCCTTTCCTTTATGTCCTTACTTCTTCTCTCTTTCTTGTTTCTTCTTCTCTTCTTTATAAGTTTCTCTTTTTCCCTAGAGAGCTAATGAGAGAACACATTTTTTTCAGAGATACTCTCTTTCTACTCTCAGCACTCTATAGACAGCTCTTCTTTTTGGTGTTACTCTACAGGTAACACGCAGGTGTTGTTTTTATGGAACATGCACTGATATGTTGGTTTGCAAGGATGAAGCACAGAGCAGAGAGAAGAAAAATGTCCTTACCTTGGGGCATCAAAGCTATCGTAAGAGCCCACAGTATAATGTCTGAACAAACGCTTGGCTTTGTCACTTCGATTCTCTGACAAAAGAGTAGAAAAGGTTGATAAGAAATGAAAAGCAGCTTCATGCTCTAGCCCTACTCTTAAGCTATAGGGAATGGCAGTCACTGGATGATTCTGCTAAAGATGTATCTGATAGATACAGATGAGGATGATGATGGTGTCAGTGGGTGATAATGCGGATGAAGATAAGATCTCTGGTAGATACAGATGAGGATAGTGATGTCAATGGGTAACGTTGACAATGAAGGTGAGGTCTCTGGTAGATTGAACAACCACCCGGAAATCATATGCACTCAACATCAGATTCAGTTTCAACACCATCCGTAAATTATAAAACACTGAACGAACTGCCTAACTCCTTAAGGGATAAACTACCATCTAAAATCATCCCAAGATTTTGATTCTCTGACAAAAAAGGTTGATAAGAAATAGAGTAACTTTATGCTCTATCCCTGTTTTTACGCTATAGAGAATGGCTCTGGTAGATACGGATGAGGATGATGATGGTTTCAGTGGGTGATACTGGTGATGAAGGTTGGTAGATACAGATAAGGATAGTGATGTCAACGGGTAATGTTGGTGATGAAGGTCTCCTGTTCACACAATTTCAGGTGGTTGATGTTTCTGCAGTGAAGAATGTTGTGCATGGTTTGAAGCCCACAAAATTGGTAAAATCCATGTTCTTCCCTGATTGTGAAACAACTTGCAGAATATGTTGCTCCATCTATTTGTTGTGAATTTATAGGGATTTTCCCTACTGCCCTGAAACTACTGACTAAAACCTTTGTTGAAAACTGCTTCATTGGATCTGGAAGAGCTGTGTAATTATAGGCCAAGATCGGTGCTTCCAATATTAGGTAAAGTGATTGAGAAGGTAGTATTGCAGCAGTTGGAAGAGTTTGTTGGCCAGGCTCAGGGGCTGGAGCCATTTCAGTATGGGTTTAGGCGAGGGCATAGTGTGGAAACACTTTTAAAGTCAACTGTAGATGAGATTCATAGAGGTATATTGTCTTATGTCATTGAACATCTCCTCGACCTTTGACATGATTAATGTGACATTGTTGTTAGCTAAATCGTTCTGTCTGGGGGTGCGGGGAACAGTGTATGAGTGGTTTAAATCTTATTTGAGCGGAAGAACAATGTAGGTGCATGTGAAGGATGAAGTGTATTCAGTATATCCAGTTCTGATAGGGATTCCTCAGGGGTCTGCTCTTTCGGCGCTGTTGTTTAACATCTATATGTCAAATTTGGGAGCAGTATTTGGTAAACTGAATATTAGCCGCAGAATGTATGCAGATGATATTCAGGGTTTTTTCCCCCGTTACATCAGCGGAAGGAATGGCTGGGAAGATTGTGTGGCACAAATGAGTTGTGAGATGTAGGAAAATAAGTTATTATTAAATGTATCAAAGTTGTGATAAGTCGTCCGACAATGTCACCTTTTGAGAGTTGTGTGCTAGACAGGAGTGTTGGCCCTATGAGGAAACAAATAAGAAGTCTTGGGGTGAATTTAGATGGTAATTTATCCTGTAAGGAGCAAGTTAGTCAGTTTGTTCAATGTTTTATAATTTACGGACGGTGTTGAAACTGAAACTGAGTGCATATGATTTCCGGGTGGGTGTTCAATCATTGATTTTGTCAAAATTGGATTACTTTATATTTAGGATTCGCTAAAACACGATGCAGGGCTTTGAAGGTAATCCAAAATGCTGCTGTGTGGTTAATCACGGGGGTGTCTAAGTTCAAACATGTTACACTAGTATTGAAGAGTCTTCACTGGTTACCAGTTCAGTATCGTATTCACACAAATGTTGACTCTGGTTTATCAAGTACTGTTTGCAGTGGCTCCTCAGTATTTGGGTCACGTAATACAGCCTCAGTATTTGGGTCACGTAATACAGTGCAACATTTTGCCCTGTAATTTGCTATCTGACAATGACAGATGTCTTGTGGAATCAGCTCTTAATATCATTCATCATGTCAGCATCTTCTTTTCTGTAGTAGGACCATTACTATGGAATAAGTTTTCAGGGAACCTAAATTTTTGTTCAACTCTGCAACAGTTTAAAAATATTTTTAAAACTTATTTGTTTCTGCAGGCTTTTTCCACTATGTAAATGATTTTTGGGGGGAATGATGTGACATCGGGAAATTATTGTGATTGAGAAAGGCAGAGAGCACTGACACCAGATTCTTTTAAGATATGTATTATTTTGGGGTTTTTGTGTGTGTGTGAGTGTGTTTTTGATGTTTTTATTGAGTTATGTATATTTGTAAGCAGAGTAAGTTTCATAAATAAATAAAAGATTATATCAGTGGGTGATGCTGGTGATGAAGGTGAGGTCGCTGGTTGACAGAAATGAGAATGATCCTGGTGATGATAATGCACCCAACGAGGCTTGAAATCCTGTCATCACATGACCAGGTTATGCAAACCTCTCCCGTGTTTTACTGAGCACCCTTCCATGTCTTTAGAAACTCTGCTATACGCCACTAGATGTCAGCAAAGCCTCAGCCTTCCCAACACAACACAATGCAAAATGCTCTAGGGATCATTCTGCAGTAACATAAACTACTTGTTTTCCACAACGAAAATGCATGAGATCTAGATACATGTGCTGCTTCCACTGGATGAAAATCTCTCTCAGACATATTGTAGATACCTGAAAAAAAACTCTCAGATATCGCTCCCTCTGTCGAAGTGTCAACACAGAATCACCAAGGCATGTTGCCAAGCTTGTGCTATTGGGGTCCTTGACTCTTATTGTGTAATGGCTCCTGGGTTTCCTGACTATGTCATCCAAGAGGTAAAAGACCATTTTAAAAGCCAGAAGAAATAAACCTCTGAACTGGAACCAATGAAGAACTTTGCCTTACCTTGTTTCCCATCCTGTGTTTTTACAGGAATTTCCTCCACGTGATCCGAAGGGAACCAGCCTACACGACCTTTCACACTGCCTTCCCAGAATCCTCCTTCCCCAACACTGATAACTGCAGAGCATAAAACACTCAGATTAGAAGATGCATCTCAGAGCTGTTAAACCCCAGAGACACCAGGGCACCTCCTGAAGCCCCTGCTCCAGGTCCAGGGTCTAGCTGTATGCATTCCTCCCCAATAGATAACAAGATTCAGATCAGAAGATGCATCTCCAGACACCAGGGCACCTCCTGAAGCCCCTGCTCCAGGTCCAGGGTCTAGCTGTATGCATTCCTCCCCAATAGATAACAAGATTCAGATCAGAAGATGCATCTCAAGACACCAGGGCACCTCCTGAAGCCCCTGCTCCAGGTCCAGGGTCTAGCTGTATGCATTCCTCCCCAATAGATAACAAGATTCAGATCAGAAGATGCATCTCCAGACACCAGGGCACCTCCTGAAGCCCCTGCTCCAGGTCCAGGGTCTAGCTGTATGCATTCCTCCCCAATAGATAACAAGATTCAGATCAGAAGGTGCATCTCCAAACCCCAGAGGAACCAGGGCACCTCCTGAAGCCCCTGCTGCAGATCCAGGGTCTGGGATGCTAGCTTCTCCCACTCTTTAATTAGAGAGCAAACAGTGCTGGGTTTCACCACTCCATGCACACCTTTGGAACGGGGTGAGGAGAGTTATCTACTGCATATTAGAATGAAATAATTCTCACCTTTTTATGACAACCCAGGTAAATCCCCTAGGCTGAAAAATGCCCAAACCTCTGTGTGCCACTTGCTTAGTCAGGCAGGGTAGCTCTCAATATGTAACTGAAAAGCTCTTCCAACATATCCTTCATCAGAACACGCTAAGGGTTTTCCTTCAATTTTCCATTAAGGCTCTATACACCTGGCACAGCAGCAGCAAATCAAACACCTTTCTGTTCAGCTGGCCCCCTGGGGCAATAGGCAAGGGTGATACAAGTGCACATGTCAGTGCTAGGGGGGCATCACAACCCCTCATGACACAGCAGAAGAGGCTGGGCCTACCTGTCAACTTCTCCCCTTTGCTGAGAGAAAGTTCTCCGTCTGCCTGTGCCTGGTACGGTTTCACAACCATAAAAGTTCGCCCAGGAACTGCCGAATACAGCTTGCGTTTCCCACGGTTACTGAGCGTCCCGCTGCCCGCTGTGTCCTTTGTATATCCACCAGAACTGTGAACAAAGAGCAGAGAGAGAGAGAGGTCACCAGGAGTCCACTGAAGGACCAATTCTTAAAAGTCTGGCCTTAAGCATCGAAATCTGAACATTCAGCATCTACGGACTTGCACAGTTCTTATATGCATTAAACTCCTAAACTTCAGTCCCAGCGACTCAGACTCAGATTAGAGCTTATTTTCACTAGAACATGTGTAAAGTGACCCCAGACCCTCCTATAATAGACTATTTACACATCTCAAAATTTATCCCATTTAGACGGATAATTTTTCAATGCCTCAAAAACAAAACTCGGTCTGATTTATGCTGCAGGATCATTTCTGTGTATGAATTCCAATTTACAGGAAACAAACTGAAATAACCCACAAGAAAAGATGATACGTTTTTTTAATCGGACTAACAATAGACATTGAGGTACCTACCTATTCAAAGCGATTTAAAAGGCCAGAAACAGCTTCTGACCATTTAAATTGCTTGTCCAGGGCTTAACTGGACATATTGAGCGGTACTTCATTGGACAGCATCATTCAAAATGACTGGTAAGCGGCTAAGCCAGGACCAACAGTTTTGTGGGCTTCCCTGGACGGAATCATCACTTAGCTGGTTGAGTAATGACATTCAACTCTTAAACGACTACAATAACCGCATAACAAGGACCCATAAAATACATAGTGTCAGACCGCTCAAAACACAGCAGCTAGACTTATCTTTGGAAAAACGCGATTTGAAAACACAAAACCCCTCTGGCTCCCAATCAAAGAACGCATTGCTTTCAAAATCTGCACTCTGGTTCACAAAAATTATCTACGGTGAAACCCCGGGATACATGACAGACCTGATCGACCTACCAACTAGAAACACATCCGAATCAACACGAACATACCTAAATCTGTACTACCCAAGCTGCAAAGGACTCAAATACAAATCAACTTACACATCCAGTTTCTCCTACATAAGCACACAACTGTGGAATGCATTACCAAAAGCCTTGAAAACTGCGTACGACCACCTAAACTTCCGGAAAAAAATAAAAACTAACCTGTTGAAAAAGGCATACCTACCAATCCAACATAAATGTCTGATCTCTGCAATACAACAAAACTAAAGTACGTAATGGACATAACACAACTCTTCCGTTGTACGATTCCCTAATGTGGCTGTGCCACATGAACTTTAGCTTACCACAATATCACTTTGTATTTGTTTACACCGGAGTCTGCAAACGCCTCTCCGGTACTATGTAAGCCATATTGAGCCTACAAATAGGTGGGAAAATGTGGGATACAAATGTAACAAATAAATAAATAAATAAATGTCGGCAGATAAAGACCCTCCCGGTCCATCCAGTCTACCTAACAAGGAGGCCAGAGTTGAATCTGGCAGTCAGCACAGGTTCCATTTCTTCATGATTAAACACTGGGATATTTCATCTCTCTCTCTCCCTGCTAATTTTGGGGCACGGTCAGTAGAAGTCTACCCGGCACCAATCATTCCACCCAGCTACTAGAGTTGCTGTTGAAACTCACTCCAGCCTCGATCCTTGATACAGTCCTACCTTTATGCTATTCTTCACAGCTGGTTAAGTCCTGGATATCACTTTTCACAGGCTATGTTTTTGACACCTGCGATTACCCAGAAATTCAATGCCAGAAATTGGACATGATCAGCCCTGAATTTCCGGGGATAACGCTGGCAGCGGTCGGCAAAATGCGGGATGCCACCAGCTGCAAAATTTATCCATTTAAGTCTAGAATTCAAAGGTCAGATCCTTCTTTCAAAGCTCAGGAAAGAGCAAAAGATAATAATAACAGAATATTTAAGTGAAACTTAAAAGCATTCCAGTGATAACAGCATCATAGAAAGGGGCGGTGTTAATACCACGACAAACCCCTGAAATAAACTCAGCTTTGCAGTAGCTTAGAAGAACACCAATAACACAACAAAACCCTGAAATAAACTCAGTTTTAAAGTAACTTAAAAGAACAGTAATAACACAGCAAACCCCTGAAATATATTCAGCTTTGAAGTAGCTTACAGGACTGGTTATAACACAACAAATCCCTAAAATAAGTTCAGCTTTACAGTAGCTTAGAGGAACTGTTATAACACAACAAACCCCTGAAATAAACTCATCTTTATAGTAGTTTAGAAAACTGGTTATAGCACAACAAACCTCTGTAATAAACTCAGTTTACAGTAGCTTAGAGAAATAACTCAACAAACCCTTGCAATAAACTCAGCTTTAATGTAGGTTACAGAAGTGATAACACAACAAGCCCCTGAAATAAACTCTGCTTTACAGTAGCTTAGAGGATCTGTTATAACACAAGAAACCCCTGAAATAAACTCAGCTTTACAATAGCTTAGAGGATCTGTTATAACACAACAAACTCCTGAAATAAACTCAGCTAGCTTTACAATAGCTTAGAGGATCTGTTATAACACAACAAACCCCTGAAATAAACTCAGCTTTACAGTAGCCTAGAGGAAATTTTATAGCAGAACCCCTGAAATAAACTCAGCTAGTAAGCTTTGCATTAACAGAGGATAGACTCAGGAGTAGTCTAGGGAAATATTTAATTGTGAAAGTGTGCTGTGTGCCTGGAGTAGAGATGTAGAGAAGAATTCAATAAATCATTGGAGAAGTAGAATATATCTTTGGGGGAGGAAGGGATGGTATGGATAGGCAGTCTGGATAGGCTGGTCTTCATCTGCTGTTATTTACTATGTTTTAATGTGTATTTGCGATTTACCCATGGCCCATAATTTCTATGGAGAATTTAACTCTACCAACATGGGTAAATCCCATTTATGTGTGTGTGTTGCTTTTCTAACTGGTGAGCTCCTCAATAGAATTTGTAGATGTACGTGAAGTTCACACCATGCTCAAATGTACCCCCACTTCAAAGGGCAGCTCATTTGGTCAAATAATGTGTGCAAAGCATGTGAAATATTTTTAACCCAACCCTTTACTGATAAGAAATAATCCAAGGGAATATGCAACACAAGCTACTCTCGAGTGCTCTGCCCATCCCACCAGATACTCCTCTGTGTTTAGTAATAACCTCTAGTGAGAAGTGACGTAGGCCTCTCTAAACATTGCAGTACCTGGGACGTCCCCGCGGCTGTTTCTTCACATCCTCAGCATGGCGTCCTCTGGACGGGGAACGACTTCGGGCTCCCCGGGGGCTGCTGGAGCTACGAGCACTGCCCGTACTAATCTTATGGCCCTGTAGGGTGACCGTGTTAGTGGTAGGAGAAGAGTAGACCATCCAGTCGGGCAGAGCCAAGCTGTTATCACTATTGGCACGAAGGAGGACATTGGGGACACCCAGAGCTTTCCCACCATTTCGGGAATGGGATGCATAGCATGGAGACTCCTGAAAGGGAACTTTAAACAAAGAGGACATGAGATCCAGAGACAGAGTGATTCGAGGCCTACAACACATCCCACAATACACAGGTATCCTGCTCGGTATGGAGTGTAGGATGGAAGCAGGAAGAATCGAGCGTCATGAAAAAGGAGTTGGAATAAGCACTGTGGATCCCTAGAGAACAAGAGGAAGGAAATCAAGAGCAGAGCACCTCAGCTCAAAACAGCAGTGAAATGACTGCTGTGCTGACCCTAAGAAACCTGCACTGCAGGGAAGATACAACCCCCAAAATAAAAGCAGTCGGAAATGCCACGTCAGTTCATGTGAAGGAAGGGACGGTGCTGTCAGCCGTGCGTCGTCCCATGCAGAGGAACTGCCAGACTGTCTCATGAAATTGGTGGTCATTGTGTCATGGTCCCCTGCAGGTCAAAGCACTACAAGTCAACAAGTGTGCAGAAGGGTTAGAGTCAGTGATAGTCTTGGCAGGGAGCGGGCAAGTGCCTGCTGGGGTCTGGTGGAGGGGAGGAGAGACAGCTTGCAGCTACACCATGGGTATACACAGTGGAGGGAGCAGAGACCAGCTGGGGTTCACACCTAGCTGCTTAGGTGCAGTTCAAAAGTTGGCTGAAATAAACGTCTAACAGCTCCTTGAAAGTTGAGCCCTACAATGTCCTGCACTCTGGTCACACCGAGAGACACATATAAGAAAATAAATGCATTAAATTATAAAAAATACTTACCAACATCTGTATCCCTGTGACTCTTTATTAATTCTCCCAGCTCAAAGTTCCCCGAGATAACAGCAACCTACATTATCAAAGAGACAGCCCAAGTGAGAGAGAAAGCTCGATAAACAGCAAGAGATAGGCAGATAAAGAGAAAGTGTGTCAGTAAGAGAAAGACAGCCCAAGAAAGAGCGAGAGAGACCGTGCCAAGCAGAGTTATAGTGAGGGAGAGACAGCCCAAGAAACAATGAGATGGAGATTGTTAACGAGAGAGACCATGCTAAGCACAGACAGAAAGCAGGGCAGATTATTATTGCTATGATTGTAAATTATGATTCTTATTATAGTTATTATGATTCTCATGATTAGCATTATTATTGTGATTATTGCTATTATTTTTATTATGATTGTGGTTATTATGATAGTTGTGATTATGTTATTATTATTATTATATTATTGTTGTTGTTATGATTATTGTTACTATTATTAATATTATGTGCATATAGTGGCAGTGTAATCAGCATGCCCGCAGCAAAGACATCGGCTCTATGAAGTGTGCCACCCCAGCATCCAGCCAGGTCAGCGGACAGGAGTCAGCAGGGCTGGCTTCGGGGTTTGTGCACAATGTACCTCCAGTTCAGCAGCTTAGAGAGTGAGAGGGATGAAAGAGGGAGACTTGATGGACATGGGGAGAGGAGGGGAAAATTGTTGGACATAAGGGTGGAGAGGAGGGTGAAAGGGGTGAGTCACAGACACACACACACACACAGAGCTTCCCTTTCTGTCACGACATACACAGCTTCCCTCTCCCACAGACAGACAGATAGACACACACACAACTTCTCTGTCTCATACATATTCACACCAGTGGCGTAGCCAGAAGTAAATTTTTGGGTGGGCCAACAGGTTGGATGGGTGGGCACTAGACAGTGGTGTGCTGGTAAATGTTTAACAACAGGCTCTCTCCCCAGTCCACCTCTGGGCCCCCCCCCCCCCCCGTCCACCTGTGCACCTCCCCTCAAAATTGCAGAGCTGGCTATAGCTGGGGAGAGAGCCTGGGGGGGGGGGGGGGGGGGGAGGTAATGCATTACTCTCTCCAGGAAAAAAAAAATTAAATGATCCCAGGTTCCAATCTAATTCATGTTTATTGTGGGATAAAATGCCATAAATAAGTAAATAAATATAAACTTTTAATGTTGAGCACCTGATTCTCAAAGTGGACATATTCCAAACACTAAAATGAAAATAAAGTGATTTTTTTTCTACCTTTGTTGTCTGGTGACTGTTTTTCTGATCATGCTGGCCCAGTATCCGATTCTGCTGCTATCTGTCCTCTTAACTCCGTTTCCAGGGCTTCCTTTCCATTTATTTCTTTACTTTCCGCCTTTCTTCTTCATTTCTTGCCCTACATCCTTAAGTAAAAGCTGGGTCCTCTGCAGACGACTGTCCAGTGGATCCAGCTTCTGCCTATTTTCTTCATCTATGTGCAGTTTTTCTCCTCTCTTCCTTTTCCCTCATCTCTTCTATTCGCCTTCCTCACTCTTCCATCCCCTCCATCCATGTCCAGCATTTCTTCTCTCTCCCTTCCCTCTCCTCCATCCATGTCCAGCAACCCTCCTCTCCCCTGCCCTTCCCTCCATCCATCCATGCCAGCAACCCTGCTCTCCCCTGCCCTTCCGTCCATCCATCCATGCCCAGCAACCCTC
The DNA here is from genome assembly GCF_901765095.1 of Microcaecilia unicolor. Lineage (NCBI taxonomy): Eukaryota > Metazoa > Chordata > Amphibia > Gymnophiona > Siphonopidae > Microcaecilia > Microcaecilia unicolor. The sequence goes on along the minus strand of NC_044033.1, from coordinate 257,176,667 downwards.
CTCTCTCCTCCATCCACCATGTCCAGCAACTCTCCTCTCCCCTCCATCCATCCATACCCAACAATTCTCATCTCTGCCCTGCCCCTATCCATTCATACCCAGCATTTCGGTTCTTGCCCCGCCCCCTTCTATCCATCCATACCCAGCAATTCTGTTCTTGCCCCTGCCCCCCTCTATCTATCCATACCCAGCAATTCTATTTTCTCCCCTGTCCCCTCCCTCCAGCCATCAGCGATTCTCCTCTCTCCCCTGCAATTCCCTCCGGGCTCCATCCTTCCCTCCCATTCAATTCCACCTGCCCGCCCTCTTCTCCCCCCAAAAATTTACAGTGGGAGCAGGCTGAGCTCCTGCATCTGCCTCCCTCTCCCAGACGCTGCCTACCGCCGCCACGATCGCAGGATCTACCTCCCTCCATCTCTCAGCACTCATCAGCAGCAGCGCCGGTAGCGAATCATACACGCTGCCTTCTTCTAACCCGGAAGCGTCTTCTCTGCCGCGTTCCGCCCCCATTATCAGAACTTCCTGTTTCTGCTGGGGCTGGACGCGGCAAAGAAGACGCTTCCGGGTTAGAAGAAAGCAGTGTGTATGATTCGCTACCGGCGCTGCTGCTGATGATGAGTGGCAGTGCTGAGAGACGGAGGGAGGTAGATCCTGGCGGCGGTAGGCACCGTCTGGGAGAGGGAGGCAGATGCAGGAACGGAGCTCAGCCTGCTCCTTCCGCTCCGCTGCCTCCACTGCTGGGTGGTCCTGAACCCAAACTGGGTGGGCCTAGGCCCACCCAGGCCCACCCGTGGCTACGCCCCTGATTCACACAGGAAGTAGCAGCAGTAATGCCTGCAGACAGCTGCCGTGTTTATCTGTGCACATTGACATTGGGTTACCTGAAACGCAGTCTGCCCGCTGTGGTTCTTGATTTCTCGGTTAGCCCCACGGTACAGCAGGATTCGGGCGCTGCCCTCCTAGAGAACAAGAAACAAATCAAATTGGGTAAACCAGTGCACCCTCTCCCCTATCACCAAAGCCTCTGTCCCTCTCTTCCCTGCCCAACCCCCCTATTCTCCAACTCTTCTGCTCTGATACAGTGTCATTTCTGTCCAACCCACTCACCAAATGCATTTGTCATCTAAGAGATAATGACCAGCAAGAACCCACTCCTATGAGGTCCAAAACCCGCCAATCCCCTGCCCCTCTGAGTCCCAAAGCCCACCGCTGCCCGACCCCTATAGACCCTGAGTATTTGAGATCTCACACCAGCTGGTTTACCTCATCCTTGGCACATGATTTTATAGCTCAGTAATTACAAGAAAACTCCAGAAAGGCCTGTGTGAAGCTGATTTTGTTCTTTTAAGCCGGGTGTCCATAAAACATCTTCCCTCACAGAGATGCCCACGTATGAACTTACAGCTGTTCTGAGGAAGGAAAGTCTAAGCGTGTTCTGCATAGGTGAACCACTGCACGTGCCTCTATTCCTCCCCAAACACAAGTGCACAGATAGCGTGAAAGCAGGCATGCACTTTTTACACATGAACACCAGTCACCCTTGAAAGCATGTAAAACAGACCTTACACACCAGAAAAGCTTCACAGAATTAACCCTTAAAAGGCTGCAGATCCGGCCTGTCCCTCCTAGCTCATGTCACTCACCTTGTTGTAAAGGGCACATATGTGGAGAGCCGTGTTCCCCGACGCATTCTGCGCAGCCGGATCTGCGCCATAGAACAGCAGGTGTTCGAGGTGCTGTGTGTGTCCATGCTGACAGGCCTTGGGGGGGGGGGAGAAAGACAGCTTATTCACCCCCAGAATAACTGTACGTTAGAAATAGTGAAGGGATAAAGATGACTGACAGCAAAGGTTAATCAGAAACAGCAGCAGAAATTTCACTGACAGCGGAGAGAGAGAGAGAGCCAGGTACCTGGAGAATGACATCACCCACGTTCACATCACTTCCGTGCTGATGATGTCACACGTAACCTGCCTACTGGTGAGAGGCTGTGACTCAGACAGTGCACACACCCAGCTAGGTACTTAGCCTCTTATGGCTCACCCTCCCTCCCGCTCCCCTGTAGAGATACACAAGCAGCAGAAAGCAAAGGGGGAAGAAGAGAAGACAGCGAGGAAGGGGAGGCGGGGAAGGGACAGCGCAATGGAGGAGGCCACTAACCTGGTGGATCTCCTGCCATCCATTCTCATCCGTGGTGCCTATGTGGGCTCTGTTATAGAGCAGTAACTCACAGCAGCGGGGATCACCCCCCACCATGGCAGTGTGATAAAGAGGTGTCAGACCCCGACGGTCTTTGTAATTTGGGGATCCTCCAAGGTCCAGAAGTGCCTGTTGGGTTACAGCAGTTTCATTAGTGTCCAGACACACTCAAACATCCCAGACTGTCGACACCCCCCCTCCAACTCCCAAAAGCATGCTGAAACCAAGCTCTGAAGACTGGACCAGTGGTTCAGATGTGCCAGGCACACGACCTGGGTTCAAATCCCAGGACCTGCCCAAGCCCCCAAATCACAGCCCCCAAAGAGGGAAGGAACTTCACCCTTGTCATTCGGAGGCAACAGGGGGAGGGTAATTATATAAGAGGCACATATTTTCAGGGACCACGAAGGCACCTATTTTAGTAGAAAATTAGACTACCACCTTCAAATACCTGTGTGTGGTGCAGACAGGAGTGTTGATTCCTATGATATGAACAGGACCAGGGCACCGCTGAGCATCACAAACAGCACCGGGCCTCCCCCTCCCCCATGAGTCCTGCATTCTCATCTATCTGTGCAGGAGGCTTAGAAGAAACTCATCTTTATGTGAACAAATTTCCTGGCAGGCGGAGAACCTCGATACTTCCCATATCACGTATGAGCCCGCCTCAGAGCACACGTGTCTCTCCCTCTGAGTCTTACCATGAGGGCACCGTAGTGCCTGCTGCACACTGCTTTGTGCAGGGCTGTCATGCCATCCCTCGCTCTGAAGTCGATATGGGCACCACCCAGGCACAGCGTCCGGACGACATCAATGGAGGCTTCCAGCTGTGCTGCCAGTGTCAGTGGGGTCTCTGCAGAGAAAGAGACCTTGATGGAGGGCTGCCTTGATCACCTGACACATCCTGAAGGGCTCTCAGCTACCCAACACTATTGGGTTGAACTGCATGAGGTACCCCATGAGGTAGAACTGTAGTATCTGCACCTTCCTCCCCTCCCCAAAAATACCACCCCAAAACTATTCCCCCACCCTCCTCTTTCATATCATCCCGTTCACTTGTCTCACATCTCCCCCTTAACACCCACCACCCTCCTCTCTCACCTCCTCCCTTAACACCCACCACCCTCCTCCTCTCACATCTCCCCCTTAACACCCACCACCCTCCTCTCTCACATCTCCCCCTTAACACCCACCACCCTCCTCTCTCACCTCCTCCCTTAACACCCACCACCCTCCTCTCTCACCTCCCCATTAACACCCACCACCCTCCTCTCTCACCTCCTCCCTTAACACCCACCACCCTCCTCCTCTCACATCTCCCCCTTAACACCCACCACCCTCCTCTCTCACCTCCCCATTAACACCCACCACCCTCCTCTCACATCTCCCCCTTAACACCCACCACCTTCTTCCTCTCTCACCTCCTCCCTTAACACCCACCACCCTCCTCTCTTACCTCCTCCCTTAACACCCACCACCCTCCTCCTCTCTCACATCTCCCCCTTAACACCCACCACCCTCCTGTCTCACCTCCTCCCTTAACACCCACCACCCTCCTCTCTTACATCTCCCCCACCACCACCACCACCCACCTACCTCCCTGTCACACATTACCCTCTTCTTGCCAGTCTGCTCCTTCATACCTTCTCCCCAGCACCCACCTCCACTCTCTGAGTCCTGGTAATTGGGATCCAGTCCCTTGTCCAGCAGTCTGGACACTTTGTCTGTGACACTGTGCTGAACATACTCAAGGAACTTCTTCAGACTGGCCTGTGGTGGGTGAAAGAGAAACAGCAGAATCAAGGCTGGGGCAGTGACACTAGTGAACCCTGAGCTAATGCCACATATCCACTAACACACTCTGCAAGAGATGGCCTAGTCCCCACCAAAGAACCCATCAAGCCGCAAGTTTCCGGACATCGCAGGAGTCCTCGATCCATGAATGTCCCACCACATTGCCACATCAACCTCCCCTCCTGGTCTCAGATAACACAGGTCCTAAAATCTGGAGGAAAGTAGCATGATTAACCCTTCACTGCACTCCCCACACACCCCTCTCCCTCATCCAGTATCACATTTATCTGCCCTCCTCATGAGTTCCACATCCCCATCGTCGAAAACAAAGTCCAGGACTATCCCGATTCAAGCAGCCAAAATCAGTGATTCGGCTCCTTCCGGTGAGTCCCATATGTGTATCATACCACGGACTGGCAGAGCAAGAGACACTACTATACAGCACAGACTGACACGACACGACATGGGACGCTACCATACAGCACAGACCAACAACACAAGACAACACGTGACAAGAGCCATACAGCACAGGCTGACATGAGACAACACGTGACAAGAGCCAAACAGCACAATATGACAACATCACAAGATAACATGGGACAGAACCATACAGCACATACTAACAACACATGACAAGAGCCATACAGCACAGACTGACAACACAACACAGGACACTATCATACAGCACAGACTGACAACATGTGACAGCCATACAGCACTGTACAGCGCTGTGTAACCCGAGTAGCGCTTTAGAAATGTTAAGTAGTAGTAGTAGTAGCCATACAGCACAATATGAGAACACCACAAGACAAAATGGGACAGGACTTAAGTACATAAGTATTGCCACACTGGGACAGACCAAAGGTCCATCAAGCTCAGCATCCTGTTTCCAACAGTGGCCAATCCAGGTCACAAATACCCGGCAAGCTTCCAAAAAAAGCTCAATACATTTTATGCTGCTTATCCCAGAAATAAGCAGTGGATTTTCTCCAAGTCAATTTAATAATGGTCTATGGACTTTTCCTTTAGGAAGCCGTCCAGACCCTTTTTAAACCCCACTAAGCTAACCGCCTTTACCACATTCTCTGGCAATGAATTCCAGAGTTTAATTACACGTTGAGTGAAGAAAAAGTTTCTCCAATTCGTTTTAAATTTACTACTTTGTAGCTTCATTGAATTATTATTATTATTTATTGCATTTGTATCCCACATTTTCCCACCTATTTGCAGGCTCAATGTGGCTTACAGAGTTTGGTTATGACATAATCATTCCATGATATCAGATACAATTAGTAATGTCCTAGTATTTTTTGGAAAGAGTAAACAGACGCTTCACGTCTACCCTTTCCACTCCACTCATTATTTTATAGACTTCTATCATATCTCCTCTCAGCCGCCTTTTCTCCAAGCTGAAGAGCCCTAGCCGCTTCAGCCTTTCCTCATAGGGAAGTCGTCCCATCCCCTTTATCATTTTCATCGCCCTTCTCTGCACCTTTTCTAATTCCACTATATCTTTCTTGAGATGCAGCAACCAAAATTGAACACAATATTCAAGGTGTGGTCGCACCATGGACCATACAGCACAGACTGACACAACAGGGAACATGGGAAACTACCATACAGCACCATACATAAACCTCACAATCTCTCCCTGTTATACTCGAGAACCAGCAACAGTAAATGAGATGGAAAGAGTAACGGAGTCAGAAAATTCCTGCCCATTTGCCCATGATTTCACGTTTCACACACCCCCTGTAGTGGGGCTCATCCCCTGCACCATTTCACAGGCTTTGCTTCACCTCTGCAGTCCCTCACCTTTGTGTGCAGTTTCGCTAGTTGCTTCTCATCCAGATTCGCCTGCTTGTATACCCGGGTCTTGTAACGAAACTGTAGAGAAAGGGGAAAAGACAGTGTCAGCACACGAGGATCCAGGGGCTTAGCCAGACCTCGATGGGAGGGGGGTCCAGATCCCAAGGTGGGGGAACACATTTTAGCCCGCCTCCGCCAGGTACCTTTGCTGGCAAGAATCCCCAACCCCCGCCAGCCTTAGTCTTCTTCCGCGCCGGTCTCTGGCGCATTCGCTGATCTGTGCTGTGAGTCTTGACTGACGTCCTGCAGGTCCACGTGCAGGGCGTCAGTCAGGACTCATAGCACAGATCAGCGAACGGAAGACTAAGGCTGGCGGGGGTGCAAAGGTACCTGGCGGTGGTTTGAGTCGAAAGCGGTGGGGGGGTCGAAAGTAGAGGGGGCCAGGGCTAAATCTGTGGGGGCCCATGCCCCCATGGCCCCACCTAGCTACGCCCCTGGGAGGATCGGATAACACGGCCTGGCTCCGTCTGTGGATTATAATGCGCAGAAATCGGTGAAATTAAAAAAAATAATTTACAGCCCAAAATTCGGTGACACAACCTGTGTAGTGCCAGGATGATTCAGAGGCAGAGACAGGAGTTACCCGGTTACTGGTGATGTAACTATCCGGATTAAGTTAGGATGCAAAAAGACTATCCTAACCGTGTCCACGTATCAGTCCGATTATCACTGGGTCCCCAAATAAGTGATGACAACCATTTTATACCCAAATATCAGCACAGACTGACACTAAATATGTGGGTATAAAAAAGCGCTGACCGCAAAAATATCACCCGCCCCCCAAAATAGACGATGACACTTTTCATTGGACTAACTAAACATCTGTAGGGGGTTGTTTATACCGAAGTATCTATAAAACTTATTTTAACACTTACAACAGCAGCGTGCACGTACTCAGTGTGCCCTGTATCAGGTATGTGCACACCTTGCACTGCCACCCCTGCCCCTCCCAGATGTGAAGACTGCGTGTGCCATGTGCTTCTAGCCACATCTATACCTATGACATTTTAAAACAGATTTTTTTTTCAGGTGTAAACCATGTTTTGCTGAAAATGTTTTCTAATATTAACCCTTACTGATTGCTTTTAGGAGCTGACGCCGCCTCCAAAGAGAGAGAAAAGAAAGAGAGAGAAAGAAAGAGACAGAGAGAAAGAGAGAGAGAAAAGGAGAAAAAAGGAAAGAGAAAAAAGGAAAGAGAGAAAAAGAGAAAAAAGGAAAGAGAAGAAGAAAGAGAAAAAGAGAAAGAGAGAGAGAGAAAAAGAGAAAAGGAACGAGAAAAAGAAAGAGAGAAAGAAAGACAGATAGAGAGAGAGAGACCATGCAGTGTGCCCATTAGGGGCTGCAGCAGTAAGGGGATGTCTCGGCTGGCATGGTGCAAAGGGCTGCTCAGCTCCTTGGCATGAGAGTAGGCAAACACTGCATGACGACAGGGTGGGCAGTGAGGGGTGACTACCTCCAGATACGGGACACCCTTCTCAAAGGACTGAGGGTACTCGCGCAGGTATCGCTCCTCATCCAGGAACTTGGCATCACGCCCGTTGGTGGCCGGCTGGAATAGACCATAATTCAGGACATCTTTCAGGCTCTCGTTCAGGGTACATAGAATCTGCTGCTTCGCTACCCAGATGGTGGCATCGGGATTAAATCGCAGGCATTTCTGCAAAAGACAAGGGTGAGAATGTAACACGGGATGGCTCAGTGCATTTCAGGTAACGCAGAATGTAGCGGGGAAAACCGCACCGCGACTGAGGCTACCCCAAGTAACAGCATGAAGTCTATTTTCAAAAGCAGGGACGCAGTCAGCAGGGGCACCAGCCACACGAGTGCTTTTCTAAAAGAACAAAAATCGATGGTCTGCAGAAACAGCAGGTCTACTCTAAACTTCGACAATTCCCACCGGGACAGTTCAGGTTATGAGAATATTTGGATAGTCCAGCTGAATACAGGGTTACGTTCACAGAGAAGCCGAAGACTGACCTCAGTGCAACCAGGGGAGTCTCACTGCACCTCACATTATCACATATAACACAGAATGTATCCAGGGCAAGCCATGCCCGTGGAACCAGTGGAGTAGCTATGGGGGGCCACAGGGTGGCATGCCCCCCCAAACTGGCTTTGGGGCCCTCGGTTTGGCTGGCAGAGGTCCCCAACCCCCGCCAGCTGAAGCGCTTATTCCGCTCTTGTCACACTGTACATGCTCATTTTGGTGAAACTGAGAATGCGCAACACTTCTCAAATGCTCAGTTTCATCAAAACTAGAATGCACAACACAACTGAGAACAGAGCAAATCAGGCAATGCGAGACCAGTGCGGGACAAACGCTTCAGCTGGCAGGTGTTGGAGACTGCCACCAGCCAAAGTAGCATCATGCAATGGGGGGGGGGGATGTGCCCCCCCACTTTGGGGTCTGGCTATGCCCCTGCATGGAACAGGTGTCATGCAGAAGGTCCCTGGTTCAGTCCTCCAGCTGGGCCATGGAGGAAGAGTTCAAAGGCCCTCATTGGAGGACGTCGTAGTTACTGTTTAATGGTGACACGTACTTGCTGGATTAAGGACCCATGATTGTCGAGTGCTGAATGTAGCCCCCAGCAAACGTCTCTCAGTACAATGACCAGTCACTGTATGTTTAAAGGAGGGGGAGAGGGATATTAAAAAGAGGAAAAATATCTGGGTGGCTGTTAACAAAGGCTCATGGCTCTGACAGAACAGGAAGAGCAAAAGAGCAGAGGGAAAACCTTAGGTCCAAAACACAGCAATATGAAACCATACCCCAGCACCTTACCTTGACTGAGGCTACCCCCCCCCCCCCTAATACGGAATATATGCTGGTATCTTACAGTGACTGACTCTACCCCCATAATACAAAATAACCCTTATAAAACAAATTAAACTCAGGCATCTTAGATTGACTGAGGCTACCTCTTAAAATGCAAATTAAACCCAGAGTGACTGAGGCTACCACACTTAATGCAAAACTTACGCAGACAGCTCAGAATGACTGAGGCTACCCTACATTATGCAAATTAAACCCAGGCAGCTCGGAACGACTAAAACTATTACATTTAGGAACTTCTATTGTGGCTTATCTCACCCAAAGCAGATCACAAATACACATCAGAATATACAACAATATAGAATGATAAACAATAAATTCATAAATAAAGCAAACATGGAAAACATGAGTGGAGGAGTGGCCTAGTGGTTAGGGTGGTGGACTTTGGTCCTGAGGAACTGAGTTCGATTCCCACTTCAGGCACAGGCAGCTCCTTGTGACTCTGGGCAAGTCACTTAACCCTCCATTGCCCCATGTAAGCCACATTGAGCCTGCCATGAGTGGGAAAGTGCGGGGTACAAATGAAACAAAAAAAATTTTTAAAAACTAAAAAAAAACATAATTAAAAATAGAAACAAATGTAATAGAAACAGAATAATAAGAAAAAAACCAAGCCCCCTATCTTACAAAACCACCCTAGCATCTACCAGTGCAGTAATCCCGATACAGCCCATTCAATGGGTTGGCATTGCCGTGTGGCTTTGTGAAAGGGGGGAGGTAAAATGATCAAAATAATTAAATCAATAATAAAATAAACTTTCAAATATAGAACCCTATAATTCCAGGAATCTATTCAAGAAAATAGTTTTAACAGAACAGTCCATTTGATAGCAGCTCGGTATGAAAACAGCATCAAAACATCTTAACAGAGTGTAAGTCTTCCGCCTTAGAAAACGCCAAAGTTTAAAGGTAACAGGTAGCCTGGAGCTAAACTTACAGTATTCACTATCCCATACAATGCACAATAGACTCAGCAGTTTACACGACTGAGGCTACCACAGGTAACATCTCAGTGATTTCCAACAGCTTTCTCTATACAAATTGCAAAGCAGCTTACATAAAAGCACAAAAGAATCTCATCATAATTAGGGCAAGATTCTATATACTGCGGATGTGCAAATTTCCGCACGTAATTTTTAGCGCCCTGTATAGAATTAGGCCATTAATAACTAATAGTGGCACAGATATATATTTTTAAACAAATAGGTTTTTAAACAATTCTGCAGACAGAAATAAAATGAATTGCATTTCAAAGAAATAGGCAGATTATTCCAAAGTTGTACGGCTTGAAAAACAAAAGATTATTCCAGTTTCCTTCTTATGTTGGATGCCCACGAAAGAGGGAAAATTACGTATTGGTGATTAAGTAAGCAACTACCTCACATAAAAGACGAGGTTAAACGGAGTCAAATAATGTGGTAATATTGTGTACATAATACAAGAAGATTTAAACTCTAACTGAGCACGAATTGGGAACCAGTGAAGCTTTTTCAGCAAAGGTACTACTACTACTTATCATTTCTATAGCGCTGCTAGACGTACGCAGCGCTGTACACTTGAACATGAAAAGACAGTCCCTGCTCGACAGAGCTTACAATCTAATTAGGACAGACAAACAGGACAAATAAGAGATAAGAGAATATTAAAAGTGAGGATGATAAAATAAGGGTTCTGAACAAGTGAATACGGGTTAGGAGTTAAAAGCAGCATCAAAAAGGTGGGCTTTTAGCTTAGATTTGAAGACGGCCAGAGCAGGGGCGTAGCTGGCATGGGCCCCCGTAGATTTGGCCCTGGACCTCCCTGCCGCGACCCCCTCGACCCCCCCTTCCCGCCGCCAATCCTCCCCCGCTGCCGTCGTGTACCTTTGCTGGCGGAGGACTCCAACCCCCGCCAGCCAAAGTCCTCTTCTCGGCCGCAAGGCGTTGCTTGCTGAATGATCTGACCAAGTTTCTGTGCGTGCGTCTGACGTCCTGCACGTTGTACTGCAGGACGTCAGACGCACGCACAGAAACAGATTCAAACTTGATCAGATCATTCGGAAACGCCGCATGGCCGAGAAGAGGACTTCGGCTGGCGGGGGTTGGGGTCCCCCGCCAGCAAAGGTATGCGGTGGGAGAGGGTTGGCGGCGGGAAGGGGGGGTCGAAAGGGTTGCGGGGGGGGCGGCGGGGAGGGGGTCGGTGGCACCGGGGGAGTGAGGCTAAAATGTGCCCCCTCCCCTCAGGCTCTGGACCCCCCTCCCGTTGAAGTCTGGCTACGTATAAGCCCAGGACACCTCAAATTATCACAGATTAACATTTCATAGAGACCCAGGACACCTCAAGTTATCAAAGATTAACATATCATAGAGGTCTGGGGCATCTTAAAATATTGCAGGGTAACATTTTGTGTAACCTTGGGTTCTCATAGCATTTCAGGGTAACACAAGTCAAAGTGCAGTCATTAAACTATTTTATTTTTGTGATTTTATTTACATTTGGAATTGTTTATTTTTCGTTCTCATCTTTGTTGTGATTTTAAGACGTTCAAATAATAATAATTAATTTATTCAGTTTAATTTTAAATATGTATTGACTGCCTTCCTGGCCCTGCCACGGTCATCTAATACCATTTACATTCAAGGAATTATTTAAAAACAAAATTTTACGAACATCAGTTCTTAGTGGCTGCGCTGACTGTATTAATCTAAATAACGGCATTTTTAATTAAATACATAACTACAGCCAGAGGCCCTGAACATATGTGTAATTCAGTCGCTTCAACTGCTGAACGGACATCTTATCCCGATCACAATTGGATATCTCCGATATTTGGATAATTTCACAGCCCCTTTACAGGTCAGGACATGCTCCGTTATGGTGCTGTGTTAGAAAAGGATTCGTTGACACCAGGCCTTTTTGAAAATACCTGAGGGGGGGAGGGGGATAAATGTATTTACCAGGAAAAGAGGCAGCAGCAGCCGTTTTACAAACGTTCCCATAGAAAAATGAACAGCATGAACCGGCGGCTAGTTCACAACGTCCACGTTTACCTGGTGCCACGGCCACAGATAGCAGCCCAGTTTAGAAACCTATGCATGCAAGAGCCACCAATGAAATAGTGAGATGACAAACTTGGAGGCGGGTATGAGAAACACGGGATTAAGGATTAATCTCTCTTGTATCGCCCTGGTTGAAACGAGCGCTTTTTAGAAATCTGTGAGCCTTTGGAGCTGCTGTAAACCCAACCTTGCTAATTTTCCCCGATACCCTTGTGTTCCCTTGGTGTGGATCTCCACAGGTAAAGAGTGGCTTTTTAAGTGGGTATTTACAGAATAAACTTTTGCAAATGCCGCTCTTTGCGTGTGGATATATTTGTGAAATAGTATAGTATTGACCCTTGAAGACAGACTTTCGGCTCAGCAGCTAACATAGTAGGTGACGGCAGAGAAAGACCTGTACAGTCCATCCAGTCTGCCCAACAAGATAAACTCATATGTGCTACTTTACACCTGACCTTGATTTGTATCTGCCATTTTCAGGGCACAGACCGTAGAAGTCTGCCCAACACTAGCCCTGCCTCCCACCACCGGCTCTGCCACCCAATCTCCGCTAAGCTTCTGAGGATCCATTCCTTCTGAACAAGATTCCATTATGTTTATCCCACGCATTTTTTAATTCTGTTACTGTTTTCATCTCCACCACCTCCCGCGGGAGGGCATTCCAAGTATCCACCACTCTCTCCGTGAAAAAATACTTCTTGACATTTTTCTTGAGACTGCCCTCCTTCAACCTCATTTGATGCCTCTAGTTCTACCACCTTCCCGTCTCCGGAACAGGTTATACTATCCGTATAACTTCCAAAAACCTGGATTTGCATGTTCATCGGCTGCTGGGCTGAACGTAGAAACGTTTGAATATCGGCTCTTACGTGTTTAGTTATGAGTAACATGGATTGGAAGTTTTATTGTTGAAAAGGGAGGTTATCACTTGTGACATTAACATTAAAATTACATTTTTACAAGCTCAAAGAAGAGCAAGTCTTGGGTGAGTTAAAGGCAATATGTAAGTATGTGTTAGACCTTCGCTTCTCTGCCTTCATCCATCACTACCCAGCATATCGTGTGTCTTTATGTAGAATCAGCACATATGAGGGACAGGCACACGCAGCACATCACCCGTGTCAATGCAAGGAAAAGGAACTTATTTACATTTTTAGCATTTATAATTCACCTAAACAAACAATTCAAGTGGCTTACAATTACAAGAGCCAGAAAATTAATGTGAAAATGAGAGTCTACGTCTCACGAACACCAACACAACCAGCCATGTTGCATCTGAACTCGTTAAAAGAAATGACTCACATCAGGAAAAAGGTTCCAGTCACTGGCTAAAGTCTATCACAAGTAGGAAATGGATTTTCATTTTAATTTGTTTAGCAATCGGCAGCCAATGGAGCTTAGCCATCTCCAGTGAGACACAAACTCCTCGTTATGGTTGTAATTAGCCAAATATAGCACAAGGTTCCCTGTGAAACACAGGAATTACAACCCGGCAAGAGCAGGACCAGAGCAGCATGTCAACAATGCTCTGGGATAAGAAGCAGATGTCGGGCACGGCTGACATGCATGCACAGGAATATGTGACACGCAGAAGCTGCACGGCACATGCTGAGAGCTGAGCCCACGTGTGGGATGCTCTCACACAGCTGCCTGTTACCGGGGAGATGACAGCCACGTCTCCTTAGTAACAGTTCCCACAGCAACGCCTGGACCCCCAAAGCAACACAGAGATTTTAAAGAGACCAAGAGGGGCATAATGGAACAGAAACGCCTATCTCCATGGGCGTTAATCTCCGAGAACGGGTCCGTGAAGGGGCGGGGCGGATCGTATTTTTTAAAAGAAAAAGACGCCCATGTTTTATTCGTCAAGGTGTGAGCTGGGCGATTTTGCTTTTCAGCGATAATGGAAAATGAAATCGCCCAGCTCAAAAACGAATAAATCCAAGGCATTTGTTCGTGGGAGGGGCCAGGATTCATAGTGCACTGGTCCCCCTCACATGGCAGGACACCAACCGGGCACCCTAGGGGGCACTTTTACAAAAAACAAATAAAAGGTAAAAGAGCTCCCAGGTGCATAGCACCCTTCCCTTGGGTGTTGAGCCCCCCAAATCCCCCTCAAAACCCACTGCCCACAAGTCTACATCATTACTATAGCCCTAAGAGGTGAAGGGGGGCACCTACATGTGGGTACAGTGGGTTTGGGGAGGGTTGGACGACTAATAGCATTAAGCAGCACAATTGTAACAGGTAGGGGGGGGGATGGGCCTGGGTCCACCTGCCTGACGTCCACTGCACCCCCTAACAACTGCTCCAGGGACCTGCATACTGCTGCTTGGGAGGAGGGTATGACATTTGAGGGTGAAAGTAAAAAGTTGTGAAACATCATTTGTTGTGGTGGGAGGGGGTTAGTGACCACTGGGGGAGTCAGGGGAGGTCATCCCCGACTCCCTCTGGGGGTCATCTGGTAATTTAGGGCACTTTTGGGGGCCTTATTCGTAAAAAAACAGGGTCCAGGAAAAGTGTTCTAAATTCTAGCTCAAAACTGTTCCATTATCGGCGAAGGGCGCCCATCTCTGTTCGCCCGATAACCACGCCCCAGTTCCTCCTTCGACACGCCTTCGACACGCCCCCGTCCACTTTGTCCGCATCCGCGACGGAGTGCAGTTGAAAGCGACCCAAATTCGGCTTTTGATTATACCGCGTTATTCGTTTTTGTGAGATAAACGCCCATCTCCCGATTTAGGTCGGAACTTGGGCGTTATTCTCGTTCGATTATAAGCAGGCAAGGCAGCCAGACCTCTTAAAGGGCCAACACACAGCAAAGGGCAAATGCAAGGCTCAACAGTACTCCCCTGCTACCCCTCTCTCTCCACAGCACCCCTTACTGGGAGAGGCTGAGACTGCAGGAGCTGTGAGCATCCCTGCACCAATCTCCTGCAGTATTCCCTGCCGGGAGAGGATGGGTGTCACAAAACGCCTAGCCACCTGCCTAGGGTTAACCCATGGCCACTTAGAGGCTCTATCCCCAGCACAGCTCAGGTTCGCCTGCACCTGCTGCTCGTGCTCTACACTAGCACCCTCCTCTCACTGACTGGGTCACAACCGCTTCTGGGCGAGTCTCCTGCTCTCCAATTATCCCCAGTGATTTCTAGGTTACTGGAAGTCACACTCCCAGTGGTCCCACAGCTCCCAGAAAGCACTCACAGACCCAACACACAAACCACCAGGATTCTTTATCAGTCCAGACAGGCAGAACAAACAAACAATTGTGTTTATTCTCGTAAAAATATTGAACAGTGGACAAAAATGTGCAAATAGCAAACAGTAACAAGTAACTGAAAATGGGTCAATTAGAAAACTAACTAAACATCTATATACTGCCTAAACAGTATCGGGGAAGATCCGGACATATAATTGTTCACAGAGCCTTAGCAAAGAGATCTGTCTCCCTCTTCTTCCAGGCTAAGACTGAAGCAATAGCCAGCAACAACTGCTGGGTAATTTCAAACTCCAGGCCAATCAGAGCACAGAAAAGTCAAGTTTCAAATAAAAACTGGTTATATCACTACAGTCACTTCCTATTATCTGTGTGCCAACTAAAAGAAAGAGACGTCAGTCCTCTGTAACAGCTTTAAGCATAAACATGCACCATCTGCTGGCCAAATAGGAGAAATACACTTCAGGCATAATTAAATCAGGAAAATATCCAATACATTTTACAGGCTTAAAACACACTGTTTCTTCACACTGGAACTGCAAGAGTTATGAGCTCCCATACACATAAGTACAGCCATACTAGGACAGACCAAAGGTCTATCAAGCCCATCATCCTGTTTCCAACAATGGCCAATCCAGGTTACAAGTACCTGGCAAGATCCCAAAACAGTACAATACATTTTATGCTGCTTAATCTAGAAATAAGCAGTGGATTTTCCCCAAGTCATTTTAATAATGACATGGATTTTTCTTATCCAAACCTTTTTTTAAACCCTGCTAAGCTAACTGCTTTTACCATATTCTTTAGCAATGAATACCAGAGTTTAATTACACATTGAGTGAAGAAATATTTTCTCCAATTCATTTTAAATTTACTGCTTTGTAACTTCATTGCGTGCCCCCTAGTCCTAGTATTTTTGGAAAGAGTAAACATACGATTCAAGTCCATCTGTTCCATTCCACTCATTATTTTATAGACCTCTATCATATCTCCCCTCAGCCTTCTCGTCTCCAAGCTGAAGAGCCCTAGCTGCTTTAGTCTTTACTCATAGGGAAATCACCCCATCCCCTTTATCATGTTCAGCGCCCTTCTCTATATCTTTTCTAATTCCACTATATCTTTTTTGAGATGCGGTGAACAGAATTGCACACAGTATTCAAGGTGCGGTTGCACCATGGAGCGAAACAAAGGCATTATGAAGTCCTCATTTTTTTCCATTCCTTTCCTAATAATACCTAACAATCTATTTGCTTTCTTAGCCGCCACCACACACTAAGCAGAGGGTTTCAATGTATCATCAGCGATGACACCCTTTCCTGATTGGTGACTCCTAATGTGGAACCTTGCATTACGTAGTTATAGTTCGGGTTCCTCTTTCCCACAATCCTCTTGCCAGTTAACAACTTTGAATAGCTTTGTGTCGTCAGGAAATTTATTTTCAACAATTTTTTATTAAACCTCTCAAAAATACACATACATACTATTTGTTGGTTCAGCTGTAACAAGTAATCTCACCAACTATGATATTATTAGACTTCTGTCATCAAACTTTAACTTTGAACCTCTCCTCCCCCTCTCTATTTATTCAATTATTACTGAACAAGAAACTTGCAACCTATAAAACTTGACAGATCCTTCCCTGCGAGCATCGTCAGGAAATGTCATTATCTCACTAGTTACTCCCATCTCTAGATCATTTATAAATATGTTAAAAAGCAGCGGTCCCAGCACTGACCCCTGGGGAACCCCACTAACTACCCTTCTCCATTGAGAATACTTACCATTTAACCCTACTCTCTGTTTTCTATCTTTTAACCAGTTTTTAATCCACAATAGGACACTACCTCCTATCCCATGACTCTCCAATTTCCTCTGGAGTCTTTCATGAAGTACTTTGTCAAATGCCTTTTGAAAATCCCGATACACAATATTGACCGGCTCACCTTTATCAAAGAAATGTAATAGATTGGTGAGACAAGATTCCCTTCACTAAATCCATGTTGACTTTGTCTCATTAATCCATGCTTATGTATATGTTCTTGTAATTTTATTCTTTATAATAGTCTCTACCATTTTGCCTGGCACCAACGTCAGACTCACCGGTCTATAATTTCCCGGATCATCTCTGGAACCTTTTTTAACAATTGGGGTTACATTCAGGGCCGCCGAGAGGCTGGGCCAGGCCTGGGACAAGGCCACCCCTGGGCCCCCCCCCTCCACCCGCCACCAGGCCCTCTCTCCACCCCCGGGCCCTCTGAACTGACCTTAAGTGCCTGACCTTTGAAAGCGCAGCAAGCAGCGGCAGACCACTCCTTCCTTCTATGTCCCGCCCTCACAGAAGTTACATCAGGCGAGGGTGGGACACGAAAGGAAGGAGTGGTCTGCTGCCCACTGCTTGCTGCACTTTCGAAGGTGAGGCGCTTAAATTCAATGCCAGGGAGCGACGGAGGGTGGGCGGGCCAGACTGCGGCAGCGCCGCCGGGCCCCTCCCCCCCGGAGGCCCGGGCCCGGGGAATTTTGCCCCCCCCCCCCGTCCCCCCCTCTCGGCGGCCCTAGTTACATTGTCCACCCTCCAATCTTCCGGTGCCATGCTTGATTTTAAAGATAATTTACATATTACTAACACTTACTGCATCATTCCCTACAGCGCCTTCTGCTGGGACAGGCTGGGACTGCAGGAGTTACGAGCATCCCTACACCTAGTGCTCCTGCACCATTCCCTACTGGAAGGCTGAATTGATACCCATTCTCACCAAAGCAGTTATATCTCCACAGATACCACACATCTGACACACATGCACAGAGAGAGAGAGAAGAGGGGGATCTGCTTACTGTCTGATGCAAATCGGGAATCCCAATACGGAAGACCATCATACTGTAGTGGGCATCATCAGGGACGGAGAGGGACCTCTCCTTGATCCTTCGTGTTGCTGCAGCGGAAGACGGATGATTTCCACTAGCTTTACTGTTGGCAGATGTGGGATTGCTCTTCCCACCACGGGCCATTTCCTCCCCGGAGCTGTCCGAGTCTGACTCGCCCCCAGGGTATTCGGGGACGCTTCTCTGCTCCTCGTCGCTTGACACAGGACTCTGGAGCATTTTTAGGGATACGGAAGAGCAGCTGCATCACAGGACTAGCTGGGTCAGGGAACAGGAGGCTGAGCCAAAGCTCAGTTAAAAGTACTGTAATCTTCAGAGGAGCACTCAGCAAGCAAAGGTGAGAGAGCAGCAGGACATGGGCAGGCAGAGACAGACTTGAATGAGGAAGTGATGAAATCAGGGACACCTGGGGAAAAGGAAAAAGCAAAGAGCATTAGAAAATGGGAAACCTAAACAAGGAAACAGAGAGCAAGAGAAAGCACAAACCAGATCAAGATGCACACCAGGAGAAAAAAAAGGAAAGCATAAACACGTGTGTTGGAAATATAGAGACACAGGCACAAACATGTTAGAAATACAGAGAGTCCATGGAGAAAAATAAAACCAACATTTCCACAAAATACAGCACTGGAACCCACAAGTGGCAGTGACTAAGCCACAGGGTGATCCAAGATGACAATAAGTAGAGCTTTTATTCACAATCCGAGACCAAACAGGACCCAGCACAGGCCGTGTTTCGACTCTCAAGCTGTCCTCAGGAGTCCAATTACAAAAAAATACTTAAAAGATACAATAAGAAAGAAAATGCACATTTTTGCATAAAAGCATGGAAACCAAAGTAACCATATGTGCAAAACATGCTTCTTTTATGTAAAAATTTGAATTTTCTTTCTTATTGTATCTTTTTAATATTTTTTTGTTAGAGGACTCCTGAGGAAGGCTTGAGAGCCGAAACACAGTCCCTGTTGGTTCCCGTTTGGTCTGGGATTGTGTATCTGTACAATTGTACAGACATATAGAAGCACATGTATGTATGTACAGTACACACACTCCCATAGTATACAAATTTATAGACAATGTACATACTGGCATACCACACGTCCATTCAGTGTACACATTTAGTACTCATTTATATGACTGTACAGTGTACACACTCTCATACTATCCACACAATCACAGTGTACACATTTATATCAACTTACAGTGTACATACTCCGTGTACACATTCTTTCTAGGACCCCTATTTTCACTATCTGTGTTTGCATTTATTATTGTCTCAGTTTCACAATGAGCCGAGCCTGACACTGAGTTTATTTAAGGGTAAGTTACCCCAGCAGACACCCCCCTCCCCCCTTTTCCTCTCCACATTCCCTGCTAAGATTATGTATTTTTATCATTCAGTCCCTACAAAGAGAGTCAGCATATCAATGTGATCTTCTGATGCCCTTACACTCAAAGAAAAACACAATCAACTTCATTTGTCAACTGAACGACTTCTTATTACGTAAATAAAAGGGACACTGCACAAAGATGGTAACTTGTGCAAGCTGATGACAGAAGCAGATTGTCCAAAAGGCTCTAATTAAAGCTCGGTAAGTGTCCTCAGGGTAACAGCCATTCCTGATTATTGAGTTCTGGAACTATATCGTCTAAGCAAATCTGAGAACACAGCGCAGGGCTGGCCAGAACCCCAAGGCTGCTCATTAAGCTCACAGCCATGCGGAATCCACTGGGAACTCTCCTTTTCCACTCATTCACCACTTTACTGCAGAGAAATCGAGACAGGACAGACAGACTGTGCAGCCTGCATAAAAACCCACACAGGCACACAGCTCGTGGTCCTGTCATCTCCTCAGGACAAAGCCTATATTCGTCCATATATCTACACATCGCATAGGGAGGAATGAATGAGGAGACGAGGTCCTCTCTGATGATGTCTGAGAAGCGATGATCATGAAGAAACCTTTGAGTATATCTTCAATGCTCAGTATTGGTCAGAAGTCAACACTCGTGCAAGAACCTAGTGCTCTCCTTCCAGTTCACACCCCTTCTAATATCTCCCAAAAATCTCAGACTACACAGAGGACATAGCAGGTATACAATTAAACATGAAAACAGAAGAAGTAACAGGCTGCTTCAAAACCTATGATCCATCAATCCTGAGAGGAACACAAGAGGGGAGTTATACAGGAGCCATTGGAAGGTGTCATGTGGAGGGCTGATCAGCAGAAGGAGTGTGTGAGGGGAACATAGTTTCATGTGAAAAGAATTACAGTGGATGTGCTGGAAGGAGTTCACAGGCTGATGTGAAACAACTCACTCAGAATGCAGTCTGTATTTCAGTGCATATAAAGGGAGCAATTCTGTAACAAGGTACCTGGGTTAATAGGGCAGAGAGGAGCCTAGTTTAAGCCGGTTTTATGAAGGCATCATAGGTGCTTCTCTAACATTATTAAATAGACTCCCGGGATCAGTCTAACAGCAAACATGGTCAAACTCAGAAAAAGGTAACTGCATGTATTAGCACAACTCCTGGGAACGGACGTAGGCAAACTATTACCTGCACATGTAATTTAAACATGTGTACAGCAGTTCATGTATCAATGCAAGCTATACCCTGGGAACACCTATACCTGATCCGTGTTAAAGTACGTCAGCACATGTAATTTTACACATGTATAGCAGTTCATGTATCAATGGTGGAGGAGTGGCCTAGTGGTTAGGGTGGTGGACTTTGGTCCTGGGGAACTGAGGAACTGAGTTTGATTCCCACTTCAGGCACAGGCAGCTCCTTGTGACTCTGGGCAAGTCACTTAACCCTCCATTGCCCCAGGTACAAATAAGTACCTGTATACAATATGTAAGCCGCATTGAGCCTGCCATGAGTGGGAAAGCGCGGGGTACAAATGTAACAAAATAAATAAAATAAAAATGCAAGCTATACCCTGGGAACACCTCTACCTGATCCGTGTTAAAGTATGTCAGTACATGTAATTTTACACGTGTATAGCAGTTCATGTATCAATGCAAACTATACCCTGGGAACAGCTATACCCAATGTGTGTTAAAGTATGTGCAATCATTCAGCACATTTAATTTACACGTGTGTACAGCAGTTCATGTATCAATGCAAACTACACCCTGGGAACACCTATACCTGATTCATGTTAAAGTATGTGCGACCTTTCAGCACAAGTACAGTGGTGCAATTTAATGAAAGGACTATTCTACAACTGAATCATGCTTTTTACCCCCTGTGCTACATAAGTACATAAGTATTGCCATACTGGGAAAGACCAAAGGTCCATCGAGCCCAGCATCCTGTTTTGAACAGTGGCCAATCCAGGTCACAAATACCTGCTGTTTTAATGTTGCAGGCCTTGAAAACAGAGCAATGTTGAATGGGGGAATCACGCACATTGTTTTGATTATGATCCCATAGCTCTAGCAAAGGGTATCTTCCAGCCCTAATTAAACACCTTAAAGCATAGTAGGCATCACTTAAGAATAAATGTTCGTCCTCCCCCATAGCTGGGAAGTCTGTGACTACTTTTTACTCAAAGACTCAAATGTTCCCACAGAGACTCGCACTTGCTTTATCTATGAATAATCTTTCCAACCATCATTCATGTACTTTTTGAAAAGCCAAACCTAGATGCATTTTTTTCAGTTCTTGCCATAACCCTGCCTCCAGGACACCACTGCTAAATGTGGGTAGAATATGTGGCTTGTGGAATAAATTGCCGTTTAACACATGGCAGTGGCTTTAAAAATCACACTCCATGATCTTGGACTTAGTTCCAAGTTCACTCCCTCTGCCTCACTACATAGTTCTTTCCCTGCTGAGCCATGACTACAGAATAGCTCCTCCTGGAACAGGCAAAGTAGCTCATTCTAGAACAGGCAAAGTAGCTCCTCCTGGAACAGGCAGAGTAGGTAATTCTGGAACAGGGAAAGTAGCTCCTCCTGGAGCAGGCAGAGTAGCTCCTCCTGGAACAGGCAGCTGTCTCACAATCCAGGGATCACGGGTTCAAGAGCGGCTTGTACTTGATAGTTATTTAGGACATAAATTGAAGATGCAGGGTAGTAGACTCAGCAGTAACATCAGGAAATACTTTTTTCTCAGAAAGAGTGGTAGATGCTTACAATACCATCCCAATGGAGGTGCCAGGAACAAAAACAGTGACAGAATTCAAAAACATGTGGGATAAATACAGAGGATCCTTATATAGACAGAGGAGGGAATCGAAGCCAAATTAAATGTCCTTCACACTTTAAACAAGGCCTAGAGGGATGTAACCTGCACAGAGCAGCAAATACAACTCTGGCCACCTTGTTGGGCTGATTGGATAGACTGTACATTTGCTGTCATTTATTAATGATACTATAAATAAATAAATCGATAGAAGTACCCGCGAAAGCTTTCCTTCTAATAAGTTCTGGGAGAAGAGGATATTTCTCTGGTAAGTGAACAAATTTTGCTTGTGCTTTCGGAACTTGAAGATTGGGGTTTAAAGGAGGAACTGTAAGTTAGTGATAGGCTGATATCCTTAATACTTTAGCAAGTTTTAAATTACGGAAAAACTCAAAACACACTAAGATGGAGTCAGCAGTCCAGCAGCGAGAGGGGTGCTATCCAGTCTTTTGCATTGAATGTCACATGTATGATTATCTCCCAATTGGTGAGGTGTCATATGTGTGTGCCCGATGCAAAGAGCTCCTAGCTCTCAGAGAACGTGTCCGTTCTCTTGAGGCTAGAGTAGCAGACTTGATGGAGCTGAGGGAGACAGAGAGGTACATAGAGGAGACCTACAGGGATGTTGTAGAGAAGTCCCACCTCCAGTCAGGTAGCCCCTGTGCTACCTTGGAGGAGGGAGGTCTCCTAGAAGGAGAGCATCACCCTGGTGAAGTAGGAAGTACTCCTGTAGCCAGGACCTGCCCACCAGGGGATGTATTATCCTTTCGCACCGAGGATATATCTCCAAATGTTGCCCGGGAGGGAAAGGTTAGGACAGCTGTTGTACTTGGTGATTCGATCATTAGGCATATAGATAGCTGGGTGGCTGGTGGACGTGAGGATCGCCTGGTGACTTGCCTGCCTGGTGCGAAGGTGGCGGACCTCACGCGTCACCTAGATAGGATTTTATATAGTGCTGGGGAGGAGACGGCTGTCTTGGTACATGTGGGTACTAATGACATAGGAAAATGTGGGAGAGAGGTTCTGGAAGCAAAATTTAGGCTCTTAGGTAGAAAGCTGAAATCCAGATCCTCCAGGGTAGCATTTTCTGAAATGCTACCTGTGCCACGCGCAGGGCCCAAGAGACAGGCAGAGCTCCAGAGTCTCAATGCGTGGATGAGACGATGGTGCAGGGAGGAGGGCTTTAGATTTGTTAGGAACTGGGCAACATTCTGGGGAAGGGGGAGCCTATTCCGAAAGGATGGGCTCCATCTTAACCAGAGTGGGACCAGGCTGCTGGCATCGGCGTTTAAGAAGGAGATAGAGCAGCTTTTAAACTAGAAATGGGGGGAAGGCCGACAGTCGCTCAAAAGAGCATGGTTCGGGATAAGGTATCTTTCAAAGATATCACCATAACAGGGAAGATAGAGTATCCTGATAGTGAGGTTGCAAAAGAGATTGTAGTAGATCGGGTATCTTTAAATAACAATAAAAATCAGACAAAAGATTGCCAATTAATACTGTCAAGTACTAAGCATGATGTACTTAGGAACAACAAACATAGTTTGAAATGTCTATATGCGAATGCCAGGAGCCTAAGAAATAAGATGGGGGAGTTGGAATATATTGCACTAAATGAAAAATTAGATATAATAGGCATCTCTGAGACCTGGTGGAAGGAGGATAACCAGTGGGACACTGTCATACCGGGGTACAAATTATATCGTAGTGATAGGGTGAATCGGATTGGTGGAGGGGTAGCATTGTATATTAACGAGAGCCTTGAATCAAATAGATTGAAAATTCTGCAGGAAACAAAACACTCCTTGGAATCACTGTGGATTGAAATTCCATGTGCAAAGGGGAAAAGGATAGTGATAGGAGTGTACTACCGTCCGCCTGGCCAGGACGAACAGACGGATGCGGAAATGTTAAAGGAAATCAGGGACGCAAACAAACTGGGCAACACAATAATAATGGGGGATTTCAATTACCCGCATATAGACTGGGTTAATGTAACATCTGTACACGCAAGGGACATAAGATTTCTTGATGAAATCAAGGACAGCTTCATGGAACAGCTAGTTCAGGAGCCGACAAGAGAAGGAAAAATACTAGACTTAGTCCTTAGTGGTGCTCATGATCTAGTGCAGGGGGTAACGATACGAGGGCCGCTTGATAACAGTGATCATAATATGATCGGTTTGATATTGGCATTGAAGGAAGTGAAACTAGGAAATCAAGTACGCTAGCGTTTAACTATAGAAAAGGTGATTACGACAAAATGAGAAAAATGGTGAAAAAAAGACTGAAAGGAGCAGCTCGCAGAGTAAAAAACTTGCATCAGGCGTGGATGCTGTTTAAAAACACCATCCTGGAGGTTCAGGACAAATATATTCCACGTATTAGAAAAAAGGGAAAAAAGACTAAACGTCAGCCGGCGTGGCTAAACAGTAAGATAAAGGAAATCATTAGAGCCAAAAACAATCCTTCAGAAAGTGGAGAAGAGAACCAACTGAAAGTAACAGGATAGATCATAAGGAATGCCAAGCCAAATGCAAAGCGGAGATAAGGAGGGCAAAAAAGGACTTTGAGAAGAAATTAGCGTTGGAAGCAAAAATACATAGTAAAAATTTTTTAGATACATTAAAAGCAGGAAACCGGCCAAAGAGTCGGTTGGGCCGCTGGACGAAAATGGTGTTAAAGGGGCGATCAAGGAGGACAAAGCCGTAGCGGAGAAATTAAATGAATTCTTTGCTTCGGTCTTCACCGAGGAGGATTTGGGGGGGACACCGGTGCCGGAAAGAATATTTGAAGCGGGGGAGTCGGAGAAACTAAACAAATTCTCTGTAACCTTGGAGGATGTAATGGGTCAGTTCAGCAAGCTGAAGAGTAGTAAATCACCGGGACCTGATGGTATTCATCCCAGAGTATTAATAGAACTAAAAATGAACTTGCGGAGCTACTGTTAGAAATATGCAATCTGTCCCTAAAATCGAGTGTAGTACCGGAAGACTGGAGGGTAGCCAATGTTACTCCGATTTTAAGAAGGGTTCCAGAGGAGATCCGGGAAATTATAGACCGGTGAGTCTGACGTCGGTGCCGGGCAAGATGGTGGAGGCTATTATTAAGAATAAAATTGCAGAGCATATACAAAAACATGGACTGATGAGACAAAGTCAGCACGGATTTAGTGAAGGGAAGTCTTGCCTCACCAATCTAATGCATTTTTTTGAGGGGGTAAGCAAACATGTGGACAATGGGGAGCCGGTGATATTGTATATCTGGATTTTCAGAAGGCGTTTGACAAAGTGCCGCACGAAAGACTCCTGAAGAAATTGCAGAGTCATGGAATCGGAGGTAGGGTATTATTATGGATTAAGAACTGGTTGAAAGATAGGAAGCAGAGAGTAGGATTGCGTGGCCAGTATTCTCAGTGGAGGAGGGTAGTTAGTGGGGTCCCGCAGGGGTCTGTGCTGGGTCCGTTGCTTTTTAATGTATTTATAAATGACCTAGAGATGGGAATAACTAGTGAGGTAATTAAATTCGCCGATGACACAAAATTATTCAGGGTCGTCAAGTCGCAGGAGGAATGTGAACGATTACAGGAGGACCTTGCGAGACTGGGAGAATGGGCGTGCAAGTGGCAGATGAAGTTCAATGTTGACAAGTGCAAAGTGATGCATGTGGGTAAGAGGAACCCGAATTATAGCTACGTCTTGCAAGGTTCCGCGTTAGGAGTTACGGATCAAGAAAGGGATCTGGGTGTCGTCGTCGATGATACGCTGAAACCTTCTGCTCAGTGTGCTGCTGTGGCTAGGAAAGCAAATAGAATGTTGGGTGTTATTAGGAAGGGTATGGAGTCCAGGTGTGCGGATGTTATAATGCCGTTGTATCGCTCCATGGTGCGACCGCACCTGGAGTATTGTGTTCAGTACTGGTCTCCGTATCTCAAAAAAGATATAGTAGAATTGGAAAAGGTACAGCGAAGGGCGACGAAAATGATAGTGGGGATGGGACGACTTTCCTATGAAGAGAGAATGAGAAGGCTAGGGCTTTTCAGCTTGGAGAAGAGACGGCTGAGGGGAGATATGATAGAAGTGTATAAAATAATGAGTGGAATGGATCGGGTGGATGTGAAGCGACTGTTCACGCTATCCAAAAATAATAGGACTAGAGGGCATGAGTTGAAGCTACAGTGTGGTAAATTTAAAACGAATCAGAGAAAATTTTTCTTCACCCAACGTGTAATTAGACTCTGGAATTCGTTGCCGGAGAACGTGGTACGGGCGGTTAGCTTGACGGAGTTTAAAAAGGGGTTAGATAGATTCCTAAAGGACAAGTCCATAGACCGCTATTAAATGGACTTGGAAAAATTCCGCATTTTTAGGTATAACTTGTCTGGAATGTTTTTACGTTTGGGGAGCGTGCCAGGTGCCCTTGACCTGGATTGGCCACTGTCGGTGACAGGATGCTGGGCTAGATGGACCTTTGGTCTTTCCCAGTATGGCACTACTTATGTACTTATGTACTTATGAGGACCTGGAAAAAGATATACTGGGACTGAGGAATCTCTCATTTAGCTACAAGGCCTGGTAGCCGCACATCATTCCTGCTCAGGACTAAGCACGTTATTTTAAAAAGAAAAGAAGAGCCACACTAGGGTCAGAACAAGGGTCCATCAAGTCCAGTGTCATGTCGCTGGATCTCAAACAATTTATATAGATGCCACCCATAAAACAAATCTCTTGCCACAAAACAGCTAAAGCCAGAGAGAAACATAACTTAAAATTCCAAGTTAACAAATCCAAAACAACTTTAAAATCCCTAAAAGCGATACACTGTAGAAATCATTAAGTAGTCCCAAGGCAGGCAGGTAGGCAATGTCAAAGATCCAAGCTAGTTAGACACACAAGTACTGCAAACACATCACTCGGAAATAGGGAGGTGGAGGGCCTTGGTGTACGGCAGCCAGAGATAACATGGTGCCCTGCACCCCCCCCCCCCCCCCAACGGGCGGCTCCCAGCTATCGCGGGAGCCGCAAGGAGGCTACAGACATCATCACAGCCCGCCTGGGCCTAGAAGGCCGAAGGGAGTGGGCTGAAGCAGTCTTAAGCGGCCCCCATGGAGCATGAACCCCCTTTGTTCGGGAGCATGTGGCAGTGGCTGAGCAGGGCCCTGCACCTCCCTCCCCATACACAGTACACACACTGCTGCTGCCCCTTACGCATTTCACTTAAATCAATATAGAGGGGAAGCGTTCTCTCTGTTGTTTTCTTATTTCCTCCTCCCTCCTTTACGTGAAAGCAACCGAATGGGGGAGGAAAGGGGAGAGAGACCCGCTTCCTGAGAACCTGGAAATTATGTCCAGATCAATGCTGATCATCCAGCCGGTAAGACGAGGGGCTTCAAGACCAGGAGGAGAGAGTCCCCGGCACAGATTTGTGAGAATCTGTTGCAGCTGGGGGGTCTTGCTGCCGGCGTGTCCTGGGGCTTACCTGAAAACAGGGGTGTGCTGGTAAATTTTTAACAGGCTCTCTCTCCGGGCATAGCCGGCCCTGAAATTTTGGTTTGTTTTTTTTTTGGGGGGGGGGGGGGGGGAATACATGCCTCTCTCTCCCCTCCCTTGTGCGGGCACGCTAGGCATACCTTTGCCGAGCCCCACCAGCCAATAAATGGACTGCCACCATTCTCTGCTTCTTGTTTCTGGCTTTTAGCAGCATGATGGAACCTTCTTGCGCTTGCATGAAAAGTCCCAGCCTGATGCTCAGAGTCAGAAACAAGGAGCAGGGAGCAGCAGCAGTCTGTTTACTTGGCTAGTGGGGCCAGCATCACTGCCAGCAAAGTAAAAGAGAATTCAGGATGGGGCCCAAGCCCACATTTTGGGAGTCAGTTGTTAAAGTAGCCATGGGGAGGCCTACTTTAACAACCGGCTCCCAAAATTCTTAAAAACTTAACAAACGGCTCTCGCGAGCCTGTGAGAGCCCGCTCCAGCACACCACTGCCTGAAAATGACCTGATCCACCTCTTGAGAACCTGGAAATTATGAACTGGATGGACTAGAGACTGAGAATGACTGAGAGACGGGTGCCTTACTTGCAGGGCCAGTGTACCCCTTGGAGCAATGCATGGCTCACGCTCAAACCTGTTCGGATGTGGAACAGGGCTGCCTTGCTTCCTGGCGGGCACCACCCCATCCCACACTCATCGTGTGACAATGATGATGGCCTACACGATGGTTAATACAAGTACCAGATGGTTCAGGTACTAAGTTGTTAATACATGTTGATGTATCAATAAAGCTGTGGCCTAATGTTTTACCACTGAGAAACTGTGCGGGTGGTCAATCCTCATTTGGTGTAGAGCTATCAGTCGCCTGTTGAGGCAGATGGGAAAGGCAGAAGACCAGAAAGGGTAGTGCAAGGGGAATGGTCACAGCTGCCCATGTTATTTATTCCAAAGAGTCGATGTGACACCTGGAAAAGCCGTCTTCCTAGTTTCCAAAAACCTCACAAACTTCACAGCCGGCAGCTCTATAAACAAGTCATGGGAAGATCAAAATATGCCTTGACCACATCCTCTGCAACAGATTTCATGGACTGACTGTGAGGTGGACAAAGTCTTTTTTCCCTCAGTGACCTGGATTCACCTTAATCGGAGAGAGGACACTGGGCTCGATGGCCTTTTGTCTGACCAGGGTGGTGCAAGGATATTAAATGACCTAAACGATCACCCTTACACCCCTCCCCACAATAACATTTAGGCCTCAATCCCTCAACAATCATGATCACTCGAACACCACCCTTTCCAGAATAATCTGGGTAAATGGACCAAGAGAAAGCAGCCCAACCTCCCCACTGGAAAAAGTATCTCCTATCATTGGTTGGAGTTTGTGTGGCTGTCGGGCTCTAGTGTTTTGCTTTGAATGCAGCTGTTTATTACTGCCCCCCCACCCCAGATGCTGCTGCCCTAGGTGGCTGCCTACTCTTGCCTACCAGTCGGGCCATCCCTGGGTTTGACCCAGCATGGCCCCTGCATAATCTCTTGCCCAGTACTGAGCAGGAATGATGTGCCTCTGACAGACTTTGTTGCTAAATTAGAGATTTCCAGTCCCAATATAGCCTCATTCTAAAAATAGACCAGTAATTTCTATGTAGTACATGGTTGTATGACTTTTAGATGGCGTTAGACTTACCCAACAGTGCTAATGAAAGCTTCTGACCTCTTCTAGATGGAAAGAGATGCACCCAGCTACATCTGAGTCACCTCGGACTCCTATGGGCAGCCAGCCCTGAGGGGAAGATTATAGCTCTTGATATTGTGATGATGCCACATGATAATATCAAGTAATAGTTCCCTTCTGGCTAAAAATCCAACAAGATCCCTCTATATTGTACATCCCCCACTTTGAAGAACTGCAGTAAGAGCACAACACTGACAGACCAAGGCCAGCACAGGTTTGATAAGCACCTTGGTGCTCAGAGCTCTAAATTTAATACCACAGATCCCAGTCCCTACCAGTGCTTCATCAGAAAACACAGGGGGTGGGGGTGGGGAGTCCCTTTATCACAAGCAGTAGTACATAGAGAGGCGTAACGTGCCGTGTTTCCATGGAGATGGCAAGCGAGTTGAGAAGCTGAACCGTGTCCATTATGAAATGCTTCGAGCTCAGGAAAGGCAGCACTACACCCCTGTTGCCATGGCAATGGTCCAGCTGTAGCACTGCCTGGGGGGAGGGGACGAAGAGGGCTCCACATGGCCTCCATCGCATGCATCAGCCTTTTTGCACTTCCACACTCGCCATGAATGGCAGAAATATCACACGTGTGAAGATGTGGACACGTGCTCAGGTGCAACACACGTGACAGGAGATAAGAGCAAGCCAGGCCTTGAAAATTTAGCTCCAATTTACTTCATCTGCATAATTGTAGCTACTCAGGGTATTTGAATGACAGATAATCCCTTGGCTCTGTCGAGACCTTTTTGCATATCATTATCTACAAACATGTCCTTCAAATGAAGGTGAATATTTCATCTTGGCTTCGCTAACCAAACTTTTTTTTTTAACCTACAAACAGATGAGGTGTCACATGGGCCAGTGAAGATAAGTCACTAACTGTTTCAAGTATACATGAAGTATGGGAGAAGCACATGAAGACAGAAACAAGTAGATAAGCAACACTGAAAGCTAGAAGGATGTTTGGGGGCGTAGGGAGAGGAATGGCCAGTAGGAAAAAGGAGGTGATGATGCCCCTGTATAAGACTCTGGTGAGACCTCATTTAAAATATTGTGTACAATTCTGGAGACCAAACCTTCAAAAAATATGAACAGGATAGAGTTGATCCAGAGGGCGGCTACTAAAATGGTCAGTGGTCTTAGTCATAAAGCTCATGGGGACAGAATTAAAGATCTCAGTACATATACTTTGGAAAAAAAACAGGAGAAGGAGTTGATAGAGAAGTTTAAATACCTCTGTGGTATAAATGTAGGATGGAGAGGGGAGATAGGATAGAAGCATTTAAATAACTCTGTGGTATACATTGCACAAGAGGTAAGGTCCCTTTCAATTGAAAGGAAGCTCTGGAATAAAGGGACATAGGAAGAAGGTGAAAGCGGACAGACATGGGGAATAACCTAAGGATTTTTTTTTTTTTTTACCAAAAAGGTGGATGATGTGTTGGAATGGCCTCCTGGTGGAGGTGGTGGATGTGAGGATGGTATCTGAATTCAAGAAAGCAGGGACCTCCAATTGTCACTGAAGGACCCCCCAATCCTCTCTTCTCCAGCTCTCTTGCCAGTGGTCCCCAGTACTTTCTGCCAAGGACCTCCAATGTCTTTCCCTCACATCCTTCTCTGAGGGGTCCCCAGTGATTCTTCCCCACCACTGCAGATCCCTCATCCTTTCTCCCCATTCCCTTGCCAAGACTGCTTAATCCTTTATCCTTTACCAAGTCCCCCAGTCCCCTGCTCTCAATACTTCAAACCTTGAATTCCCTCAAGGAGGGACCCCCAGATCCCTTCCCTTGGGCCCCGTGTGTCCCACAACAAACAAGGAACCAAAGTAGCAAAAAGATCAATGAATGTCTGATCAACAAAATAGCAAGTAGCACTCCTGACGCAGTCCATGAAACATGTACAGGCCGAGACACAGAACTGGAGACTAAGAAATCAGGTTAAATACCTGAAATGTAGACAGCGAGCAGTTCAGGACCGATGCCTCCCACTTCTGGACCCCACATATTCTAGGACGAGCAGCTTCTGCGCACTGTGACGCTATGACAGTATAAGATTGACACTTCCTGCTCCTGGCTAAATCTGCGCAGTATAAGATTAATATTTCTCCCCCTTGGAAACAGAGTTTGTGTAGCTTAGGAATGAGTCTGACATTTCTCAGCAGAATGGCATACGATGACTCAGTGCGAAGATGCGACTCTTCCACAATTAAGTACTTCTACTTCAGACCCACAAGTGCTCCCAACTCCACTCTGGAAGCTCAAATACAAAAACTGCAGATACAGTTACTAACAGGTGGGCCAGAACCCAAAATCCACACTTCCTGATCACCGAGTGAGAAACATTCATCTGGCTTCACGTCTGCCAAAGGGCTGACATTTTCCAGAAAAAGATAAGAAGCCTCAGATGATGCACAGAACAGGGGAGGGGGAGGGGGAGAGCTGCAGCTCCAGAGCCTGAGACAGGCACAGCCATAACCACTTCCCCTTCCCACCAAAAACTGTAAAGGCTAAAGCCATTGGCTCACATTCTGCACCCTTACTCACACAGTAAGAGATAAATACACATGCAGACACTCATAGAAACACACATATACACACACACTCACACAAAAACACTGAACAAGTACACTAAAAGAAACACACACTGAGAGTGAAAATCACACTCAATTTATCTCCGTGACTACATGCACACACACTCCAAGAAACACACACACACAGTGAAAGACAGACACATTCACAGAAACACACGCAAAAACACATACACACACATGAACATACACACTCACAGAAACACACACATACGCTCACAGAAACACACAGGACACAGCAGAGGCTCACGGGCAGGGTCTCACGTACAGGACACAGCAAAGACACATAGGCAGGGACTCATGTACAGGACATAGCAGACTGACTCTCACTAAAAGAAGTTTAGCATAGAGGCTCATTTAGCAATGGCATTGACCTCTGCTATCATGGGATTCTTCTCAAGTTTAAGGTCTAGTACATAAACAGACACAAATTAAGTGGTAAGGGGAACCAGGCAGGGCAAGCAGAACATTTTAGTACTGTGCCCCATGGGGAAATTGTCTTCATATCCCAAGGGACAGACCAGTGCAGAAAGCAGAGCAGGAAACTTCACAAGACTGCAGAAATGGTTCTGCAAAAGCGAGTGACAAGAAACCATAAATATTTGTGTGGGTGCTGTCTCAGGACACAATCAGCTCACCCAGCAAATCTCCAAGTGCCTCTACTGACTTCTGCTGCTCCTCAGGCACTCATCATATGGCGTCTTTTCACTGACTAGCTGGCATCTGTGCCACCCTACTGGGCCAGCTGCTTATTCATTGGCTTAGATCGTACAGCACGCTGGCAATGTGCATGAATAAGTCTATTATTATAATTGCTCGGTTTATTTTTACAGGGAGGTTAGGCATGGATTGCCCCCAGAGATTTGCTGCTCTCCTCTGTATCTCTGGAGCAATCACAGCTGCCCTTGGCCCTGCTCCCTGCTTTCTGGCACAACAGTCAATGTTTCTCTAATTTCAAGAACAAACAAGACCTGGCTCTTCCAAAAGCCCATGATTTGGGCATGCGAGGTTGAGTCGACATACACCCCCTTTTTCTTCTTCCTCTCTGCTTTATGTAAATTGCTTTGATGTGTCATTAACCTCAAAAGGAGGTACAGCAAATATATGAATAGAGCTTCAAAAAAGGAAGAGAGGGAATTATAAATAGCAGATTAGATGGATATGTTGATTTCTCCCATGCTGAATATGAAATAGCCAGGAACCTGGGAATAATCCAAACACTGAAACCATGACAGGTGCCAACCTTCATGTCTGCGCACACATACACACAGAGATGTCCCAGCGGAGGTGCTAAAAGCACATGCTAATATTTGTGAGCTGAATACTTTTAGAAGCATTAAAAACATAGAAATATGACAGCAGATAAAGGCCAAATGGTCCATCCTGTCTACCCATCCTCTGTAACCCTTAACTCCTCCTTTTCCTAAGGGATCCCACATGCTTGTCCCATGCTTTCTTAAACTCTGGCACAGTCCTCGTCTCCACACCTCCACCACCCTTTCTGTAAATTACTTTCTTAGATTCCTCCTAAGCCTATTTTCTCTTAACTTCATCATATACCCCCTCATTCCAGAGTTTTCCTTCATTTGAAAAAGGCTCACCTCCTGTACATTAACACCACTGACGTATTTAAATGTCTCTATCGTATCCCCTCTCTCCCACCTCTCTTCCTGCGTATACATGTTGAGGTTCATGAGCCTATCACTATATGTTTTATGACTGAGACTGCTTGCCAATTTGGTAGCCGCCCTCTGGACTGACTCCGTCCTGTTTATATCTTTCCGTAGGTGTGGTCTCCAGAATTGCACACAGTACTCTAAATGGGGCCTCACCAGAGATTTATACAAGGGAACTATCATCTCTTTTTCCTGCTGGTCATCCCTCTCCTTATGCACCCGAGCAACCTTCTGGCTTTGATTGTCGCCTTTTCTACCTGTTTAGCTACCTTAAGGTCATCAGACACAATCACCCCCAAGTCCCGCTCTTCTTTCGTACACAGAACTACTTCACCCTCTACACTGTATCATTCCCTTAGATTCTTGTACCCCAAGTCCATAACCCTGCATTTCTTAGCATTAAATCTTAGGTGCCAAATAGACGCCAAACCTCCCAGAACTCCACCTGGGAGGTTTAAGAGGACATTAGACGAGTTGAAAAATCTTGACTCTTGATATTCCATCTATAATGAAAATGAAATTGAAATCTGCCCGAGAACATTCCTTTGTTTTTCAAGATCCAAAAATATGGAATAGTTTACCAGTGTCCATGCAATTAATATTTAATTATAATCTTTTTCATAAAATCTTATCTATTCTCATTGTAATTTGTTTTTCTTTTGAGGAATTAAATAAGATTATATTATATCTGGATGTGATATTTATTCTTGTTGTGAACTGCTTTGAAGATTTTGTTAAAAGCGGTATAAAAGACGTGGAATAGAATAGACAAGCACATGTAGGGTCATTTTGAAATGTCCTTGTGTTGCTTTCCTCTAAGCCAGGTCACTTTTCAAATGAAATTACCTGGAGGTTTTTTTTGAAAATCAGCTAGAAAGAGGGCAGTATTCAGACGGTTTCTCACGTTAACTTTAGGAGTTAACCATCAAACCATGAATTTTGAAAATTCCTCCCCACATTGCTGCACGCAGAAAAATTTACCTGGATAAGAAAGAGGACAGAACTGCTAGCCAGGGCTTGAATTCAGTACTGGCTGGCCAAAATTACCTGGAAAATGGTGGTCGGTCAAAGAGCTGTCATGCAATTTAGCATACCAACTACCTGTATTATTCTGTGCGAGTTCCACTGAATATCTGGCTATTTCTCAGTAGATCTTCGAATGTGGACCTCTATGTATAAATGTACTCTGTCAATACTGTGGGCTACTTTCCCTCCCCCATTAATGGACACAGTCTTAACAACAGTCTGCACTTTGTCTACCATACATGGACTATTTTCACTCATCTTCACTGCATCAGTCCTAAGAAAGAATAATCCCAAAAGTATGCGAGTTAAAAGCATTCATACACCGTGCCCATTTGAAAATCTCGTGTACACAATCCTCATTTTCCTCTTCCAACCTATACACATAGCCAGGAACATCTTTCAACATGGGTAAAAGTGCTAGCTACATCTGAAAAATGCAATTTTGAGCTCAGGATAAATAAGATTAAAAATGCCCCTCCCCATCTGATAATCACTAGGTCACCAGCCACACATTCAATCCAGGCTATGCCCTTTTGCTAAATGGGAAGGATGGCAGCTGGCTAGTTCCCCTCCCACCACGTGCACAGATGCCACGATCAATGAGTCAAAGGGGGGGAAAAAGACTTCACCCACAGCAGCTCACATGGTTCCTGCTCTTTACCACTGCACTCATCAACTCTGTTTGTAGATACGGTGCAACAAGGAAATTCTTGCAAGTCACAGAGACACTGTCTTCTTCTTCTTTTCCTTCTCCTCCTCCATGTAGCCCACAAGCCTCACAAAATAAATCTTGGGAATCTCAAAGATACTAGTGAGGATTCTTCCACCCCTGACTAGTCTTCACCTATAAAGAAGGACCCTAGATCTGCAGTGATAAAGAAGACAGAAGTGTGGTAAAGGAGTTGAATGTACCCTCAGGATGTTGCTCCTGACAAGTCACCTCAATGTGCAGCCAAAGAGGCTTGTAGGAAATCCACATCTACTACTACTACTTAACTACTACAACTACTTATCATTTCTATAGCGCTACAAGGCATACGCAGCGCTGTACACCATACACAAAAGACAGTCCCTGCTCAAAGAGCTTACAATCTAGATAAGACAGGTAGACAGATAGAACAATTAAGGGTAAGGGAATGAAAAGGTGAGGATAAAAGACAGGGTAAGTGAGTTAGGAGTCAAATGCAGTGGTAAAGAGGTGGGTTTTGAGTTTGGACTTGAAAACGGCTAATACCTGAACTGAGCACGTGTGGAATTGCTGGCGTTTAAGGCCGAAGCAACCTGCCTGCCTCCCCACTTCTTAAACAGCACCTGCAGGGCTCTGGAAGTAAAACTTCAGCTGGTAGAGCTTGAGCATCCCTGCCAGCAACGATATGATTGGGGGAGGGGGCATGGCAACAGTGGTAGTGGAGGAGGGGGGGACTGAGAAGAAATTCCCCCCCCCCACCAAAAAAACCCAACTTCTAGTAGCCCCTAGTACAAATTTAGACTGTACACTCTCCAAGGATTTGAAACTATCTATTCTACCTGCATGCAACTTGTCTTGAGCTACTACTGAGAAAGGTGTGATCTAAACCCTAATCCAGTACTAGGAATACCGTGAAATAATACAAAACCCTACAAGATTCACTCAGGACCCACAGACATAGGCGGTCGGTGGCCCAACTGTTTGGGGAGGCTAAAGGGGGTGGGGTTAGGGGTGGGGCCAGGGGTGGAGCTTAAATCCATAATTGTCTGATCACACACAGAAAAAAAAAATGTCACAATTAATACCTTTTATTAAATTTAGATATTAGCTATGTATCATATGTCAAAGAATAAAGTGGTTGCTCAAAGCATATACTAACCACAATCGCTCAACTGCAAAACACTATGCACAACTTTGTGCAAAAACACACTCTGAACCTTACTGTACCATAAATATTACACTGGGCAGAACCTAATACACCAATATACCACCCATACGGAAAATGCAGACCGTCAACAATATTGAAACAAGGGATCATAATATCACAATTCTCATGTAGAGCCACAAAACATCCTAATTCATGTTTAACGTGGGATAAAATGTCATAAATAAGTAAATAAACTTTTAATGTTGAACACCTAATTCTCAAAGTGGACATATTCCAAACACTATAATGAAAATAAAATGACTTTCCTAGACAGATAGACAGGATCCCCAGTAGAAAGCTGCCTGTTGACTGTTCCCACTATGGTTTGAACTCTCTCTCCACGAGATAAGGCAGTATTTGGATTTTCTCAGTCTCACTTTCACCTCTTTCAGCAGCAGCTGGATTGATGTAAGCTGAAAGACTTTGCTTGTTGGGTTCCTAGTACAGGAAAAGAGCGCAAGGATCCTGCCGGCCTCTGTCTTCCCTCCAACAATCCTTCCAGCTGGTGTAACATTGTTCCTTCAAAGTTCTATCCTATAAAATCAACCCATACCTCAGAGACACAGCCGCTCATTTCAAGAGCTCAAATCTGGGGCAGTGCACTGGGGACAGCACCACTTCCAGCCCAGCTATGATCCATTTCCACACAGTCAAGAGTCCAAGTCTCATGCCTGGGGCATGAAAACATCCACCATCCTCTCTTGTATGCATGTACAATGCCTCAGCACGAGTATCACCCATGGATCTATGTCTAGTTTCACAAAACTGACATGACATTATCCTGCATAAAATGTCACATTACTGATCCAGTCAGAAATGACAATGAAAAAACTATAACAGATCTGGAACAGGAAAAGCATGGCAAGCGTACACGGCTCCTATCATTTTTTTTAAATTCCTTCTGGATAGTTCTATAGCTTCAAAGCAGTCACAGACAGAACCAGGAACACCTTCAGAATGATCACACACATCCCTCTCTCAGAATCAGAGAGCTCCAAAGCATTTCGAGACATTCAAAGACATTTCTCAGAGCATCTATACCTAGGGTCAGGCACCAGAAGCACTGACAGGGACCCTTAATCCATTTTCTGGCACAGGGACAACTGCGGAGCATCAACAGACACCGTAGACGCCATCAGAATGCTGACACTCTCACAAAACTAGACACCTTTCAAAAAAACTTAACACTCAATTAGAACAAGGGTGAACTCCAGAACACTCACAGGTACTGCGCCAAGGACATGGCATCCTCTTCAGGACCAGGGACAGCTCCAGAGCATCCACAAGCACTACCAGGAACAATAACCCTTTCAGAACACTCACAGGAACTGCCAGAGAGTTTTTAACACTTTCTTAAGTAGAAAGGTGTGGTAGCTGTGTTAGTCCACTTTTAAAGGTAATCAATAGAAATAAAACAAAAGAAAATATGGAAAAGAAAATAAGATGATACCTTTTTTATTGGACATAACTTAATACATTTCTTGATTAGCTTTCAAAGGTTGCCCTTCTTTGTCAGATTGGAAATAAGCAAATGTTGGTAGATGACAGTATATATAAGTGAAACATCAAAGCACAGGATGGGGATGGATATGTGAGAGACTAGAGGGTGACAAAGCAGTAGAATTTTATGGTTTATAATGTGCTAGAAAACCCAGATCTTTGTTAAGTCACCCACCAGACAGGACTTAACAAAGATCTGGGTTTTCTAGCACATTATAAACCATAAAATTGTACTGCTTTGTCACCCTCTTGTCTCCATGCATATCCACCTGTCCCTCTTCCTGTCTCTCACCTACCCACCCCCATCCTGTTAGACTGTCACTGGAATGCTTTGATGTTTCACATATATTCTGTCATCTACCAACATTTGCTTATTTCCGATCTGACGAAGAAGGGCAACCTTCGAAAGCTAATCAAGAAATGTATTAAGTTATGTCCAATAAAAAAGGTATCATCTTATTTTCTTTTCCATGTTTATTTTGTTTTATTTCTATTGAACACTTTCTTAGAATGAGGTCAGCTCCAGAGCACCCACAGGTACTGCGCCAAGGACATGGCATCCACTTTCAGGACCAAGGACAGCTCAGTGAGAGGGCAATATAATCTGAGTAAATAATTGTACAAATGGAAGTATAATGGCTGTAGGCCACATTTCTCATAGACATTCAGTTCCATGCGTGTTCATGGGACTTCCACAGTGCAAGTGTTATTTTAGCCCCTGTTCAGCAATCCATGCAAACATTTGTTATTTATTTCTTCATTTATTTAGACTTACTTCTTTGCCTTTAGCCAACACATTGTAAATCAAAGCAGTTTACAATCTAAAATCGATATTTATTTATTTGTTGCATTTGTATCCCACATTTTCCCACCTCTTTGCAGGCTCAATGTGGCTTACAATACATCATGAGTAGTGGAAATGAGAAGAGAATAAACAATTGGTATTACAGAAGGATTTTGATTACATGATAATGATAGAGCATAATAGTAAAATAGCAAGAAAGCATTGTAAGACAGTTCTGGATATATGTGGGGTTTCACATGTTTTGATCTTTGTGATATATAAATATATAAAATATATAAAAGAACTCCAATGTCCATGACAGAAAAATAAAAACAATCATTCAACAAACATAAAAGATTCAAGATAGCACTGTCCAACCCCATTCTCAACAAATAGCACATTTTTCCACAGAAGAACTTTAGACCTGCACATTTTCATAGGAAAACACAGGCTAAAACAGGCCACATCCTTTGCAAACAATACAAGTTACACAGATGATTCCTATAAAGGTTTCACAACATCATATAGTATGGTCACCATGTCAGTCCGATGAAGGTAACAGAACACAACAATAAAAGGAAAATGTGATGATATTCCAAGAAAAAAAAAAATAATAATAATAATAAAGTCACTTTTTGAATAGCTTTTGAAGGCCAGAACCTTCTTCCTCATGTCAGGATGACAACATCAGAACATATAAGTGAAACATAAAATCATTCCAGTGACAGTCTCATGGTGAAAGGCAGGGATCAGAGGGAAGGGAGCGATGGATGGGTGATTAGGTGACAAAGCAATAAATTATACTGTCACTGGAATGGCATCAATGCACAGAAGGCAAGTGTATATCAATTGAAAGAAAATTCCGGAATGAGAGGGCATAGGATGAAGTTAAAAAAATTATAGGCTCTAGAGTAATCTAAGGAAATACTTTTTTATGGAAAGGTAGTGGATGCGTGGCTTGGCCTTCTGGTGGAGACAAAGATTGTATCTGAATTCAAGAAAGTGTGGGACAAGCACATGGGATCTCTTAGAGAGAGGAGGAGATAGTGGATGGGCAGACTGGATAGGCCGTTTGGCCCTTTCCTACCATCGTGTTTCTATGAATGCTTTTGTTTCACTTTTATTTATTTCTTCATTTCTAACCCACCAATTATCTAGGTGGGTTAAAATAAAATACTGTGGGGGAGTGGCCTAGTGGTTAGGGTGGTGGACTTTGGTCCTGAGGAACTGAGTTCAATTCCCGGCACAGGCAGCTCTTTGTGACTCTGGGCAAGTCACTTAACTCTACATTGCCCGCCGTATTGAGCCTGCCATGAGTGGGAAAGCGTGGGGTACAAATGTAATAAAAAAAAATAAAAATAAGACCATTATTAAATTAGACTTGGGGGAAATCC
Source organism: Microcaecilia unicolor (assembly GCF_901765095.1). Classification (NCBI taxonomy): domain Eukaryota; kingdom Metazoa; phylum Chordata; class Amphibia; order Gymnophiona; family Siphonopidae; genus Microcaecilia; species Microcaecilia unicolor. The sequence continues at coordinate 257,136,560 of NC_044033.1, read as the reverse complement.
ACTATTTCTGGGATAAGCAGCATAAAATGTTTTGTCCTTTTTTGGGGGATCTTGCCAGGTATTTGTGACCTGGATTGTCCACTGTTGGAAACAGGATGCTGGGCTTGATGGACCTTTGGTCTGTTCTAGTATGGCAATACTTGTGTACTTATGTAAGACATACACAATTAAAATGATCATCATAAGCAACACAAATTGTTCCTTATTCACCCACTTAACATTCTCATATCCACATTTTAGGATGGAAATGCTTTAGAGAAAAGATTTATTTTCAGCTGTTTCTTAAAAGGTAGATGACTCAGTAATCATATCCAACTTCTCTGATAATCCTATATAATAATTCTCACCTCCAACATTCTGTACTGCCTGGGACCGTGGCTCCCTCGTAGGTAGTGATCAGGAAGGCTCCGTAGAGGCCCCGCCCCTACCGCAACAACACGCCCCCCTCTATCACCACCACAGCCTGCAACGTGGGATCCGGGTAGTAGGCTAAAAAGTCAGGCGGTGCTTTGGGCAGCAGTGGAGCCCGTTCTCCCTCTAAGTCCTGGGACCAATTAGGTCGGCGATGTATCGGCAGCAGCCGACAAGAATGCAGTTTCCCGCTCCCACCCTCCACCCCCCACGAGATCGCCGCAGCAAATGCTCCCCCCTCCACCCCCCCAAGGTCGCAGCCCTGCCCCAGCCACTTTCCCTCCAGTCCCGCCCACCCGAAACAGACCTGCAAAGTCGGGCTGGTAGAAACACAAAATCAGCTGTTCTTAAAAAGCAAGTGGCACCGCAGTCCGCCATCATGGCTGTCGGCTCTGCAGCCGCTCCTCTCGCCTCTCACGTCACTGCCCCTGGAGTAGACCCCGGAGGTGCACGGCGACATGAGAGGTGCGAGGAGCAGCTGCCATGATGGCTGACTGCGGTGCCGCTTGCTTTTTAAAAACAGCTGATTTTGTGTTTCTAACGGCCCAACTTTGCAGGTCTGTTTCGGGTGGGCGGGCCTGGAGGAAAAGTGGCTGGGCCTGGGCGGCGACCTTGGGGGGATGAGGAGAGAACGAGGGAAAACAAATGGAAGGATGGGGAGAGGGTCCTGAGAGGGGGGAGGGGTCCAGAGACCACAGAGAGGGGGGGGGGAGAGGGGGTCCTGAGACCAGAGGGGAGGGGGTCCAGAGCAGAGAGGAGGGGGACCTGAGACCAGGGGGGAGAGGGAAGGAGAAGGTCCTGAGACCACAGGGGAGGGGTAGTCCTGAGACCAGTGCAGGGGAGTCCCTCTGGAGGGACAGAGGGGGAGAGTGGGAGGGGGAAGGAAAGGGGGTCCTAAGACCACAGAGGGAGAGGGGGAGGTATCTCTGTCACACACTCTCTCTCTCACCAGTCAGTGTCTTTCTCACTCTCACACACTGTCTCTCACACACTCTGTTTCACTCTCTGTGTCACACAGACACTCTCAAACAATCTCTCAGTCTCACAGACAGTCTGTGTAACGCACACATACTCTCACACTATCTGTCTCACACATACTCTCTCTCTCTTACAGACACACTCGCACCCACTCTCACTCTCTCTCTGTCACACACACACATGCACGCACACATTCATTAACTCTCTCTCTCTCTCTCTCATACAGTCACTCTCACACACACTCTGTCAAACATACACACTCCAAGGAAAACCTTGCTAGCGCCCGTTTCCTTAGTGTCAGAAATGGGCCTTTTTTACTAGTTTATTTCATAAAAATGGATCCACAATGGAAAAAGCAGATTCCCTCTGAGCACACATTATGTCCTTTAGATAAACAAGCCTGCGAAACCTGTCTTGACCCATCAGATCTCAATACCCACGACAGGTGATAAATTTCCAGGACCTGCTTCATGAACCGAAGTGCTAATACAATCAGAGCTTTAAAAATAAAAACAATTTAAAATGGATCCTATAATATACAGGAAGCAAATACAATTTCAACACTGGAGTAGTGTGATCAAATCAACCTCTCCCACAACCAGCCTTGCTGCTGAATTCTGCTTAATTTGCAAAGCCTTTGCTTGACATAAACCAACAGATACAGGGTGTTACAGTAATCCAACTGTGAAAACACTAAACTCTATACCACAATTTGAAAATCAACTGAGGACAGCACAGGTCTTAATTTACTTGGCACCCGAAGTAACTGATAAAATGAAGCCTGTATTACTCTAGGTAACCAGTGTTTGCATAGTTAAATATGAATCTAACACAACCCCCACACTCACTATTTGATCTTTTGCTCATATTATCCTGACCTGAGGAAAAAGGATCTGGCCTTCGAAAGTTGGTCAAAAAATGCATTAAGTTAGTCCAGTAACAAATCACCTTATTTTCCTTTTTCTGTTTTACTTCTATTTACAGCATTGTGTGATATGCACAGGGTTCTCAAACCTCTTCTCTCCCATAATACACCAAGCTATCAAATGGTATAATGATTTGGAAGCAATGGAGTTACTCTTTTGAGTCAAACCAATAATCCATCCAGCCCAGTGGCCACTAAAATGGTCAGTGGTCTTTGCCATAAAGTGTTTAGGGACAGACTTAAAGATCTCACTGTGTATATTTTAGGCGGGAGAGGGGAGATACGATAGATTTAAATACCTTCATGGCATAAATGTATAGGAGGCGAGTCTCTTTCAATTAAAAGGAAGCTCTGGAATGAGGGGGCATAGGATAAAGGTGAGAGGATAGACTCAGAAGTAACTCAAGGGAAGGGTGGTGAATTTGTGGAGCGGCCTCCCGGTGGAAGTGGTGGAGACGAAAAGAGTATCTGAATTCAAGAAAGCTTGGGACAAGTGCATAGGATCTCTAAGGGAGTGGACAGGGAGAGCAGATGGCATGGATGAGCAGACTTGATAGGCCATATGGTCTTTATCTGCCTACATTTTTCTTTGTTTCTATTCAGGTCACAAGTACCTGGCAGAAACCCAAATAGTCACATCATTCCATGCTACCAATTCCAGGGCAAGCAGTGGCTTCCCCTCAATAGCAAACTATTGACATTTTCCTCCAGGAAGTTAAACCCAGATACGCTGTTACCACATCCTCCAGCAACGAGTTCCAGAACTTATTTGTTGTCACGTCTGTGGCCGTGACCACCCTCAGATTTACCTTATTTCTGGGGGTCAGCTTCTAAGCTGGCTTCTGCCTATCCTTTCTGGAGTAGTTTTCCTTCTGTGTGCTGGCTGCTTCCAGCATGGCTCTAATTATTCCATTCTACTGCACCTGGGGGTGCTGCCTGAGTTAGCTCTACCTCTGTCTCCAGCCTGGCTCTGTGCTGCACCTAGGTATTCTAAGTCTCTCTATGTTCTGTGTGCGCTCTGCCTGCTCCTTGGTTTGTGCTCCTCTCACCCGCTGGTGGCCAAAGCCAGTGGCTGCCATAGTTTGTCTTGCTGTTCCTACCCGTTCCAGACTTTAGCCCAGTCCGGTCCGGTTCTTCCAGGCTGCCGGACTTGTCTCTCTTGTTTGTGCCTGGACAGCCTCCGTAGTTGCTTACTGATGGCTGCAGCTGCTCCTCAGGTTTTGAAGGGCTTTATTAATCACTTAGAGACTGCAGCCTTTGCATCGTCTAAGGTCCCTGGTATGTTAGAGTGCTCTGTGCACTGCTACCTTGTCCAGTTCAGTGTGAGTTTCTAGCTTGTTACTAGTAGCTTGGGCATAGCTTTTCTTGTTGGCTTGTGTACAGCTTTACTAGTTCTCCTGTGTGTTGTGTTGTGTGAGTTCCTAGCATGTGATTAGTTAGCTTGGGCATAGCTTTGCTTGTTAGCTTGTGTACAGCTTCTAGTTCTCCTGTGTTTTGCTTAGTGTGAGTTTCTAGCTTGTGACTAGTTAGCTTGGGCATAGCTTTCTTGTTTGCTTGTGTACAGCTTTACTAGTTTAGCTTTCTGGTTTTCCCGTGTGTGCTTTCCTTTGCTTCTGGAGCTTCAGCCCTAGTCCTGTCCGCTGCCAGTACTCCTTGCTACTGGAGTTCCAGCCTTAGTTTTGCTACTTGACCTGACCATTGCCTGAATCTGACTACTCTCTGCCTGAACCCCGATACTTGCTGCCTGACCCGACTACTGCCTGAACCCAGATATTCTCTGCCTGTGGCCAGACCTATTGCCGGAACCCGGACATTCCCTGCCTGTCTGCCTTGCTTTCGCCTAGGTGCACTTCTGTATCCTGATTCCTGTTGTTCCTGCTTGCTAGTGCCAGTTCCGGTTTTCCTGTAAGCCCTGCCGGCTGCCCGAACCTGAGGGCTCAACCCTCGGGGAACGGTGGCTAAGCGTAGGTGAAGCCTAGGTCCAGTGTGTTCCTGTCCAGCAGGTTCCGGTCCAGTGGGCTCCACTCCAGTGTGTACCAGTCCAGTGGGTTTCAGTCCAGTGCGCACCCGTTCGGTGCGTTCCAGTCCTGTGTATTCCAGTGCAGAACACCAGTCCGGGGTTCCAGTCCAGCCTTGCCTCGTCTCTGCTTGAATGTGACCTTGCCTGCCACTGCCGCTCCACGGTAGTGGTCCAAGGGCTCACAAACCCAGTGCTTCCAGGAAAGAAGCCTGACATTTGTTGAGTGAAAAAACAATTCCTCCTATTTGATTTATAAGTATTTCCATGTAACTTTAACTTCATTGAGTGTCTCCTAGTCTTTGTACTTTTTGAGAAAGACTACAAAATCGATTCACTTACCTGTTCTACACCACTAAGGATTTTGTAGACCTCAATCATATCTCCCCCTTACCAATCTCTTTTCCAAGCTGAAGAGCCCTGATCTCCTGAGTTCCATCCCCTTTGTCATTTTGGTCGCTCTTCTTTGAACCTTTTCTAATTCCGCTATATCTTTTTTGAGATATGGCAACCAGAACTGAACACAATACTTAAGGTGAGATTGCACCATGGAGTGATACAGAGGCATTATCTACTATAATAAAACTTACCCTCAACGTTCTGAAGACAACGTCCTGAAGTCACTCAGTCAGTCACTGAAGGGTTCATGGATTCATGGTGGTGAAGCCTCAACACTGACCATGTCTCTCTGCCCCGCCCTCACATGACGGACCAATCAAAAAAAACACCCTCAACATTCTGAAACACAAAGGACCATCACAACACCGTTCCCAGGCAACACTAGGCAACGTAAGACGGACCAATCAGAGGAAACTACGTGACAATAAGGGAGGAGCATTCCCCAGCAGAATGGCTCATTATCTGTGCATCACGGAGAGCACAGAACCACCGCTGGAACGAGAGAAGAATATTCCTGCTGTGGGTATGTGCAAAAATTTACATTTACATTTCACATTTACATTTCACCCCCTCCACAAACCTCCTTGACAGACAAAACCACACACACACAATACAACAGAAACACACCCTCAAAGCCACACACCAATCCAACCCACTTTGCCAGCACAGCACAGTACATCCCCCAACCCCCAAGCAAAAAACAAAACAAAACAAAAAAAAGACACACAACAACCTGCACACACACCACACCCTCATTCACACACTCACACACACACACAAAATAACTCTGTGACACATACACACACACAAACAAAACACATGCTAGCGCCCGTTTCATTGGTTTCGGAAACGGGCCTTTTTTACTAGTAGTACATAAGAACATAAGAATTGCCATACTAGGAAAGACTGAAGGTCCATCAAGCCCAGCATCTTGTTTCCAACAGTGGCCAATCCAGGTTATAAGTACCTGGCATGATACCAAAACAGAACAATACATTTTATGCTGCTTATCCTAGAAATAAGCAGTGGATTTTCCCAAGTCCATTTTAATAATGGCTTATGGACTTTTCTTTTAAGAAGATATTCAAACATTTTTTAAACCCCGCTAATAACTGCTTTACTACATTCTCTGGCAATGAATGCCAGAGTTGAATTACACGTTGAGTGAAGAAATATTTTCTCCGAGATGTTTTAAATGTACTACTTTGTAGCATCATTGTGTGCCCCCTAGTCCTAGTATTTTTGGAAAGAGTAAACAAGCAATTCAAGTCTACCTGTTCCACTCCACTCATTATTTTATAGATCTCTACCATATCTCCCCTCAGCTGTCTTTTCTCCAAGCTGAAGAGCCCTAGCCGCTTTAGCCTTTCCTCATAGGGAAGTCATTCCATCCTCTTTATCATTTTTGTCGCCCTTCTCTGCACCTTTTCTAATTCCACTATATCTTTTTTAAGATGTGTTGACCAGAATTGCACACATTGAGGATTTTTGTTTTCCAATCCTTTCCAAATAATACCTAACATTCTATTTGCTTTCTTAGTTGCCGCTGCACACTGAGCATAGGTTTTCAACTTATCATCAATGATGACACCTAGATCCCTTTCCTGGTCAGTGACTCCTAATGTGGAACCTTGCATTGTGTAGCTATAATTCGGGTTCCTCTTTCCCACATGCATCACTTTGCACTTGCTCACATTAAACGTTATCTGCCCAGTCTCCCAGTCTTGTAAGGTCCTCTTGTAATTTTTCACAATCCTTTTGCGATTTAACAACTTTGAATAACTTTATGTCGTCAGCAAATTAGATTACCTCACTAGTTACTCCCATCTCTAGATCATTTATAAATATGTTAAAAAGCAGCGGTCCCAGCAAAGACCCCTGGAGAACCCCACTATCTACCCTTCTCCATTGAGAATACTGACCATTTAACCCTACTCTCTGTTTTCTATAATCCTTTAACCAGTTTTTAATCCACAATAAGACACTACCTCCTATCCCATGACTCAATTTCCTCTGGAGTCTTTCATGAGGTACTTTGTCAAATGTCTTTTAAAAATCCAGATATACGGTATCGACCGGCTCACCTTTATCCATATGTTTGCTCACCCTTTCAAAGAAATGGAATACATTGGTGAGGCAAGATTTCCCTTCACCAGTGGTGTAAGCTAAGTGGGGCCATGGGGGACTGGGCCCCCATTTCTTCTGGGCCCCTGGTGTTGCTGGTGAGGGTCCCCAACCCCCACCAGCTGATGCCTTCATCCAGCACCGGTCTCCAGTGCCACAGCATTGCATGCCCTGCTGTCTCTTCCCCTCCCATCCAGCACAATCCTTTTAGTGAAACTGAGCATGCTCAATTTCACTAAAAGGAGCATGCAGGACGTGATGGGAAGAGACAGCAGGGCAGACAATGTGGAGGGCTGGACGAAGGCTTCAGCTGGTAGAAGTTGGGGGCCCCCGCTAGCCAAGGTATTTGCAGTGGCAAGGTGGCGGGGAGGCACACCAAAATATGCCCCCACCCCCCCCCCCCCCCCACCCCACCTCAAGGTCTGGCTACACCCCTGCCCTTCATTAAACCCATGTTGGCTTTGTCTTATTAATCCATGCTTTTGAATATGATCAGTAATTTTGTTCGTTATAATAGTCTCTACCATTTTGCCCGGCACCTACGTCAGGCTCACCAGTCTATAATTTCCTGGATCACCTCTGGAACTTAAAAAAAAATTGGCGTTACATTGGCCACCCTCCAATCTTCCGGTCCCATGCTTGATTTTAAAGATAAATTACGTATTCCACTGGCAAATTCATACAGCTTTGTTGAGATTGGATTAGCCTCTAGATAACTGGCAATTTGCACTGACTGCGGTGCAGATTACACCCCTCTAGGCCCCTGTTTAAAGTGTGAGGGGCATTTCATTTTGCTGTGATTCCATACTCTTTCTATAGAGGGATTCTGAGCTTCAGTGCATGACCAATTCACTCAGGCCCTGGCAAGTATCAAAAAATTTCATAAAGTTGATGGTCAACAATTACAGAGGATCTTTGACCAGCCTCCCATGTGGGCACCATACAGATGGTAAGTAGTAGAGCATTGCACAGACCTGTGATATCTCTCAGACCATCCTGCAGTGCTGGACATTACAGAAAGGGTAAAGGGTCATGGATTTGATATACCATCCTTCTGTGTTAGATATTAAAATGAATGCATGAATAGCCACCCTAATATCTGAAACTTCCATGCGCTATTTATATTGAATTTTATGAGCTATTGCATGCACATAAATGGTATACTCTATCCACAGGCATCCCTTCCGCAGACACATAGACACCTTATCCACAGGAAACTTAATTATACATCTAGAGCTTTTGACAAACACATAGAAACAATTAGTCAAAGGCGTGCACCCACGTACTTATCCCTCTACACATACGCTCAGCCTTATCCACATTTAAACGGGAAATGTAAGGATACACTGAAATCTCTCTCCACACACACACTTATAAAACTCTTCCTACAGCTCCTGTCCCCCTTCTTGCTCTCTGAGGTCTTCCAGTAACTGACTTTCAGCACCTGTATCGTACTGCACAGTCCTTCTTCCTTCCATGCAACCTCATTAATTTGTCCTCTCTGCACCTCTCTCTTAGTCTCACCCTTCCCAAGGCATTGTGTCACTAGTGCACTGGAATCACAGAATCTGGCAGGATATGGTGACCGTAAATTACCCTAACTGGGTCCTGCATTCCAAGAACGAAATGGTGGAGTTGTCAGTGAACTGAGCCACAAAAGAAGGCCAGAGAAAATCCTTAAATTCTTCCCACAGGTAATCAATAACTCACAGCTTTCCCAGACAACCATGGGGTAATATCCTCCCTCAGCCCACCCACATGCCCAAGCATGGCATTAAGGCAGAGAGACGGCACAGAAGGCTTCAAAAGAGGTCTCCAATGGAGACAAAAGCTTCAATTCTTCCAAAAATCAATCTCCCACAAGCCATTGGTCTCTTGCAAACCAAACCCCAATTTTTCAGAAAGATCATCTATATTAAAGCAATAAGCAGGTGCACATGAAATGGAAGGGCACCGTCTTTCTTCTCCCGTCTCACATCCATATCACAGACAGGCAGAAGTAAAAGGGTCCATGCCTTACCTGCTCACTTCCTGCAGGAGAGGTGGCGATTCCGGCCCGCTGTTTCTGCGTGAACTGGATTGCAATCACAGCAGGTAACGGTTTCTCGCTGGAGCATGTTGGATGATCATATTCAGTCTAGATCTGAAGTTCGTATTTATGGCAGCCTAAGAGAAGATACGAGTGTGTGGCACTCGCTGCTCAGTCCTCTGAGTCTCTCTCTCTGAAACAGTATGAACTCCATTCTTTTCTTGTCCCACCCCCAGAGCCTAGCTGTCTTCCCCTTCCAATCTATCTCATTCCCTCTTACTCTAACAAGATGTCCTCAGTCTCCTCAATATTCCCTCTCCTTCCCCCTCTCTGGAAACCGTCTAGATCCAGGAAGCTCAGTCCTCTCCACATCTCTCTTTCAGCCAGCCTCGCTTTCCCTCGTCCTGTCCTCCTCCTCCTCTTCCCTGCAGCTTGCTGCTCTCTCTCTCTCTCTCTCTCTCTCTCTCACTCGGTATCTAAATTGCTCAATTGCTCATTCTCATCTCTCTCTCCTGTTTCCCTGGCTGCAAACAGCTCTCTCTAGTGCACGTTCCAGTGTTCTCTCCACCTCTGTTTAGGAATGTAATTATTTTTCAAGCATCCTCCTTTGGCAGGCTTCTACCTTTTCTTTCCCTGGTTCACCTTTTGTCATCCGCAGCTTAAAGAAGAATGAGGAGTCCTGCATCTTCTCTCCACTGACATGCCTGAATTCACTGATCATGTGTCAAATGGGTAGTGCAAGAGACAGAGGGGGACTCCGATACTGCATCTCCCTAAATATCTGAGATGCAATCTATGCACCATCAGATGGGAAGCCACCCACCACTGCATGCTCCCTCTTCTTTCTCTTGGTTCCTTAGGTGGATTTTTCACCTCATCCGAGACATTAAAGAATCCATCTCCACTGAAGCCTTCACCTAGCAGAGCCAATATGCAGAGATATTATTTGAATATGTTACTCTCTTCCATTCCATCATTTCAAGAGTTTCATAGTCCTACAAGAGGCCACCAGTATTTCTTCTCTTATCGCATAGAAAAAAAATTATTTTAATACTCCAAAGATAATCAGTCCCACACAGGGAAATCACAAACTGTGTCACTGATAAGTTCCTCCTTCTAAAGGATCCCAGATCAGGACCTTCCCTGTCCCCTAAGAGCAGGACACTGATAAAAAAGTTCTTCCTTCTACAGGATCCCAGATCAGGACATTCTCTAATCAAGAGCTGCCATACTGGCTCAGACCAAAAGTCCACTCAGCTCAGTATTCTGTTCCTAACAGTGGTCCAAGTTTCGCTCAGCTCCTCTATGAAACACAACCTTTTGTTTAAAAGAGTGTAAGTGGCTGGCTTTGGGGGTGTTATTTATCCAGGAAACATACCTTACCGGGGGGGGGAGGCCTTGTTGAATCATAGGGATTAGTGTCACATTTTTTTAAAACTCCTCCATGGGGGGGGGGGGGGGGGAGAAAATGAGAGGGGTCGTCATTTTGATGCATCAACATTTACTTTCCCCTGCAATGTCCTAGTGAAAAGTAAGAACTTCCCCTCTTCATCGCTATGCAAGACTCACAGACTCTGTTTCTGTGAGTCTGACGTCCTGCACGTACAATGTGCAGCGACGTCAGACTCCGAAACTGGATTCAGCAGCTTTGAACAGCACGGAGGATGATCGAAGAAGAACTTAAAAGGCCTCAGCTCGGCTGGCGTGGGTTGGGGTCCCCCACCAGCAAAGGTAGCCCACGGCGATGGCGGGGGAGGGTTGGTGGCGGTAGGGGGTCCGGGGTGAAATCTGCGGGGGCCCAGGCCCCCGTGGCCCCACGCAAATGCACCCCTGCCTAGAACTAGACAAAGACATACAAACAAGAAACAAGACTGGGAAACAAGCAATACAGTACAAGAAGCTACACAAAGACTAAACTAGAATCAGGCAAGAATACAGACTATAAACTGGACTAGGCAGAAGTGCAGCAAGCACCAACAAACCAGGGCCTTAGGCGATGCAAAGGCCAAGCAGAGAGTTTCCAAATGGCTAATAAGCCCAGCAGCAGCTGAGATTCAGATGCAGCAATGACCAGGAAGCTACGGGTGCTATGCAGGCTCAAACAAGACAAGCAAGTCTGGCAGGCCGGAAGATCCGGACTGGGCTGAAGTCTGGAACGGGAAACAGCACTTAGACAATCCAATGCAGCCACCAGGTCTGGCCACCAGAGGGCAAGAGGAATACAAACCAAAACACAAGCAGTAAGCATACTGAAGCACAGAGAGGCTTAACACACACAGGTGCAGTATAGTGGAGAAATCAGAGCCATGCTTGAAGCAGCCAGCACACAGAGACAGAGCTAACTTAGAAAGACCAGACAGAAGCCAGCTTAGAAGCTGACCGCCAGAAATAAGGTAAGCCTGAGGGGGGTCATGACCACAGACATGACAGTACCTCTCCACTCTTATATATCCCTACAGTCTTCCACGGGAACTCTGTTCACTAGGTAAATCTCTTATCTGAACCTTTCTCCTCCACTAACTCCGTTCCTTTTATCTTGCTGCACCATAGGACTGGAATAGATTTCCTGAGTCAGTATGTCAAGCTCCATCTCTGGCCGTCTTCAAATCTTGGGTAAAAGCCCACCATTTTGAAGCTACTTTTAATTCCTAACCCCTATTCACTTGTTCAGTACCCATGTTTGTTTTATCATTCTCTTATTTGTCCTGTCTGTCCTGCTTAGATTGTAAGCTTGTCGAGCAGGGACTGTCTCTTACATGTTCAAGTGTACAGTGCTGTGTATGTCTAGTACCACTATAGAAATGATAAGTAGTAGTAGACAGCGCCAATAGTCCCACTATGAACATGGTAATAGAAACTAGATCTGCGCATTTTGAAAATTCAGAACACTAGAGGGGATCTCTTCACTACAGAGAAGCATATTCACACTTGATTCCTGGAATTTTATATGCAATTATATGTCTCTGTCTGATACCAATATTACACCCAATAACACAGAGGAGTATTTGCGGGACATCCAAGTGCCATGTTTGTCAGAGGGCATTTGAGTACCACTAAGACGCTCCAATTACTGGCAAGGAGATACTGTTATTAAGGAGTTACCTCAGGGGAGGTCACCAGGTCTTGACGGGTTCTCCAATGCCTTTTATAAAACCTTTAGGAATCAGCTGGTGGCTTTAATGACACAGGTATTTAATGTTCTATCTAAGAACCCTACTCTGCCACCTGCTGCAAACACTGCAGGCATCAATATTCTTTTTAAGCCTGTGCGGGACCCTATTTGCCGCGGATCCTATTGACCCATATCACTGATTAATGTGGATCTGAAGATACTGGCCAAGCTCTTGGTGAATGGCCTAGCCCCACAGATGCCATATTTAATACAACCTGATCAGGCTGGATTTATACCAGGTCATCAGACCCTGGAAAATATTGAGGATGATCCACTTAATCTAGGTGGCACAGAGGGAGCAAATTCCAGGTTGATAGCAGTGGACACAGAAAAAGCTTTTGACTGCGTTCACTGGGACTCTCTGTTTGCAGTTCTTCCCAAAGTTGGTGTGGGTCCAGTCTTCTGCTGGTTGAAAGCTCTTTATACTTCTCCAGCTGCGTATATTAAGATTAATGGGACCTATACAGACAATTTTGAGTTCTGGAGAGGGACTAGGCAAGGTTGTCTGCCATCACCCATCGTGTTCGCTCTGGTGATGGAGCCTTTTGCTCAACGGATTGGGGAGGTTGTGGATATAGGGGGAGTGTGGGTCGATTTCCCTCTTTGCTGAGGATGAAATTTTGTCAGTGACAACCCCACATTCATCTCTCCCAACCATTCTGAGAGAAATTAAGTTCTATGGGGCTGTCTCTGCGTTTAAGACCAATCTGCCTGAAACTGAAGCGCTAAACATTAACCTTGCAGGGGACTGAGGCTTATTTCCCTTTTAAGTGAGTGGGCTTGCACTGAAAATATCTAGGGATTACGATCTCTAGTTCTCTTTCTAGACTATCTGAATTGAATTATGTCCCCCTGATTAAAAAGCTGAAAGAGGATCTTAGGGAGTGGGCTAAAGGGATGTTCTCACTATTTGGATGATTGGCTGTTGTTAACATGAATGTTCTCCCTAGACTTTTACATTTATTTCAGGCACTACTGATCGCTACTTGAAAAACTACCCTTAGGCAGTGGCAACATGTTCTCCATGGCTTTATAGGAGGGGGTAGGAAACTCCATCTAGCAAAAGGGGTCCTTTTTATGCTTAAAGACCTTGAGGGTCTGGGAATTCCTGATCTTTCAAGCTACTACCTTGTATCCCAGCTCAGATACTATGGGATCCGAGGAGAAAGGTATTACAAAAACCGTATGTACTAAAAAGGGATTATTGCGAGATTTATTATGGCTGCCTCCAAGAGGGAGGATTCAGTCCTACAGAGCAAATCCATATGTTAACCATGTTCTTCAGCTGTGGATGTCCGTGAAACGGTCCACTCAACCCTCCTCATTGGTTTCCCCCTTGGCACCATTGCTGGCTTTGTTCCCAGAGGTTGTTCCTGAGCACATGGCGCCGATTACTCGCTGAAGGGCACAAAGTATTTTTCAGATTTCTCAGCTGTTGCAGTGCGTCTTTATTGCCTCTTTTGAGACTCTGCAATACTTTGTATGACTTTACTCTGATACTAACCACAAAGAGTTTGTATCAGCTCCAACTAATTCAGAATGCTGCAGCATGACTGATAGAAGCATGCAAGTGGCGTGACATCACACCCTTCCTACAAAAGTTACACTGGCTACCGGTACCTTACAGGGATAAATTTAATGGGCCAGAGTACTTAAAGAATAAGCCCTTTACACACCTTTAAGCCCTCTAAGTTCCTCTCAAAGATCATCACTATCTATACCTTCGTCAAAAGAAATTGTACCATGAGATACCCACCACCGAGCCTTCTCAGGAGTAGCTCCCATGCTCTGGAATCTGCAATTTACTCCCAGAGGGGCTACGTATAACTCAAAACTGCCTACTTCAGGAAGCAGGTGAAAGCCTGGCTCTTCTCCCAAGCTTTTAATACATAGGGTGACTGACTATACACCCATTCTGCACCTGGACTAGCTTGCTACACCCACTGTAACTTAGACCAGTTCCTTATCTCTTGCTTAACTATACAAAGAACTTGCCTTGAGTTTAGCCAACCATCAAATTATCCCACGCATCTTGTTCCCATCAACATATTGTGAAGGGGGAGCTCTTCTACTGCGTGGGGAAGGGAGCCCGCAGGCTCGCTGCTCCTGGATTCCTGGAACAACACTGTGGACACCGGAACTTGGGATCAAGAAAGTTTTATTAGCAGGGGATTTGCAAATCCATAAACCCTGTTATAGTGTACACCCGGATAAGGCTCCCAGGCCTTATCCCCCTTGTTCAGAGAAAAAAAAAAGTACAAAACAAAACATAGAACAACAATCCTCAGGATATCTTCTCCTCCACAATAAACACAGTCCTTGGAACACAGTCTTTCTACTCACTCAGGATTTACCAGGCCCAAAGGAATCCTTCAGCCACCTTCAGTTCCACTCGTGTTCAGGCCCCCTATGGGGGTTTTAATTCTTCCCTATTCAAAAGGGTAAGTCACCGTCCCACAGGGCCCAGCATTTTCCAATGGCTCTGCCCTGGTCAGTAATAGCCAGCCACCTGCCTTCTCCTCGCCCAACTGGTATACCTCTAGGTGGGAGCAGGGCTGGCAGTTTCTCCCCCTTCCAACTCTCAGGGCCTTCTTCAGTACCTTCAGGGACTACGCAGAGCAACCTTGGCAGACTCCCATTCCATGGAAGCCGTCTCTTCCTCCTTAGGCTGCTCTAGGGCCAGGCTTCTTCCTTCCTCCACATACTCCATGGCATCTTTCCCTTCATTCATCTCCTCTCTCCCCTGGTGATCCAAAGCCTCCAGGAAATCTGTCCTTCCCTTCTCACAGCTGGGGGGAATTATATATTGATGGTGAAGCCAGGGAAACTGAGCTTCATCCTTACATCTCCCCCTAGTGGAGAAAGGAGTACCTTGCTCACCTCGCCTCGAGCCCGGGCTCCCCCTAGTGGGAAGGGAGTTCCATTCCCTATTTTCCAGCCTCCCCTCCTCTCCTCCTCTTAAAGGGCTTCTGGGACCTGTAGATCAGGACCTGACTGCTTCTTTGGGGAATACAGCTCTTGGTCCCTCAGTTATATGGTAATCCATATTGTAGAAATTATTTAGCATCATATCTGTGTTAGTTGAATGGTCTAATGCATGCTTATTAGGTGTATCATTAGTATTATGCTAACACTGTATTATATCTCTGGTATTTGAATTCCAGTGCTGTTAAATGTGTACATTTTTTATACTTTTTCACGGTAGTTCTATTATTAGGTTTCAATTTACTGTTTTCAAGTTTACCTCATTTATTGTATTTATGTTTATTCTTGGTTATTTTACTATTGTTACGCTAGTAACAACATTGTAAGTTTTATGTTAAACTGTACCTGCTGTACACCGTCTTGGGTAAATCTCATCATTAAGGCATTTAATAAATCCCAGTAAATAAATAATTCTAGTTGAAAACAAAAAAAGACAGCTAGGTCCTTTTCCTGGGTGGTGATTCCTAATGCAGAACCTACCATTGTGTAGCTATTTCCTTGGGTTATTCTTCCCTATCTGCATCACTTTGTACTTGTACTGAATTTCATCTGCCATTTGGATGCTCAGTCTCACAAGGTCGTCTGCAATTTCTCACAATCTGCTTATAATTTAACAGCTCTGAATAATTCTGCAAATTTGATAACCTCACTCATTCCCATTGCCACATCATTTAAAAATATTCCATTCCACTGCAAAGCTTATATCTAGCTTGTCAACCAAGGAATCAAAGTGGATTACATAAAAGAGAATACATCAACTTAAGCAGAATCTAAATATTTATCAAATAATATTTCAACGCCTTCATTGTGAAAATTGACCAAATTAGCCCTATTCTCTCTTTTCTTTTAACCGGCTCCAGATCCACACTGCATCGTCTCCTTTCACTCATTTTCACAGGAGTCAAATGGCTTCTGAAAATTGACTATGGGGCTTATCTTAGAAGCTCTATTCTTGTTTTGCAAGTCTGAAAAGTGGTGTTTAGACATCCATATGGATGTCCAAATCTTGATTATATACATAAGAATAGCCATACTGGGTCACACCAATGGTCCATCTAGCCCAGTATCCTGCTTCCAATAGTGGCCAATCCAGGTCACAAGTACCTGGCAGAAACCCAATTAATAGCACCATTCCTTGCTACCAATCTCGGGACAAGCAGTGGCTTCCCCCATGTCCATCTCAATAACAGACTATGAACTTCTCATCCAGGAACTTGTCCAAACCTTTTTTAAACCCAGATATGCTAACCGGTTACCACATCCTTCAGCAGTGAGTTCCAGAATAGCTATTCTTTGAGTGAAAAAAACATTCCATTTGTTTTAAAAGTATTTCCATTTAATTTCATTGAGTGTCCCCTGGTCTTTCTGCTTTTTGAAAGAGTGAAAAATCAATTCACTTCTACCCATTCTACAGCACTCAGGATTTTATAGACCTCAATCATATCCCCCCCCTCAGCCGTCTCTTTTCCACGCTGAAGAGCCCTAATCTCTTTAGCCTTTCCTCATGCCAGAGGATAAGTAGTATTAGTAGGCATTTCATCACCTTTTAAGAACATAAGAGTAGCCATACTGGGTCAGACCAGTGGTCCATCTGGCCCAGTATCCTGCTTCCAACAGTGGCCAATCCAGGTCACGAGTACCTGAAAGAATCCCAAATAGCAGCTAAGTAATTTGGCTATATACTAATTCAATACTCCTACATAGTCTCCCAGGAGAGGAACAGAGTGTCCTCTACCTGCCAGGGAGCCATCTGCTGTACTGATGTTTGTTTTCTTATTACTAATCTGGTGTCTACTGGGTGCCAGTTCAAGGACACATCTTAGAACATAAGATCATAAGAAAAGCCATACTGGGTCAGGCCAAAAGTCCATCTAGCCCATTATCCTGCTTCCAACAGTGGCCAAGCCAGGTCACAAGTACCTGGCATGATCCCAAACAGTAGCAACACTCCCAGGGCAAGCAGTGGCTTGGTCCCTGCAAATCTTGTTGTGTGCACTGCAGCTCTATGGCTGTCCACTGCTACACAGTGCGAGGAAGAACCAAAAATCTTATCCAAAGCATGTGGGAGTATCAAATCCCGAGACCTCATCAAAGTTTAAGACAAAGGTTAGATACAAAGCAACATCCCACTGTCTTAGACAGCAGTGCTTAGAAAAGGTGCTGTGTGACACTGACACATGACAATACTCCTGAATGAGGCTGAGACTGTGGCATCTGCTGGGTTTCCAATGGAGAGGAAGGAAGACATGCACATTAGAAGATACACTGGCAGTCTTGCAGAGGAAACATGAATGTAAGATAAAAATACACCACATGAATAATGAGGCTGAGAAGCGGCATCGCCCCCACTCCTGTCAAGAGAGCCCTCCCTCCCTCTGCTCCGAGATGAAGGGGAAGGTCCCATTCCTCAGTAAACAGCCTTAATCATCTCTCTGGCTCTGGCAGTATTCAAAAGAGCTGTAATGGCTAGAACCGAAACCCGTGGGGAACATGGCAACGCATAAAACCCTTTTCACATGTTTTGGCACGAGAAAGAGGGTGGTATCCTGGTCATAGATAATGTATTCTCAGACTTAACTATATTTTTTCCAGCACAGTTTAGATGATTAAATAACGGTGCATATGTCAGAGAATGTTATTTCTGTGGACAGTGGGATTTTCTATAAAGAGCACCAGATTGAACTACCTGTCTGGGGGGTGGGGGGGGGGTTCTTTCAGGTCATTAGGATTAATAGTCTTACACTTCTCTGCTGACCACAGGGTTCATAGCTTCCAGTGAAACTACAACATACATGGAAGTTATAAGAAATCGGCCAACATGCTTCCATGAAAAATGACTGAGCAGCTAGGATCCGAGGATGGCAGTGTTTTCTGCAAAAATACTTCAACTCTTCAGCGTTATACAGAATTTCTGAGCTCAGAAATCATTCAGTGGCTTCCACCTATAAATGCAAGAGGGGAGGGGTGTGAAAACAGAAATCCTCAGAGAAAAAAAAGATGGTTTTCAGCACACTCCATCCCCCAGCAGCCCGAAACCACCTTCTATCTGCCTAGGCTGTAGTTTCTGGCCCACAAATTATTATTCCATCCTGGCACTGGGATAGCAGCTGCCATTTCCTGTATGCAAGAGGGACCAGAAACAAAGAGCCCAGGACTGAGCCAGGCTCCCGTTCACTTTGGTGTTTTTCTTTGTACGTTCTGTGATCGCATCTTCGGAAGTGGAAAATGATCTGGGGGGGGCTTCTCTTGGTGCTGGTGGGCCAGATCTGGATCCCTGCATGCCACTCAGCAGAGACTACAGAAATTACCCTGGGAGAAGGGAAACGAAATAACAGTCTGCAAATGGTGAGATGTAAATGGGTTAATTTCCTCTCCTCCTTTGTCCTGTGAAATCACCAGAATTTCTTCTCCTACAGAACGGAAACTGGGGGGGGGGGGGGGGGGGGGAGATCTGGGAAGAAGCAAATGGGCCCCATTCCTCTCCTCGGTGATATCACTACATACCTTCCTTCCTGGGGGGAGGGGAGGAAATCAGGGAAGAAGCAAATGGGCCCCATTCCTCTCCTCGGTGATATCACTACATACCTTCCTTCCTGGGGGGAGGGGAGGAAATCAGGGAAGAAGCAAATGGGCCCCATTCCTCTCCTCGGTGATATCACTAGATGCCTTCCTTCCTGGGGGGGGGGGAGGAAATCTGGGAAGCAAATGGGCCCCATTCCTCTCCTCTGTGATATCACTACATACCTTGCTTCCTGGGGAAGGGGTGGGGGGGAAGGAAATCAGGGAAGAAGCAAATGGGTCCCATTGCTCTCCTCTGAGATATCACTAGAAGCCTTCCTTCCTGGTCGGAGGGGGGGGGGAGGAAATTAGGGAAGAAGCAAATGGGCCCCATTCCTCTCCTCCGTGATATCACTAGAAACCTTCCTTTCTGGGGGGGGGGGGGGAGGAAATCAGGGAAGAAGCAAACGGGCCCCATTCCTCTCCTCCGTGATATCACTAGATGCCTTCCTTCCTGGGGGGGGAGGGGGGGAAGGAAATCAGAGAAGCAAATGGGCCCCATTCCTCTCCTCCGTGATATCACTAGATACCTTGCTTCTTGGGGAAGGGGGGAGAGGAAATCAAGGAAGAAGCAAATGGGCCCCATTCCTCTCCTCTGAGATATCACTAGAAGCCTTCCTTCCTGGTCGGTGGGGGGGGGGGGGGGGAGGAAGAAAGGAGCACAGATGGAAAATTGCACAATACCAGACACTAGTCTTTACCAAACCCTGTGGCAAAATGTTGACCAGCAGTGTAAAACAAATCACTGGATTCCTTTACTAAGCTTCAGCCTTAACCTACAGACAATACAGATGAAAGAAAGAAGACAAATATTTTAAAACACAACATCCAACTTATCTCCAGCAATCTGCCAGGGCTGCTGCAAAAGCATTTAGCACCCTAGGTAAACCTGCAACATTGCACCCCTCCCCACCCCCCAAAAAAAAACCCCATTAACTTTCAGGCCTCTAGCATTGCTTCCCCTGAGATTTTGACAGTTAAATTCAACAATCAAATCACCCCAGTATCACTACTCACAAAAAAATCTTGTAAAAGTGCTTAAGCGTACGTCTTACTTTTGTGTGCGTATGCGTTTGTATGGGCAGTCTCTGCACACGTATGCGCTTTTGTAGATACACAGTCTTTGCAAGCAGCTGCTGACTACATAGTTCCCTTCTCCACTACTGCCAACTCCAGACTTCGCGCCTTCTGTCTCGCTGCACCCTACGCCTGGAATAAACTTCTTGAGCCCCTACGTCTTGCCCCATCCTTGGCCACCTTTAAATCTAGACTGAAAGCCCACCTCTTTAACATTGCTTTTGACTCGTAACCACTTGTAATCACTTGCCTCCACCTACCCTCCTCTCTTCCTTCCCGTTCACATTAATTGATTTGATTTGCTTACTTTATTTTTTGTCTATTAGATTGTAAGCTCTTTGAGCAGGGACTGTCTTTCTTCTATGTTTGTGCAGTGCTGCGTATGCCTTGTAGCGCTATAGAAATGCTAAATAGTAGTAGTAGTAATAGTGTGCCATGTGGTTAGACCGGCCCTGAGCTGAACCCCTGCTCCAGTCGTCAACATTCACGTTTCTGCTTTCTGAGAGCCTAGATTTAAGGGTGCAACTTTGCTGTTCTATTTCAAAAGCAAGTGATGTTTTAGTCAACTTTAAACCATGGCTTACACACTGAGCACTGTTCCTTGCTGCATGCCCTGCAGTAACAATATGCAGAACCAGGTTTCTACCCAGATCACTGGGATCACATGTGTACACACTGCCAGAGGGAAACAGACCACAGTTACCATTATCTGCTGAAGAGGCAGAACTGAGACTCATTAAGGAGGAAGAACCTCTGACAATCTTACACTGAGAGAAAATGCTGAGCTGGGAAGATTGGGAAGTGGAGGGAGCTGGCACTGAATCCGTGCGACACGCCTTATAATACACTATGTAGAAACCCGTAGGGACTTATACCTTTCCCATATTATCCACCAACAGATCTCAGAAGATGGCCTAGACATTCCAGAAACAGCTAGGAAGAGTCCTGTGGGACGCCCCGAGCGAGAACCAGATGTAAGCGGAAATGAAACCGCAGTTGAGGGCAGCCAACCCCAACAAACCGCTCTACCAACAGAAGCGCTGCCGACTTCAACAGCAGAGGACAACTTCTCCTATATCTGTAAGTAAAACACAACCCCTTCCATGCTGTAGCCTGCCTCTATCCTTCACACACCTAAGCAGCCCACCCGGGATCTGCCGAACAGTGGGGAAAGCACTGGTACCAAAAACCAAGAGCTGCAGGGACTTCTCCTATCTCCTACAATGGACCTGTATCTTTTCAGTCCCATGCAAAACCTCTGCCTCTTGTTAACCAGGCTGGCAGTGATGGAATATCAGCCAGCAACACTGTCTGGACAGGTCACGAGGACCCAGTAGGCTAGATGGTTGAGCATTGGCCAAACTGGGAAGAAGTGCTTGGTGAAAATGTAAAAAGCTAACAAGGGGAGTGGCATAGAAAAGAATGATAACAACTCGACTTTGATTAGATGAGCTATATCGTTCTATGGCTGGCAGCATATCCTTATAAGACAGAAGAAAAACTGAGCGCAGCAGGTGGACCGGCTCATCTTTATCTGCCATCGTCTATCACGTTACTCTGTTTTCCTAAGAAACTACAGTACAGATACTTATTTCTATTGTGCTACTAAATGTACGCAGCGCTGTACACTTGAACATGAAGAGACAGTCCCTGCTCGACACAGCTTACAATCTAATTAGGCCAGACAAACAGAACAAATAAGAGATTAGGGAATTACTAAGGTGGAGATGATAAAATAAGGGTACTGAACGAGTAAGGGTTAGGAGTTAAAAGCATTTTCTTAAAAAAACCCTCTTCGCCCTCCGCTTTCTGACTTCCAAGATGTTCTCACAGGAACATGACACCCATTACAATACCTTTACAGAGAGTCCTACACAGGTGGCCACCAGAACTTGAGTTTCTCTGACGTCCCTGTTCTTAGGTTTCTGGGCATCTGATGATCTGAGGACAGCTGTTGACATTAAGCAAACTAACTGAACAAAGCCTTTACAGAAAATGTAAATTTAACATCTAAGCAACGCAGGAAAGGCACCTTCCTCTCTGTGCCCCTATAGCTCCTGGATGCTCTTTGTGAGAACCACATCTGTGTGGGCCCTGCACTCTGTCAGCAGACTTGACATTGAAGGTCTTTTCCATTAAAATGCGCTAGAATCTGAGCTTAGCGCATTTTAATGGGCGACTTTCCCACGCACTAAGCCCAGATTTAAGGTGGCACTTTACCAGGGTTCTCTTGTTTTTGAAGGTCCCGCTTACAGTCCTCCCACATCATCTGCATTATCCAGTTAGTTGCAATAACCTCATGGTTAGCACATGGATAGAGGAAAAAATACCACTATGGGCTTTAACATGTTTTGCAGTTGCCCCTTTTCCCGCCCCAGTAGATAGACCTCCTACATCTACCTGTGCTGCTGTCTGCAAACAGACTTCCACACAGATGGACATTCTCCCTCTTAATTGATTTGCTGTCTCCTATGAGGTTGCCTTATGGTGGGGTCCATGCAGCTGAATTCAGGTCTGCTTAAAGCAGAGGTTTCTTTATTTCTGCACTAGAAACCTCCAAAATGTGGAGGCTTTGCAATACATTTCTTGCTCTCTGTTCACTAATTCTACAGTTTGTTGGAAGCATCATTTCCATTTAGCCCTGTTTCACTGACAGAATGGTGAAAATATGACTTACCTACTAATTTGCTTTCCTTTAAGCTCTCCAGACCAGTCCAGAAGCAGACACTCGGGTTATGCATGCCTACCAGCAAATGGGGAATGAGAACAATCAAACTTGTTAATTTATAATAGTCCTGTGTAGGCCCCCAGTTAACCAGTATTACTCTAACAAAGCAGAAGGTCCAAAGAAAAAACACCCAAAACCTCGCTCCTCTTTAGCCATTCTCTCACCAACTCTCATTTGTCCCCAAACAATATATAAGGCAACGAATCCTTTGTTATCTTTCTTCTTTTGTCTGTTTTTTTTATAACACTCATGTGTTAACCTCAGCAACCAGCTTAAAATCAAATCAAAAGAAACAACTAACAAGCTGAATCAACAGAATCCTCCACTATCTCTCCTCCGACCACACTACACTTCTCCTGATGAATAGCAAAAGGTGAGGTCTGGAGAACCTAAAGGAAAGAAAATTAGCAGGTGCCCTAATTTCACCTTGCTTGTCAGCCCTCCAGACCAGTCCAGACACTAATGCTGGGGGAAGTACCAAAGCAGTAAACTAAGGGTGGAACCCCCGGAGACCGGAAGATAATACCTCTGCTCCAAAAGCCACATCCTGCTTCACATCTACAT
Organism: Microcaecilia unicolor; assembly: GCF_901765095.1. Classification (NCBI taxonomy): domain Eukaryota; kingdom Metazoa; phylum Chordata; class Amphibia; order Gymnophiona; family Siphonopidae; genus Microcaecilia; species Microcaecilia unicolor. The sequence goes on along the minus strand of NC_044033.1, from coordinate 257,113,593 downwards.
TGAGCCAATAATGCCCAGAGAAAGAATGCAAAGAGGACCACAAAGCAGCCCGACATCCTGCAGAGGAATCAGACTACACTCTGCTCAAGAGGCAGTAGAATGAGCCTTAAGGGCTGGTAGCATCTGATGACTTTTTAGCATATACACCAATGCAATGGCCTCCTTAAGCCAGCGAGCAAAGGTCACCTTAGCCGCACATGGAAGAAAGGAAGGTATTGGCTGCATGACCATCTTTTTACTGGAATAAAAGTAAAAAAAAAAATAAAAAAAAAAGTTCTCTGTAAGAAAAGGTCTGCAACACAGATACGGCAAGCTGAAGCAATGGCAAGAAAAAGACCGTCTTCGAGGTAAGATCCCTCAAATTGGCCAGGAGCTCAAAGGGAAGCTAATTAACACAGTCAACACCAGATTTAAATCCCAGTGAGGGACCACTGTCCAACGAGGAGGCCAAATAAGCTTGATCCCCCTAAGGAAACATTTGGAGAAGGAGCAACAGAATTCCCCGAAAACAGCCTTGAAATGCCATCACTTGAACCTTCAGAGATGATAAAGCCAAACCTTTCTGCACCCTATCCTGAAGAAAACAAAACCTCAGCAAGGGATGCATGCAGCAGCAAAAGGCCCCTTTCTTGATACCAGCCTTCAAAGACATGCCAAACCTATATATAGCCCAGAGAAGTCAAACTCTTTCAAGACCTCAATAACACACCAATCACTGCCATCCGAAATACCCTCTTTCGCAACCATGCCCTCTCAAGGGCCAAGCCATAACAGAGAATGGAGATGGGTTCAGCATGCTGACCCAGTCCCTGCACCAACACATCCATCATCTGAAAATCACAGAGAGGCACTTACTACCAGGCAAATCAGATCTCTGTACAATGGCCAATCTGGCACCACCAGGACCACCTGTCCAACATGACTCTCTATACACTGAATGACTCGCCCTACCAACGGCCACAAAGGAAACACATACAGGAGCCCTAAAGATGGCCAAAGCTGTATTAGAGTGTCGATACCCTCCAACAATGCCTCCTGTCTCCGACTGTAAAACGGGGGAACTTATGCGTTGCTCATCAACGCCATAAGATCCATTACTGGTTGTCTCCACTCGCAAACTAGGGCCGCGAAGGCCTTCTGTTTTCGGCTCCACTCTGTGGAATACAATATGATTCTGTTCAGAAAGTCTGCCTGAACATTGTCCACACCTGCAACATGCACTGCCAAAGATCCAACAGATGGGTCTCCACCCAGGAGAGAAGAATCGCGACTTCTAACACCACCTAGCTACACCTGTTGTATTTTCAGAGAGCACTCTCGCCAGTTTGTCCTGCAATAGACTCCAAAAGGCCTCTACCTCCCCTCAAAGGGGAAGATGCACATATAGATCCTGGCACTTGGGGGACCACCTTGACAAGAGAGCATGCTGGAGAGGACATATATGCACTCTGGTCCACTGTACCAGCTCCAGAATAGCTACCATCAAGCCCAACATCTACAGGTTAATCCTTGGTTCTTGGAGCTTTCGTAGTCAAAAAGAAACGAATCTGATTCTGAAGCTTGGCGATCAGTCCCTGAGGAAGATACACCTTGCTTATTCGAGTTTCAAACTGAGCCCCAAGATACTTAAGAACCTAGGTCATAACAAGATGACTTTTGTGCAGATTCACTATCTAACCAAGGTGCTCCGGCAATTGCACCATCCTGGCAGTAGCACTTCTGCTCTCCTGAAGAGACTTGATGCAAATTAACCAGTTATCGAGGTAGGGATGCACTAGAATGTCTTCCCTGTACAATGCGGCTGCCACCACCACCAGCATCTTGGAAAATGTCCTTGGAGTCATGGCCATACCAAATATAAAAGCACAAAATTTAAAATGATGTCCTGAAATAGCAAAATGAAGGAAATCACTGATGAGCCCTTTGGATAGGAATATGAAAGTACACTTTTGTGAGGTTCAACAATATGAGAAACTCAGTGTACTGCACCACGACGATGGTGGAGCACGTTCCACTTCTCTCAGATCTCAAATAACGAGCAAACAAAACAAAAACAGAAGAAGCAAGTATTTGCACAAAATGTAAACAAAAACAAAAACAGCGATGAATAAAAAAATAAAAAGGACGATGCTTTGAGTAAAAAATCAGGTTAAAAAATTTTAAGTCAATAAGATAAAATTATACAAAAACTACAATTTCAGAGATAAAAAGTTTAATGAGGTGGTCAATGAGCAAGACACAGCTGTGTTTCGGCCTTTCTGGCCTGCATCAGGAGTCTTTTCACCATCTAATATGTCAATTCTTATACCTTTCACCATCAAATATGACAGATCTTGTTTCGTCTTCTAATGAGAGATCTTGTAAATGTGCTGCAGCGTCTCTTGGATCAACCTCAAATAATGCTCTTGTGGATCTTCTAATCTCGAGTGTGAACCCGGATCAGAAAAAGTAAAAATTCAGGAACAGACCCTGCCCCCCACCCCCCAGACCTACCAGATCATCTAGGCTGCACAACTACAATCTGCTGGACACTGAAAACATACTGGTTATCTAGGGCTGCACAGGACTGTTATACAGTAACAAGTTTGGGTATGCTCAGTCTCTATCTGCTGGTAGGCATGCATAACTCAAGCATCAGCACCTGGACTGGTCTGGAGGATTGACAAAGAACAGCCTATTTTCAATTCTCTTTGTACACTTATAATGGGATTTTCCACTCCTTGTGGCACAGCAGCAACATTCCAAACTGGAACAAGTCAACACCCTCACCACTATCAATAATCTAATATAATAATTCGCACCTCCAACGTTCTGAAGCTGACTCCGTTGCAGTGAAGCCGTGTAGTGTTTGTAGGGTTCGTAATTGCCCAGGGAAACGCGAGGTCAGAAGGAGAAGGGACCGACCACAGGCCCCGCCCTCAGAGGGAAGGGAAGGCTGCATATAATATTCACCCACCGGAAATTCGTTTCCTCCCTCCGAGTTCCAGGGTCGTCGTCCGTCCCCCCTCCCTCCCTCCCAATTCCAGGGTCCCCCCTCCCTCCCAGTTCCAGGGTCGTCGTCCCTCCCTCCGAATTTTAAAAGTCATCCTGACTTACCTCGCGCGGTAAAAAGCGTGCAGGCTCGGCACTTACTTCAGTTTTTCCTTCTCTCTCTCAGCTCTGGTCCCGCCCTTGCGGAAACAGGAAATGAGGGCGGAACCAGAGCCGACAGAGAAGGGAAAACTGAAGTGCAAGCCGAGCCTGCACACTTTTTACCGCTGCTGCTGCCAGCCGCCATAACCCCGATGTCGGGATGACTTTTAAAATTCGGAGGGAGGGGGCCTGGAACTGGGAGGGAGGGACGATGACCCTGGAACTGGGGAGGGGGGACCCTGGAATTGGGAAGAAGGGAGGGAGGGGGGACGCTGGAACTTCTCTTAAAAACATTAATGGCAGAAGGTGATTACCTTGGTAGCGCCCGTTTCATTGTCATTTCTATGAGAAACTGGCTTTTTTTTTTACTAGTAATAAATATTTACAGTCATCTAATTCTCTCATATAAACCTTCAATTATGGGGCTAATTTAGCATCACTATGGGAGAACGTTGAAGAAAATGGTTCACGGATCCTGGGATCCACAGAACACAGAAAAATGAGAGAGCTGGTGGAGCTGGCGGGGGGGGGGGGCAGAGGGAGATGGTGGGAAATAGCTAGGGAAAGACTGGAGTAAGACAGAAACTGTTAAGGAATGTGGCTGGAGGGAGACAGACTGATGGGAACAGGAAAGGGACAAAGAGATATGAGAACTAGGGAGGACAAGCTTGAGGATGTAGGGAAGGGGTCCGAGAAAAGTGGTGGGGATAAACTGGAGGTCCCTGAACTTTCTGGAGGTTAGTGATAAGGGGTCTACAAAGTCAAAAAGGTTGGGAAACTGATCAAGAATTTTAATGTGGAGAGAGTCCACTTCATGATGGTCTTATTCCTCTGAGAAATCATGGCTCCAGTGGGATGTCCTCTTCAGAGACAGCCCCTGCAAAAGCAGATTTGGCTTTTGTACTGCTGTAGAAAAGGAGAAAACATCTTCCTACCAAGTCAATTTCTATTAATTTAGGTCTCAGACCCAGTTGAAAATTAGGGTGAAAAGGGCAACAAAGGGTAGTCCTCACAGATTATTCAAACATTTTTATTTGGAGGGGGTTAATCCTGCACTTTCTACCTTCCCTGTTTGGGCTTGTGTTTATACTGGAACTGGTGTTTTTCTCCTTTCTCAGTCAGGGGTCACTCTGGAAACAATATGAATGCATCCCCAGTCCCTACTGAAGGCCCTTCATCTGCCACTTCCCTAAACTACCCCCTCTTTTCAGTCACCAGGTTAAGTGCTATGGATGCCGCAATTCATCGCCTCAATGTACAGTTTCATGGCATGGACGTTAAGTTTTCCCAATTATCACAGAGCATGGCCAAACTCCGAACCAAACTCGATGACAACGAGGACACCATTGCCAGCCTCTCTGAAATGAACATCAGGAACATGAAACAAGTAGGACAGCTGGAAGGTAAATGTTGCTACTCATTATGCTTTACACTGCAGTAAGTCCTACACATCAGGTATTTCTCAAGTCCAAATGGATTTGAGAATCTAAAATCTACTTGTAAGGGTCAGGGAGGGGAAGGGGTAAAGCTAGGGATAAATACAACACTGTTTTAGTCTCTTCGTGTTGTAATGTTAGAACTTGTATATTCAAATCCAACCTTCTCCAGCTCCACACAGTGTTCAAGGTACTAATCTCTTCTGTGTCCACGACGTCTCCGCTAGAAAAGTTCTTTTCCTTCCTCAGCTATAATCTTTCTTTTTCTCTGATCATTCTACCTACTGACTGCACAAAACACGGCTGCCAAGTCAGACATTTTTTCATTTTCTTCTCAGGCTGCCTGAAAGGAAGGAGGTTTACCAGGAAATGCTATTTACTCTTCCTGCAATTTGAGAGTTATCCTACAGCCCAGCAGCTGTGCCAGAGCAGAGGCGGAAACCTGGCCATGCCCGCAGACCAGCAGGAGTACATTTCACTAGCCCAATACATTCATGATGCCCTTTTCCCATCCAACTGGCCAGTCTGGATCGGGATCAACGACCAGCGCTCAGAAGGGATGTATCTCTATGAGAGTGGTTATCGTGTGTCCTTTTTCAACTGGTACAAGGATCACTTGGTCAGTCAACCCAATGGAGGTGCCATGGAGAACTGCATCTCTGTGTCCTCCGATGACGGGAAGTGGTGGGACAATGACTGTTCTCTGAGAATGTATTATGTATGTGAGTACTGAGGCCCACATGTAAACAGAAAGGGGGGGGGGGAGATGTCATATAGCTGCACAATTGTAAGGAACAGAGTCCAACGTCCCATAAATATCACACACTTACCTGTCTATGTGATAGCAGAGAACATCCATGATGCCAGCACTTCCACATCTCTAAACTAGGAAGAGGTGTGGGGATTTCTCATGGGGTTCATGGTGGTTTTGTAAACAAATGTTCTACAACCCTGCAAAATTATTTCAATACATAGTATATCCACAAAAGTCCTTGATGTGAGTGTTTATGGTAGATTAAAGACAGACTCTCCAATAGTTCAAATAAAAACAATTACTTGAGAAACAAAACAAACCTAACAGTATAATTTTCACCAGGGCTACGTTTTCTGCTTAAATTTATGATTTTTCAACAGGGTTGGTACTGCCTTGTCATAAAGATGGCATTAGAGAGAGGGTTCAGTAAATCTTAACACATCAGAACATAAAGAGGTACAATCTAGATGACCTTCGGACACAGAAATCCACAGCAGAATATCAGAGTAGAACTCGTAGTGTGGCCAAAGGGGATTAGAGATATTCTTGTTCCTTCAGTTTTAGGACCAAAATCATCACACACACAGGTCACCTTCTTAAAATAGAAAATTCTTTATTACTCCTTCTGCGCCTTTGTCACTGTTGTTGTTGTTAATATCGACACAAACCCTCAGGATGAAAACCTCAGGGTCACCCGGACTACAATGCCATACAAGGTTTGTCGATACAGAAACCTTGGGCGTCATCCAGAATCAGTCATTTAAATTGATTTTTCTCTCTCATTTTGCATTAAAACACTTCAGTATTACAATCAGAATATTCCATTTAAACATGCACAAGACAGGATTCACCGAGGCAGCGGGATAGTTCTTGAGCTTAGTTTCGGTTTTGTTCACATCATTCTTTGGTTTCAGATGAACCCACCTCCACTTGCAGCTTTGTTAACCCATGGGAAGTAGAAGCCCTGCGTAACAAGGGAGCTGGGAGCAAACACGGAAGGAGAGAAAGGATGACAATGGACTGCGGGCAGTCACTAAGACAGAACCTACTGGAAACACTGCCGCCATGACACATTATCCCCACCCTACACAGCAGCCACTACTGCTTTCACCACACAACCTCCCCCCTCCCCATCCAGCAGCTCAGATTATGTTATGTTAAGTTAATAACACGTCTTATAGCCTACCGTATACCTTAGCAGTTCAAGGCAGGTTACAAAGCTAAGAAAACCAGATCCAATCTTCTGGGAATTACAACATCAAAGCAGATAAAACATTAAACCAGAAAGTACTGCAATTAAGGCATGGTTCACAGAAACAAAAATGTTTTCAAGTTCTTTCTAAACAGAACATAATGTGAACAGCATTGCAAGACTAAAGGCTGTGAAATCCAAAAAGAGGTCATTTGTTAAGAAAGTGACGCAGAAAAATATCTAATCGATTTTAAAGCAGTAACACTAGCAAATTGTAAAAGAAATCGATTTCATGTCTGAGATCTATGAAGAAGAGTTACTAGATCCATCATATACAAGGAAGCTGCTCCTGATAAGAACTTAAATACATTCTTTAATTGGCAACCAATGTCATTTCAGATAAAGCGAATGCTACATACCTGTAGAAGGTATTCTCCGAGGACAGCAGGCTGATTGTTCTCACTGATGGGTGACGTCCACGGCAGCCCCTCCAATCGGAATCTTCACTAGCAAAGTCCTTTGCTAGCCCTCGCGCGCCCGCGCGCACCGCGCATGCGCGGCCGTCTTCCCGCCCGAAACCGGCTCGAGCCGGCCAGTCTCATATGTAGCAAGACAAAGAGAAGGGAAGACACAACTCCAAAGGGGAGGCGGGCGGGTTTGTGAGAACAATCAGCCTGCTGTCCTCGGAGAATACCTTCTACAGGTATGTAGCATTCGCTTTCTCCGAGGACAAGCAGGCTGCTTGTTCTCACTGATGGGGTATCCCTAGCCCCCAGGCTCACTCAAAACAACAACCATGGTCAATTGGGCCTCGCAACGGCGAGGACATAACTGAGATTGACCTAAAAAATTTACCAACTAACTGAGAGTGCAGCCTGGAACAGAACAAACAGGGCCCTCGGGGGGTGGAGTTGGATCCTAAAGCCCAAACAGGTTCTGAAGAACTGACTGCCCGAACCGACTGTCGCGTCGGGTATCCTGCTGTAGGCAGTAATGAGATGTGAATGTGTGGACAGATGACCACGTCGCAGCTTTGCAAATTTCTTCAATGGAGGCTGACTTCAAGTGGGCTACCGACGCAGCCATGGCTCTAACATTATGAGCCGTGACATGACCCTCAAGAGCCAGCCCCGCCTGGGCGTAAGTGAAGGAAATGCAATCTGCTAGCCAATTGGATATGGTGCGTTTCCCCACAGCCACTCCCCTCCTATTGGGATCAAAAGAAACAAACAATTGGGCGGACTGTCTGTTGGGCTGTGTCTGCTCCAGATAGAAGGCCAATGCTCTCTTGCAGTCCAATGTGTGCAGCTGACGTTCAGCAGGGCAGGAATGAGGACGGGGAAAAAATGTTGGCAAGACAATTGACTGGTTCAGATGGAACTCCGACACGACCTTTGGCAAGAACTTAGGGTGAGTGCGGAGGACTACTCTGTTATGATGAAATTTGGTGTAAGGGGCCTGGGCTACCAGGGCCTGAAGCTCACTGACTCTACGAGCTGAAGTAACTGCCACCAAGAAAATGACCTTCCAGGTCAAGTACTTCAGATGGCAGGAATTCAGTGGCTCAAAAGGAGGTTTCATCAGCTGGGTGAGAACGACATTGAGATCCCATGACACTGTAGGAGGCTTGACAGGGGGCTTTGACAAAAGCAAACCTCTCATGAAGCGAACAACTAAAGGCTGTCCCGAGATCGGCTTACCTTCCACATGGTAATGGTATGCACTGATTGCACTAAGGTGAACCCTTACAGAGTTGGTCTTGAGGCCAGACTCAGACAAGTGCAGAAGGTATTCAAGCAGGGTCTGTGTAGGACAAGAGCGAGGATCTAGGGCCTTGCTGTCACACCAGACGGCAAACCTCCTCCATAGAAAGAAGTAGCTCCACTTAGTGGAATCTTTCCTGGAAGCAAGCAAGATGCGGGAGACACCCTCTGACAGACCCAAAGAGGCAAAGTCTACGCTCTCAACATCCAGGCCGTGAGAGCCAGGGACCGGAGGCTGGGATGTAGAAGAGCCCCTTCGTCCTGCGTGATGAGGGTCGGAAAACACTCCAATCTCCACGGTTCTTCGGAGGATAACTCCAGAAGAAGAGGGAACCAGATCTGACGCGGCCAAAAAGGAGCAATCAGAATCATGGTGCCTCGGTCTTGCTTGAGTTTCAGCAAAGTCCTCCCCACCAGAGGAATGGGAGGATAAGCATACAGCAGACCCTCCCCCCAATTCAGGAGGAAGGCATCCGATGCCCGTCTGCCGTGGGCCTGAAGCCTGGAACAGAACTGAGGGACTTTGTGGTTGGCTCGAGATGCGAAGAGATCCACCAAGGGGGTGCCCCACGCTTGGAAGATCTGGCGCACCACTCGGGAGTTGAGCGACCACTCGTGAGGTTGCATAATCCTGCTCAATCTGTCGGCCAGACTATTGTTTACGCCTGCCAGATATGTGGCTTGGAGCACCATGCCGTGACGGCGAGCCCAGAGCCACATGCTGACGGCTTCCTGACACAGGGGGCGAGATCCGGTGCCCCCCTGCTTGTTGACGTAGTACATGGCAACCTGGTTGTCTGTCTGAATTTGGATAATTTGGTGGGACAGCCGATCTCTGAAAGCCTTCAGAGCGTTCCAGATCGCTCGCAACTCCAGAAGATTGATCTGTAGATCGCGTTCCTGGAGGGACCAGCTTCCTTGGGTGTGGAGCCCATCGACATGAGCCCCCCATCCCAGGAGAGACGCATCCGTGGTCAGCACTTTTTGTGGCTGAGGAATTTGGAAAGGACGTCCCAGAGTCAAATTGGACCAAATCGTCCACCAATACAGGGATTCGAGAAAACTCGTGGACAGGTGGATCACGTCTTCTAGATCCCCAGCAGCTTGAAACCACTGGGAAGCTAGGGTCCATTGAGCAGATCTCATGTGAAGGCGGGCCATGGGAGTCACATGAACTGTGGAGGCCATGTGGCCCAGCAATCTCAACATCTGCCGAGCTGTGATCTGCTGTGACGCTCGTACCCGCGAGACGAGGGACAACAATTTGCTGGCCCTCGCCTCTGGGAGGTAGGCGCGAGCCGTCTGAGAATCCAGCAGAGCTCCTATGAACTCGAGTTTCTGCACTGGGAGGAGATGGGACTTTGGGTAATTTATCACAAACCCCAGTAGCTCCAGGAGGCGAATAGTCATCTGCATGGACTGCAGGGCTCCTGCCTCGGATGTGTTCTTCACCAGCCAATCGTCGAGATATGGGAACACGTGCACCCCCAGCCTGCGAAGTGCCGCTGCTACTACAGCCAAGCACTTTGTGAACACCCTGGGCGCAGAGGCGAGCCCAAAGGGTAGCACACAGTACTGGAAGTGGCGTGTGCCCAGCGGAAATCGCAGATACTGTCTGTGAGCTGGCAGTATCGGGATGTGTGTATAGGCATCCTTCAAGTCCAGAGAGCATAGCCAATCGTTTTCTTGAATCATGGGAAGGAGGGTGCCCAGGGAAAGCATCCTGAACTTTTCTTTTACGAGATATTTGTTCAGGGCCCTTAGGTCTAGGATGGGACGCATCCCCCCTGTTTTCTTTTCCACAAGGAAGTACCTGGAATAGAATCCCAGCCCTTCTTGCCCGGATGGCACGGGCTCGACCGCATTGGCGCTGAGAAGGGCGGAGAGTTCCTCTGCAAGTACCTGCTTGTGCTGGAAACTGTAAGACTGAGCTCCCGGTGGACAATTTGGAGGTTTGGAGGCCAAATTGAGGGTGTATCCTTGCCGGACTATTTGGAGAACCCACTGATCGGAGGTTATGAGAGGCCACCTTTGGTGAAAAGCTTTCAACCTCCCCCCGACCGGCAGGTCGCCCGGCACTGACACTTGGATGTCGGCTATGCTCTGCTGGAGCCAGTCAAAAGCCCGTCCCTTGCTTTTGCTGGGGAGCCGAGGGGCCTTGCTGAGTCGCACGCTGCTGACGAGAGCGAGCGCGCTGGGGCTTAGCCTGGGCCACAGGCTGTCGAGAAGGAGGATTGTACCTACGCTTGCCAGAAGAGTAGGGACCAGTCTTCCTTCCCCCGAAAAATCTTCTACCTGTAGAGGTAGATGCTGAAGGCTGCCGGCGGGAGAACTTGTCGAATGCGGTATCCCGCTGGTGGAGATGCTCTACCACCTGCTCGACCTTCTCTCCAAAAATATTGTCCGCACGGCAAGGCGAGTCCGCAATCCGCTGCTGGAGTCTATTCTCCAGGTCGGAGGCACGCAGCCATGAGAGCCTGCGCATCACCACACCTTGAGCAGCGGCCCTGGACGCAACATCAAAGGTGTCATACACCCCTCTGGCCAGGAATTTTCTGCACGCCTTCAGCTGCCTGACCACCTCCTGAAAAGGCTTGGCTTGCTCAGGGGGGAGCGCATCAACCAAGCCCGCCAACTGCCGCACATTGTTCCGCATGTGTATGCTCGTGTAGAGCTGGTAAGACTGGATTTTGGCCACGAGCATAGAAGAATGGTAGGCCTTCCTCCCAAAGGAGTCTAAGGTTCTAGAGTCTTTGCCCGGGGGCGCCGAAGCATGCTCCCTAGAACTCTTAGCCTTCTTTAGGGCCAAATCCACAACTCCAGAGTCATGAGGCAACTGGGTGCGCATCAGCTCTGGGTCCCCATGGATCCGGTACTGGGACTCGATCTTCTTGGGAATGTGGGGATTAGTTAGAGGTTTTGTCCAGTTCGCAAGCAATGTCTTTTTTAGGACATGGTGCAAGGGAACAGTGGACGCTTCCTTAGGTGGAGAAGGATAGTCCAGGAGCTCAAACATTTCAGCCCTGGGCTCGTCCTCCACAACCACCGGGAAGGGGATGGCCGTAGACATCTCCCGGACAAAGGAAGCGAAAGACAGACTCTCAGGAGGAGAAAGCTGTCTTTCAGGGGAGGGAGTGGGATCAGAAGGAAGACCCTCAGACTCCTCGTCAGAGAAATATCTGGGGTCTTCCTCTTCCTCCCACGAGGCCTCACCTTCGGTGTCAGACACAAGTTCACGAACCTGTGTCTGCAACCTCGCCCGGCTCGACTCCGTGGAGCCACGTCCACGATGGGGGCGTCGAGAGGTACACTCCCTCGCCCGCTTCGGCGAAGCTCCCTCCGCCGACGTAGTCGGGGAGCCCTCCTGGGAGGTGGCCGCAGTCGGCACCGCACGCAGTACCGACGTCGGGGACCTCACCCCGGGCGATGGGCCAGCCGGCGCCACGCTCGACGGTACCGGAGGCGCAAGCACCGCCGGTACCGGAGGGGTAGGGCGCAACAGCTCTCCCAGAATCTCTGGGAGAACGGCCCGGAGGCTCTCGTTCAGAGCGGCTGCAGAGAAAGGCAGAGAGGTCGATGCAGGCGTCGACGTCAGAATCTGTTCCGGGCGTGGAGGCTGTGCCGGGCTGTCCAGAGTGGAGCGCATCGACACCTCCTGAACAGAGGGTGAGCGGTCCTCTCGGTGCCGATGCCTGCTGGGTGCCGACTCCCTCGGTGACCCAGAGCTCTCGGTGCCGACGCGGGGAGGAGACCGGTGTCGATGCTTCTTCGACTTCTTCCGAAGCATGTCACCGGAGCTCCCCGGCACCGACGAGGAGGACGTAGAATCCAGCCGTCGCTTCCTCGGGGCCGAGGCCGAAGGAGGTCGGTCTCGGGGGGGCTGTACCGCAGGAGCACTCAGGGTAGGGGGAGACCCACCCGAAGGCTCACCGCCACCAGCAGGGGAATGGACAGCCCTCACCTGCACTCCAGACGATGCACCACCGTCCGACGACATCAGCAGACGAGGTCCCGGTACCACCGACGTCGATGCAGTCGCCCGATGCCTCAGCGCCGATGCAGAGACTCGATGCCTCGATGCACCCAATACACTAGCAGCCGAGGAAGAAGGTCTGGACGCTGACGACGTCGATGCACTCGATGCCCCCGGTGCCGATGCCGACGAAGAGCCCGAGAACAAAACGTTCCACTGGGCCAATCTCGCTACCTGAGTCCGCCTTTGTAACAGGGAACACAGACTACAGTTCTGAGGACGGTGCTCGGCCCCCAGACACTGAAGACACGACGAGTGCCTATCAGTGAGCGAGATTACCCGGGCGCACTGGGTGCACTTCTTGAAGCCGCTGGCAGGCTTCGATGTCATGGGCGGAAAAATCACGCCAGCGAAATCAAAAGCCGAAATGGCGAAAATGAGCACCAAAACTTAGAGGGAGAAAAATCTCGACCGAGGCCGAAAAGAGGCCTACCCCGACGACGAAAGAAAACTTACCGGGGCAAAATCTGAAAAATACGGGAAGGGGCAAACAAAACCCGAGAGGGCTTCCGGAGCACTTCCCAAACAGTTTTTGAGGATTTTCCGAAGAAAAAACACGTCGAAAAAGGACGCGCGAGGTCGACTTTCCGGGGCTCAACACGGCGAAAACACGACCGTACCGAGTGCGGACGAAAGACTGGCCGGCTCGAGCCGGTTTCGGGCGGGAAGACGGCCGCGCATGCGCGGTGCGCACGGGCGCGCAAGGGCTAGCAAAGGACTTTGCTAGTGAAGATTCCGATTGGAGGGGCTGCCGTGGACGTCACCCATCAGTGAGAACAAGCAGCCTGCTTGTCCTCGGAGAATATTCTTTCACCGGATCACAGCATGTTAGGGCATAAATGAATCTAACTGGCCATATTTTACATAACTTGCAGTCGATCTAATAAGTTCATAGAGCAACTAGCTAGTACCAAGTTACAATAATCAAATCTAGCCAGCATTAACGCCTGTACAAACAATCTAAACGTATCAGGTGAAAAACTTTTCTGGACAGCTCTAAGTTTCCTCAAAGTATAATAAGTTCTTCTCAAAATCATTGAGAACATATTAGTTTGCTTGTAAGTAAGTTGTCCAATTCAACTCCTAAAATTTTAGATTGGAGATCTGATACAAATTCATTTCCGTCAATTTTAAACTTAGGGGTAAGTCTTTCATCTTGATCTGAGCCTAACCAAAGAAATTTAGTTTTTTCTTTATTTAATTTCAAGAGATGGTTTGTGACCCAGGAATCTATTACAGACCAACATAATTTTATACAGGATAACATTTCAGACCAAGTTGGAGAACATGGGAGAAAGACAACGATATCATCTGCATAAATATAATGCACGTATCAAAATTTATCTAGCAACATGTCCAGTGATCTCAGGAACAAAGAGCCACCACAACTTCATGAGAAAACCCTCCACTCCAGTAGCCCATCCTCTGATCACACACAGGCAGCCACTACTGCTATGACCAAGTTACCCACCACCCCGAACCCCCGACAGCCCATCTTTCTGCTGTGAACACGATACTCACCACCTTCTAACCCCAGACAAGCCACCCCGAGTTCCTGAAAACAACCCTCCAGCAGCACACCCAATTCTCTGTGTGCAAGCACATTAGAGAGTAAAGAAATTCTCCAAACCATATCACTACAGGATTCAATGTACAGCCAACCCAAAACCTCTGCAGAGTATAGCATGTACTATGTCTGGAGATGAGGGACTGGATTTAAGAGGTTGGGTTGGTGACCCAGAGGCTCCTGTCCAGTGTGGGTGTAGCTTTCCATAACAATGATTAGAACTGAAATTCTCTCAGACCCTCTTCCAGCTAGATGAGGGTGTAAGGAAAGGTTCACAAGTGACGAACAGGGGCCAGCACCAAACACCTGCACAGATACACATGGAGGAAGGGGGTTGCTAATATTGAAAAGGTGTTGTGTACCTATAAAATAGCTTTCATTGTATGGAAAATGCCTCCTTTCTGTACTTCGTTGAACCTGCCAGATACAATAGGCATCTCACAGACCTTGTGGAAGGAGGACAATCAGTGGGACACTGTGTTATCAGGGTACAAATTATATTGCAACGATAGAGTGGATAGGGGTTGGGCTACATTTTAAAGAGGGAATTGAGTCCAACCAAATAAATATTCTACATGAAACAGATAGTGTCGAGGAGTCATTATGGATAGGAATTCCATGTGTGAAAGGAGAATATACCACCCACCAGGACAGAATGAAGAAATGTTCACAGAAATTAGGAAAGCTGGCAAATTGGGCGACAGTATGATAATGGGCAATTTCAATTATCCTAATATTGACTGGATAAATGCTACATCAGGAAGTGCTAGGGTGGTAAAATTCCTACATATAATAAATGACTGCTTCTTGGAGCAACTGGTCCAGGAACCGACAAGAGGAAAACTATTTTTGATCTAGTCCTTAGAGGAATGCGGGCATGGTAAGAGAGGTAATGGTGTTGGATCCGCTGGGAAACAGTGATCATAACACGATCAAATATGAGCTGATATCTGGAGTGAAGTCACTAAAGAAATCTACTGTAGCAGCGTTTACTTTTTGAAAGGGTGACTATGACAAAATGAGGAAAATGGTTAAAAAGAAGCCGAAAGGGTCAGCCGCAAAGGTTAGGACTTTAAATCAGGCGTGGACGTTGATTAAAAATACCATCGTGGAAGCCCAGACCAGATGTATTCCTCATATTAACAAAGATGGACAGAACAGCAAACGACAGCCAGAATGGTTAAAAGGTGAAGTGAAAGAGGCTATTACAGCCAAACGAACAACCTGCAAAGAATGGAAAAGGGATCTAAATGAAGAAAATAAGAAGCAACATAAGCAGTGTCAAGCTAGATGCAAAGCACCGATAAAGAAAGCTAAAAGAGAATAAAAAGAAAAACTTGACACAGAGGCAAAAACTCATACTATAAGTTTCAGGTATATCAGAAGCAGAAAGCCTGTGAGGGAATCCGTGGGACCATTAGATCATGAAGGAGCAAAAGGGGCACTCATGGAGCACAAGACCATAGTGGAGAGATTGAATTAATTCTTTGCTTTGGTCTTTACGGAAGAAGATGTAAGACATCTACCTGTACCGGACATGGTTTTTAGGGCTGACGATGCGGAGGAACTGAAAGGAATCTCGGTGAACCTGGAAGACGTACTGAGCCAAACTGACAAAGAGTGATAAATCACCTGAACCGGATGGCATACATCCAAGGGTACTGAAAGAACTGAAACATGAACTTGCTAATCTGTTGTCAGTGATCTGTTGCCTGTTGTTAAAATCATATGTAGTACCTGAAGATTGGAGGGTGGCCAATGTAATGAATTCCAGGGGTGATCTGGGAAATTACAGACCAGTAAGCCTGACTTCAGTGCTGGGGAAAATAATAGAAACTAGGAAACTATTTTAAAGAATAAAATTAAGGAACACATAGACAGATTTGGTTAATGGGACAGAGTCAGCATAAGTTCAGCCAAGGGAAGTCTTGCCTCACCAATCTGCTTCATTTCTTTGAAGGAATGAATATACATGTGGATAAAGGTGACCCAGCTGATGAATTTTCAGAAAGCTTTTACAAAAGTTCCTCATGAGAGACTCCTGAGAAAAGTAAAGAGTCATGGGATAGGAGGCAATGTTTTGGTGTGGATTAGGAATTGTTTTTTGGACAAAAGACAGAGGGTAGGGTTACATGGCCATTTTTCTCAATGGAGGAGGGTGAACAGTGGAGTGCCACAGAGATCTGTACTGGGACCGGTATTATTTAACATATTTATAAAAGATCTGGAAATTGCAACGATGAGTGAGGTAATTAAATTTCCAGATGACAGAAAACTATTCAAAGTTGTCAAAACACACGCAGATTGTGAAAAATTGCAGGAAGACCTTAGGAAACTGGAAGGCTGAGCATGAAAAAGGCAGATGAAATTTAATGTGAACAAATGCAAAGTGATGCACACTGGGAAGAATAATCCAAATCATAGCTACCTGATTTTAGGGTCCACCTCAGAGGTAAAGCACTCAAGAAAAAGATCTAGGTGTCATTGTAGACAATACACTGAAATCTTCTGCCCACTGTGCAGCGGTGGCCAAAAAAGCAAACAGGATGCTAGGAATTCTTAGGAAAGGGATGGTAAATAAGACCAAGAATATTATAATGCCCCTGTACTGCTCCATGGTGCTTCCTCATCTTGAGTATTGCATTCAATTCTGGTCGCCATATCTCAAAACAGATATACCAGAATTAGAAAAGATTCAAAGAGCAACCAAAATGGTACAGGGGACAGAACTGCTCCCATATGAGGAAAGGCTAAAGAGGTTAAGGCTCTTCAGCTTGGAAAAGAGACGGCTAAGGGGGGATATGATTAAGGTCTACAAAATCCTGAGTAGTGTAGAACGGGTAGAACTGAATCGATTTTTCATTCTTTCAAAAAGTACAAAGGCCAGGAGACACTCAATGAAACTACATGTAAATACTTTTAAAACAAATAGGAGGAATTATTTTTTTTTCACTCAAATAGTTAAGCTCTGGAACTCGCTGCTGGAGAATGTGGTAACAGTGGTTAAAAAAGGTGTGGACAAATTCCTGGAGGAAAAGTCCATAGTCTGTTATTGAGATGGACATGGGGAAGCCACTGCTTGACCTGAGATTGGTATCCTGGAATGTTGCTACTATTTGGGTTTCTGCCAGTTATTTGTGATTTGGCTTGACCACTTTTGGAAGCAGGATACTGGGCTAGATGGACTATTGATCTGGCTCAGTATGGCTATTGTTATGATATCTGAATGTTTGTGTCATAGCTCACCTGTCTCTTTTTCTTTCCAAACAGTTCACCTCCAGCTCTTCCAGTTTCTTTCCACCCGAGATTCAGCACTATTTAACCGGTCAGGAATGGCTCCTGGCTAGTTAAATAGCCTAAAGCTGGCTAAGTGCTAAAATTCAGCTGTTTAGCCCCAATATTCACTGGCTGCCCGGCTACGTTTAGTGGCCAGATAAACTAGGTCTATCTTTTTGCCGCTATAACTTTGCCGGCCATGTCCAGACCACACAAAAAAAACCCAGAAATTCAATGTCGGTCACCGGATACAGCCAGGCATTGACTTTCCAGGTTCGCCGCCGACCACAGGAGGCAAGACGGCTAGCCCCCCTCAGTCTGAATATTGGCCCCTTTATCTACAGTTTACTGAAGCAGAGATCATCCACCATTTAGGAGACCCTCCTTGCCTACCACTATTCTTCACTAGATGTAATCTCGAATTCAGCACCGACGCCTGCAAAGATCCAATGTGACTCCCCTCTTTCAGAAAATGATACTTCTCTCCGAGGCTAATGCGAAAAGCAACTGTGAGCTGAAAAGCGTGTTAAATGAGCGCTGTACATGAGCGTTACTGGCCACATGGTGCAGAAAGAGGTTCACGGTGGCAGTTAATTCGCACAGTATATTAAAACAAAATGGTAATGAGGCCGTCAGATATTCCTCCGCAATGCAATGAAAAGGGCATTTTAACGTTGGCACAGCACGAACAATTCACCACCAGGTCCGGTGGAAGCGTAGAAGAGATAGTCAGAAGTATTTACTGCCAGTTCTCTCTTTTTTTCTGCAACCATAAATTCCTGCAATTTTAAAAGGCAGAAAAGAGGTCACAGAAGCTTCACCGCACACATTTCAAAGGAAAACAAAGTGCCAGTGAACATCTGTGCACATCAGCCTCGGGAAAATGTTATGGGCAAGGCAAATATTTAGCAAAGAACAACATTCCGGCTCATGTGCAGATCTCTGCCGGCACTTTCATACTGGGACAGATCGAAGGTCCATCAAGCCCAGTATCCTGCTTCCAACAGTAGCCAATCCAGGTCAAAAGTACCTGGCAAGATCCCAAAAGAGTAAAACAGATTTTCTGATGCTTATCCAAGAAAGAAGCAGTGGAATTTCCCAAGTTCATCTTAACAATGGTTTACGGACTTTTCTTTTAGGAAATTTTTAAACCCTTTTACCACATTCTCTGGCACAGTAAAGCCATCTTCACTGCAGAACCTTTGTACAAATGTGTCCAACAGGCTTTCATTTAGTGAACAAGCATTGCACACTTGGAATTTGCATCTCATTAGCTTCCTGCATCACCACAGAATATTATCTTGTTAATCTCATGGTAGAAATCAAGCTTCATCGACGTGCAGCTCTACCACATGGCTTTCTGCATCAGTCCTCTGTACACCCAAGTATACGAGGTCCTCAGAGTTACATCATACTGCCATAGGTGCAGACCCCCCCCCCCCCACACACACACACACACACACACAGCCCCCAGCTGCCTTTCTAATCAAGGGACAGCTGGCTCCTCCCCTGTGAAAAGATGCTTTTGTTTGGGGGCTAAACACCAGATTTTTTTTGTTGTTGTTTTTTTTTCAACACACAGATTCTGTGACCAGTTTCAAGTTTTTAAAGGTATCTTTCATCTCAACTACCCCCACTGGCAAGATTAATCTGGTGCAAGCTAACACACTGCTACACATCTGCTGGTAACCCACCTCCTGCACACAGAATACACCTTCCACATAAAACACACCCTAGAATAACCTCCTGTGGCTTCCCGTAGGACAGCCAACTCTCCAGATTTCCAACACACGGAATACACCTTCCACATAAAACACACCCTAGAATAACCTCTTGTCGCTTCCCGTAGGACAGCCAACTCTCCAGATTTCCATCACACAGAATACACCTTCCACATACAACACACCCTAGAATAACCTCCTGTGGCTTCCCGTAGGACAGCCAACTCTCCAGAGTTCCACATCTTTAACAATCCATTTTGGATATTATGACAATCTCCTTGGCATCTGCTGGTAAATACATTAACTATATTTTCCATAAGCCAAACTATAACCTAACGTTTTCTCTCCCTATCACAGCAGATGGCAAGCTATGTGCAGCACACCACTGGCAACGCGTCCACCACACACATTATGGGGTAAATTATCAAACGGCACTAGAACACACGGCATCGAGTACGACTTCTCTAGCAGCAATTACATACTAGCATTTAGGCATGTCTGCCACTACATGTTGCAGTTACGCGTATAACTGAGCACTCTATAAGCTTAGCGCTACGTGCTGGACACGCCCTGACCCCCTCCCCATGCACAGTCCCCCTTTGCAATCACGCATTATAGATTTCAAGCGCTAAGTTTATAGAACATGAAGTGCAGTTATACGTCTAACTTCAGATTATGATTTATTTAACATACCGTCCTTCATAAGATTAAAACCGAGCGGTACACACGTTAAAATAATACAACAGCAAAGCAAAAGAACAATTAGTGCAAGTGTTTCCAATTATCAGCAATTAGCAGCTAGTTACGCACAAAACTGCCAGGATCCTATATACACGTTTGAGCAGCGCACGTGAAAATGTGGGCACATGAGTCTCCGAGGACACAATCTAAGTCCTGCGTGTCTCTCTCAGATGGCTGAAGTCCCCCGATGCAGACACAACGCGGCATTCCTGTACCTTTAAGAAGTTTTGGTAGGCCTATACCACGCAAGCGTAAGTGCTTTCCTGCCGGACCATGTCGCATGACACCTCCAGTCTTGTTCTTTCTGCAGAGCAGCGAAGACTCGTCCTAGATCACGGCATAAAAAGATTCTTTAATTTTGTCTTTTCTGCCTGTCTCGCGGTTCTGAGTACTGAGAGGATTTTTGTAGAATTTTTATCCCTTTCCCTTCTCTGAATTTTTTGCCTCTTTATTTTAGCTTCTTTTTCCACAGCCCGCAACTATTTTGAGCCAGGGCTCCCAGTCAGGTTCAAGAACGCACTTGTGCATGCACAGTGCGGGCCTACCCAAAGCTTCTTAAAGCTACAGAAACGCTGTGTCCACACCATGGTTCCATATGGGAACATCACCCATCTGTGAGAAATGCTAGAACTGCTGTCCTCGGAGAGCTGTCCAGGTTAGTAACTTCACTTTATAGAATGAGGGAGTAACGTTGCTTGCACGGACAGCGGATCAACATCACTCTTCCAGTATACTATTATCTTCCCATGGCAAATCATGTCTCCAAGCAGGGAAGCATAATTCACTCTTCAATAAAAATGGACTATTATTAAAATGATTTTCCTGCACTTCCTGATTCTTAGTAGGTTATGAGACCTTTTAGAAGAAAACCATATGGCCGTCTATGGCAGTTCAGAAACCACATTATCTCTCTTGTTCTTTCTCTAAAGAGCTTGTCACAACCCACAAAGGCTCTGGTTATCTCTGGGCTCAAACATGGCTCGTAGAAAACGCAAACTGCAGGGCTTAAACGGTTTTCTTGTAATCAGTGTGCTCGAGCATGTCTGCCACTGCAGAGAAAATGAAGACAATTTGCTAATCTAAAGGAACAGGAGGAAGGGGCTTAAATCCTGGGCTTCGTACACATTCGCAAACAGATGACACAACAGTGTCGCTACTGGGGAAGATACAGCAAAGGCGCTGTAGCGCAAGAATGTGATCCGAGCAGGGAGTCCACCACTGAGGCTCTGTTACAGACACAGCCAGAAGAGTGGGGGCGAGCTGGAGAAGAAAGGTTACCCGCCCACACCTCTGAAACGGAAACGGAAACGTTCTCAGCCAAATAAAGCAAATGAAGTTTTCTAATCAGGAAAAACATTAACAGCAAATTGTGTGGACGCTATCGTGGGGGGGGGGGGGGGGGGGGGGGAGGAGACAGACACACTTTCCACTCACTCTAGGATCATCAGCTCTGCAGAATGAGATGAAACCGAACTCGTTTCACCTGGGCCTGATCTGGTTGTGGCAGAGGCCACCTTGGAATCCCATAAACATCCGGTCTCCTTTCCCACTTCCACCTCTGGATAAGATGAGGAACGCAGATCCCACCTCTTGGCTACCACGCCACAGTTTTACGGTCATGTGATAACCGAGAATCCCTGACCGGCTGGGAAAACCCTAATGCATGAACCTGAAAACAGAAAGCGCAAGTGACACTTTCCCGTGAGATCAGATTCCTGCATAATGACCGCCAAGCACAGAGTCTCTTTTACAACAGAGAACGAAACTCAGAACTAGTTTTTGTGTCTTCAAAGACGCCAGCATTAACCCAATCTCACAATGATACTCCTTCACGTAACAGAATGATAGCTAGTACGAGGGGATGGGGTAGGGCAGGGAGTAGGAGGGTGGAGGGGAGTGTTGTGGACGCTGCTCACATCCTCCGAGGGAGATGGCAGATGGAGGAAGTGCTGGATCTGACCCAGAGTGTACAGGGCCTCTTAGAGTCAAGACTTTGTGAAAATAAAGGAAGAGGCACAAGAGTGGGAAACCTGAGCCCCTTCCACTTCATAGAACTGACCGATTTCCATTTAGAAAGATCAACATGTCAACGTGTTCTGGAGTCAGCGTGCAGCGTTTCTTATAAACGGCTATACCAGTGTCAGTAAACAGCCAACTGGTGGGCACAGACGTGGCGGGTACAGCCAGCAGCTTGCGAGCAGCACGTGCCAGGAGCGGGTACTGGGTATGGTGCATCTTCCACCACTGGAGAGGGTCCTGGCACAGCGAAGAGGCCTCGCTGGTCTGAAAGCTGCTGATCTCCTGCTCCGCCTGATGGTTGACAGAGCTGCTGGAAGAATTTCGGACATTGCACAAGTCTCCCAGCAGGAACTCAATCCCTGAATCTTGCTTGGATTTCTTGACAGGAGGCCCCGCGTTCAAGGACTCGGGCATGCTGTGGACACTCTCCGCCGGGTGCACTTTGACCAGGTGAGATGCTTCTAGCTTCAGCAAGTGAAGCGTCTCCACCCGGTCCGGCTGGCTGAGAAAGTCCAGGCCACGGAAACGGGGATCCAAGGCACAGGCCAGGTTTAGCACCTGGTCGACCTCACTGTCTGAGTATCGGAAGCTCAGGTCCTCGTGAACGGCCTTCTTGATGTTGCGGGAAAACTCAGAGTCCCATTCATTTGGCGCCAAATGTTTATAAAGAAGGCTGGTTATGACAGGCTTCACGAGGGACAGCCCGGCAAAGTGATCTTTGGTAAACGTAGAGGTAGCAATGGCTAAGGGTTTGAGGATGTCTACAACGTCCTGAAGAACAGACCAGTCTTCTTGCTGCAAAGTGATCTCTTTCTCATTCAGGGTCATACTTAAGCCTGTGAGAAACTTTGAATGGTCCACCATGCTCTGCAGGAGACTGTAGATGCTGTACCACTTGGTCCCGTCACGCAGGTACATTTTCAGGTGCACCTTCAGCACTGGCTCCTGCGTGGACAGCTCTTCACACTGTGGGGTTAAGGAGAAAATAGTGGCTACCAGCTTGCGACACTTGTCCAGGACGTTTTGGATGATGGGGTGTTGCAGCACTGCTTCAATACAGCCCTTCAGCACCTGCCCCACACAAGGTAGCGACTTCCAGCCTAGCTTGGATGCTGCGAGCTTCACTGCAGGGTTATTGAGCCCAACAGCATAGGAAGTGCTCTCCCGAATCCCCCACTCCTCAGCGACGTCAGTCAGGATCAGCTTCAGGTTTTCCACAGACAGCTCATTCGAGAGAGGTCTGCTGGCCAAGACCTTATTCCTAGAGTCAAACCCTTCATCTACATAGTGAACAGTCAGCGTGAGGTAGGATATGGAGCCGCTGTGCTTCCAGACGTCCAGGCTGACGGAACACTGCTGCAGACTTTTCACCAGCTCCACCACTTTCACTTTGGCCTGAAGCTGCATCTCCTGCAAGATGGTGTGAGCCAGGAACGAGGCCGCTGGCACTTTGTAATTCGGATCTAGGATAGCCAACATCTGGTTGAAGCCTTCTCCTTCAATCACCTCCACAGGCATCAGGTCCCTCACAATGAAATCGGCCACAGCCCGGGTGGTTCTCCCGACAGTGGGAGCCGCAGCAACAGCCCTGGCGGCTAAGTCTCGTGCGAGGGAGTCAGTGTTTTTGTGTGAGTCCATCACTGCTCCTTGGGTGCCCACGAGCTCATTGTACTCCCTGCGGTGCTTGTAGATCAGATGCTGCCTCAGATTGGTTGTGTTGCCGCTGTACGAGAGTCGTACCCCACACAGTTTGCAGATGATCTTGGTTTTGTCAAGGATGCGGCCGTAGGCATCACCCTGGAAGCCAAAGAAAGTCCAGTAGCGGCTCTGAGCTCGGCCCAGGCTCACCAGGTTCTGTGTGCCCTCCAACAGCTGGAAGCCTGAAGGCGGAGGAGGGTGACCCAGGCTGCCTGCCAGGTAAGTGGGCTTGTGAGACTGCATCAGAGGAGAAACAGCATCATTGCAGAGGTATTGACTATGGGAAGCAACGTGGTTCGACAGGGACTCGGGGGTCTTCAAGTGCAGATCTTGAAAGAGTTTCATTAGCAGCTCCTTCTCCCCAAACTCATACTTAAAGTGTTCCCCTAAAAGAACAACAACAAAAAAAGAATTACAATGTGTGCACCTGAAAAGGAAAGGTACAGACCTTGCCCTCCCTCATGCAAGATCAACGAGATCATTTCTCAAACGACTCCCCTCCCTCCTCTCGCTCCTCAGTGCTTCTCATTAAGCCTTGGGACAGGATTAGAACAGCACAAGCTGCCCAGACCAGCAGAGTGTTTACCTCCAGGAACAGCAGATGTAACCCATAGACAGAGACATACCCCCAGGACTAAGGAAAATCAGACAGACTTTAATGTACTGACCCAGTTTGAGGCCCAGGGTCCTGGCGTACTCCTCCCCGATCCACACCAGTAGCTCGGCTCCTAAAGGAATCAGCTGGCAGGCCCGGTAATAAATCTTCCCTCGGTACTGAAATACTGTCAGGTTGTGCTCCTCCTCTGTTGAGGCGCAGGCCACATATCTGTAAGGAGAAAATCTGCTCAAGGTCCTGGCTCTTACTGTGTATCAAAGCCAACCAGAATAAATGCACCGGGTGGTCCAACTCTATGTACAACACGCTGGAGAGCTGCTGGCGCTCAATGCAGATTTCTAAAGAGGAGATCCATTAACACTACGCAAACTGCTGCCTTCACTCCTATAGTCTGATCTCAACTGTGAGGGAATCGCTCTCTGAACTGCTCCAGTGGATCTTGCGCCCTCTCCCTCCCTATTTCTGAGTTTTGGGAAAGTTCTCTGACCATATGAGAGAGCCACCCAGAAAGAGAAGAAGGAGTAAAGGGTGAGCTTATAAGAAAAAAAACTCTTCCAGCCTTTTCAGAGCTTCTGCACTATTAACACAGAGGTACCCACCTCATCCAGCTAGACTTAGATTCATCCGAAGCATCAATGTAGAAGTAAGCTCCATTCTCCCGAACCTGAAAAAGAATCAATTCAGGGTATTAGTCTCTCTCCCCTTTCAACCTATTCAAAATTCTGCTGCACGACTTACCTTCTGCCAGTATCACTACACTCACATAAGCCCTCTCCTCGAGTCACATCACCTATTCAGTTCCATAAACAGTTCAAACTCCTCTTACTGACTTAAAAGAACATTCACTCCGCAGCTCCTCAGTATCTGTCTGGTAAATCTGACATACAGTGGTGGAAATAAGTATTTGATCCCTTGCTGATTTTGTAAGTTTGCCAACTGACAAAGACATGAGCAGCCCATAATTGAAGGGTAGGTTATTAGTAACAGTGAGAGATAGCACATCACAAATTAAATCCGGAAAATCACATTGTGGAAAGTATATGAATTTATTTGCATTCTGCAGAGGGAAATAAGTATTTAATCCCTCTGGCAAACAAGACCTAATACTTGGTGGCAAAACCCTTGTTGGCAAGCACAGCGGTCAGACGTCTTCTGTAGTTGATGATGAGGTTTGCACACATGTCAGGAGGAATTTTGGTCCACTCCTCTTTGCAGATCATCTCTAAATCATTAAGAGTTCTGGGCTGTCGCTTGGCAACTCGCAGCTTCAGCTCCCTCCATAAGTTTTCAATGGGATTAAGGTCTGGTGACTGGCTAGGCCAGTCCATGACCCTAATGTGCTTCTTCCTGAGCCACTCCTTTGTTGCCTTGGCTGTATGTTTTGGGTCATTGTCGTGCTGGAAGACCCAGCCACGACCCATTTTTAAGGCCCTGGCGGAGGGAAGGAGGTTGTCACTCAGAATTGTACGGTACATGGCCCCATCCATTCTCCCATTGATGCGGTGAAGTAGTCCTGTGCCCTTAGCAGAGAAACACCCCCAAAACATAACATTTCCACCTCCATGCTTGACAGTGGGGACGGTGTTCTTTGGGTCATAGGCAGCATTTCTCTTCCTCCAAACACGGCGAGTTGAGTTCATGCCAAAGAGCTCAATTTTTGTCTCATCTGACCACAGCACCTTCTCCCAATCACTCTCGGCATCATCCAGGTGTTCACTGGCAAACTTCAGACGGGCCGTCACATGTGCCTTCCGGAGCAGGGGGACCTTGCGGGCACTGCAGGATTGCAATCCGTTATGTCATAATGTGTTACCAATGGTTTTCGTGGTGACAGTGGTCCCAGCTGCCTTGAGATCATTGACAAGTTCCCCCCTTGTAGTTGTAGGCTGATTTCTAACCTTCCTCATGATCAAGGATACCCCACGAGGTGAGATTTTGCATGGAGCCCCAGATCTTTGTCGATTGACAGTCATTTTGTACTTCTTCCATTTTCTTACTATGGCACCAACAGTTGTCTCCTTCTCGCCCAGCGTCTTACTGATGGTTTTGTAGCCCATTCCAGCCTTGTGCAGGTGTATGATCTTGTCCCTGACATCCTTAGACAGCTCCTTGCTCTTGGCCATTTTGTAGAGGTTAGAGTCTGACTGATTCACTGAGTCTGTGGACAGGTGTCTTTCATACAGGTGACCATTGCCGACAGCTGTCTGTCATGCAGGTAACGAGTTGATTTGGAGCATCTACCTGGTCTGTAGGGGCCAGATCTCTTACTGGTTGGTGGGGGATCAAATACTTATTTCCCTCTGCAGAATGCAAATAAATTCATATACTTTCCACAATGTGATTTTCCGGATTTAATTTGTGATGTGCTATCTCTCACTGTTACCAATAACCTACCCTTCAATTATGGGCTGCTCATGTCTTTGTCAGTGGGCAAACTTACAAAATCAGCAAGGGATCAAATACTTATTTCCACCACTGTATCTGTACCCTTCTCCTTCACTGTCAACTCCAGACTCCGTTCCTTTTATCTTCCCGAGTCGGTACATCGAGCACCAGCTCTGGCCCTATTTAAATCTAGGCTAAAAGAAATAAGTACGTAAGTATTGCCATACTGGGAAAGACCAAAGGTCCATCAAGCCCAGCATCCTGTTTCCAACAGTGGCCAATCCAGGTCACAAATACATTGCAAGATCCCCAAAAAAGTACAAAACATTTTATACTGCTTATCCCAGAAAAAGTGGATTTTCCCCAAGTCCATTTAATAATGGTCTATGGACTTTTCCTTTAGAAAGCTGTCCAAACCTTTTTTTAAACTCCGTTAAGCTAACCGCCTTTACCACATTCTCTGGCAATGAATTCCAGAGTTTAATTACATGTTGAGCGAAGAAATATTTTCTCCGATTCATTTTAAATTTACTACACCTTACTACACCTTTCCGAGGCTGCTTTTAACTCTTTACCCCATGTTCTGTACCTATGTTTGTTTTGATAATTCCCACAATAAGTAATTCCCTAATCCCTTATTTGTCCTGTTTGTCTGTCTTTCATAGCTTGCAAGCTCTGTCGAGCAGCGACTGTCTCATCGTGTTTTGAGTATAGGACTATAAAAGTAATTACAGTAGTACTCCATGAACTGACGTCAGTGAAGGGAAACGAACACGTTATCTGACATTAATTTCCCCCCCCCCCCCTCTCAAAACCAAGGACCCTCACACTATCTCCTTTTATTCCTGAAGCTGCTCAAGTAGTGACACCCCCAGGGCCGGTCTTAGCAAGTGCGGGGCCCTATGCAGACCAATGTGATGGGGCCCCACCCTAGCCCCACCCCACCCCCACCTTAGCTCCAGGGCCGGCCACCCCTCCCTCCGAGCTCCAAGGCCCCCAGCTCCAGGCTTGTCGATCCTGCACAGTCAATGCCAACTGAAAGCCATGTCTTTTTCACAAACACAGATCACCCTAATCCATAGTCTGACATCTCCCCTCTCTCTCATGCCCCCTTCCCGCACAGGTCCAGCATCTTTCCTTCTCAGCCCCCCTCATATGTCCAGTACCTTCCATCTTCTTCCCTCAGCCCCCAAAAGACCTCTCCCTCTTCTTCCCTCATCCACCTCCAAC
Organism: Microcaecilia unicolor; assembly: GCF_901765095.1. Taxonomy (NCBI): domain Eukaryota; kingdom Metazoa; phylum Chordata; class Amphibia; order Gymnophiona; family Siphonopidae; genus Microcaecilia; species Microcaecilia unicolor. Next base: position 257,086,030 of record NC_044033.1, on the reverse strand, counting down.
ACCTCTCCCCTCTTTCTCTTCCTCTCAGTCCACCCCATGTGTCCAGTACCTTCCATCTTCTTCCCGCAGCCCCCAAAGACCTCTCCCTCTTCTTCTCTCATCCCTCCTCCATGAGTCTAGCACTTTCCCTCTTCTCCCCTCAGCCCCCTAGACCTCTTGCTCTTCTCCCCTCAGCCAACCCCTGTGCTGCTGAAGGCTCGGGAAGGTAAGAGCAGGACAAAACCAGGGGCGCTGGGGGAAGGACTGTGATCGTGTTTATTTTGCACCCTCACCTATGGCTATAGGACGGACGTGCTTTACAGTGAGAAGTGAGGTTCTGGAGCCTACGTAAAATAAAAGTGCCTAGGGATATTTTGATGCGAGGCTGGTTTTTGCAGGATCGATGAGCTTAATCCATTCCTGCCATGATGACATGTGCATGTGTGTTGCTCGTCATGCATGGAGCCCAGTGCTGCAGCCGGGGATTTTAGGTGCCCTTAGCTAGTATTAAGTGTAGGTGACTGAACAGGCGGATAGCGCTCTTACTTCTCTTTTATTAGCCGGAAGCTGATTTGTGCTTGTTGCTTTATAGGGAACGTAGCTCCTTTGATGGGGGAGGGATCAGGACTGACTTTTGACAGAGGGAGTGAGACATTGGGCAATTGCCTGTTACTCTTTGGCAACTTTTCCAGTGGCTCTCCTGCGGAGGGGCGGTTTCTGGAGCCAGGTTAGAGGAAACGAGATGTTTGCAGGCATTCTTGCTAGCCCAGAATCTCTTGCAGGTTTTTGTAAACCCCCTAGTTCTATATTTACATTTTCTTTAGCTATGGATTCAGAAGTCAGGTCAGTCTGTTACCTGTCTTATTTAGACTGTAAGGCTCTTAGAGCAGGGACTGTCTTTGTGTATATGGTACAGCGCTGTGTATGCCTTGTCGCGCTATAGAAGTGATAAGTAGTAGTAGGTGCCGTTTTAGGGGTAGTTCACGTTCATAGATTTGAGAAAGAAAAAAGTGAAAAAAAGAATCATTTTATGAATTTCTGTGGCAAACTGGCTCCATGCAGTACAGTATTTCACATTTGTTAAATTTTGGCGAAGGGACGGAACCATCTGCACTTAGTTTACTGTGTGTCTGCCAGATGCACACATGATTTCACTATGGAAAGGTTCCCCATTTTAATTTGTACTATCTCAGAGGATCTAAATGGTGACTTTCTAAATAAATGCACATAGATGCATGCACACTTTGTAAAACTGCATTGGAGTAAACATTGCATCATTCTAACATTCAATTACAAAAGTACTTGCTGTGTCCCCTCGGAGCTCTTGCTCTTCTCCCCCAGCTACCCCTCCTATGATTACAGCATTTTTCCTCTTCTTCCCCACCCTCCTTCAGACCCCCAGACCTTTTGCTCTTTTCCCCTCAGCCCCCTCCCCTCCCACCCACGTGTGCAGCACTTCTCCTTCATCTTCCCCCAATCTGGTCCAAGTTCCAACAAACCTCATTTCTTTGCCAGCAGCAGCAGCCAGCACAAGCTGTCCAAGAACATTCCTCTGCCGCACCGGAGTGTGGCTGGCAGCACCTCGCGTCTGCCCTGCTAGTAAAAATCTCCTCGACGTCGTTGGGCCTTCCCACACTGAGTCCCGCCCACCCTCGTGGTAATAGGAAGTTACCTCAGAGGAGGGCAGGACTCAATGTGGGAAGGGCCAACGACGTTGAGGTGATTTTTACTAGCAGGGCAGATGCAAGGCACTGCCTGCCACTCCAGCGCTTCGCAAAATATTTTTTAAAGGCAGGACAGGGTGGGAGCAGGCAGCGGTCGACCGTCGGGTGGGAGCAGCAGTTGGGGCGGGGCGACTTCAGGCGCGCTGGGCCCCCTTGAGCGCGGGGCCCTATGCAGTCACCTCGGTCACCTTGCCCTAAGACCGGCCCTGGACACCCCCCTCCCCCCCCCCCGACTGACATGGCTCAGCAAACGTCCCTTCTTTCTAACGCCCTATCACCCAAGCCAGACACAGAAACACAAAACCATGCAAACATTCAAAGTGGCAGAAAGAGCAGCCAGATGGGGAAACATGGCCTGGAGTACGTTCAGTGACGTGGAGGTGAGAAGCTTTCTCTTACCGCCCAGGAGTAGACTGTGCATTCATTCCTGTCCACCAGGACGTCCCCTTCGTACGGGCCAAAGATGCAGCCCCGAGGAATGACCGGTATGGTACACCAAACCCCAAACCCTCCCTGGGGTCGCTCTTTAACAACCAGCCCTTCGGGCAGAGAAAGCAGAGCTCGGGATGGCACGTTCTCCGGAACTGGGGTGTCCAGGATAAAGGTCGGTGCCCCATGCTGAGGGCAGGAGTCACGGTAGTACAAGCGACAGTCCTCGCAAACTGGAAAAAGGAGGAGGAAAGGAGAGAGACTGAAACTCAAAAGTTGTCACAGAGCATTAATAAAACACACGAACACTCAGAGGACAGGACCACTGGGGGGGAGGGGCAGGAGGCGAAAGACTCCTAAGGGCCCAGCGCTGGCAATAGAAAAGCAGCTTTCTTTAGGCTAAATCGGTCTCCTGCTCCTGGGTGCCGGGTTATCGTGTTACTTCTGCTCTGCCGGCCACATCGTGCCGCCGATGTGAAGTACTTCCTATTTCCTCACAGGCGGGAGGGGACAAGGCAGGAAGTAGGACCCATGGCCGGCAGAACAGAGTTAATGTGATAACCCGGCACACAGCCCTCAAGATCATCTGCCCCAGGCCCGGCTTGGTCTCTTGGTGGCCCTGCCAGAAACAGGACAGAAAACAGGGGAAACGTGAACCCCAAAACACCGTCCAGCAGTGGCTCAAGAGAAAGAACAGAGGACCATTAAACGATGGTCCGTAAAAGCACATAGAAAAAGAACGAGCAGCAAATCATGTCTGAAATGAGAACACAGACCATGACAGACAGCCCGAGGGACGGAGCAGGGAGCCCCCATCCTCTCTGCATCTACCCTCACCCCTGTCTAGCCCACTCTGAACAGTGTCCCTCTTTCTCAGCCATATTCAGGGAAGCAAGGGAGAAGAAATCGACTTACAAAGTAACTCATCTTCCATCTGAGCGCAGACGTCGTCCGTTACCTGCATCTCTCCCCCGGCGTCCTGGTACCTGCGAGAAGACCAAACTCAGCTCACAATTAAACACAACAGGAATAAAGAAGCCCTGCAGACAACCAGAAGGCTCAAGGAAATAACACGCCAATGTTACAGGGACAAAAATACAGATAAAAGCGGCCTTCCCCTGTTCAGATAGCACACACTTATAGAGACGCGGGGGGAGGGTGGGTGAGCAGGGATACCACTCCGGCCCCCCAATAAAGAAATAATGGGGTGCTAATGGAATAAAGAGCGAGTATAAAACCTGGACACCCACATGTATGCACGTAACTAACACCCTGCACACATACCCGCTGCATGTCAGCTGCTCCTCCATAAATACCCACTTAACTTTCATGGCGTGTATTTGCAAGGGGGCAGGGCAGGGCAGGGGTAGGGCGACACATCTTGTAAGTTACGCAGGGAACTGCCACATTTAGACATCCGCAGTCATGCCAGCTCTATGGCTGGAGTAAGCACAGGTACCTAATTGTTAGCTGCGCCAATACTGGTTTACACCACGGTTCTCTTATACAACAGACTCCTGTCACCCACCCTCAGGCACCTAACTGATAGCTGATGGAACAGAAAGACCACTGGCCCATGTAGTCTGTCCAGTTTTTAACTCTGACACTACAGAGATTTCCCAGCCCCCAAGGGTGATTCCCTCTACTGCGTCTCGCCTTATCCACCTTATCCATCAACGTTGATTGCAGACCACTGAGATTAGACATGAGATTGCTGGAATTTAATTCATCTAAATGTCCTCCGTGCCAATACGGCTGTTCCCCAGGCCCCCCGTATAGCCTGCTATGTGAAAGAGAAAGGGAGGGGATAATATTATACCTAGGGCGAGAGTACCCTGAAAGAGAACTACAGTACCAGGAAGGGTGACTTCATACACTGGAAGATGAGAAAGGAGTAATGGGATACCCGGAAAGCAGGGGTATTAGACAGAAAGGGAATAACGTTACCCACAGGAGAGAAAGACGTAATGCAGAGAGGGAGAAATCTTACCTGCAGTAGGGGGGGAAAGACTAATGTCCCTGGTGCAGGAGTAGGAGTGACATCATGCTGAGAGGGAATAGCGTTACCCACAGGAGGGGGAGGGGATATATGCAGGGAGGGAGGAATTTTACCCGAGGAGGGAAATGGGAGATATTATGTGGAGGGGAGGAGGAAGGAATGTTATCAGAGTGAAGGATATATTATTCTGGGTGGGAGGAATTTTACCCAAAGGAAGAGTAGAGTAAAATTACACTGGAACTGAAGAATGTTACCCACTGAGGGAGGGGGCAATATTATACTGAGAGGAAAGAATGTTCCAGGAGCACAGGTGATGTTATGCAGAGGGACTGAAATGTTACCTGAGGGAGGCAGAGAAATATTATGAAAGCAGGCAGGGAGGAGGTGGGGGAGAAAGAATTTTACCCAAGGGAAGGGGGGGGCATGAAATAATGCAGAGTAAGCAAGATATTATGAGGGGATAAGGAATGTTATATGAGAGAGAGGCGGGGAGATATTAAGTGGGTGAGAGTGGAAAGGAATGTTACCCGAGGAAGGCGATATTATGCAAATAGGAGTAACGTTACCAGAGGAAGGATATTATGCAGGGATGGAGGAATGTCACCAGGAGAGGGAGGAGAGATATTATGCAGGGAAAGGAGGGAGAGTAATGGTACCTAGAGAGGAGTGATATTATGCAGGAGGAGGAAATCATGTTACCAAAAGGGGGAAGGGTGGTATAAGGGGTGGGAGGAATGTTACCCAAGGGAGGGAGATATTATGTAGGAGGAGAATTACCCAAGGAGGGAGAAGTGAAATATTATGCGGGGGTGGAGGGGGATAGGAATGTTCACAAGGAATGGAGAGGGGTGACCTTATGCAGGGGGGAATAATGTTACCAGACGGGGAGAAGGTGAAATATTATGCAGGGAGGGAGAAATGTTACCGAAGAGAGGAAAGGGGTGATATGCTGGGGGTAGTAATGTCTGAGGAAGGAATGGGGCAATATTATGCTGGGAGGGAGGGTTGTTTCCCAAGGGAGGAGGAGGGGAAATATTATGTAGGGGGAGTACTGTTACTCAAGGAGCTGAAGGGAGGAAAGAATGCTATCCGGAGGATGGGGAGGAGTGATATTATGCAAAAGGCAGCAATATTACCAGAGGGAAGATGAAGGGTATTATACAAAAGTGGAGAAGTGTTACCCAAGAGAGGAAGGAAGCTATGATGCGGGGGGGGGGGGGGGGGAGGGGGGGAAATGTTATCTGAAGGAAGGGGCGATAAGCACGAAGGGAGGAATATTACCAGGGAGGAGAAATGTTATCTGGGGAGGGGAGAGGAATGTTACCCAAGGGGGATGGTTGATATTATGCAAGAAGAGAATAATTTTACTAGAGAGAGGGGGGCTAATATTACCTAGGGAAGGATAATATAACAACAAAGAAAGGGGGGAGTACTATTACCTGGGGAGAGGGTGAGTAATGTTACTCATAAGAGGAGAGGAGTTGTATACAGGGAATGAGTAATGTTACTTGGGAAAGGGGGGAGTAAAGTTACCCGGGTAAAGAAAAGATGATATAATGCTGGGCTGGAGTGATATTACCCTGGTGAAAGGTGAGTAATGTTACCCATAAGAGGGATGATGTTGTATACAGGGAGGGAATAATGTTACTTGGGAAGGGTGGGGAGTAAAGTTACCCAGGCAAGGGAGAGATGATATAATGCTGGGAGGGTGAGTAATGTTACCCGAAGGGAGAGGAATGATATTATGCGGGGGGGGGGGGGGGGGGGTAATATTGCTCATGGGAGGAGTGGTAAACAGGGAGAAAGCAATATTACCAGGAGAGGAGAGGAGAGGGTGTGTCATGTTTCCCATAGGAGAAGAGGAGTTGTATACAAGGAGGGAGTAATGTTACTTGGGAAAGGGGGGGTGTAAAGTTACCCAGGCAAGGGAGAGATGACATAATGCTGGCAGGGGGCGTAACGTTACCCATGGAAGGGAGAGGAATTATATTATGCGGGAGGGGAGAGGGAGTAATATTGCTCATGTAGTATACAGGGAGAAAGTAATGTTACTTGGGAAAGGGGGGAGTAAAGTTACCCGGGTAAAGAAAAGATATAATGCTGGGCTGGAGTGATATTACCCTGGTGAAAGGTGAGTAATGTTACCCATAAGAGGGATGATGTTGTATACAGGGAGGGAATAATGTTACTTGGGAAGGGGGGGGAGTAAAGTTACCCAGGCAAGGGAGAGATGATATAATGCTGGGAGGGTGAGTAATGTTACCCGAAGGGAGAGGAATGATATTATGCAGGGGGGGGGGGTAATATTGCTCATGGGAGGAGTGGTAAACAGGGGGAAAGCAATATTACCAGGAGAGGAGAGGGTGTGTCATGTTTCCCATAGGAGAAGAGGAGTTGTATACAAGGAGGGAGTAATGTTACTTGGGAAAGGGGGGGTGTAAAGTTACCCAGGCAAGGGAGAGATGACATAATGCTGGCAGGGGGCGTAACGTTACCCATGGAAGGGAGAGGAATTATATTATGCGGGAGGGGAGAGGGAGTAATATTGCTCATGTAGTATACAGGGAGAAAGTAATGTTACTTGGGAAATGGGGGAGTAAAGTTACCCGGGTAAAGAAAAGATATAATGCTGGGCTGGAGTGATATTACCCTGGTGAAAGGTGAGTAATGTTACCCATAAGAGGGATGATGTTGTATACAGGGAGGGAATAATGTTACTTGGGAAGGGGGGGGAGTAAAGTTACCCAGGCAAGGGAGAGATGATATAATGCTGGGAGGCTGAGTAATGTTACCCGAAGGGAGAGGAATGATATTATGCAGGGGGGGGGGGGTAATATTGCTCATGGGAGGAGTGGTAAACAGGGGGAAAGCAATATTACCAGGAGAGGAGAGGGTGTGTCATGTTTCCCATAGGAGAAGAGGAGTTGTATACGAGGGAGTAATGTTACTTGGGAAAGGGGGGGTGTAAAGTTACCCAAGCAAGGGAGAGACGACATAATGCTGGCAGGAGGCGTAACGTTGCCCATGGAAGGGAGAGGAATTATATTATGCGGGAGGAGGGAGGTAGTAATATTGCTCATGTAGTATACAGGGAGAGAGTAATGTTACTTGGGATTGGTGGGGAGTAAAGCTACCCGGGTAAGGGAGAGATGAGATAAAAGGGAGAGGGGGGGGAGTAATGTTTCCCAAGGAGGGAGGGGGAGTGAGATGTTACCCGGGCGAGTATCAGACGCTCCTCCTCATCCTCCCTCTTTCCGGCGTCGCTTTACCTCAGGTATCGGGGGCTGGGCCTCGAGGTGGGCGGGTCCGATACCCGCGGGTATCGGCCCGGTATCGGCTCCTCCCTGCGCTGACGGATCCCAGCCGCCGCGGCACAGTGACACCACCGCCCCCACACTCCGCCCCCGACCCCGATTGGACATATCGATTGGCAATTAGCCCGCGACTGACAGCCGCAACGACCAACGGCTGAGGCCGACTCTACTCAGCCACGCCCCTCTCGAACAGGGATCGACTGCCAACTGCGCTGAGTCTCGCGAGACCTGAGGAGAGTCGGGCCCGCCCACACTGCGACTGACAGCTACAGCATCCAAAGACCGAGGCCGATTGTACTTGGACACGCCCATCTCGAGGCATTGATCGAATACCCAGAAAGGAACCCGACACAATTTGTGAAGATTCGGATATGCACCAGCCAATGAGACAGCGCAACCTGACAGGGCAAAGGGCGGATAGACCCAATCATCACTGCACTTTGCGCCTCCGAGACGTGATAGATGGGCAGTTAAGCCTATTGGGTTGGCCCCGATCTGAAGCCGTAGGGTTACCTGTACAATCAGACAACCTATTTGTGCATCATGGGAGATGTAGTTCAGTTTCACCCCCCCCCCCCCCCCGGGTCTGCATGCACCGGGTAAAATGATTATCTTTATTAGGAAGAAAATTAAGACAGGTATTGGGGCCTGGCTCCAATCCGACTTCTGCTCTTATGACTATGAGCAAGTGACCAGCACCAGGATTTGTGACCATATATGCAGCATCAATTTCAATGGGTGGAATGTGGGACTACAATTCCCACTGTGCTTTGGGATGTACATTTAAAGCCAGGACTGGCCTTAACCTCCCTGCTGAAACTGCATAACTTGCACTGCCCTCCCTTGCCTCAGCTACAATCGTAACAGGGGCCAGCGCACAGAACAGGTAAGCTATCAAAACCAGGCACCATCAAGCCCAGCATCCTGTCACACACAGACCCCAAGGAGGCTTATTTTTACAGTGGGACATATTGACCTCCGCTCTAGCCCTGCTCTGGCAGCCCTACCACCCTGACCAGCTCACATCTGGCTGCTGATGCTTTGTGCCTGTTAATTTCCCAGCTGGTCCTGCTGCAAAAATACTAGAGTTCCAGTTTTGGTGCTACGCACTCAAACGGGGCCCTTTGTGCACAGGACCCAGTGCAAGGCTGTTAAAAATTGGCACTTACGTCTAAAACTCAGCTTATAAGCCTCTCAGCTAAAGCAGATGTAAAGCTCCCAGAGGACTTTGAGATGGCTGGTACCAAAGCTTTATTAAGTAGGGAGATTAAATACCTTGAGGTGCTTATGGATTCTTCAAACCACTATTAATAATGCCATTTTTGACTACTGCAATGCCTTAACTACAGGATATGACTTTTACAGGTAGCTCAGACTGCACTACCAAGAGTGATTTCCCAATACTTCTAAATTTTACCACATTGCACCAACATGGACTGCCAGTGAAATGGCAAATTCAGTTTAAGAGTTTCACATTTATAAATCAATTCATAATGAGATAGCAGCAGCGTTGGCTAAGTTATTAAAAATAAACCATCCGCAGCGCTCACTACATTCAAGTGATAAACTTCTTCTTGCCATACCTTCCTTTAAACATATTAGGCTGGAGGAATGTAGTTCCAGGATGTTCAATGTGGAAGGAGCGCGTTTGTGGAATCAGCTTCCTGTAACTCTACATAATAATACAAATTAGGTGCAGTCTTGTAAATTATTAGAAGCACTGCCGTTCCAAGAAAACTTTATCAGAAATGAGCTTCTTGTAATATATGTAATAAGAAGAAATATGTACAGGTTTGTAAATTGTTAAATACTGTTAAAAAAAGTTTCAGGTTTAGAGGGTGGACGGTTGGCTTACTCAGGGGGGGATAGAGGGGGGTTGGGTGGGAGGATTAGGATACTTCAGTAAAAAATCTAAAAACTGGAGCTACGGTTTGTCTAGTTGTATGAATGGGAAATCTTATTGTTATGGAATTGTTACATATTTTCTACTAGTAAAAAAGCCCCGTTTCTGATGCAAATGACACGGGGGCTAGCAAGGTTTTCTTCAGAGTGTGCATGTGGGAGTGTGTGTGTCCCTGCCCTCTCTCCCTCCCCCTCCCCCCTCCAAGTCCAGTCCTTCAGTGTTGCTTCCTGCTGTTCTGTGTTTGTGTTACAGAGAGAGTGAGGACATCTCTCTCCCCTCCCCCCTCTGAGTCCTTCACACTGTTACAGAGAGAGGGATTTCCTGCTGTGCTGTTTTCCTTCACTCATGGGGAAACCGGATATCTGTGGCGCTTCACACTTCCGGCTGGAGGCTTCAGTGGTGCCTTTTATATATATAGATAGATAGAAGATAAGTGTTTTGGTTTGGTGTTCTAAGTTGGGGACTGATTTTATGCATCATTGTTGTGATTGAATCTAGTAGAGTCCAATGTATAGGGATTTCTCAGTTTTCAATAAAGGCTTCTAATAAATTAAAAAAAAAAAGTTTCAGACTATAGCTTTAGGCTGTGATGGAAATTTACCAAAGTGGACTTTCATCTGGAAAATAAAGAGTCAGGCCTGGTAAAGAAATAGATTTTAAATTAATTTGCACGTTTTGTTGTAGTTAAAAAGCTTTTTCAATAATGTTATTTTTATTATGTATCTAAATCATAGAAATAAATAAATTACTAGCATTCCTAAGTGCATGGAGGTATTTTATTAAGGCTCCAAGTGCAGCAGAACATTTTGCAAACTACTGGTGGAAATGAGAGCAGCCAAACTGGGACTCTGCATGGACTACACATAGAAAGCAGAGCAGCTTTCAGCATTCACTCGGTCTTCTCCAGTACCAACCTCTTCAAATTCTGCTCTTGTCTTTTTAACTCAGTAACAAACCCCACTCATCTGGAACAAGGATGGCAGTCACGTATCGATTACTTTAAGACCTCACCAGCAGAAATCCTCCTCTGTTACACAACATCAAAAAGTTAACTCTTTAAATGTGTTCAGCTTTTTTAATAACCCACTCTTTACTTTACCAAGACTTGATTTAATCACACTTAGGGGAAGAACAGCAGATCCAATTCTTCATGCTATAGGAACTGTTATCACTCTTTTTAATTAAATTACATTTTCTCTCACTCCTGCCTTCAGTATCTGCTTTATTTTTGCTGGGAGCAGATGGATTTCTTGGTCCAAAGGGAAGGTGAATGAGGTACTAAGAAGGCTGGTAAAGCTGCAACCATCCACGCCTGGCATTCCTCACCCCCACTCCTGCACACACACACACACACACCCAACGCCCCAAAGACTGAAATAAAAAAATGGGAAAAATCAGAGCACTTTTATTCAGCCCCCCTCTCCAACTACAATTTGTGATTAACAAAAATGTCTTCACACCCACTCACTGCCAACCCAGTCCAGACAGTATAAATAAATATCCTGAAGAGAAAAACAAGTGAGATATTCTACAAATTACAATTCTGACGTCAGAAGCCCAGTAGTACAACAGGAGGTAACAGGGACCCCCCCCCCCCCCCAAGCTGCTCCCTCTCTCTTCATAAGAGGAGTGGCAGAGGTCCATCAATAATTTACCCCACCCTCAGTGCTGATACTCAGACTTGATTCAACATGGGCAACCTGAAGGAGAACCTTAAAAAGAAATGGGTGGCACCAGATCCACCGGTACAATGGACAGCACGGACAGAGGACATGGAATTTCAAAATGTCTGTGCACTGACGCCTCAGCAAGGACAGTCCGCCTGCTATAGAGGGACGAGACACGGCCACTGCTAAGGAAAGACAAGGAACCACAGGTGTTTAAGTCCATCAGAGGCGGCCGGTCATCTTCACAGGCCCCTGGTTACCTTCCGCCACCTCCTCCACCATTGTTCGCACCCTGATTACCAGTGTCTGGAGCACCCGACATCATTAGAAAGAGGACAATGGGGATAATGTACATCCACTGTGAAAAAGGATCAACAGAGACAACAAGTAAATACCAGGGAAAACAAAGCTACTTACCTGTACCGGGTGTTCTCCGCAGACAGGAGAGGAATGCAGCCAATCGACTGTGCCTGCATCTCCCCTGCTTGTCTGTGGAGAATCCCAGAGCTCAGAGGCAGAACCATCACCCACATGATCCATCCCCAGTGTGGCAAGTGTCATCTGGCCCCCTACAACGACCAGCGGAAGGCAGCACAGAGGGTGCAGGGGGAAGAGGACGCAACAAGGTTTACCAGCCATCGTTATGGTGAGATAGATTTACAGACAGTGCACCCGCCAGACTCCCTCGCCTCTAAAACAAACAAATCTGTAAGCAACAGCTGAGGAGCTCAAACCAAAAGTGTAGCTCAAGAATAAAATTCAAGGCCCGATTTGCAAGCCATTGCAGACTCTGTAAAAGGTTTGTGACTGACTTCAGGTGGCGATAGATTCAACGTTAGATCCAGGAATTTATAGCCAGGTACAGAAGAAACCAATTAACACAGCAAGCTACGAGAAGGGTCCCATCCACCACCGTCTGCAGTATCCAGGGCCTCAATCCCAGCACTGGAATACAAGCTCCGCAGTGAAAACAGAGGAAAAGTGCACAGAACCCCTTCACCAGACATTGCACTGGTGCTCTGCGAGGGAACTTACTCTACAGGCAGTCTTCAGGTCATTTACACACATAAAGGCAGCAGGGGCACTTTTATGTGTATGTACAGGAGCAGAGACAAGACCCACTGAGCAGGGAGCACAGCAGGACTGCTGGGACACAGCTCCACAAGAAGCGGAGAATGTGAAATGCATTCTTCCACGATTTGAAGAGGTCCCTTTACAGAGCTGGGCACAGAAATTCATTTAACGCTGCATTGGGAAGTGATCGCTGTCTGTTTCCCCCCCCCCCCCCCCCCCCCCCCAAAGTTGAGAAGAGTCCCATAACCGCCTGCAGTTCCCCATCCTAAACCAAAGCACCAACCGTGGTTGTGTGCAAGCGCAGAGAGAGACAGAGAGAGAGAGACAGAGCAGTCAGAAAGTGCCAGAAGGGCAGCATTACTTCACATCCTTAGGCCTGCTGTCCTTGCTCCCTCGGGCCTGGCGCCGAATTGGTTATCATTAGAAACACAGCCCCTCCCAAAATTATATACCACTGCAGAGAAACAAAAGTAGCCATGAGAACCAAAAATGGACAGCCTCGCTCCCTCCACCTCTCCCACCACAGCTAGCTGGAACCTGTTGCTTTCTGCCTCCCCCCTACCAGTGACAAGCAGCACCTGCCTCCCCCCCCCCCTCCCAGGGCATACACCCCACCCCCGGTCCTAATAAGTGAAGGTATGCGACCCACCCACTATTACCTGCTCCCAAACCACAGCTCTAGTCCTGATAAACAGGATGCGACTTGCCTCTACTCTCTCCCCCCACCCCACCCCCCGGATTGGCGATGCACAACCCACTCTACTCTCCTGCCTCCTTCATGCTGAGGCCTGGTCTTAAGGCACAGAGCGCCCCCACCCCCCCAATCCAGGTGTTCTCTCCCAGGACCTGCTACTTACGTATTTTGCAAAGAAGGACTTTTGTTCCTGGGGATTTTTGGCTTTCTGGGCCTGTTCCATTTCCAGCCGCTCGATGAACGCTGCAGTCTCAGGCCTGGAAGGAGGAGAGAAGCACGAGAGAACGGGAGTAATAAATATTCTGTGCCCAGGAGCAGGAAGGTCTCTCATCTCAGTACTCACACTGCAGCTGCGACCGGCTGCTGCACCTGCACTGTGGTGTTAAACAGCTCCAGGTCTACGTCCTCCATCTCGACACCAGTGCAGGAACCCGGAACAGTCACTATGGAAACCCCGATGATATTACCAGCAAGGTCTGTGTGAACAGTAATCTGGTCCGAAAGATGAGACTCTACCATCGAGCACTACAGAAGGAAGGGGAGGGCAGACATCACAAGCTAGCCTTCACCTGGCAACGGAGTCTGTTCCGCAAGTTCACCGGATACACAGAGAAAGGCACACTTACCGCAGGAACAAAGGAAGTCGTGTATCGAGCAGATCCCTCATCCAGCCCAGGTTTCCTCAGGAGTCGGATACGATAAACACCGTTCAGACTGGCAACATCCTGCAGAGAAAAGTTTTACATGAGCCAGGAATCAAAAACAGACGACTACAAAAACCTCAAGCTGAATGGGGCAGCAGCAAGATTAGAGATTTCCACATTCTTACTCGAGCAACTGCAGCTGACTAGGACTAGGGGGCATGCAATGAAACTACAGTGTAGTAAATTTAAAACAAATCGGAGAAAATGTTTCTTCACCCAACGCATAATTAAACTCTGGAATTCATTGCCGGAGAACGTGGTGAAGGCGGTTAGCTTAGCAGAGTTTAAAAGGGGTTAGACGGTTTCCTAAAGGACAAGTCCATAAACCACTACTAAATGGGAAAAATCCACAATTCCAGGAATAACATGTATAGAATGTTTGTACATTTGGGAAGCTTGCCAGGTGCCCTTGGCCTGGATTGGCCGCTGTCGTGGACAGGATGCTGGGCTCGATGGACCCTTGGTCTTTTCCCAGTGTGGTATTACTTATGTACTTATGAAGCCACAGATTTGATCACACATTTAGATTAGAAAATGCAACAGCTAGGACAATTTTGGGGATAGGGCATTACCATCCTCCGATGCAGAACTGGAAGGTAAATTATCTTTAATGCTATGAACGAGGCACCTGCCTGGATATTCAGACTGTCTCAAGCACCGGCAGAAACAGAGAATGAGAGAAGGAATATAATCCACAGCCATCACAACTGAAAAGCGTTATATGAGAAGCAGGAAAATCCCTGGCTTCCACCGAGCTTTCTAGCTTAAGAGACTGGTTGGGATCTGGGCCTGATCAGCTTAGTCTCAACTCACTATCCAGACTTCCTGCTTCGTTTCCGACAGCCTTTTTATGCTTTTATATTGCTTTATTACTAGTTAATGTTTTAATTCTGTTTTTTTGCAGCGAACGTTTCTCCGATTGTGATAAATCTATCATGTATTAATTTTCGTTATTGTTCTAGGTTACAAAGAGATGGCCCAAGGCAAAGGTGAATCAGAGGCTGTAGAAGGGGGGCCCCCCGACAGGACGTATGCACGCACAGAGACAGCAGGACTTTCGTGAGAAGATAGCTCTCGAGAGACGCCAGCACAAACGTAACTATGGATAGAGAATTCTCTCGGGGTTCTGCAGGGTTAACATTAACAAGTGCTCACACGTAGTTTCATCCGCTCCTCCTCCGTCAGCTGCTTCTGCAAGAGGGTGGCGCTGCCTTCTGACACCGGAGTCCAAAGCACAGATCCTCTCTTTGTGAAACGGATACTGTTGTCTGTAGTGTCAAAGGAAACCTTTAGTTACTGGCAAGAAACAGGACTTATGACCTTCAAAAGCCTTCTGCTCTGACAACGACACTCACAACTTGTACCACGTCAAACAGACCTGTTTCGACGTACTTTGTGCCCGAGACCTCTCAAACATGTTTTACACAGGATCACACCCTGGCAGCCCAATCCATCCCAAACAATTAATACTTAAAGTCAATTAAAAGATGGTTAATCTACATATGGTAATGAGGCGAGTGGAATATTCACCGTGCTACACCTCTAAGTATGATAACCTGGCGAGGGAACCACCCCCAAATTAAACCCTAATCTACAATCAGACAAGAGGCACAGTGCCCACACTAAACTTTTAAAGGACCCCCACCCCCGCTAAACCTCTAATCTATGTATGATAACCAGGTGAGAGGCTCACCCCCTCCCCCCTGTACTAAACCTCATGTATGAAAATCAGATGAGAGACCCTTCCCCCCCCCCCCCCCCCCCCCCCCGAGTCCAGCTAAACCTCTAATCCAGCAGTTCTCAAACTGTGCGCCGCTCAAATCCTGACCTCCCTCCTGCCGCCCATAATGCAGCATCACTCCCTACTATCCCCTCCCTGTGCCCCTTCCTCCTTCTTCACCCGTCGTTGCTGTAGTGCTTGCAGCTTACATTTTTGGGCTGTCCGTGATTCACACATGCAAACACACTTCAGAGTGAAATTTGTTGCTCAAGGCCATGGTCCAGGTTATTAGAACAGGCAGTTTTCAAAAAGGTCCACTAATCATTAGTGAGAATATTATTATTTGTTATAATTGTATCCCACATTTTCCCACCTTTTTGCAGGCTCAATGTGGCTTACATTTTACCGTTAACGGCGTTAGCCAATTCCGGTCTGAACAAATACATGGTATGAATGAATACAAAGTGATATTGTGGTAGAATTAGGTACATGTATGGTAAGAAATTGGGGGGAACTTAGAGAAGGAGAGGAAGAGTCAGGTAATGTCCGTTACGGTCTTTGGTTATATTGAGGCATATTTTCAAAGCACTTAGCCTTCCAAAGTTCCATAAAAACCTATGGAACTTTGGAAGGCTAAGTGCTTTGAAAATATGCCTCAAAGTCTCACAAGTGAGCAAAAGGGAGCAGATCTCTCCATACACATCAGCCGTTTGTGTCTGGGACATGAGGATACTGGGCTCATGGGATTGCTGGTCTGATCCACCATGGCACACCTGCTTTATATCATCGATGAATCCAACTCACCGAGCTCAAACGAATGTTCCAGCTGCACTTCCAATCCACAGACCTCAGATTCTCGTCCATCCACTGCCTGAGGGAAAAAATGAAAAACAAAGAAGTCACAAAACAGTCCCACTAGGAGAGACTTCATCCCTCACTCTACGGTACACCCTCATTTCACAGGTTATACATATAGCTGCCTTTAACCTGCCCCAGGATTGCTCAAGCAAGTCCTCAGGGCACTCCATGCCAGGCTCGTTTTCAAGATAACTACAATGAATACATGAGACATAAATGCATGTAAATTGATCTCATACATACCCCCCCTTCCCCAAGTGACATCCTATGTGTTACAGGTCTTCATATCACTCCTCATCACGCGCTAACCCCCCTGGATTTTGCACTGAATTCATCTGGCTTGTAAAATCACTTCTCATTCTATGTGTTCCTAAGAGGTTCCTGCATGTTACAGGTCTTCATGTCACTCTCATCATACGCAGCCTCCCTGGAGTTTGCACCAAATTCCTCTGGCTTGTAAAGTCACTTCTCATTCTGTGTTCGTAAGAGGATCCTGCATGTTACAGGTCTTCATGTCACTCATCATACGCAGCCTCCCTGAATTTTGCACAGAATTCCTCTGGCTTGTAAAGTCAAGTCCTGCTGCTACTAGATGGAACTATTAGAACGAGCCCAGAGCCTCCCTCCCAGCGCGTGGTACTGTAGCTCCCTGTTGCGCGATTCCACCGCACCCCTCTTACCCGCATCCTGCAGCTGCTGCACAGCACTCCCGGGAACGGAAAGAGGAGAAAGAACAGGAGACAAAGACCGCGAATCCCCGACAGCCGCTTACACTTAACTGACAACACCGCCACCATCTTCACTACCGCACTGTACTAAGCCGGGAAGTAAAAAGGGAGTTCCGCTTCCGTTCAGTAGAACGTAGACCAGGAGAGCTCCGCCCCCGACGCACAGCACGCAGCAGGTAGAAGAAGGAAATTTGGTGCGACGGCGAGGAGGTTTAATAGACAGGAGTGGAAGTGAGCCTATCTACTCCACTGTAAGCGAGGAAGCCAATTAGATTAATTTCTATTTCCACTCCCCCCACGCAGCCGTCATCTAGTACACTCAAAACAAAGTAAGCAAAGCAAGCCCATGATGAGCTGCTGCATCGACATAGTCGTTCTTTATTGTTGTTCCATCTGCAACAAACCTAAAGCTGTTTCAATTGTACAGGCAGTGCCTTAAAAGTTGGAGGACAAAAGATTTTATTTTTATTTACTTATTGGACAGCTTTTTAATTTATTTTAAAGCTCATAATTATCATGAAATAACAATTGAATATCACTAAAACAGCTTTAAAAATTATTATAGCTGGTAGAGAAACAACAATTTTAAACTCTGTATTTTGTGCTCATTTTTCTACACTAAAATCTAAATAAATACACTGTACACAATACAGATAGCCAAAGTTCAGTGATGATAGCCTGTTTACTAATGGGTTCAGCGTTATAAAGATGGAATTTATTGAAATTAAATTAAAGTAAAATTAAACTCTCTTTTCATTGGGGCACATGGAATCACATCTTCATCGGTTTTGTAGAAGTTTACATTTTATATATACAAATGGATTCTTCTGTTTTTAGGCATGTTTCATGGACAAGTGGTATTATAAGTCAAAATAAAAGTATTTTGTTTCATGCAGATCTCTTTTGTTTAAACAAAACTAAATGGGCTATAAGCCCCTAAGGCAATCCATTGGTTTTCTTATATTTTGTTCTTGTGATGACTTATACTGTGGCAAAACTCTTATCTCTACTATCTGGTCAATAATAAAAGGAGCTCGTTGTGAACACTATCCACCCTAAAAGGTTGTTTCCTGACTGTACATGACAAATTGTGATATTGAATAAATAAGTGTATGTTTGTGTCCCTAGGCATGCATCCAAAGGTTATATAATCCTATCAAGAAAACCAGTTAATTATTTAACTTATTAGTGGAACATAACCACAGGGCATGGTATGGTCACATTTTCAATATGTTAATATTTATTTATTGCATTTGTACCCCACATTTTACCACCTGGGTAGGTTCAATGTGGCTTACAGGTTGGTTTAAGTAAAAGGTTATATAGTAGAATTCAAAAGTGAATTACAGGTTATTTAAAGTAAAACAGTTTGCCTGGTAAGGGTCCAGTGGGTAGCAGGTTACTAGGGCCCAGCTAAGGAACAGGTTATTTTGAGTTAGTCTTCACTGGACCAAACTTCCTTTCCTTGTGCCATCACCATCCGGTTTGGATAGGCAGTACCTTAAAAGGTGAAGTATAAAGGAATTTTTTTGATATGTATATCCCACATTATCCATGCAAACTCGGGTTCAATGTGGCTTACATTTAAAAATGCAGTGAGACAGAATAACCGAATTTAGTTATATCATGGGAGAAAATAGTGGGATATGTCTGAAACATTTAACAAAGTTGATATTAGCATATATACCCAATTTGGCATTTAAAAGTCTGTCCTTTAATGATGTCACATGTTCAGAAATCATAGCCATAAGTATAGACAGTTATTCAAATATTATCACATGCATACACCAGAACAGGCATCCATCACATTGCAAAAGTAAACAACTTCTACAGAGTGTATACAAAATGTCTCTTTTATTTCCTTATTTCCATCTTCCAAAAGTTCCAGACAGCAGATGTACAGATCAGCAGGCCCCAAAGTACTCCAATACAAATAAAGTCACAAACAACACCGTTTATAAATGTTCAACCACCCTTAGGATTCATCTTTGGGTTTAAAAAGCAAAACCATGTGCATGTAAGGTCAGGATAAACAAAACAATCAATCAAAGTTTAAAGCAAATGCCCATAATATGTGGTAGCAATAATGAAACAATGATGGAATATTTTAGCCAACAGATTTATTTTCCACTGAACATAATTTTATTTGCATTTTGGGTAATAACTGAGAAAATACTATGACAAATTATATTACAAAGCATGAAGTTGGCTTAGGTAACTTCTGCTGGATATCAATCAGTAGTAAATAATAGTAATAAAAAATAGCAAGTGTATTTTTATTATACCACTGCATTCCACAAAACAAAAGGAGAAAATTCCTATAAACCATCTTTCTCTTTTTATCTAGGCATAGAAAAACATTTTTTTAATGCTCCTAAGGTTTCAACCTAATTCATGTTAAATGTGGGATATAAATGTCATAGATAAATAAATACATAGAAAGAAACTCTGAATGTGGAGCACCCAATTCTTTTAGTGGCCCTTTACCAGGAGACAAAAATCTCTGCAGGAATATAACACATGCTAGGGTGTCTATATACCAAGCCCCTCCAAATGACACACAGATTACGATTTATAACAAATTATTAGTCTACCTATGAAAAGTTATTCCGTTCTTATACTTCCTCTGTGTACATCCGTATGCTGCACAAGCTGGCATGTTTGAAAATATAAGTGAGATTAAATAAAAATGCTACCAACAATAAAGAATGACAACGTGGATGCAGCAGCTCATAGGTTTGTTTGCTTTATTTTGAGTGTATGCAGAACAACGGCTGTGAGGGGAAGGGGAAACTAAGACTAGCCTAAGTGGCTTCAACTTTTGACATCATGCTGTCTCCTGTTCTCAATCAAACCTCCTTGGTTTGATGACAGGAGATGGCATGAGCCTATTGGCCCATTCTGTGAGCTGAAGTCAGTGGGTGGAGCTTGCTGCCATATTGGGTGACCCCCCCCCCCCCAACTTTCGCAGGCGCTATACTATAGCGAACTCGTGAGGCTATGACTGCGGCTGCCTATGTGTGTGCCTATATATCATGAAATAAAATTGGAAATCACAAGAGCATAAAAAAATGATTGTAGCTGGTAGAGAAACAGCAGTAATAAACTCTGTATCTTGTGCTACACTGTTCTATTTCACTGAGGATATCCCTGTTTCCTGATGGGTTTTTTTTTCTACCTCTGGGGGGAGGCGTCCTGGGATGTGAGCAGCAGTCCCTTTGTGGATGTGGATGCTCCAGCATTAGGGTTACCATATGGCTCCAGAAAAAGACTTGTTTTTGGAACCACGGGAGTCCCCACAACTCAGGCCTTTCGTAAAACTGTCTCCTATAAAAACTGAGCCTCCCGCAGCTCCAAAAACAGAGATGCAAAGTTTAACCTCACACCATTCCAGTAGTGGCTGAAGGTGAGCTATATTGAGGTGCACTAGGTATTTCCCTGTTCCTGGAAAGATTATCATCTGGCAACTGATTGTCAAAGAGGCATATTTTCAAAGCACTTTGGGAGGCTAAGTTCCATAGGTTTCTATGGAACTTTGGGAGGCTAAGTGCTCTGAAAATATGCCTCAAAGGCAGATTCGGGAGTAGCATTACCAAAGCTGCCAAGTTACCCATTCCAGGAGGGAGACTTTTTGACCAGTCCTGGTTTTAAACTTAAATCCCAACGCAGTGTAATATTTGTCATCCATGATTCTGTCCATTGAAATCAGTGCTGCAGGTTCCACAATGCAATGAGACGGGGTTGGCAGAAATCCAGGCACTGACAAAAAGGTCCCCCTCCTGGAATGGTAACCTGGCAGCTCTGCATTAGGAAATATTTTGTTACAGAAAGGGTGGAGGTCTGAGACTTTGGAAAAGCAGAAAGGACCCTTGGGTGTAGGGAAATGAGCGGGAAGCCAGAGTTAAATTAGCATCCAAGAAGGAGAGATAGGCCAAATAAGCTGGATGGATTTGGGGGTTTTTATCCGAACTCCACTCATATTCGGAGTGACTGTGGTTTTGCAGCAGTTACTGTTCTGTGACTGTCCACCAGAAGAGAAGTCTGTTTATTTGTTCATTATCTATTTGTTAAACCATCTGACCATTTAATATGTTGAGTAAGGAAGTACAATTGCAAATCCATGACTGATACAGACTGTAATCTGGAGTATATTTACATACATAGATGCACATTGTTGCACATTTACATACAATTGGATGTTTTGACTTCATCAAAGCTTTGTTGTATCACATAAATTCAATAAAATTTATTACAACCAAAAAAAAAAAGCCCTAAAAAAACTCGCAGAGCAAGTTACAGGTTCAGTCTATTCCCCACTCATCATGCAGGCACACGTTCCCCCATCCTGTATCTGCAGCCAGCACTCCCCATTCTCCGTCCTTCCCAATCCAGGGTCTCACTGAGGTCTCCGCCATCTTTCAGACACAAGTGTCCCCTCCACTGCCACAGTGAAAACACAGTAAATGATGGCAGAGACCACCCGGTTCAGCAGCCGAGACCCCCTTTATCCCCAGTGTCCCCTCCACAGCAGCTTCATAGGTCTCAATTCAGCTGCTGAGCTCTACTTTACAGCTCCACAGGTCCAAGCTCTGCTGCCGAGCATTGCTTTATATCCTACAGTCTTCATATTCCACTAAACTTCCTCGTACTGGTCCTTTGAAATCAGACACAAATTATAGGATTCCTGATTTGGACAGCAGGAGGCAGCAGATATACACAGATAGTAGAAGGGAAAGACTATCTCCGACTGAGGGAGAGATCAACCTGTGCTCAGCCTCCAGGCACCAGCCAGAGATATGAGCTTTCAAAGTGATGAAAATGTATTGCACTGGCCATCTTTACACATACATCATAAAAATGGTTCATACCACATACCTACAGTGGGAAAGCCACAGGGAGTGGAACCTCAGCACTGGAGGGATTTAAGCAAAGCAAATTCAAATGACACTAAGTGAAAAAGAAAACAGAAAATGCTTAGAAGATATAAGACTGCAGTAGCTGAGAAAAGTCTTCTCCAAGATGTGGCTGGGCAGACTGGAGGGACCGTCCAGGTCTTCATCTGCCGTCATCTACTATGTTTCTACAAAAGGCGACGTGAGCCACACAGGGTTAGAGCTGCCTTCTCCACACCTCCCTGTCAGCCAACCTCTGTACCAGGACTTCCAGTTACCACACTGGTACAAGGGTTGGGAGAGAGGGGACAAGGGTCTCAGAACAAGGGTCGAGCACAACTCCCCAAACTCATGCTCCGATGTCCATCACTACGAAGAAAAGAGAACAGAATAAGAAACACAGAGGGACGGTTTGGAAAAAGGACTGGACACGGGGGTGGGGCAGGATCAGCAACAGCTTTGTAATGGATGTAGTTCTGTATGTCAGATTTGGGAGGGGGGTGGATGGGGAGGATAGGTTAAGGTTGTTGAATACACTTTTAGCAGTTTCTGGCTTTTACTGATATATGTTTTATTGTGATTCGCTTAGGATAGAGAAGAAATACAAACGCTTAAACCATTAAAGCACATGATACACACCTGCATTCACTCTCACATGGAAATATTACCCCCAAACGCACAACTCTCTTTGAGTAGTATTTAAGTAAAATGCTACCAACTAATTAGTGGAAGTCATCAAAGAGAGGAGCCAAGAAGACGTCTGTAATAACTTTAATACAAATTAACCTATGCATCCAACTTCTCCTACATAGGCACACAATTGTGGAATGCACTACCAAAGACTGTGAAATCTATGACCATCTAAACTTCAGGAGATCATTAAAGACCCACCTAATCAGAAAAGCATTCCCCACCGACCTAACCTAGATGCCTCCAATCTGTAACACAGCAAACCATAGACTTTATTGGACACTATATATTACTTCCTATCTTCGATCCATAGGCACCTGAATATACTAACTTTACCCGACCCTAACATCAAATTGTATTTGCTTCCATACCGGTCTAGGTGATCGCCTTACGGTAAGATGTAAGCCACATTGAGCCTGCAAATAGGTGGGAAAATGTGGGTTACAAATGTAATAAATAAATAATAAACCAACTAACCCAAGGATAAGTGTAAGTTCAAGGTATAGGGGATGAAAATTAAATAAATAAACACACTCTCCAGTTATCGATGAAGACATGACACGGCCGAGTTTGGTGTGGTAGCCTGTGTCAGGAGTCCTACCAGCTGAGAGCCTAAATCGATTGTATATTGGTCATAGGATCACTGAAATAAAACAACGAGCCTTCAAATCACTACAAACATTGAGCTACAGCTCCGTTTCTTTGTAGTTGATTTGAAGGCTCGTTGTTTTATTTCACTGAGCCTATGACCAATATACAATCGATTTAGGCTCTCAGCTGGTAGGACTCCTGACCCAGGCTACCACACCGAAACCCAGCTGTGTCATATCTTCATTGATGGCTTGACAATGTCTCTGCTTCTGCGATTTCCATCCTTTATACCTCAAACTTACTTACACTGATCCTGGGGTTGGATGGTTTAGTAAAGTTTTTAGAGATATCTTATTGGCTCCTCTCTTTGGTTTCAGTGATTCATTGGTTTGTTTTTCATGAGTTTATCATTTTTCTTATTTTTGGTGTCCTAAGTAAAAGTCTAGCCACAGGATTCAAATATTCACTCAGATGTGTTTTATATCTATACCTATATATATATATACACACACATTGATGTGTTCTTTCAAAGCCATCACCCACCCTTCCTATGGGTAACAGTATGCACTGATTGCTTTTTTGGGGGGCCAGCGGATCTTTTGTTTGCTTCAACTACAGGTGCTCTTTGACCCCCCCTCCCCCCAAAGTTGCCACACTAGGCAATCACCTCGTCTAACGGTTAAACCGACCCTGTTACCCCC
Organism: Microcaecilia unicolor; assembly: GCF_901765095.1. Taxonomy (NCBI): domain Eukaryota; kingdom Metazoa; phylum Chordata; class Amphibia; order Gymnophiona; family Siphonopidae; genus Microcaecilia; species Microcaecilia unicolor. The sequence continues at coordinate 257,062,363 of NC_044033.1, read as the reverse complement.
CCCCCATAAGTTCTCTAATCCATTTTCTTTTGCTTTAGGGACCTTTCAGATGCTTAACCTGGCCAGAACGGGACCAGAAAGCTCAGGTTGCAGGACACTCACCACAGCCCTAGGACTGAGCACAGCAGGACTAGAAGCCGTATTTAGGGGGCTTTCCTTAAAGTTTCTGGGGTCTTCTTACCTGGTTCTATTCAGTACAAAGCATGGAAGAGAAACGCAAGGAAAGACACCGGGGTAACAGAATAAACCATTCACATAAGAGACTGGAAACACCATAGTAGAACTGACTGCTTTCTGAGGAGAATCCTGGAGTCTGGGGGCTATATGCACAAACCCATAGCACATAAGTATTGCCACACTGGGACAGACCAAAAGGTCCATCAAGCCCAGCATTCTGTTTCCAACAGTGGCCAATCCAGCTCACAAATACATGGCAAGATCCTGAAAAAGTTCAATACATTTTATGCTACTTATCTCGGAAATAACCAGTGGATTTTCCCCAAGTCAATTTAATAATGATCTATGGACTTTTTCTTTAGGAAGCCGTCCAGACCTTTTTTAAATCCCGCTAATCTAACCGCCTTTTTTACCACATTCTGTGGCAACGAATTCGAGTTTAATTACACGTTGAGTGAAGAAACATTTTCTCCAATTCGTGTTAAATTTACTACTTTGTAGCTTCATCACATGCCCCCTAGTCCTAGTATTTTTGGAAAAAGTAAACAAACGATTCACATCTACCTGTTCCACTTCAGAGGAAGACACACTTATGGGACTTCACACAAGCTTACATGGCCACAGGATTGGTGATTTCTCCATCAAATGAACCACCTTCAAGCTGTCAACACCTCTGACAAATCATGTGAACATCCTCAAAGTGCATATGAGAGCCTCTCTTTCTCCTCTCTGAGGGCAACTAAAGCTTGTTATCCCCTATTAGGGGCTAGGTGCCCTTTGGGGACTGTATGGTCCCCTCACAGAGTACCTGCATCTCTCAAGGCACCTTCATGCACCTTCCTAGCAAGCTCCCCTTTCCCCCTCAGAGGGCCCTTGTAAATCTTAGACTCCATCTTTCAGAGTTACTCAGGTTCAGGAGGGAGATTTTAAGCCAGCCCGGGATTTTTGACAATCCCATTCTGATGAATTATTGGACCTATAGCATTAATTTCTACCTGATTGTATGTAATCTTTTAATCTGGTATTGTCTGTTTATATGTATGTAAAGGTTTTAAATACAGTTATAAATAAATATATTTTAATGGGTAGAACCAAAAACTAAAAATACTATTGGCCAAAAAAGTCCTCCTCCTGGAAATGAGTAACTCTCCCGCAAGACCCCTTCATAGGATACATCTACTCCTCAGGACCCCTTTCTAGGATACTACTTCCTTTCAGAAACCTTTCCTAGAATCCATCTACCTCTGAAGACCCCCTTCATGGGATACATCTACCCCTCAGGATCCCCTTCACGGGATACATCTACCTCTCAGGTTCCCCTATCAGGTTCAGGTTCTCTTCAATTTGATATACCGCCAAAAGAAATGACCATCATAGCAGTTAACAATTACAAGGAGAGAAGTAATGGAAAATAACTATAATTCAAATAGGATTGAAGAAAGAGAAAAAGAAAACAAATGGGGGGAAGAAAAGGTCTACAAATAATCAAAGCCAGAAGGGAAGGAAAAGGAAATCCAGCAGGCTACAGTGTGGGTAAACCGCACTTTCAGGAAAACCTCTACCTCTACCTCTACCTGAACTTCTCAGGAGCCCCTTCATAGAATAAATCCACCTCTCATGCCTCCTTTCATTGAATAAATCTATTTCTCAGGCTCCCCTTCACAAAATACTTCTACCCCTCAGGACCCCTTCATAGGATACATCCACCTCTTAGGATCCCCTTCATGGGATACCTCACAAGCCCTTCTTTATAGAATACATCTACCTCTCAGGCTTCCCTACCCACCCACCCCCACCCCAGGATATATCTAACTCTCAAGCCCCCTCCCCCAATAGGGTGCATCTAATATTCAAGCCCCCCCCCTCAAGGGGCATCTACTTCTCAGACCCCCCTCATATGATGTACCTCTCAAGCCCCCCCCCCCCCTCCATAGGGTGCATCTAACTTTCATGTCCCTCTCCCCCCCCCCCCAAATAGGGTGCATCTAATATTCAACCCCTCCCCCCATACATCTAATATACCTCTCAGGCCCCTTCATATGATGTACCAACTCTCAAGCTCCCCCCCCCCCATGGGGTGCATCTAACTTTAAATGTCCCTCTTCCCCCCCCCCCCCCCCAATAGGGTGCATGTACTCCAGGCTCCAGCCCCACCAAAGCAAACATCCAGTGCATGCTTTTCATGCTTACTCACCTTTGAGGTCTTCATGTTGGCTCTCTTCACCCTTCTCCACCGAGCCTTCCAGCCCGATTTAAAAGGACTAAGCTTCACAGCTTAATATCTTACTAACACCCCTCCCTGGGCTGTCTTCAGGAACTCACCAACCAATGAGGAAAAGGAGAAGCCACGATGGCAGGAAGTGATAGGGAGCTGGTTTCCTGTCTGGGAGGAAGCTCTAAGCAGGAAGTCAAATCGTCAAGTGGTAGAGTGGCCAGATGTTGACTAGAACAAGCAAACATTTCTGCTCATAAACAGGAAGAGGCTGGGGTCAGGCAAAGGGAGGGGAATTGCACTTAATCTATAGTAACAAAGACAAGCACAGACTTCAATGCTGCTGAGCCATTTCCCCTTTCATGAGTTGCAAAAGAACACTGGACAACAACCTGAAGACAAGCACACCAGCCTAACCCATCCTTCCCTCAGACAGATCTGCTGTACCCCCCAATCCTTCCCGCCCTCCCTCCCTCAGTCCTGGTATCTGCAGCACTGGGACCCCATCCTCCCTCCCTCCCTCCCTCCCATTCAGGCCTGGTATATAGAGCACTGTGAATCCATCCTCATCCCAGTCAGGCCCGTTGTATATGTTGAGGGCTACTATCTTCTCCAACTTGCCCCAGCCTCAATTGGTTATTTGTTACCTGACATTTCCTATCGGGCTGTGCAACTTTTCTGTGAGTTTTGTCAGTCCTTCACTGTGTCACACTGAAATTGAGCAAGTTGTGTTTTCTACCATTGTTTTCTGTAGCCTATATTCAGCTTGTCTTCAGGGGCAATTTCTCTAAATGAGTTAGTTTTGCAGATAACATGACAGTATCGAACCTCACTCCTAAGCCAGGGTTATGCTGCTAATGCTCGCCATAGTACTTGCATTTTTTGCTCATTCCAAAAGTACAAAGACCAGGGGGCACTCAAGGAAGTTATATGGAAATACTTTTAAAACAAATAGGAGAAAATGTTTTGTCACTTAACGAAAAGTTAAGCTCTGGAACTCGCTGCCGGAGGATGTGGTAACAGCGGTTAGTGTATCTGGGTTTTTTTTTTAAAGTTTGGACAAGTTCCTGGAGGAAAAGTCCATAGACTTTTATTGAGGTGGACATGGGGAAGCCACTGCTTGCTCTGGGATTGGTAGCCTGGAATGTTTCTACTATTTGGGTTTCTGCACAGAAACTTGTTCTCTTTAGGTTTCCAGAATCTTGCTACTCTTTGAGGTTCTGCCAGGTACTTGTGACCTGGACTGGCCACTGTTGGAAGCAGGATACTGACATAGACCATTGGTCTGACCTAGTATGGCTATTCTTATGTGCCAAAGACCTTTTTTCTGGAGTTCATAAGATGTAACATGTTTATTATTGAATTGTAAATCACCCTGTGATGCCCTCAGGAAAGGCAGTGTATTACATTTTAAATAAATCATAAATAAACCGTATAGGCAACTTATCCAGATTAACTTGGAAAATCTTTTTGATCAAGTCTGTGGCACCCAAAACAATGGGAAAATTTTCCATACCTTTCTGCCTCATTTTTCATAATACTTGAGGATCTTCTCTCTCCATGCGATTTACGAGTAATCGCTTGGTATCAAAACCTCTATACAAAATGCCATTCTGATGTTTTTTTCTTTTGCGCAAAGTGACAAATCACTATGAATAGCTGCGAGAATACATATATAGCAATTAATTAATGCAAAACCATAACAGCAATATCAATGCAACGACATTTGACCACTGAGCTTTGCATGTCAGATTTACTCACCACTCACTTATCTTCCATGTCGCCATCTTTCTGACTGCTCCATACATACATCGATTCTAGTTCACATATAGTTATCAGACCTCTCTCATACTACAAGTTCAAACCCTTAAAGACCTTTTTGTAAAGAGTTATCAGTCTTGAGGCCTTCACACCGATTCACATTTGTTTTCTAGTCCAAATCCTTCTCCAACCCACCCGGCTTTTTTTTTTTACTGCGATAGGGATCGATTTCAGGTACAACATTTTACAGCCTGACAGTTTTACCTTCTCAGGCATTGAAATGATTCCTCTTAACACAGCAGGAGGAATATACTCTGGAGGGAGGGACACTTGCTGGACTCCAGAGTGGAGGAGGGGGAGGGAGTGGAAGAAAAGCCAGGACTTAGGGAAGGAGGAAGAGGAGAGATGCTGGTCCTTGAGGCGGGGGGGGGGGGGGATACAGGAAGGAAAGAGAGAGATGCAGGGCCCTAGTGGAGGGGAAGGAAGAGAGATGTTGAACCAGAGGAAGGACAAACAGGAAAGAAGAGAGATTTTAGCTCCTTGGGGGGGGGAGGGGGCAGGAGGAAAAGAAGATAAATGCTGGACTCAGGTTGAGAATGGGAGACAGGAGGGAAGGAAGAGCGATGGAGAGATCCCTGACCCGGGGGGGGGGGGGGTTGTACAAGGGAGGAATGAGAGGAGAATCCAGATATGTGGAGGGATATATGGACACAGAGAGGAGATGCTGAACAGAGTGGATAGGGATAGAGAGAGAAGATTAATGATGGACTTAGAGAAAGAAGCAATGGCAAATGGACAAGATGACCCTGGCAAGAGAGTTAAAACAGAGGAAACAAGAGACTGTGACCAACACAATTAGAAAAATAAAAATGACCAGACGACAGAGGTAGAAAAATTTCATTTTATTTTCTATTTATTGATCAGACTATTTCAGTTTTTGGAATGTGCATATGGCTAGAACTGCTTATACACTTGGCCAGGACTTGAGAGAGAAATTTCACTCATTGGCCTTCAATTCTCCAGCTTTGGGATGGGTCACCCTTGGCCTTTCTGTTGGCGTGCAGCAGCTGCACTTTTGATTCTCCTGGACTTGTCCAGCAGGGGATGTACGCAAGTTTCCTGCTCCTTAATGTATAACCCTCTGACCCTAAGAAAATCATTGGACTTGTTCCAGCCTGAAGCTGCTAGTGGGTAAATGAAACAATCAGAGCCCCGTCTCGCCTTCCTGCCCCTCCATCCTCTATCATTGCCAATGGCATTTTGATGTACTTGGTTTGATGTTTGAGCCAAACGGGGCTAATTAAAGTTTTCTTCTCCCTGATACTCAGGCCTGGGGAGGCAGAAAGGAGCAGGGAGGGCCCTGTAAACTGTGCAGGAACAGAAAGATGTTTTTCTGTTATTGAAGCAAACTTTCCGAGATGATGAATGCACCTTGTGGGTTCCTGGGTGTGGTACCCTGGTTCTGCTGCAGCAAAATTTAACAGCATCTGTTTATTCAACTGTTCAAACCGTTTCTTCACAACTGGATTTAAACATAGGACAAAGGCAGGGGTGGGCATTCACCGCCTCCGCCCTCATCTCATCCCAGTCAGGCCCGTTGTATAGGTGGAAGGCTACTATTTTCTCCAACTTGCTCCAGCCTCACTTGGCTGTTTGTTACCTGACATTTCCTGTTGGGCTGTAACTTTGCCGTGAGTTTTGTTTGTCCTTCACTATGTGGCACTGTGAATTTTAGCGAGGTGCGTTTCCCAGAATTGTTCTCTGTAACCTGTACTCGGCTTGTCTTCGGGGGGCAATTTCTCAAAATGAGTTAGTTTTGCAGATGCCATGACAGTATCGAACCTCACTCCCAAACCAGGGCTATGCTGCTAACGCTCGCCATAGTACTTGCATTTTTTACTCATTCCAAAAGTACAAAGACCAGGGGATACTCAAGGAAGTTACATGGAAATACTTTTAAAACAAATAGGAAGAAACTAATTTCCCACAGCAAAAAAAGAATTACATGCATGAAGATATGACAGATCACCGTGACCCTCGTGTGTCCCACTTCTGTCCCGCTAGAAACTAATAGGACAGGCAGACCTTCAGTGGCTATAAACGTGGACAGCAATATCCTCTGAAACATCTCTCCTGAACCCCTGCTGTTCCTCCCCACAATTCTCACAATGGTTTTCCTCCCATTCTCTCTGCTGCTCTGATGTGAGGTGACCATGCAAGAGTTCATGTTGGCAGGTGGGTGTTGAAGGGCAGGAGAATGTTTGGAAAAGTGGCAAACGGAAGAGGAAGGGGGGCAGGAGAGAAAGGAAGAAAGAGCCAAAGTCAGACACAGGATGGTGGAGGAGAGAGAGAGAGATGTGGAGGTAGATGCGGCCGCGTGGGCTTCTGTTTCTGTGAGTCATATGTGCAGGACGTCAGACTCGCGGAGACAGAGGCCTGTGCGGCCGCGTTGCTGATCTACAGGGGCAGGCTTCTAGATGGAATGTTGCTAGTGGAGGAGTAGCCTAGTGGTTAGTGCAGTGGGACATGGGATGTTGTTACTATCTGAGATTCTGGAATGTTGCTATTACTTGAGATTCTACATGGAATGTTGGTACTAGTTGAGATTCTACATGGAATATTGCTATTCCACTAACATTCCATTTTTAGATTGTGAGCTCTTTGAGCAGGGACTGTCTTTTCATGTATGGTGTACAGCGCTGTGTATGCCTTTGTAGCGCTATAGAAGTGATAAGTAGTAGTAATAGTAGTAAAGACAGACACAGGATGGTGGAGGAGAGAGAGAGAGAGAAAGAGAGATGCGGAGGATAAAGAAGGACACATGATGGTGGAGGGGAGATGAAGAGACAGATGTGGAGGGTAAAAATATACACAGGATGGTGGAGGGGAGAGAAACAGAGATGCAGAGGGTAAAGACAGACACAGGAGGGTGGAAGAGAGAGAGAGAGAGAGAGATGGGGCGGGAAAAGACAGACACAGGATGGTGGAAGGGAGAGAAACAGAGAGATGTGGAGGGTAAAGATAGACGCAGGAGGGTGGAGGGTAGAGGAGAATGGAGATAGGGGAAGAAAAGTTAGAAGAGAAAAATTAAAGGACAGTGAGAGGAAGGAAATCCTGAGGGTCACATCCAGAGGTGTTCTTTGGAAATTGCACCAGAAAGAGGAACAGATGCCGCTCTGGGATGAACTGAAGGTCCAGTCCTCGGTTTTCACTTGGTCATGGCTGACCATCATCCCAGTACTGGAACTAGAGGTTTCAGGACTCCCAGAGATGGGACAGCAGGACCTGCAGGGTGAATTCATGACTGCTGCAGCGGAGGTAGAGTCTAACAAAGGTCCATCAAACCTCTTAAAAAATCTCCCTCTCCGCCCCCCCCCCCCACCCCAGAAAGAAGGCAGTGCATAAAATACACCTCAGGCATATTCACTTTGGAAGAGATGATGGAAACCCTGGTGCAGGTTTGGCTGCCTCCCCTCTTCTCAGTTCAGGTATTTCAGGCCAGTCCTTTCTCGTTCACGTGGACAGAAGATGATACAGAGTTTCTCCTCATTCCCTCCCGACACCCTCTTTCCTTCAAAGCTTTGTGATAATGTTTAATAGTAGAGTAACTGTCCCCAGTTATCCGGCCTCACCAGATCCCTGAGTCACCTGCCAGACAGACTTTTCCTTTCCAACAGGACTCAAGAAGGGACAGACTATAACAGGAAAGGTGCCTACGAGCATATGGTCCATATTCAAAATGATTTAAGTGGCTACAAAGGGTCCTGGCTGATTTAATCATTTGTGCGGGGTTATCCGCATGTGGTCGGCAACATTTAACTGGTTAGTGCCGCTGATCATCATCAAAGACAGCTAAACCAAAAGATGGCAATTTTGTGGTTGGTCCTATGCCGGACTCAGCACTTAAGCGGTTAAGTGGGATAATCAATACTGACCTGCCTTTGTTAAGCGGCCACATCGCACAACATAAAACACAGTCTGACCTTTATCACACTGCAGAAATCCAGACGTGGCCCAGCATCAAAGATCCGTGAATAACGCCGCCAGAGAGTAAAAAAACACTCACGGTCACCAGCTGAATATCGACCCCTTAGACCTCAGGTTTCATAAAGCCGTGATGCATGTCTGCGGGCCTTTATCAAATCTCCTGCATAGTTGCAGCTGTTCTGAGGCGGGAATGGCTTTGCGAGTGTAGATGCTGGTAATACATGGCACGTTCCGATGTGTTTCATGAACTATACCCGTAGCTCTGCCCGTTCTCTGCGCACCGTGATTATATCGCACAGAGAAGGAGCTGCTGCGTTTTCCAGTCCCACCTTTGCATGTATTCTTTGAGATTTTTTTTTTATTTACGTATTGCCACACACTTGATGTACCGCTAAGCATAAAGCCCTATATATAGACTTTGGGCCTTAACATATCCGTGTGGAAAATACGTCCGGTGCCTAGATTTAGGAGTGGTATAAAGAACGCACTAACGGGCTCATTTTTGAAAGAGAAGGACGTCCATCTTTCGACATAAATCGGAAGATGGACATCCATCTCACAGAGACGTCCAAATCGGTATAATCGAAACCCGATTTTGGACGTCTCCAACTGCAGTCCATCGCAAGGAAGTCCAAATTTCAAGAGGGCATGTCGGAGGTGTGGTGAAGGTGGGACTTGGGTGTGCCTAACACTTGGACGTCTTTGACCCATAATCGAAAAATGCAAGGACGTCCCTGACAAACACTTGGACGTTTTCACCCAGACGTGTTTTTATTACGACTAAGGCACCAAAAGGTGCCCAAAATGACCGGATGACCACCGAAGGGAATCAGGGATGACCTCCCGTTACTCCCCCAGTGGTCACTAACCCCCTCCCACCCTCAAAAAACATCTTTAAAAATATTTTGTGCCAGTCTCAGATGTCATACTCAGGTCCATGACAGCGCATGGAGGTCCCAGGAGCAGTTTTAGTGGGTATTGCAGTGCACTTCAGACAGGTGAACCCAGGTCCATACCCCTCCTACCTGTTACATTTGTGGAGGGAACCAGGGCCGTAGCTGCTATGGGGCCACAGGGGCCCGGGCCCCTGTAAATTTGTATGTGCAGCAGGACGTCAGACTCAGAAAAAACCAAACGCAGGAAGAAGACCGGCTGGCGGGGGTTGGGTCCCCAGCCAGCAAAGGTACAGACGGCGATGGATGGCGGGCGGGTCGAGAGGAGGGGGTCAGACTTGTTGGAGGTGGTTTTGCGGCGGTAGGGGGTTTCGGCAATGGTGGCCGGGGGGGGCTAAAATGTGCTCCCTCACCTCGGCTCTGGCCCCCCCCCTACCGCTGAAGTCCAGATATGCCCCTGGAGGGAATAGCGAGCTCTCCAAAACCCACCATAAACCCACTGTATCCATATCTAGGTGCCCCTCTTCACCCGTAAGGGCTATGGTAGTGGTGTACAGTTGTGGGTAGTGGGTTTTGGGGGGCTCAGCACTCAAGGTAAGGGAGCTATGTTCCTGGGAGCATTTTATGAAGTCCACTGCAGTGCCCGGTTGGTGTCCTGGCATATCAGGGGGACCAGTGCACTACAAATGCTGGCTCCGGACGTCTTTGGTTTCGAAAATCGCCGAAAGTCACAAATGTTCATGTCTATGGACGTCCAAATTTAAGGATTTGGATGTCTCTGATGGTATTTTCAAAACTAAAAATGGACGTCCATCTTTTTTCGAAAATACGGATTTCCCCACCCCTGGATTTGGACGTTTCTTTTGAAAATGCCCCTCTTAGTTGATATCCTAGTACCTAAAACTATGCGCCTCTGTTTATACCAATGAAAATGCGGTGTACATCCAACACCCATTTCTCCACCCATAACCATGACCCTTTTCACCTGCACACATTCAAATTTAGGTGCAGTGAGTTACAGAATACACTTAGAGGCATATTTTCAAAGCACTTTGGGAGGCTAAGTTCCATAGGTTTCTATGGAACTTTGGGAGGCTAAGTGCTTTGAAAATATGCCTCTTAGGGAGTTGTGTGCGTAAATTCTAATTATTGCCAATTAATGCTCCCTATTGCTTAAGTGCTGTTAACAACATCGAGTTATGCTCGTTGTTATAGAACACGCTTGGATTTTGGTGCAGAACACTAGGCGCGCTATATAGAACCTGGGAGAAAGGGGTTAACAATCAAAAATATTAAACAGTACCAGGGAGGTAAGTAAAGTAACATAGAGAGCAGAGGAGGGGCAGGCAGCTGTGCAGAAGACAGAAGAGGTGCGTTTTCAAAGCTTGTTTGAAGGTTGCAATGTTTGGTCGGTTCCTGATGTGTAGGGGAAGGTCATAAGTATTGCCAAACTGGGACAGACCGAAGGTCCATCAAGCCCAGCATCCAGTTTCCAACAGTGGCCAATCCATGTTACAAGTACCTGGCAAGATCCCCAAACAGTACAATACATGTTATGCTGCTTATCCTAGAAATAAGCACTGGATTTTCCTCGTCCATTTTAATAATGGCTTATGGACTTTTCATTTAGGAAGCTAGCCAAATCTTTTTTTTAAACCCCGCTAAGCTTTAACCAGATTCTCTGGCAACAGATTCCGGAGTTGAATTACACGTTGAGTGAAGAATTATTTTCTCCGATTCATTTTAAATTTACTACTTTGTAGCTTCATTGCTTGCCCTAGTCCTAATATTTTTGGAATGAGTAAACAAGCGATTCATGTCTATCCATTCCATTCCACTCATTTATTTTATAGATCTCTATCATTTCTCCACTCAGCCATCTCTTCTCCAAGCTGAAGAACCCAAGTCACTTTACCCTTTCCTCGTAGGGAAATCATCCTCTTTTATCATTTTCGTCACCCTTCCCTATGAGGGGAGTCACGGGTAATGAAGTAACATTAACTGCTACAGAAATAGATGTTTCCTTTCCAGCTCTGGAAACCATCTGAAGATGAGGTGACAGCTGACCCAACTGAGCATGGCACAGCGGTGCAATGATCCACTGAACCCAGATATCAGCCTCCCACTGGACTCCTACCCCGAGGACTGCCCAGAGCGCATAACAAGGTCTGTTATTCAGGGTGACAGCTACAGGGCTCCTCTCTGCTGGAGGCATGTAGTATTTTTATGCACTCATAAGTACATAAGTATTGCCATACTGGGACAGACCGAAGGTCCATCAAGCCCAGCATCCTGTTTCCAACAGTGGCCAATCCAGGTCACCAGCACCTGGCAAGATCCCAAAACAGTTCAAAACATTTTATGCTGCTCATTCTAGAAATAAGCAGTGGATTTTTAGACTTTTCCTTTAGGAAGCCGTCCAACCCTTTTTTAAAACCCTGCTAAGCTAACCACCTTTACCACATTCTCTGGCAACAAATTCCCAGTGAAAGAATGAAACAGTTCAAATTACACAGGCAAATATGAACTAAGAGGTCCTCAAAAGTTTATTTGCCAAAAAAACGAATGATAATCTACAATGTGGCAAAGAGGCAACACAAGTGACCCTACACGGGCCATCTTATCTCTTTGTGGATACCAAACTCTGTAATAGGGTGGACACCCTGGAGGGTGTGGATGGCATGAAGGAGGATCTAGCGAAGCTTGAAGAAGGGTACGATAACTGGCAACTAAGATTTCATGCTAAGAAATGCAGGGTAGAGAAGGAAAGAGGCTTGCAACTTCCCAGCTAGCAGATAAGGGCTGTAGACCCATCTACCTCTCTCTTGCAGTTGGTGGCCTGCTTCTGGCCCCCTCTGTGTTGTGAATAGGACATTGAATGGAAATGTCATCTTGTTGAATGGTTCCAGCTTCCTCTCACACATCAAATTATAAGCCTCCATGTTCACATTTCATCTTAATTCATCATATCCATGTCCATGTCCATAGTCTGTACATCCTTGCCAGGTCCAGGTCCTGAGCTACAGGTAGCCAGAAAGTGTCCAGTAGCTTCTCATAATTAACCTGTAACCCAAATCTCCCTTTTTTATCAGGCAGATGGTGAAGCTTTATTTACTGATCTGGAGAGGGGGGGGATTATTGTACCATGTTTCCTGCCTTCCATAGCTGCATCTGTGCTTGTTAGCCACAGGGTGTGGTGCATGGGTACTTCCGTGGCTCTCTCAAAACTCAGCATCCTCACAGGCTAGAACGAAACCCCTAACTAACTTCATCCCCATGATTACACGACTGATGGGGCGCTGGAGACTCAAACCCAGATATACTGAGGAGACCTGTAGAGCCTAGAGGGGACCCAGAGGTTTGTGTAAGACTGTCCTAGAGAAAAACATTCAGTGATGCCCCCCCCCCCCCCCCCCCCCCACACACACACACACATTTCTCTCTCTCTCTCTCTCTCTCCAGTCACAGTGAATTGTTAAATGTCTGGCTGAGGCTAATTACCATAGACATCTTTCTTTTCTCTGCCTGGGGCCCAGGATTCAACTCCTGTTCACCCATTCATCACTGCCCATTGCTGCCCTACTGAAGTGTCAGAGATATAGGCAGAGAGAGAGAGAGAGAGAGAGAGATCATTCTTTTCCAAAAGCAAGAACCTGACCTTTCTGATTGAAGTGAACCCTTGGAAGAAACTTTGAGCTGAAAATACCAGTGAAATAAAAATAATCTTCTACTACACATAAACTCCACTGCAAAATTAAACAGGAATACACTTTTCTTCATTTTACAATTGGCCACTAACGGAAATTGAATTAATAAAGTCAACTAAGACATTTGAAAACATTTGCAAAATGTCAGGGGGAGGCACTTATACCCTGTTCCACTCCTCACCCCTAAGAATCTTGCACCTCCCAAACAGCCAGCTCTGGCTTTATTCCCAGGATGGGGATGGGGTGGGGGAAGACACTGTGAGGTCCAAGACAGCCAGCATGGCTGTCAAGGCAGAGGAATGATGAAGAGCAACATTCAGGCTACCATGCCCCAGCGCTTCACTTCCTCACTAACCGGATCCCAGGCTGCAGCTTGAGCACTTTCACTGCAGGGTTATACAGGGTCCTCCTCCCTACTTGTGGTTATAGGGTTGAGAGTGTGCACAGCCGCAGAGGGTACAAAACCCTGTGCACCACACCTGACAGATGAAAGGGTTACCAGGAAATCGCCAACCACCAAGAAACCTACTCCACCTGGGCTGACGTGGGGCAGGAGGATGAGGAACGAGTCCGACCCACTCAACCGACCCTGCTTGCTCACCTCTGCCACCACCAGCTCTGGCTTTCAGATGACAGAAATATGAATCTGAGCCTGGAAATTGGGCCCAAAGCATAAAATTATTGAGGTAGCAGTAGATGGAATCGGGTGGTGAACACAGAGAAATAGTTCTCTTCACTAACATTGGGTCCATCTGTTCCTACACAGTGACCTTAAGAGGTGATGGAGAAGGGGAAGGGCACTGGCAGAAGAATGAGTGATGTCAGAGTGGCAGCTGGCTTTCTGGGATCCCTTCAGATGCCTCAATCCCAAGCTGAAGGAGAAATGAAGAGTCGGAACAATGACACAGAGTAACAGTGAGATCTGAAGCCCTTAAGAAAAGTTGCATCCCTTTCGCTTACTAGCAGGGAAGGGTTTGTAAATGCTGTTAAGTCACATCATGAGGGCCAGGAGGCTCCAGAACCAAGACTTTGGCCAAAACTGCAAAAAAGGACCCCACTGAACAGTCACATCATCTCCTTTGTTAGGACCTCTCTCAGCCTCAGCAGGAGGAAGAGGGGAGTCGTAGGCTCCCACATTTCAAATGATCGCCAGTGCCAAATGACCCCTCCCTGGACACACGGAAAGATCTTGCTTAGCACCCACAGAACTGGATCCTATGAGGGGAGTTGCTTTAATTCCTGCCACTGCTCAGAGCTGGCTGGGAATTCATGGGCTGCACCGACGTGTAATGGGGTGGGATAGAGGTATTTAATAATGTTAACACCATGACACAACCCACACATACCACTGCACAAATGTGATTACACAGCACGGATGAAGCATTATTCCTTTCCTCCTCAAACAAAGCCCACAGTCAGACAGACACATAGCACAAGAATGTGTGCACGAGAGCAGTCGTCTGAGCATCTGACAAACTCTATACAAGTACATTCATGCATGAGCAACACAGTTTGCATCTGAGCACGTGTGATACCCGTCTATGGACAGATGATCAGCCGTTCATCCAAGCTACAGAGATCGATGCAGAAAGCCATGTGGTACAGCTGTGCGATGATGACTGAGTGGACAGCTTCTACCACAAGATCAGCAAGACAGAGCCTGAAATTCAGCCAGCTATGGATCAGCCTTTCCTGACCACCACCAGCATCATCCCCAGAAATTCAATGCAGCTCCAGGACTGTATCACACAGTATTGTATAGGACATTATTACTGAAAGTATGCCCAGAGTATCACTGGTGTTGTCCGGAGTATTATTTAGATCACCAGAGTATCACAGTGTACTTTCTAGGATATTATTACTGAAATTATTACTCAGAATATCAATGGGTGTTGTTTGCAGTATTATTTAGTTCACCAGAGTATCACACAGTATTGTATAGTATAGGACATTATTACTGAAACAATGCCCAGAGTAGATCACCAGAGTATCACAGTGTATTTTTTTTTTCAGGACATTATTACTGAAATATTACTCAGAATATCAATGGGTGCTGTTTGGAGTATTATTTAGGTCACCAGAATATTACAGTATTTTCCAGGACATTATTACTAAAATATTACTATCAATTGGTGCTGTTTGGAGTATTATTTAGGTCACCAGAGTATTACACACTATTGTATAGGACATTATTACTGAAACAATGCCCAGAGTATCACCAGTGTTTGTCTGGAGTATTATTTAGATCACCAGAGTATCACAGTGTATTTTTTTTTCAGGACATTATTATTGAAGTATTACTCAGAATATAAATGGGTGCTGTTTGGAGTATTATTTAGATCACCAGAGTATCACAGTGTATTTTTTTTCAGGACATTATTACTGAAATATTACTCAGAGTATCAATGGGTGCTGTTTGAGTAATATTTAGATCACCAGAGTATCACACTGTATTGTATAGGACATTATTACTGAAACTATGCCCAGAGTATCACTGGTGTTGTCCAGAGTATTATTTAGATCACCAGAATATCACAGTATTTTCCAGGACATCATTACTAAAATATTACTCAATGGGTGCTGTTTTTGAGTATTATGTAGATCACCAGAGTATTGTCCAGGTCATCATTGCTGAAACACTGCCCATTAACTCAGAGTATTGTTGAACGTTGTCTAACGTAGGGAGTATTTCTGATTAGATGCAGAGAATTACTTAGCAATGAAGGGAATGGCACCTGATGTAGGTCCAGTAATCACAGCCCAGGAAGGAGGCACTAGGGCATCTCAGCAAGGTCAGTTTGTGATCTTCTTGCTTGCATGAACTGCACCGGTCTCGTTCACTGGAGCAGGAGTCTTTTTTCCCAACGCAGTGAAGCTGTACTTGGGGGAAGAGGCCTCGGACTCATGGTGCTGGAGGGAATAGTGAGTACGGTGGAAAAGGTCTTAAAGTGTCAGAGCTTTGCTCCCGGAGAGCTGCTTGACTGAAGGCTGACATCTGTACAAAGCGAGCAAGACGGACAGTCCAGGTCAGCTGAGCAGGAATGACAGTACAGCATCCGTGGTGCACCCCCACCCCCACCCTCCCCAGTTCTGCTGCCCCAGAACATGACAGGACAGCTCTGCATAGCTAACCGATAACTCTGTGCTGCAGCTGGACATCCTAAATGTGACTAAAGAGGACCTCCAGCTGTTTCCAGATGATCTGCTCCTGTCCACTCAGCGCAACCTGGACTAATACTGGCCAAGGTCTCCATCGCCTCCTGGGACTTGCACAGGTACAGAGAATCCAGGGGAAATCAGAAGAATGAGTCTGTGTTTAACAACTTAACAACTCCAATGTGGCACTACTGAACCCCCAAGTGGAGGAGTGGCCTAATGGTTAGTACAGCAGACTTTGATCCCAGCATCCTGGGTTCAATCCCCACTGCAGCTCCTTCTGACCCTGGGCAAGTCACTTAACCCCTCCATTGCTTCAGGTACAAAAACCAAGATTGTGAGCACTCTATAGATAGTACCTGCGGGATTCAAACGTCATACCAAATAAAGTATCTCACTATATAGTACTAGGTAGCACAGCTGAGAGTACCAGTAGCCATGGATATAGCACTTTCTAATGCAGAAGAGAGACCTGTGGTATTGTTCATCAAGCACAGGATAGCACAGGAGCAGAGCAACTTTCAGAAGAGTTATGTCTGGATTAATTCTTTCCTCCTCACTACTGTACAGAGATCTTACATAGCTCCAGAACTGTGTATGATCAGCTGCGTTCATGGGGGTGGGGGGAATGCATCCCACAGACACAGGTTCCTCTCTCTACACGCTTTATATTCCAAGGAAAGATACTGCAGAAAAAGCAGGTGCCAGTGGCATGCCAAGGAGGGAATGGGAAGGTGACATAGCCCCTCTGCACCAGCCAGGGGAGTGGGGGGGGGATGCTGGAGAAACAACTGGGTGGAGATAGGGCTGGTGCAAACCACTGTGCAAACCGTGCACTGGAACAGAGCCTACAGCTGTGGCAGGAAGGACAGTGCTAAGCTCCTTCCCTGTGGCATTTAGTAAATACTTCATTTCTAGTGACTGATCTGTCTTGACACTGCCCTGTACACCAGAAGTGAAATCATTACCACGGGCCACATCCTGCTGCAACTCAGGAGCTCAGCTCAAATTAGACAGAAAAAAAAAAAAAGAGTCAAGGTCTGCAGCATCCCTCTTCCTGCTGCTGGGCTTGTGTCACCTCTTAATCCTATCGCAGGTAAGAGGGAAGATGCTGGACTGTCTGGCAATGACAGCTGCTAGGGAAAGGAGTGAGTGGGCTTCACTCCTGACCCCACCACCTCAGAGGGCCTATCCTGCATGTTGGAAGAGTGAGAGGAGGTGAGAGGGGTTGCGTAGTCAGGAAGGAGGGGGGGGGGCTCCCGTGTCAAGGAAAATCGGGGTCTATCCTGCATGTTGGAAGAGTGAGAGGGGGTTGGAGGGGCTGTATGTTTGGGAGGGAGGGGCAGGGGCTCAGGGGTGGTGGAAATTGGAGGTCCTTTGAAACACCCCCCCCCCCCCAGTTAAGCAGAGCTTCTGAGCACTTGCATAGCTACCGTCTCCTCCTCAATGCCACCCCATAGCGCCCCCAACCTGCTCACTTTTTTCTTGGGTGGTCAGAGCCGATATTCAAAGGCTTCTGTTCAGTTACATAATCGATGAATACCGGTGGCTGGACAGTCAAGAGGGATTTAAGTTCCCTGGAGCCTCTTCTGCCCACTTAAATAGCTTTGAACATAGAGTAGTTTAATAAAACTTCTGGCCACTGCTCAAAGGCTCTGGGTGTTAAGGTGTAAATAAGTTGTGGAGCTGTGTAGGGATTCATAGCTTGTCACTGACAGGTCTGTGGATCATACAAAATTAGTTTTGGTTTGAGACTGGCTGGACCATCTGTAGCGTGAAAACCAAGAGGCAGCAGCCTCTGTTGAAAAGCTGAAGAACTTAGCAGCCCACTTGGAAAGCAAGGTGAAAAGAATGCATAAATGCAGCCATTACAATGCAGTCCTGAGGAGGAGAGGTCGTCAGGGGAACTGTCTAGATCAGGGGAACTGTCTAGAGCTGGGGGACTGTCAGGAAGCTGCAGAAACTGAGACCCTCAGGGGCAGATGCAACACTGAGTGGCAATTACTGAGTAACGCTCAACATTAAGAGCGTGAAAATCACATGAACACAGTTAGTGTTGAGCATTGAACGTTAAAGGGGGAGAAACGCTCCTGGCACGTGCGTAGTGAACAGGGACCACAAATGCAGGAAATTTGTGAAAACAGATCAGCAGGGAAAGAAAAGTGAAAGATGAACTGTGATGTTTGCATAAAAGTGATGTAAATTTATTTCCATTTCTATGTATTAGAACGTAAGAATAATCATAGTGGGTCAGACCAATGGTCCCTCTAGCCCAGTATCCTGCTTCCAACAGTGGCCAATCCGGATCACAAGTACCTGGCAGAAACCCAGATAGTAGCAACATTCCATGATAACCAATCCCAGGGCAAGCAGTGCCTTCCCTCATGTCCGTCTCAATAACACACTATGGACTTTTCCTCCAGAAACTTGTCCAAACCTTTTTAAACCTAAATACGCTAACCGCTGTTACCACATCCTCCAGCAAAGAGTTCCAGAGCTTAACTATTCGTTGAGTGAAAAAATATTTCCTAATTTGTTTTAATAGTATGTCCACTGATTTTTGAAGTTCTCATCTGAATTCGTGCCTCAGGGTAGGTGCCAGCCGGGCAGTGCGTTCTCTCAAACTCTGGAACACAGGAGACCAAATTTTAACCTGGAATATAAAAAGTACAACAATGTGCTCATCTCCTCTTTACCCAACAATGTTCTTGATTTTATTTCTAAATAAACGTGCACTAGCTTCAGAATCATAGCTAAATGCAAAGAAAAGATTCTCACATTCACGTTTAGAATTTCAGACCTCTGCTCTGCCCCTATGGTGTACCCCAGCCCTGCCCTGCTCCTTCATGTGTGACAAGCCCAGCTCCCAAAATGGGCAAATTCCCCAGCATCTGGGCCCTGGGTGTGACTCCTACATCTGCTTTCGCAAGCAGCTTCTCCACGCTCGACTTCTCCCTGCAAGGAAAGGAGAAGATGAGAAGAGAAAGGGCAGGGCACAGAGAGAGGATGTCACACATATTTCTCTTACCTCCTGTGGCAGGAAGTCGGAAATGTCTGTTTAGTCTCTGCCCAGGAAGGGAGACCACCCTCTCCATGTCCCTCAACTGAGAGAGTCAGCCAAAGTGCCGAGATGTCTGCACCAAAAGCCTGCACCAAAAGCCACAGGAGACGAGACTTGTGGATTTACATTTATACAGCCTGATATTGCAAAATATCCTAAGTTAGGCCCCTAAATGTGTATCCTATTTTCAGCCATACTTAAGACGTCTAAGCTGGGCAAGAATCTGCCAGTAGGGGGCAGTGCTTCAATACTGTGTCTTCAATCACCTGGAGTCCTGCAGAGTTTGCCCGTCTCTCACTACTGAAAATGTGTTACTGAAACATCGCCCTCTACTGGCAGGGCTATAAGTGGAGGACTCCCGCTCAGCTTAGAGGGATCAGTTCTAAGGGCCAGACATTCAAAGGACTTATGCTCCCACCTTGGGTCATTTTACTAAGCTAGGTTGGGCGGTAACATGCGTCTATGCAGTAAAAGAATCCTAATGCGAAATGCGCTAATGTATCCTATGTTAGTTTTGGAAAATGCGTGCGCTAATTATTTTTTGGTAATTTTTAGGGGCATGTCAGGGGCGAGGGCGGATGTCCCTGCACTAACCAGTTAGAGCATCTACATTACTGTGGCTAACCGGCTAGCCATGTGCCCACACGGGAGTCTTTAAGGCCGCAGTAAGTGCTGATGTGTCATTAAAAAAAAAATGGCAACATTAACGAAAGGAATAGAAAATAGGGGGGGTTTTTACAGCCAGAGGAAAAATGGCCCATGGCGAATGGGAAAGACCCACAAAACGGTATGCTAAGGAGCCCTGTGAGAGTTACGCTCCTAAACTGGCCTCTTTGTAGCGCTATATAAATGCTAAATAGTAGTAGTAGTTTGAAACTTTACTAGGGCTCAAAATTTCATAGTAGTATAACTTTCCAGCTACAAATTCATCCTAATTTAGCAGCTGAAGTTATTCTACTATGTTTGGCTGGAAAATTGGTACAAAGTTTGGAGCTGAGCATTTTCTGAATTTTGGACCTGGTTGTAGTAACCAGGGTCCAGCACACGACGTAACCGGGAGCTAAATTTATACAACTAATGCACTAAAGAAGCAGAGAAAATGAGTTTCGAAGAACCCCAAATTCAGACCCAGTGAAAGGCTATTGTGCCCCCTCACCCACAATTAACATTTAGGCCCAGGCTCCCCCCTCCCCCCAAGGTTTTGATAATTAAACTCAGCAATCAAGGTTATCCTATCATCCTAATATAACCCCCCCCCCCCCCCCCCCCCGGAAAGGTGCAACACTGGATATTTGGTCCATATTCAATGTCTTTTAAGGTCACATCATATACTGGTCACATAAGTACACTGTTTTTCACAGTACATTTTGACTATACAAGTCAGGGCCGCCGAGAGGGGGGGACAGGGGGGGGTCAAAATTCCCTGGGCCCAGGCCTCCAGGGGGGCCCGGGCCTCCAGGGGGGCCCGGGCCTCCGTCATCAGGACCTCATGCCTCCAGGGGCCCCGTGGCGCGTCCTGGTGCTCCCTGCCACATCGTTGCGACGCTCAGTTTCATTCTTTCCAGCCACCCTGCATTTAAAAGGTTGCAGCGGCGGCAAAAAAGCAGGCTTGCCTCTCTTTTAAGCCCTTCCCCTTCTCTCTCAGCGTGCACTGATGCAATTTCCAGTTTCCGGTTTCCGCGAAGGCAGCACAGTGCATGCTGAGAGAGAAGGGGAAGGGCTTAAAGGAGAGGTGAGCCTGCTTTTTCGCCGCCGCTGCAACTTTTTAAACGCAGGGCGGCTGGAAGGGAGGGCTGTGATGGAAAACTGAGGGCACAGCTGGGGCTAGGAACTGAAAGTCGGAGGGGGTGAAAAGGGGGGTAAGCTGGGGCTTGGGGCGAGTCACTGGACATGGAGGAGGAGGGAGGGGAGGACAGGGAGCAAAGGAGAATCACTGGGGATGGGTAGGGAGGGCAGGGGAGCGAGGAGAGTTGCTATAGATGGATGGAGGGGAGGGGAGGAGAAATGCTGGACATGGATGGAAGTGAGGGAAGACAGGAAGGAGATGCACATGGATGGAGGGGAGAGGAGAAATTCTGGATACGGATGGAGGAGAGGGGAGAGTTGAAATGCTGGATATGGATGCAGGGGAGGGAATAGAGGACATGAGATGAACATGGATGGAGGGGAGGATAAATGCTGGACATGGATGGAGGAGAGGGAAGAGAGAGGAAGGAGATGCATCCTGATGGAGATGAGGGAGAGGGAAAAGAGGAGAAAAACTGCACATGGCTGGAGAAAATAAGCAAAAGCTGGATCCACTCTATACTTCCTCCAGTCAAGTCCGTGGAGGACCCAGCTTTTACCTATGGATGTAGGGCAAGAAATGAAGAAGAAAAGAGGAAAGTAAAGAAATAAATGGAAAGGAAACCCTGGAAGTGGAGTTAAGGGAGCAGATAGACAGCAGCAGAATCAGAGACTGGGACCAACATGATCTGAAAAACAGTCACAAGACAACAAAGGTAGAAAAAAATAATTTTATTTTCATTTTAGTGTTTGGAATATGTCCAATTTGAGAATTTACATCTGCTGTCTTATTTTGCAATGTATAGCAATGTTCTGTTTTTCTGGTATTGTGCTGCATGCAGAATCTGTATGTTAATTTGGTTTCTGTCATTTTGGGTATACTGGAGCAGGGAGGGGTGGGTAGGCCCCAGGGAACTGGTCTGCACAGCTCCCTGCAGTTGCTAAGACTGGCCCTGTCCGTTATCGACCGTCTGCCACCGGGCCGGGCCTCCTGCATTGAAATCACAGCGCCTCTCACCGCCGTGTGAAAGCAGCAGATCGCCTCCCTTCGGGCTTCCTTCCCTCTCTGTGTCCCGCCCTCACGGAAGTTATGTCAGACGAGGGCGGGACACAGGGAAGGAAGGAGACCCGAAGGAGGGAGGCAATCTGCTGCTGCCTGCAGCGCTTTCACATGGAGGTGAGAGGCGCTGTGATTTCAATGCAGGGGCCCGGCAGGGTGGCGGGCGGAGGGGGGGGCGGGTGGAGGGGGAGCAGCGGCGACCTTGGGGGAAGGGGACCTTGTCCCGGATTGGCCCAGTCTCTCGGCGGCCCTGATACAAGTTGATATACAGCCAGAAGTTATCCATTTAATGGAGGGAGGGGGGCAGCACCGAGACCCTCAAACACAGCTCTGCCAACGCACCTCACTCTTACCCTGAAGCACCCCCTGCTATTCCAGTACCGAGTCCCTCACACACAGCTCTCAAAATGCACCTCAGCCCTGCCCTGCAGCACCCCCTGCTATTCCAATACTGAGAACCTAACACACAGCTCTGCCAATGCACCTCACTCCTGCCCTGCAGCATTCTGGGAGAAGGATCAAACACTGCATAGACAGTGGAGATATTCATTATGAGCCGAGGACTAGAATATTGTGCTGTTTACAATGCTGTTATGCAATGTTAAAGAAAAACATTAATAAAAACATTAAAAAAAAAAAAGACAGTGGAGATATTCAGCGGTGATCAGGAAACCTGGGGGGGGGGGGGGGGGGAACCTGGAAACCGGAGTATACACCCCCCAAAAGTGCAGGGGCCCCAAGCCCAAGGCCAGAGAGATTCTTTTTTTTTCTGCTACCTGTGTATTCTGTTTCTTGCCTCCCTTTGCGAGCAGCAAAATCTGCTCCGGCACACCCCTGAAGCAATCCCTTAAATACTATTCTAACATTTCTTACTAAATGGGGCCAAAAACGGCACAGCCACCCAAAGAAGAGCAGGGCTGCACAGACTCACCTACCTCTGCTGGGAGACTGAGAAATACTAGGCAGGTCAGAGCTGCACAGGTCTCAATAGCTCTGCTGGTAGGAGTGAGTATTGCCCACTCGGTCTGGAGCAGACGATAAGGAATGTGCATTCATGGCAACCCTACTTATCTGCTTAATGTCAGGGCCATATAGTCTGGCAGCCTGAACATCTTTAGGAACTGGCCTCCCACTGAATCTTCATCTAAACTTTGTTGCAGGGATCCAATCTGAGGGGCTTGTGGATTTGCACAAGAGTAAAGATGTGCAAATCACACAAACACCCAATGCAATGTGTTTATATGGGACATGCAGGTTATGAACCATAAAATAACTTTGCAACAGTAACTGCGAATTATGAGCACAGCTATGCCTCTGTGAACAGGCTATGAACACGTTCAGAATCACTGAGAAGCTAAATCATAAGAAATTATACAGAATGTGAGTCTCATGTCAGCTTGCTCCTTCTGTTGGAGACACAGGCAGATATGGAGTCATAACAAAGATATGTGTTGCAAGAAAATACTGTAATGTAAGAGGGAAAATTTGCTGTTGACCATGGAAGCAGATAATGAAGGAGACATAACTTTAGTTGCTGGGAAGATGGTTTTTGCAAAGTAGGATAACCTTACTGACCTTACTTATTATAAACAAATATGTTATGAAGAACTTTGCTTCTGTAAAGATAGAATTTACTAGAATGAGAGAAATGCTGACTTTGTACTTCCAATACTAGTCTATGAGAGAAAAGAATATAAAAGGAGAATTATGGAGAGAGGCAACCAGAGAGCTAATGCCAGAGGTCACATTTGTGTCCTGGCTGCTGCCTCATATGAGAATTAATTAATTAATTATATTGCTTATTCTAATTGTATTCCTGATTGGTAAGTGTAATAAACAATTACTGATTATTCTCATATTACTCTAGCCTTCATTGTCTTTCTGTCCCTCCACCATAACTCCTGGAGTCCCGGACATTCCAGGTTACAGGTAACTAGTACTTTTATATCTGGGAGAGGGCAGAAAGATAAACAAGTGACAAAGAAACCCAGAGTAACGCTGTCCTCTAAGCTTACTGAACATCTGTACATCAACCGGGCAGCTTAAAACAGATATGAGAAGAAAAAGCAATCGGCCCCCTCACTGCTCTTTTTGCATTTGAAATTTACAGGCTCTCTGGTCTGACCAGGGCCCAGGAAACAGACACCCCAAACTGGGGATCCTCTGACCATAGGCGTAGTTTGACTGTTTCATTTGGGGGGGGGGGGGGGCAAAGAATGGGTGGAGCATATTAGCATATCGTTTGCATATATACATATGCAAATGAATATGCTAATATGGAGGAAGGAATTGAAATTTACAGGCAAAATATCACAGATGCACATTTCAAAAAGCTGACACATTTCAATTAATAAATTATGAATAAAATACTTTTATCTACCTTTGTTGTCTGATCATTTAGTTTTTCTATTTGCTTTGGTCCCAGTCTCTTCTGTTTTATGCAGTGTCTTCTTTCCAGTAGGCTTCCCTCTGCTCCCCACCCTCCCAATCCCATCCATCTTCTGTTCCTTCCCTCTGCTCACCATCCCTCCGTCCCATCCATCTTCTGCTCCTTCCCTCTGCTGTGCCTGACCTCTCCCAATCCAATCCATCTCCTGGTCCATCCCTCTGCTCCCCACCCCTCCCAGTCCAATCCATCTCCTGGTCCTTCCCTCTGCTCCCCACCCTCCCACTCCCATCCATCTCTTGCTCCTTCCCTCTGCTCCCCACCCCTCCCAGTCCCACCCATCTTCTGTTCCTTCCCTCTGCTCACCATCCCTCCGTCCCATCCATCTTCTGCTCCTTCCCTCTGCTGTGCCTGACCTCTCCCAATCCCATCCATCTCCTGGTCCATCCCTCTGCTCCCCACCCCTCCCAGTCCCATCCATCTCTTGCTCCTTCCCTCTGCTCCCCACCCCTCCCAGTACCATCCATCTTCCCTCTGCTCCCCACCCCTCCCAGTTCCATCCATCCCAGTGCCCCCCCCCCGCGAGGTCCAAGATCGTGACTCCGTTACCCCCTCTCTTCCTCCCTCCCTCCGGCGCAGGCAACAGTCTTCAGCTTTTTCAGCATTCCTGGCAGCGGTAGTGATGTACACGCTGCCTTCGGTCTGCCCCGGAAGCCTTCTCTTCAAGTTCCTGTTCCCACCTATGCGGGAACAGGAACTTGAAGAAAAGGCTTTGGGGCAGAGCCGAAGGCAGTGTGTACATCGCTACCGCTGCCAGGAACGCTGAAAAAGACTGCTGCCTGCGCCGGAGGGAGGAAGAGAGAGGGGTAGATGGACACGCTCCTCTCCGTCCGCTTGGCTTCCCTGCCCTCTCTGTCTGACTGCGTCCCGCCTTCCTCTAACGTCAGAGGAAGGCGGGACGCAGACAGAGAGGGCAGGGAAGCCAAGCGGATGGAGAGGAGCGCGTGCCTGCATGTGTTTTTTTTTTAACTAATGGCGCGGCGGCGCCTTGTCGTCGTTTGGGGGGGCATTGCCCCCCCTCGCCCCCCCCCCCAGTCTACGCCTATGCCTCTGACCCAGGGATCCCAGATCTGTGGCTGGATTTGTTCTTACATTCCCACTGAAAAGAAGAAAGTTAAAAAATTCACTTCATCTCTTGTGGGGGGGGGGGGGGGGTAGAGTTGTTAAATTAGCACAGGATGCTGGGCTTGATGGACCTTTGGTCTTTCCCAGAATGGCAATACTTATGTACTTATGCACTAAATAATAAAAGGAAAAAAATGCTTTCATTTTAGAAATATACCTGAGTTGCATTTCCATTATAAATTTGCTCAAATTAAAGGACTTTAAGTTACATTTTTTGCACATTAAAACCTTCCTGCATCAGAAGGAATTCGGGGGAGGGGGGGTTGTCTTTTAATAAAACTTAGCTTCAGTTATCTGCAGCAGGGCCCATTTTATTCCTGTATGCTGAAACACAGCTCAATGCTTAGCGTACGCCATCACATCAAGCCCTAGTAGCACATACAGAAAAACTACCAGCATCAGAAACCCGGTGGGAACAGGGACCAGTATCAGAAAACACTTCTCCACTTGTACCTTTCTCCAGTGCCTCGATCTGCTCCGCCGTGAACGAGGTCCGGTTCCATTGCAGTTTCCGTTTGAGCAGCACATGGAGCCGAGACACAGGCAGGTCATCGCTGTTGGATCCCCGTAGCTGCCCTGCTCTGCTCTCCAGTTGGTGAAAGGCGGCTGAGGTCACGTAACACCCCTAAAAGAGAAACAAGGGTGTGCTTTAAATCAGGCTACAATGAAAATATACAGGGGCACGAGGGGTTAAATCTGGTCTCCACAGTTTATAGCAGGGGGTGCTGCAGGGCAGGAATGAGGTGCATTGGCAGAGCTGTGTATGAGGGTCTTGGTACTGGAATAGCAAAGGGTGCTGCAGTACAGGAGTGAGGTGCATTGGCAGAGCTGGGTCCTCGTTCCTCCCCTGCAGCCCCTTCTGCTATTTCACTAATGAGACCCTCTCCTAACAGCTGTTTTGCCCCAAACGTCACCAACATTTAGACATGTTGCATTCTCAGGGAAAGCTCCACTGCCCCTCATCCATGGTATTTCAGCACCGAGGCTCCCCTCACTATCACAGCTCTATGAATGTACCTCATTCTTGCTCCACAGCGCCCCTTCTATTCAATTCCTGAAACCTTTGCCCCCAAATACCCAGAGCTCTGTTAATGCACCAAATTTCTACCCCACAGCACCCCTTCTATTTAGGTGCTGAGACTCCTCTCTCCCCCTACCCTCCCCCCAAACACCATGTTCTGCCAGTACATCACTTCCCACATGACTCTGCAACTGGTCCAAATAGTCATTTCCTGAATGCGATGGGGAAAGGGATGGATGGAGGGGGCCTGCACAGCATTAATACAGCTTTCTCTGGTTCTTTTGTTTCTTCTTGAAAATGCTTTCAGCCCTCAGCTGATAAACTGCAAATCCTTCCTGAAAACCTTGCAGATTTCAGAAGCAGCTGTGAGCTACAATACAGCTGAAAATGTGTCGAGTATTCAGGATGCCGAGCTCTGCAGGGCTTCCTGACTCAACCACAGGCACCCGAATAGTGCAGAAACAAGCCATCTACATACAGGCTGAGGGGATGTTCTAAGACACATTCACTCGGGACCACCCGTGAACCAACGCCAAGCGCCTTGCCATCCGCAAGGGAGGGGATATACAATGTCACCAAAGAGCCTAAATCTCTCCACTGGGCACAGAGCCACAAAACACTGCCATTCCCCCTCCCTTCACTGAGCAAGAACAGCTCAAACTCCCCAACTGCTCCCCCCCCCCAAAAAAAAAAAATTGACCTCCACCTCCTCCTCCTGCTTACATTACAGAAAAGGACACAGCAGAGTGGACATTCGTTACAGCACAGCCTCCCAATCTATGTGTCCAGACCCAAAATGCAGTTACACAGCCCGTGCTCGTGTTTGAGGTCGCAGCCTGGACGGGTTCTCCACAGGCGCATCATTACTCTGCACCTCCACGGGGGGGGGAGGGGGGATCACACAGTTTCATTTGGCCACGGTTGATAAGCAGACTGCTCTTAAGGCAGCAACTTCCGGGGGGGGGGGAGGGGGGCCACGCGCGACAGAAAGCAGCTGCAGTCAAAGTAAAAGAATACATGGTGAGGGTCCAGGTACAAAAACATCAGTTCACAGGTTCACACACAGGGAAGCGGTGTTGAATGAGCCCATTACCACAGTATATAGGGAAAAGGAAATGTGACTTGATATACAGCCTCTCTCAGGTTTTTGCAACTACATTCAAAGTGGTTTACATATATTCAGGTACTTATTTTATACCTGGGGCAATGGAGGGTTAAGTGACTTGCCCAAAGTCACAAGGAGCTGCAGTGGGAATTGAACCCAGTTCCCCAGGATCAAAGTCCGCTGCACTAACCACTAGGCTACTCCTCCTAGAGCTTGGAAATTGCCCTTATAAAATTGCGTGAGCCTGCCTACCCTGATGACACGTGAAACACGTGCAAACATGGCTGGGGGACAGGTCATCCAGAGCAGGGATGAAGAAGCAAAAGGCACACGTGAATTTTACAACACGCCAGAGAACATGCAGAAACTGCGCCTGCCCACGAGGAGCTGTAAATTTATGCAACAGCTTTTCTGCACCACTGGGCTCATTGCACGAGTCGAATCCATCAATCTACAGAGGTAACCAAACAGGGATATAGTAGCGCATTTTTGGATACAGAGACAGTCACCTCTAGGTCTGGAGGGCTCATGCTCATGGGTCTTGGACACTGAAAACTACAGACCAGTTAGTCTGATCATGATGATAGGAAAATTAATGGAGAATGTACTGAATGTAAAAGCAAGTCATGGACGTAACATAACTCTTACGCTCTACCAGGGCTTTTTTTGAGGGGGTACTGAGTACCGGCACCTTTTCCATTGTCTGCTAAAATTGACCCATGGACCCCAAGTTTTAATGAAAGAGCTCAGGCTCTACACACCAATTCTGCCTTGTCATAGATTCTGCGACTGGTTGCAGGGGTCCTGGCTATTGTGGGGCGAGTCCCTCAGTGATCATCTCATCCCTGAAGGGTGGCCTGACATTTGAGTACCGGCACCTTTTTTGCTAGAAGAAACACACTGCGCTCTACAATCCCCAAATGTGTCTTTCCACATGAACCTTATCCTACCACTACATCACTTTGCATTTGTTCATACCGGAGTTGCCGAACGCCTCTCCGGTACTATGTAAGCCACATTGAGCCTGCAAATAAGTGGGAAAATGTGGGATACAAATGTAACAGCCAACATGGCATTAGCAAGGGCATGGAAACAATTAGATACTTCACAGATGCAGACTGTAGTTTGCAAATTAGACTACCTATACCAGATGTCGAAGCTGACTGCCATGCGAAACGGTCATCTTCAAATGTTTCAGAAAATATGGCAACCATATGAACATTCGAGAGATAGCTTAATACCATCACCATAAAGCTGGAGGGAGGGGAGGGGGGTGGGAGAGGGTTTCAATACATATGTTTAGGCAAGATTGATAAGAAGAAAATGTTTGAAGGCTGTTATTGTATTGATATGTAGAAATAAGAAGTGCTGTTATTACTAAAAAATTTAATAAACAAATAATAAAAAAATGGAGCAAAGTGATGCATAGAGGGAAGTGTAACCCAAACTATAGCTATACAATAGAAACTCACCACCCAGGAAAAGCATCTGTCATTGTGGAGAAAAAACTGAAATCCTTTGCTCCAGTGGTTAAAAAGAAGGTTGGAAATTATTAGGAAAGAAATGGAGAATAAAACAAAAAAAAAATCAATGCCTCTGCATCGCTCCATGGTGCGACCTCACCTCGAGTATTGCGCACAATTCTGGTCACAACATCTCAAAAAAGTTACAGCAGAAATAAAAAAAGGTTAGAAGAGCGGCAAAAGTGAGTAAGAGGATGGAACTCCTCTCCTAGGAGGTTGAGGCTCTTCAGCTCGGGGAAGGGATACGACAGAGATCTGTAAAATATTTAACGGACAGGAGTTTGGGCAAATGTGAATCGATTGTTTACTCTTTCCAGAAGTAGGAGAACTAGAGGACATGCAATGAATCTAACAATCACCAGATTTAAAACAAATCATAGAACATGATGGAGAATTTGATTTAAACCAGTCCAGCAGTAGCATAGTTCATTTACAAAAAAGGTTTGGATAATTTTCTGAAGGAGAGCTCCATTAATAACTGATACTGATAATGAAATTGATACACTGCTGATACTGCTAGAAGAGTGACACAGGAAAAGGGATGGAAGGGGAGGAGAGAAATAAGCGATATATGAAAACAGAGAGGCTAAAGTCAAGGGCACCACATTTCTCCAGCCACTTCTCTACAAAGAGACCCTTACTGGGACGTATCCCCGGTGCTACTGCTGAACGTGGAAGAGCTAAATGCACAGGCAGGAGGTTGGGATACAGGCAGAAAGAGAGCTCAGTGCACAGGCAGGAAGACAAAGCTCAAAGTACAGGCAGGAAGAGAGATCAGTGAACAAGCAGGAGAAAAGAGCTTAGGATACAGAAGGAAGAGAGGTTGGTGCACAGGCAGGAGGAGAGAGCTCAGAATACAACCATGGGAAGAGTTTTACACAGGCATGGGAAGAGGAAGAGCTCAATGCACAGGCAGGATGAGAGAGCTTGGGATACAAGCAGGAAGAGAGGTCAGTGCACAGGCAGGAGAAGAGAGCTTGGGATATAGGCAGGAACAGAGGTCAATGCACAGGCAGGATGAGAGAGCTTGGGATACAAGCAGGAAGAGAGGTCAGTGCACAGGCAGGAGAAGAAAGCTCTGAGCTCAGGCATGGGAAGAGCTCAGTGCACAGGCAAGAGGAGAGAGCTTAGGATACAGGAGGAAGACAGGTTGGTGCACAGGCAGGAGGAGGGAGCTCTGCACAGGCATGGGAAGAGGAAGAGCTCAATGCACAGGCAGGAAGAGAGAGCTTGCACTACAGGCAGGAAGAGAGGTCAGTGCACAAGCAGAAGAGAGCTTAGGATACAGGAGGAAGAGAGGTCGGTGCACAGGCAGGCGGAGAGAGCTCAGAGTACAAGCATAGGAGAGCTCTGCACAGGCATGGGAAGAGGAAGAGCTCAATGCACAGGCAGGAGGAGAGAGCTTGGGATACAGGCCCAGATGCATCAAACAAACGTAAAAAAATCTAAATCGTTAAAGTCCTTAACGATTTTGAAAAACCGAAGCATGCACCAAAAAAACAGGTCAAACATGTTCGTTACGGTATTGAGAAGTACAATATATCAATGAATCGTAATCCCCGTCGGTAATGGGCCCCTAAATCATGCGCAGAGCAGCCAAGCGTTATGCTGGCTGCTCTGCGCATGCCACAAACGTCCAAAAAAAACCACAACACAAACACGTGGCTCCCCACTTCCCCCTGCACTAACCAAAACAAAAAAAAATCCAAATAGATCAGGAGTGGGCAAAGGCGCTCGTCAGGAGCGTCCTGTATGGGCGCCCTTGCCCCCCCCCCCAAAAAAAAAATCACCACTGTTCCCCGCTTCAGCCAGTTTTAATAAAAACAAATCTCCACATTTTCTCATCTCCGGTCCCCCTCCCTTCCTGCGTTTCCTGTCCCTTGCTCCAGGGCTCCACCTCCCGCCATCCTCCGCCCCTGTGCCCTACCCCCTGGGATCGTCGCCACCGCTCCCACCCTCCACTGGACCCCCCCTCCGCATTACCGTCCCATGCAGCATCTGTCACCTGTATGTGGAGGCGCTGCACTGGATAAAATATCTGATCGCCAATTGCTTCTCCCTCCTCTGACGTCAGTCTGTTGTTCCTGGGCCCGCCCTCCATTGATGTAAGTTACCTACGTAGATAGGGCCCAGGAACAACAGACTGACGTCGGTGGGAGAAGCAATTGGCGATCAGATGTTTTATCCAGTGCAGTGCCTCCACATACAGGTGACAGGTGCTGCGTGGGACGGTAACGCGGAGGGGGGGTCCAGTGGAGGGTGGGAGCGGCAGCGACGATCCAAGGGGGGCGGGGCACAGGGGCGGAGGCAGAGGATGGCAGGAGGTGGAGCCCTGGAGCAAGGGACAGGAAACACAGGAAGGGAGGGGGACCGGAGATGAGAAAATGTGGAGATTTGTTTTTATTAAAACCGGCTGAAGCGGGGAACAGTGGCAATTTTGACACTGTCAACCATGATTTACTCCTTGCCACGCTGTCCTCTTTTGGGTTCCAAGGCCCTGTCCTCTCCTGGTTCTCCTCTTATCTCTCCCACCGCACCTTCAGGGTACACTCCCATGGATCTTCCTCCACTCCCATCCCACTATCTGTTGGAGTTCCCCAGGGATCTGTGTTTGGACCCCTTCTCTTCTCAATCTACACCTCTTCCCTAGGCTCGCTGATCTCGTCTCATGGTTTTCAGTATCATCTTTATGCTGATGACACCCAGCTATACCTCTCCACACCTGACATCACCGCGGAGACCCAGGCCAAGATATCGGCCTGTTTATCCGACATTGCGGCATGGATGAACAACCGCCACCTGAAGCTGAACATGTTCAAGACCGAGCTCCTCGTCTTTCCTCCTAAACCCACTTCTCCTCTTCCTCCACTCTCTATCTCTGTTGATAACACCCTCATCCTCCCCATCCCATCTGCCCGCAACCTCGGAGTCATCTTCGACTCCTCCCTCTCCTTCTCTGCGCATATCCAACAGACTGCCAAGACCTGTCGCTTCTTCCTCTTCAACATCAGCAAAATTCACCCTTTCCTCTCTGAGCACACCACCAGAACTCTCGTCCACGCTCTCATTACCTCTCGCCTTGATTACTGCAACTTACTCCTCACCGGCCTCCCACTCAGCCATCTATCCCCCCCTTCAATCAGTTCAGAATGCTGCTGCACGTCTTATATTCCGCCAAAACCGATATACTCATATCACCCCTCTCCTCAAATCACTTCATTGGCTTCCGATCAGATATCGCATACAATTCAAGCTCCTCCTCCTTACCTACAAATGCACTCAGTCTGCGGCTCCTCACTACCTCTCCACCCTCATCTCCCCCTATGTTCCCGCCCGTAACCTCCGCTCACAGGACAAAGCCCTTCTCTCAGTACCCTTCTCCACCACTGCCAACTCCAGGCTCCGCTCATTCTGCCTTGCCTCACCCTATGCCTGGAACAATCTTCCTTTACCCATACGCCATGCCCCCTCCCTACCCATCTTCAAATCTCTGCTTAAAACTCACCTCTTCAATGCTGCCTTCGGCGCCTAACCGCTCGAGATATATAAAATAACTGTTCACTCGTCCTCTAGATTGTTCACTTGTCTCTAGATTGTTCTCTTGTCTTTTAGATTGTAAGCTCTTAGAGCAGGGACTGTCCTTCTATGTTTAAATTGTACAGCGCTGCGTAACCCTAGTAGCGCTTTAGAAATGCTAGTTAGTAGTAGTAGAACAGTGCGAATTTGGGGGGGGGGGGCAAGGGCGCCCATACAGGATGCTCCTGACGAGCGCCTATGCCCCCTCCCGATCTATTTGAATTTTTTTTTTTGTTTCGGTTAGTGCAGGGGGAAGTAGGGAACTACCGGTTTGTGTTTTATGTAACTTTTTTTTTTTTTTTTACTTGCCAGCTTGCATTTTTAAGGTGCAGGAGGGAGCGGGGAGATGACAGCTCAGGCCTGAGCGACAGATCTGACATCTCGCTAAATTTCTCACGTTAAATGATTCGTTAGAAT
The DNA here is from genome assembly GCF_901765095.1 of Microcaecilia unicolor. Classification (NCBI taxonomy): domain Eukaryota; kingdom Metazoa; phylum Chordata; class Amphibia; order Gymnophiona; family Siphonopidae; genus Microcaecilia; species Microcaecilia unicolor. Next base: position 257,029,351 of record NC_044033.1, on the reverse strand, counting down.
CGTCAGTATGGTTAGTGCATTGCGAATTGTCCACATTTCAATGGTAGTTTCTGGTTTGCATTCAGTTTTCATTATCTGCTAGCGGCTTCAGAAAAAGGCCTATAATGCATGCAACGGTGGCAAATTTTGTCCTTAAAGGGTCGTTACAGTTTTGTGCATCCAGCCCTCAGTCTACAAGCAGGGTCTGAACATATCTTAAATGGATTCTCATTTCTCACATCTTTCAGATTCTGAGTCAAGTGGCTGCTGTCCCCTGCAGGGCAGAGTCTGCAGCGCATTACATAGTGACTAAAAACAGGGTCCATGAAAGCTAGCACCGGGGATGAAAACCAGATCCCAGGCTTACAGTGTCCTTATCTGCACCACTGAATCTCACAGTTCAACCCCTATAGCCCATCAGTGGTGGCCAGAGTCCACCTGAAGGGATATGAGGCCCCACCATTGCCTGCTCTCCAGGGGTCCTGCAGGACACACAGTTTTTCCATTCCTTCGTCTATACAGGCAGAATACAGGTATAAGCAGATGCATCACCCCCATGTCCACACGGGGATAGAGGAGAAGAGACGTTTCAGATCTACTCCTGAAGCAGCTGCGTCACAGGTGACTGCCAAAATCAGCCCAGAGGAAGGAGATGTGGAAGACGGACACAAAAAATGCGAAGATTTTCCTGCACTGCTGAGCCAGGAAGAGAACACATGAAGGTCATATGTGCTGTCATGCAGGCCCAGCTTACCAGTCAAACCAGTTTCATGTTCTTCCTTCCCCCATCTTGTTCAACAGACACACGGAACCAACGCTGCTGGGTCTTTCTTTTTAAATTATTTACCACCTTTGTGAAGAGAGTCACCCAAGGCAATGTACAGCAGGTACAGTTTAACCTAAAACTTACAACTTTATGAACAGCATAACAATAATAAAGTGACCAAATATAAACGTAAACACAGTCAATGAGGTAAACTTGAAAACACTAAAAAGACTAACATGAAAGTATCAAAAATATACACATTTAACAGCACTGCAGAACAATCGTACATGGTTTTACCAAAGGAAACTCATTGAATTCTTTGACTGGATGACCAGAGAATTGGATTGAGGACGTGGGATAGATGTAATCTACTTAGATTTCAGCAAAGCCTTTGACACAGTTCCTCGTAGGAGGCTCTTGAACAAATGGTGAACTGGATTAGGAACCGTTTGTCAGACAGACGTCAGAGGGTGGTGGTTAATGGAATTCACTGGGAGGAGGAAAAGGTGAGTAGTGGAGTCCCACAAGGATTGGTGCTGGGGCTGATTCCATTCAATATATTTGCCGAAGGTTTAGAAGGTAAGGTCTGCCTTTTTGCGGATGATACCAAGATTTGTAACAGAATGGACACCCCGGAGGGAGTGGAAAACATGAAAAAGGATCTGCAGAAGCTAGAAGAATGGTCTAAAGTTTGGCAATTAAAATTCAATGCAAAGAAGTGCAAAATTGATGCACTTAGGGAGTAGAAATCCACTGGAGACGTATGTGTTAGGCGGTGAGAGGGATCTTGGGGTGATAGTATCTGAGGATCTGAAGGCGACGAAACACTGTGACAAGGTGGTGGCCCTAGCCAGAAGGTTGCTAGGCTGTATAAACAGAGGTGTGATCAGCAGAAGAAAGGAGGTGTTGTTGCCCTTGCACAAAACATTGGTGAGGCCCCACCTGGAGTATTGTGTTCAGTTTTGGAGGCTGTATCTTGCTGAGGATGTAAGAAGACGAAGCAGTCCAGAGTAAGGCGACAGATATGGTATGTGGCTTGCGCCAAAAGAAATATGAGAAAAGACTGGACGACCTGAGAAGGGACCCTAGAGGAGAGGAGGGTCAGGGGAGATATGATAGAGACATTTAAATACTTGAAAGGTATTAATATAGAAACAAATATTTTCCAGAGAAGGGGAAGTGGTAAAACTAGAGGACATGAATTGAGGTTGCAGGGTGGTAGACTTAGGCGTAATGTCAGAAAATTCCTTTTCACGGAGAGGGTGGTGGATGCCTGGAATGCTCTACTGAGGGACATGGTGGAGAAAAAAAAATGGTGAGAAATTTGAAAAGGCAAGGGATGAACACAGAGGATCTCTAATTATAAAAAGAATCATACAGAGAGCAGCCACGCATCAATCCAGCACTGCTTTGGCTTATCACACAGAGAGCAGCCACACTCAGACCCTGCTCCTAGATCTCAGACACAAGAGACTGCTGTCACTTCACCCCTGTGCTTGGATGTCAGCACACAAGAGATTGCTCTCACTCAGACCCCACGCCTAGATCTCGGCACACAAGAGACTGCTCTTGCTCTCACTTCACCACTCAGACCCCACGCCTGGATCTCAGCACACAAGAGACTGCTCTCACTCAGACGCAGCGCCTGGATCTCAGCACACAAAGAGACAGCTCTTGCAATCACTTCACCACTCAGACCCTGCACCTGGATCCCAGCACACAAGAGACTGCTCTCACTCAGACCCCGCGCCTGGATCTCAGCTTACTTCACCACTCAGACCCTGCTCCTGGATGTCACACAAGAGACTGCTCTCAGTAACAGTTCCACACTCAAACCCTGCACCTGGATCCATTCCCAGCACACAAGAGATTGCTCTCACTCAGACCCCATGCCTAGATCTCAGCACAGAAAACACTGCTCTTGCTCTCACTTCATCACTCAGAGCCTGCACCTGGTTGTCACACAAGAGACTGCTCTCAGCTCCACAATCAAACCCTGCACCTGGATCCCACCACACAAAACACTGGGATGCGGTTAAGCACTTGACAGATTAAAAAAACAAATCCGAAAAATACCTATTAATGATAGAGAAAAGGTAGCAGGAAGGAAGCTACCCTGTGAGACAGGTCCCTTGTAGTGCTGCTCCCGGGATTGTTAGTTTCCTTTTGCATCACACCAGAGCATAAGGTGCGCGGAAAGTCCGTCCACATCACAGCGATTTTGGAAGAAACGTTGACTAAACGATCAGTCATTTATCTTTTGACGACTGTTGCTGAAGAGTCTCTGCTGGAAGCTGTAGCCTGCAGCAGTCTCAGGAAGGATCTGGTTTAGAGAAAAATGATGCCTTAGCAGGGCACTTTTATGCCAGGTGACTACAATTCATTATTCAAATTACCTCATGCATATTCATTGTGGAACGTAGATTCCCTGACAGCCAAGGAGGTTTAATAAACAGGAGTGGAAGTGAGCCAATCTAGTTCATTGTAAGCAAGGAAGCCCATTTGGTTATTCTCTGTTTCCACTCCCCCGCGCAGCCGTCATTGCCATACACTCAAGGCAACTATGAGCTGCTGCAAGGAGGTTTACTAGACTGGAGTGGAAGTGAGACTATATCTAGTCCACTGTAAGCAAGGAAGACAATTTTGTTAATCTCTGTTTACATAAGTACATAAGTAATGCCATACTGGGAAAAGACCAAAGGCCCATCAAGCCCAGCATTCTGTCCCCGACAACGGCCAATCCAGGTCAAGGGCACCTGGCAAGCTTCCCAAACGTACAAACATTCTATACATGTTATTCCCGAAATTGTGGATTTTTCCCAAGTCCATTTAGTAGCAGTCTATGGACTTGTCCTTTAGGAAACCGTCCAAACCCTTTTTAAACTCTGCCAAGCTAACCGCCTTCACTACACTCTCCGGCAATGAATTCCAGAATTTAATTACGCGTTGGGTGAAGAAAGATTTTCTCCTATTTGTTTTAAATGTACTACACTGTAGTTTCATTGCATGCCCCCTAGTCCTACTATTTTTGGAAAGCGTGAACAGACGCTTCACATCCACCTGTTCCATTCCACTCATTATTTTATATACCTCTATCATGTCTCCCCTCAGCCGTCTCTTCTCCAAGCTGAAAAGCCCTAGCCTCCTTAGTCTTTCTTCATAGGGAAGTTGTCCCATCCCCGCTATCATTTTCGTCACCCTTTGCTGCACCTTTTCCAATTCCACTATATCTTTCTTGAGATGCGGCAACCAGAATTGGACATAATACTCAAGATGCGGTCGCACCATGGAACGATACAACAGCATTATAACATCCTCACACCTGTTTTCTATACTTTTCCTAATAATACCCAACATTCTATTCGCTTTCCTAGCCGCAGCAGCACACTGAGCAGAAGGTTTCAGTGTATTATCAACAACGACACCCAGATCCCTTTCTTGGTCCGTGACTCCTAACGTGGAACCTTGCATGACGTAGCTATAATTCGGGTTCTTTTTTCCCACATGCATCACCTTACACTTGCTCACATTAAACGTCATCTGCCATTTAGCCGCCCAGTCTCCCAGTCTCGTAAGGTCCTTCTGTAATTTTTCACAATCCTCTCGCAAGTTAACAGTGGCATACCTAGGGTAGTTGACACCCGGGGCTGGTCATTTTTTAACACCCCCCTCCAAAATCCAGTACTAGGCATACTGAGAATACAAAACACTCAGGACCTATAGAGCAATTCTACCATACCATAAGCAGTCATTTCTATGAGTCACACAAGGAAAAAGAAAGCATCTTAAACACTACAGTGAGCACTAGAACATCAATTCACCTATTGTAAAACGAAACCAGACAGATAGTAGAGATCGTCAATCCTGCACAGTCACTGAAAGTCATGTCTTTTTCACAAACACAGATACACCCTAATCCACTATAGAACAAGTAATCATAAACTTTCTATTTAGTCAAAAATTAAACTGAACCCCCAAAATGCCAGACTCTGCATACAATGCAACACCACAGAAACAGAAAATGTCCCCTAGTACTGTGCAAAATATAAAGACAGCAGATGTAAATTTGAAAAAAAAACTAACAAATACCAATCACCGCTTTACAAATTAACAAATAGAAATAAAACAAATACAGAAAATAAAATACCATTTTATTGGACTAATACATTTAGCTGTCAGAGGCCAAAACCTTCTTCCTCAGGTCAATACTGTATAGTGTGTTACAGTATCCTAACCTGACCTGAGGAAGGGGGTTTTGTTCTCCGAAAGTTAGTCAAAATTTATTAAAATTAGTCCAATAAAAAGATTACCTTATTTACATGTTCTATTATAAACATTAACACAGCTACAATACTACTTTATCCTAAAGCAAAAAAATAAATAAAAATATATATTTTATTTACAGTTTGTTGTCTCTGGTTTCTGCTTTCCTCATCTTCTTTTCACTGTCTTCCTTCCATCCAGCATCCGTCTTCGTTCTTTCTCTGCCATCCAATGTCTGCCCTCTCTGCTGTCCCCGCCATCCAATGTCTGCCCTCTCTCCCTGCCCTTTCCATTCACTGTCTGCCCTCTCTCTCTCCCACTTCCATTCACTGTCTGCCCTCCCTCTCTCCCCCCCATCCATCCAGGGTCTGCCCTCCCTCACCCCCTTCCATCCATCCAGGGTCTGCCCGCCCCTCTCCCCCCATCCATCTAGGGTCTGCCCTCCCTCTTCCCCCCCATCCATCCATCCATCGTCTGTCCCCTCTCTCTCTCTCCCCCTTTTTTCAGCCCCAAGTTCCAGCCCTCTTATCCCACCTGCCCCTAGTTCTAGCCCCAGTCCACATCTCCCACTTGCCCCCCCTTTTCAGCCCCACTATCCCACCAGTCCGCAGTTTCAGCCCCAGCCACTTCTCCCTGTCCCCTTTTCATCCCCCAGTCCCCCCAGTTTCTGCCCCTGCCCCTTTTCAGCCCCCAGTTCCAGTACTTAGCCCCCTTATCCCGCCTACCCTCCTTTTCAGCCCCCCAGTTCCAGCCCCCTTCATCCACATGCTTTGCATTAGAGACCCCTTTTCAGCCCCAGACCCATTTTCCCACCAGCCCCAGGCATGGCTCTCATTTTCTCGCATGGCCCCTTCCCCACCCCCCTTCTCCCCACCCGTCCCCTTCTCTCCTCTTCTCCCATCTGAGATCCCCCTCCCCACCCCCTCCCCACGCCCTCCCCATCCCAGTCCCCTTCTCCCCTCTTCTCCCATCTGAGACCCCCTCCCCACCCCAGTCCCCTTCTCCCATCTGAGACTCCCCTCCCCACGTCCCCTTCTCCCATCTGAGAGTCCCCACCCCCTCCCCACCCCCCTTCTCCCCTCTTCTCCCATCTGAGACCCCCCAGCCCCCTTTTCCCATCTGAGATCCCCCTCCCCACCCCAGTCCCCTTCTCCCCTCTTCTCCCATCTGAGACCCCCATCCCCACCCCAGTCCCCTTCTCCAATCTGAGGCCCCCCTCCCGAGTCCCCTTCTCCCATTTGAAAACCCCCTCCCCAGTCCTCCTCTCCCATCTAAGCCCCCCCAACTCGACCCACCTGCCACCTTCGTGGAGAGACGACAGCCCTCGTCTCCTGCCTCCTTCCTGCTATGCCTTAAAGAAAAATCTGAAAAGCGGCATGGCAGGCATGCTTCGTGTCTGCCCTGCCTGCTTGTAAAAGAAAGCAGCAAATTTCCTCGTCAACATCGCGATGCTGCGTCGGGTCTTCCCTCACTGGGTCCCGCCCTCCGCGAGGGCAGGACCCAGTGAGGGAAGACCCGACGCAACATCGTGACATCAACAAGGAGGTTTGCCGGCACTTTCTTTACAAGCAGGCAGGGCAGACGCGAAGCATGCCTGCCATGCCGCTTTTCAGATTTTTCTTTAAAAGGCACAGCAGGATGGAGGCAGGAGACACGGGCTGCCTGCAGTCTGCAGCGCCGATGGAGCACCCCCCCCACCCACTGTCACCCGGGGTGGACCGCCCCCACCCGCCGCCCCCCCTTGGTACGCCACTGCAAGTTAACGACTTTGAATAACTTTGTGTCATCAGCAAATTTAATTACCTCGCTAGTTACTCCTATCTCTAAATCATTTATAAATATATTAAAGAGCAGCGGTCTTAGCACTGACCCCTGAGGAACCCCACTAACTACCCTTCTCCATTGTGAATACTGCCCATTTAACCCCACTCTCTGTTTCCTATCCTTCAACCAGTTTTTAATCCACAATAGGACATTACCTCCTATCCCATGACCCTCCAATTTCCTCTGTAGCCTTTCATGAGGCACCTTGTCAAACGCCTTTTGAAAATCCAGATACACAATTTCAACTGGCTCCCCTTTGTCCACATGTTTGTTTACTCCTTCAAAGAATTGAAGTAAATTGGTCAGGCAAGATTTCCCCACACTAAAGCCGTGCTGACTTGGTCTCAGTAATCCATGTCCTCGGATGTGCTTTGTAATTTTGTTTTTAATAATAGCCTGTACCATTTTCCCCGGTACCGATGTCAGACTCACCTGTCTATAATTTCCCAGATCTCCCCTGGAACCTTTTTTAAAAATCAGCGTTATCCCCTCCGAAGGGACACCACCTTGTAGAGGTGGAGGGGCTTGTGTGTTTCAATGACTTAGAGGGCTATGCTGAAGGGTTACCCATATCAGACAGGCCTCTGAGAAGAAACCAGGCAAAGAGTGTCCCAAACTGGGAGAATGGTAAGATGGTGACCTGAAGTTCGTATGCCCAATGGCCCAGCTGCCCTCTGAAGTTTTGTCTTCTTTACGTAAATTTCCTCTCTGCAATTGCAGTTACCTTAACTGAGAGGAAGGGGACAACCGGCGGTCAGCCGCCGATGGCCAGCGTTTTATCCCCTGAGCAGCAAGTGTGGGACCACTGCGCGATGAACTGCCCACAGATGAAAGGGTTGGCGAGTCCTTTGATTAGCACCGTCGAAGGAGCGTCGACACTCTTGGACCTGGAAAAAACAACTCCATCACTCCTGAATTATTCAACCACCATGTCCAAAGGAGTGGAGGAGTGAGTTAGAGGTATATGCTGAAACGGAGGGCGTTTACAGCAGAACCTGAATCGGCAGAACCACTCCTAAACATCTATGAGAAATCAACTTGGAGTTTTTGGCTCCCGTGGCGGTTACATTGAATACCATCTGGAAGGCGCTTCGGGACCTAACGGGGGCAGTAAATAATTTTGTTTCAGATATAATTTTATTAGAGAGTTACATGGACAATTCAACTGAACCCTTTGAGAGTAAAAAAAGTGATATAACAAATGATACTACATGAGCAAGAAGTGGTTATGATAATAGACCAGAAATTTTGAATAATAACATGAATATTATTATAGATGATTAATATCGAGATTATTGTTTTTCCCAGAGTTCCGGATATGACTCCTAAAGTTTTCCTCAGAAATATTTCCTCATATTATTACTTTAAAAGGAGTGAAGCCTGTGAAAACTGGGATTACTTTAATCAGTGGAATTTGAATTAGAGACTTAAGTATATGTATTGTTAAATAACTTCTGGTTTTTAAAAGAGAAAGAATGTAATCAGATGTATTATTTCTAACTAATATTGGACAATAAGTATGTTTTTCAATGAAATGATTTGACTATACACTGTATTGGCCTTGAAGAAGCCAACCAGATGATCAATGTGGAATAATGAATTAGACGAGTAATATCTGGGGATAATCAGGTTAATACCACGTTTCTTTTTTCTGTTTACTGTTTAATTGATCTCCTTATCTTGTTTCACTCTCCCTATTTAGTGGTCTAAGGAAGAGAATAGAATTACCTGTCTGAAATAATTCCTACATATTACTTTCTCTGTATTTCCAGCAAGTTGTTTTATCACTTGTAAAAATTTAAATGGTTATAAATAAATAAAAAAATTTTAAATCGGTGTTACATTGGCCACCCTCCAATCTTCTGGTACCATGCTCGATTTTAAGGATACATTGCATATCACTAACAATAGCGCCGCAAGTTCACTCCCCCAAACAGCCGTCATTGCTGTACTCTCAAAACAAAGCAAGCAAACCTATGAGCTGCTGCATCCACATGTTTTTTTTTATTGTTGGTCCATCTGTAACAAGTTTAAAGCTGTTTCAATTGGATAGGCAATGCCTTAAAAGGTAGAGAACAAAAGTATTTTTTTTTTAGTTATTGGACAGCTTTTTAATTTATTTGAAAGCTTCCCATATGTAGATATAAATATAATGAAATATAAATTAAATATCACTAAAACAGCTTTAAAATTTTGTATAGCTGCTAGAAACAGCAATTTTAAACTCTGTATTTTGTGCTCATTTTTCTACACTAAAAACTAAATAAATACACTGTATACAATACAGATGGCCAAATTTCAGTGAGGATGTTTCCTGATGGGTTCATCTTAAATGTTGTTGTAATCTGCCTTGTTAACTTCAGCTTTATATCAACCAGTAATAAACAATAGTAAGTGCATTTTTATAATATACCACTGCATTCTTCAAAACAGAAAGAGCAAGTTCCCACAAACCATCTAGGCACAGATTAAAAAAAAAAAAAGCTTTAAAAGAGCTTTCAAGATGCGAAGGCGGTAGAACGAGAGGACATGAAATGAGATTGAAGGGGGGCAGACACAAGAAAAATGTCAGGAAGTATTTTTTCACGGAGAGAGTAGTGGATGCTTGGAATGCCCTCCTGCGGGAGGTGGTGGAAACGAAAACAGTAACGGAATTCAAACATGCGTGGGATAAACATAAAGGAATCCTGTTCAGAAGGAATGGATCCTAAGGAGCTTAGCCGAGATTGGGTGGCAGAGCCGGTGGTGGAAGGCGGGGATGGTGCTGGGCAGACTTATACGGTCTGTGCCCTGAAAAGGACAGGTACAAATCAAGGTAAGGTATACACAAAAAGTAGCACGTGAGTTTATCTTGTTGGGCAGACTGGATGGACCGTGCAGGTCTTTTTCTGCCGTCATCTACTATGTTACTATGTAACCTAATACATGTTAAATGTGGGATATGAATGTCATAAATAAATAGAAACTCTGAATGATAAGCACCTGATTCTCATAACATGATGTCTGTTTTAGTGGCCCATTACCAGGAGGAAAAAAAATCTGTGCACGAATATAACACTAGGGTGTCCCTGTAACCAGCCCCTTCAACTGATCACTTATTAAGATTTGTAACAAATTACTACTATTCCTATGAAAAGTTATCCCGTTTTATACTTCCTCTGTTGCACAAGCTGGCATGTTTGAAAATATAAATGAGATTAAATAAAATGCTAGTAGTAAAGAACGACACCGTGGATGCAGCAGCTCTCGCTTTGTTTTGAGTATACGGGGATGAGGGCTGCGCGGGGAAGGGAAAACTCAGACAGACCTAAGTGGTTTCAGCGCGTTGACGTCACTTCATCTCCTGTCTATTAAACCTCCTTTCTGACAGCCAGCGCGTGGGTATCGTATCGTGGGTTCTTTCCTCAAAGAGCAGCACGCAGCGGCTCCATCCCTGAAATACCGCTAGGCGCCAGCAGAGGGAGCCGAAACTCCGTACAAGCACGTGTCAACGTGGCGCTCGAGAGCCAATCACCGCCCTGTCGGCACCGCCCCTGGGCCGGCTGCTGGCCTCCGATTGGGCAAGCTGTAGGCAAAGCCCCGCCCCCTCCATGGCTCTTTAAAGAGACGGCGGCAGCGTGGTAGGTTACTATTAGCCTCTGTCCTCACTACAGTCTGGTAAGGGGGAGGGATTGACTGCTAGGGAGGTCGGGAGGGGAATCAGATTCCTGCTTTACTGAGTGCTTGGTGGGTGAGGGTGGATTTCCTCTTCGCTCGGTGTTGGGGAGTGAGTGGATTCCTACTTTACTTTGTGCTTGTGTGTGTGTTGGGGGGGGGGGTGGATTTCCTGTTTTTGAGTGCTGGGGGTATGTGGATTCCTGCTTTACTGAGCGCTTCGTGTGGGAGGGTGGATTTCCTTTTTACTCAGTGTTGAGAGGGTGGATTCCTGCTTTACTGAATGCTTGAGGGGTGGATTTCCTCTTTATTGAGTGCTGGGGGGTGGATACCTGCTTTACTGAGTACTTGGGGGGGGGGGGGGAATGGATGCCCTCTTTATTGAGTACTTGCGGTGGTGGATACCTGCTTTAGTGAGTGCTTGGGGGGTTGGATCTTGCAGGGATGGGGTAGAAAGCTAGGGGAGTGGGTTGGATGTATATTTTACTGGCTTTAGGCTGTGCTTTAGAGGGGTGGGGGTGGATTTGAATGGAATAATGTCAAAGTCGGATCCCACGATGCATGTTATATGGCTGGTTGTAGTGAGCGCGTTTTTTTTTTTTGGGGGGGGGGGGTCAGAAAGCTGAATCTTCCATAAGGATGCCAGACTCCTACTGAACAGGTTTCCATGGCTGCTGCTATATTTGGCTCCCTGTTTCTACACTTTGTTCTCTAAGAAATCTGCTACATTCTTCCCCCATCAGGCTTCCACTAGTGATCCCCCTCTTCTGCCATGTGCACAGGATGCTACGAGGGATCCCCCCTCTCCTGTCATGTATAAAGGGTTCCAGGCTGCTACTGGGGATCATTGCCTCATGCCCAGTGCAGAAGGTGCCAGACTGTCCCAAGGCTGCACTAGGAATGTGGGGATGCTGAAACCTCCCGCCATAGGCAGCAGATTCCCTTTTGCTCAATGTATACTTCTGTAGTTCATGGACATGGAGATACCTCAGAACTGACTGATCTATCCAGGTTGCCCAGTTGGCGCGCACCACTGTCGTGAAATCATCATGCCATGACTTTGTCTTGGCACAGTGGTGTATCACAACAAATTCTGGATATCTGAGACATTCCCGTAGACAGTAGTTTAATGTACTTGTTATGTTTTGTTTGGGACACTTTAGAAGTAACATCAATCAAGATGAAATTGCTGGGTGCTTTTTGTATTCTCACCCTTGCTGCCTCCTGGGTCTTCTCTAAACCCACTCAGGAGAAGAAAGATCGTGTCCACCACAGCAAGGACCTGAGTGATCACGAGCATGACGACAGACAGGGCTACCAGTATGACCATGAGGCCTTCCTGGGCAAAGAAGAAGCCAAGACCTTCGAGCAGCTGACACCAGAGGAGAGCAAAGAGAGGCTGGGGTAAGAACATTGCCTGGCAGTGGCTTCATGCTTCAGTAGAGGGTTGACCCAGCTTCAGCACTGGCTGCCTCCTTGAGAATTAGCCCATAATTTGGAGCCATTTCTGTTCAGTAATGAGGTGACACAGATGCCCCCCTGCCACTGGAAGTTTGCATTCAGATAAGGGGAGGACAGTCCTGGGAATGTGTGCAGCTTGTTCATGCCTTGTGCAGTTAAATGTGACAGTTCTCTCTCTCCAGCTCTGGGAAGCTGGGTGGGTGCAAGGAGTGGACAAGAATGGCAAGTGCCCTGGGAGTCAGTCAGGCAAGGCAAGGGGGGCTACCCGCAGCCCTTCCGAATTAGTCTGCAAAGGGAAGAGGGAAGCTGTTCTAGATTTGAACCAGGCCTTCTGCTAGTGGCGACCTCGCTTTCTCCTTTTAATTCTTTGGAGACCCCTCTGTGTCTGTGCCTCCCACAGCTGGAGGGGTTGGCAGGCTCTTCTCAGGACCATGCCTGAGCGAGAACACGGTCGCAGGGAAGAATGGATGTATAGGGAACTAAAGTGATTCACCTCCTTAAAGAAAAGCCTTCAGGTCTTGCTTCTGTTTACATGTAGACAGCAGCACTGAACATGTCTTAACTTCTGTGAGATTCAAAAGTCATGCAGACGTTGAGTGGATGGAGGGTAGTCATATGATAAGGCTGTCTCCACTAGAGCAGAAAAGCAAATTATTCCTGTAGAACATGAAAATAACCTCACCTAGGATTGGAAGTAGAATCTAAAGAGAGCCTGTGGCTCATTCTCGTACCCGTTAACTGGGCGGTTGGAGCTAGCCTTATTGGCACAGCCTTTACCTATTCTTTCACTAGAACAGTGGGGACCTTTGAGCCTGGCTGGGTAGTGTGGCGAGGGGGCCTGGAGGAGGAGCGCCCAGCCTGAGGGGAAGGGAAGCTGCTAACGTGGCAGCCCAGACTTATTAGGAAAAGAGGGAGGAGAGAGGATGCTAGATGGGCAGAAGTGGTCGTCTGCCTCTCCCCCCATCAATCTGCTGCTTTTAACTTTAGACTGAAACATGTGAGAAGGTTCTGCTGCCCTTCCTTCCGTCCCACTCATTTGTTTTCTAGCAGTGCTGTTTCTATTAAATGACTTGTATCAGTAAGACCTCCTTCGGGAGTTCTTAAGAGGTAAAAATGTTACCAGTGGGGCCAGAAAACACATTTCTCAGCAAGGAAAAGAGCAGCTTAGACAGGGGGGGGGGGGGGGGGGGGGGGGCGGCTGGCTTTTCTAAAATTCAGGAAAATTCCTTAGCTTGGCAACTTACATGTCCAATACTGAAACTGCTTTAAAAAAGGTGAAAGATCCCATTTCTGGATCAGTGGCAGAATACCAGAGTCTGCAGCCCTGGCTACTCTTCTTGCTTTCCCAGTAAGACCAGTTTTTCCTTCTTCATTACTGCAAACTCTGATTTTGCTCCCTACAAGAGGAAATGCATTTCTGCTTTTTTTTCTCTGCTCTTGCAGTGCAGACAGACCCTGACATCTCAGAGTTTCTGTTTCTAATTATTCTGTTTTTCTCTCTTCTCTTTGGGAAATGTGTCTCTGAGCTCTTTGGATTTTGCACAGTACAGAAAGAAATGCGTTTCTGCTTCTTTGCTTTTGCACTGCAGACAGACTCTGACACCTCAGGGTTTCCAGCTCAGCTTGTTTCTGCACATTTCTATTTTCTAATTTGTGGTCTCTTATTCTGTGTTTGGTGAGGGATCTGTCATAGTTTGACTGGTCCTATTTTCAACATAGGAGGTGAATTGGGGTTCTAGGTTGTTGCTAGGAGAGTGCTGGCAGGTCCTCGAGTCGAGTGTGATTTTTGCAGTGCTGTGCTTGTGGCTCAGGGTGCCTGAGATTGGAAAGAGCACATGGCACTGTGGATCTTCTGTGCATAACTTTCCTTCTTTAACCCTTCCTTTCCACCTCTCATGAGGGACTCATTGTCCTGGACTTTGCATATAAACAAACTATAGATATAAAATATAATCTGGCATTTTGAAAGTAACAGTTCCCGCCCCCATCTTTAATCCAAGCAATGCCCCTTGTTCCAGGCATGTGTAAAGTCCACTCCACTGGAAGCTTTTCAGGCTTTTATCTTGCTGACTGGTTTATACAAGCATCGTACACCATATCGGTGGCAAAATAGTGGGTTTTCCAGCATGTGAATGTTTCATAGTGTATTTTTCTAGTTTGGCCAGCAGGTGGTGCATGTTTTATGTTTAAAGCTGTTGTAGAGAAATTGACTGTTCCTTCTTTAGTTTAACCAGGGCTTTTTTTTTGAGGGGGTACTTGGGGGGGGGGGGGGGGGTACTGAGTACCGGCACCTTTTCCATTGTCTGTTAAAATTGACCCATGGTTCCCAAGTTTTAATGAAAGAGCTCAGGCTCTACACACCAATTCTGCCTTGTCATAGATTCTGTAACTGGTTGCTGGGGGTCTGACTATTGTGGGGTGAGTCCCTCAGTGATCACCCCACCCCTGAAATGTGGCCTAGCATTTGAGTACCGGCACCTTTTTTGCTAGAAAAAACGAACTGAGTTTAACACAGAGAGGACGTAACCTGCAGTGATGTGGCCAGCTATAAAAAAAAAAAAAAAAGTTGTTCTGGGCTCTGACTGGCCCAGGAGCTCAAATAGAGTTAGTTTGGAAATTCTGGATTTTTCTCTAGTCTCAGTTTGGAAGTAGAGAGAGAGACTTTTTTACTGAGACCCTGTGAGCAGTTATAGTTGCTCACAGGTTATAGAAATATATTTCCTGTACTTCCCAGGCACTATCCAGGTAGTGATAAAATGTTTACATAGTTTTATAATCAATCCTTATTCATTTACCTGTTTTCCATCTATTTCTATAGTTCACTGGTCAATATTGTGACTTTTTTTTTTTTTTTTTGCTGCTTGTTTGGACTAAGAATCCTGGTGGTTTGGGTGTTGGGTCTGTGAGTGCTTTCTAGGAACTATGGGACCACTGGGCGTGTGGCTCCAGTAACCTAGAAATAGGGTTACCATATTTTGTCCCCCAAAAAGGACACATGCCCCTGTCACACACCCCGTCACCCCCCTCCCCTTACTACTGCCCTGGTGGTCTAGTGACCTCTCTGGGGCAGGAAAGAGCCCCCTCTTTCCTGCCTTGCATGCATCCTTCCTGTTGCTGATCTCGGCGCCGATTTCAAAATGGCCACCAAGAGTTGAAGTCTCGCGAGGTCACTTCAACTCTCGGTGGCCATTTTGAATCGGCACCAAGATCAGCAACAGGAAGGATGCATTCAGGGCAGCGCTCCAGGCAGGAAAGAGGGGGCTCTTTCCTGCCCCAAAGGCGGAAGAGGTCACTAAACCACCAGGGCAGTAGTAAGTAAGGGGAGGCTAGCAACCTACCCGTTCGCCCACCAGCCTGCCCGTTTGTCCTGAAATCCAGACAAACGGGCAGATTGGCAAAACCCACCTGGTGGCCCGAACATGTCCTCAAAAAGAGGACATGTCCGGGTAAATCCGGACATATGGTAACCCTACCTAGAAATCACTGGGGATAACTTGAGAGCTGGAGACTCACCCAGAGGCAGTTGGTAGAAGGAGGATGCTAGTGTAGAGCACATGTGCAGGTGAACCTGAGCTGTTCTGGGGATAGACTCTGTAAGTGGCCACAGGGTTAGCCTCAGGCGTTTTGTGACAGTAACACACTCCAATCCCGTGGTTGGTGTCTGACAGTGGCAGCCAGAACTAAACCAGACTCTAAACATGAGCTCAAAATTCAGGGTTGGTAGGTAGTCCCTGTTACACATCTGAGTTGGAAGCACAGTTCCTGTATAGGCCCCTGTGTGAATAATAAAGCTTGCAATGTTTAATATGCATTAACGTATGATAAGACACATCAGTAAACAAGGCCCTAAGTTTTTGTAACGGTGGCAGCAAAGAGTGACAGACCTTGCCCTAGGTCACTAGAAGCACAGCAAGTGAAACTTAAACACTAGCTTCCTTGGTTTGCAGCTCTTTGCTCTAAGGCCTAGGCTGCCCCTTGGGAAAGATAGAGCAGTGGGCAGAATAAAAGGGGTTAACTGACAGAAGAAACGAGAGAGGGAGCTGGTTCAGTCCTGCGAGACTTCAGAGAAGCCAGAGTGTGGAGTGGAAGGGGAGGAGGTAAAGTTCATGGAGTCACCTCGCTCTTTACATCTTCCCTTTTGAGTTCTTAGCAGGGCTCCATGATGTTTGGCCTGAACAGGAGGAAAGGTTTCTGCTTCATATGAAAGCAGCTTTCCAAGCAGACGGCACACACAAGGGGTGACAGCTTTATCCAGTCATTGGGTGCATGAGAAAGGCTGTGATGGCCAGGGTAGGCTAGGAAAAGTCACCTTAAGGCAGCCTTTTCACTTCCCCACCTTGTGCTGTGCTGCAGGAAAATCGTTAATAAAATAGACAAGAACAAGGACAACTTTATCACTCATGAGGAGCTGAAGCAGTGGATAAAGCACAGCCAAAACCGCTACATCGACGAGAACGTCAACAAGCACTGGAAAGACTATGACCTCAACAAGGACAACAAAATTTCCTGGGAGGAGTACAAGAACACAACCTACGGTTACTATGCAGGTAAGCAAGCACCGTGTGAGGACTCGGGACACAGCAGTAGGGGTTTGAACATGTAAAACTTGAACAACTGAATTGCTTTTATCTTTTTTTTTTTTTTTTTTTTTTTTTTTTTGTTCAATAAAAATAATTTTAACATTAAAAATCTTCCCTCCCAAAGTAAATCCTTGGATGTCACAAGTGGGTCAAGAGTTAAAGCTGACAGCAAAGGTGATAGAGGACAGCTCTGACTTGTGCCTCGTCATATAGTAAAAGATGATGATCCATTTGCCCAAGCATATGCCCGGGGGTCAACGTACAAAGTTCACACAGCAGCCTTTAAAAAAATCCCTGGACTCCACAAGCGTCCCATGCCACAATCAGCATGGAGGGAGCATCCCGAGTCTTTGCCAAGTCCAATCTTACGAACATTTTTTTAGTTAGACTATGCCCTTGGAGAAACCCTACTTAGAGCACCGCCACAAGATCTGGTAAAAAAAACAAGATGATCTGTTAGCCAAATCCTTTGCAAATAATTTTGCTTCATGCGTCACCTGATCTCAGCCAGGTTTATGAATCAGGTAAAACCCCTTGTTGCAATATTGCATTAAACATAGATCTAATTGGGAGAACAAGTTGAGCTCTCAAGATCTTATAGAATTCACCGCTGTAGGCTGCACCCATCTGGTCCAGGAGCCTTACCACACAGACTTTGATGAATGGCCCAGGACTCCTGTGGATACCCCTTTAAGGAGAACCTGTTGTAAAACACCATTACCATGTAAAATGAGTTTATCTTGTTGGGCAGACTGGATGGACCGTACAGGTCTTTTATCTGCAGTCATTTACTATCTGTCTTATTTTCGAAAGTGATGGGCGCCGAGATTTCGACCCAAATCGGGAGATGGGCGCCCAAATCGGTATAATTGAAAGCCAATTTTAGGCGCCTTCAACTGCACTCCATCACGGGAACGAACAAAGTTGACGGGAGCATGTCCGAGGTGTGGTGAAGGCGGGACTGGGACGTGTTTATCAGCCGAGCAGAGATGGGCGCTTTTGGCCGATAAAAAAAAAAATATGGCCATTTTTAGCGCGATTTTAGGTCACTTTTTTTGGGACCCTTTTTTTTCATGAACAAGTCCCAAAAAAGTGCCCTCAATTACCAGATGACCACCGGAGGGAATCGGGGATGACCACCCCTGCCTCCCCCAGTGGTCACTAACCCCCTCCCACCAAAATAAACAGCTTTAACAACTTTCCCAGCCTCAGATGCCATACCCAGCTCCATCACAGCAGTATGCAGGTCGCTGGAGTTTAGTGGGTGTAGTGGACTTCAGGCAGGTGGACCCAGGCCCACCCCCCCCCCCCCCCCCCACCTGTTACACTTGTGGTGGTTAATGTTGAACCCTCCAAAACCCACTATACCCACATCTAGGTGCCCCCCTTCAGCCATAAGTGCTATGGTAATGGTGTAGAGTTGTGGGCAGTGGGTTTTGGGGGGGATTTGGGGGCTCAGCACCCAAGGGACGGGAGCTATGGACTTGGGAGGTATTTAACTTTTCTTTTTTTTTTTTTTTTAACTTTTTTACAAGTGCCCCCTAGGGTGCCCGGTTGGTGTCCTGGCATGTGAGGGGGACCAGTGCACTACGAATCCTGGCCCGTCCCACGACCCAATGCCTTGGATTTGTTTGTTTTTGAGCTAGGCGCCTTCGGTTTCCATTATCACTGAAAAACGAAACCGTCCAGCTCAAATTCGCACATATCCGATGCATTTGCCGGGCACAAACTGTATTATCGAAAAAAAAAAGATGGGCGGCCATTTTTTTTTTTTTTTTAATATGGTCTGTCCCGCCCCTTCACGTACCCATGGTCATGGGCGTTCACATTCGATTATGCCCCTCCATGTATGTTACTATGCTAATGAGCAGAGCTACAGCAGGGCTGGACACTGCTCCCAGTGGCAGGACAGAGGATCTCACAGAATCTTATTTGAGCTCCTCTTTGGAGGCTTCCTGACTGCCTCGAGATCAGCACTGCTTTCTCTTTAGCCAGTATTATAGTACAGAGCTGTTTAAGTCAAGAGGGAGCTGCAAAGCAGGTGATTCATCACCTGCTCGCATATAGCCAGTATGCACACAGATACTCTTGTTTCATGTCAACACAACACCAAGCTGTTTCTCCAAGGAGCCAGGGAAGGGAGGTGCAGGGATGACTCTGGGCTATTCATTTCCATGAAAAACTGAGGAGAGAGCAGTGGAAGCATCCAATTTTCCTATTATAACTGGCTGGATATATTTGTTATAAAGTATTTCCATATCACCCAGCTACCATTCTGAGCACAAGCAATGGCTGTAACCATAAAAGTGCAAAATTAGTTACCACTTGGATCTAGTGAAGCTGGATTGGAGTGGGACATGCCTTTGAGCCAGCAGTGGAGAGGGAAGGGGTGTTTATTTTTTAACTGCATTTCCCCACTTTTTGTCGTGACCAGGGTCCATTACTGATGCAGCCCAGTGATGGGGAAAGAGGGAGAGAACAGGCTGGGTTATGTACTGCCATCAAATGAGGACTGAGACTGCTGGACACCTACTGAAGGGATAATTAGCGTACAAGAATTTTAAATCAATAAGACATAGAATCAAGTTGTAATTATAGACAAAACAGAAAAGATGTTTCAGAGCAGAGCCGTTACAAACCTCTACAATGCAGAACACGTGTAGTCCTGTGGCTGATGGAACGAAAGTCGTTCATTCTCACGGCAGCCAGGTTGCTGCAGCAGCTCCGCTGGGGACTGGGGAAGGTAATTAAATGAAACAGGAAGGCAGGGCCTGTGATCCTTACTGATCTGCCGTGTTGGGAGTGGAGGGTTGAATCGGCGAGATGGTAACAGTCTTTCACCTTTCCATATTTATCATTGCAGATGAGGAATTCAGTGATCTGGAAGACAAAGACACTTACAGGAGAATGATGAAACGCGATGAACGCCGCTTCAAGCAGGCCGACAGAGACGGTGACCTGATCGCCACACGGGAGGAGTTCACGGCCTTTCTGCACCCTGAGGAAACACATTACATGAGGGAACTAGTGGTCACGGTGTGTTTGTTAGAGATTTTTCTCATATTCCCTCACCTTCAGCTCGTGCAGTAGAGGAGAAAATAATGCAGTGAAAGCGATATTCTTATTTAGACAGCGCTAACAGATGCAGGCGGTGCTTTAGACACATGATCAGCTATTAACTTCAGGAAGCAGGAATTGTCTAAAGAGAGCCAGACCAGAAGCACAGATAGAACAGATGGGGGGGGGGGGGGGGGGGGCAGGGAGGCCTTTTAAGAGTCTGTTTGCCTCGTGAAGCGTGCAAGCAGTGGAGGCCTCCAACCTAGAGGTAGGGTGATGAAAGTTATCCTGCAAACAGAATGACATTGGAGGGGAAGGGGATACACCCCCCCCCCCCCCCCCAATCATGTTCCCTTTCCACCCATTCCTCAGTAAGCTTCATTTTTTGTGCCACAGGAGACCCTGGAGGACTTGGACAAGAACGGTGATGGCTTTGTGGATGTAGAGGAATATATTGGTAAGTTCACAATGAACTTTATCGTTCTCTCAACTCCTGATGGGAAATACCTAGGTTTTCTCGCCAGGAGGGGAAAAATGTCTTTCCATCTCATCGTTATTCCATGGCAGAAGTAGCCTAATATTCCCTAGGTCACAGTGACACTACAGTGTTGCTCGGCAGCTGTGCCAGGCTCCCCTTCTAACCTGCCATTTCCTCTCCTTTCTGACAGGTGACATGTACTCTGCCGAGACTGACGGGCCGGAACCGGATTGGGTGGCCTCTGAGCGCAAGCAGTTCCTAACGCTCCGGGACTTGAACAAGGACGGAAAGATGGATCACAGCGAGATCAGCTACTGGATCCTGCCCACCGAGTACGATCCCATCGACGTAGAGGCCAAACATCTCATCTACGAGTCAGACAAAGACAAGGTCAGACACTAAGGCACCGGGGGTGTGGGGGGGGGGGTGTGGGTTGGAGACCCTGCATGTCCCCACACAAACTCTGGAACCTAGGCCACCTTCCCAGTCTGCTGCACCTCCCTCCAAAGTGTCCTAGATAGTGCTGTTTTGTGCCTTTGGATATCAGTCAGAGTCTTGCTCGTCACATATCTGGTAGTAGGAGCACCCGAAACTTGCCAGGTAAGACTGTCCTCCCATCAGAGGGAAGTGAGATGCTGACATGCCAAGCAGTCCAGTGCCACCTTGTTGCATACACACCCGCTGGTTTTCCTCCAGTCTGCCTAATAAAGAGGGTGCAGCTCTACCAAGAGCTGGGCGACAGCTGCTAGTTGGATATGAGTCCAACAAGTTCCTGCCCAGCACATTGCCGGCACCAGGGACAGTGGCAGATCCTTTCCTAAGATGAGAAACCCAAACCCAGAAATGGAGATTAAAATGCAGCAGTACATTATTTCATGATACTGCAGAGGGGGCTAAAGCATCAGTCATTTCTCCTACACCCCCCCTCCCTTCCAGTGAAACTTGGGGACTAACTGATTACTAGACTAAATCCAGCAATATGAGTAAGTGTGGTTGAATTAATTCCCCCTTTTGCTTCTACAGGATGACAAACTAACCAAGCAGGAGATCTTGGATAACTGGAATATGTTCGTTGGGAGCCAAGCCACAAACTACGGGGAGGATCTCACCCGCAGACATGACGAATTCTGATTTCTGCGAATGCTGTCGTACTGCAGGCACAGCTGCTCCGTGATTCGGAGTGGAGAGGGTGCTTAGTTATTTAAGAAGCTGTATGTGGGAATCTCCATCAAGGATTACAATGCAGGACTTTTCATGGACATTGGATCAATGTATGATTGTCATGGGACTTTAACCACTTCCAGAGCTGTGGCCAGTCACCAGCGGCCAGTGTTCCTGGAGGTTCTCGGACTCTGTGAGCCATGGGCCAGAGTTTGTAACATAGCCGAGGCCAGCAAAACCAGAAATCTCAGTTGACAACCTGCTCCACCCTCTCTTCAAATTAAACTTTTTTTTTAACCATTTGTAATATTTCTGATTACAGAAGTATTATTTTTAAAGATTATGATGTGCCAAACATTCCCTTGTAGTGGTGAAATGGTAAACTTAGATCCCCTCGGCTTTGTGGTTTGTTCTCTAAGCCATAGGGGTTATAGAAAAGGCAAAGATGTGTTCAGGACTTGCAGGTGACAGAGGTTCTTGTCCATCGCTGTGGAGAGGAAACTCTGTTTTGCTGATGGGGAGGAGATAAGTGCTCTCTTCTACGTTTGTTGTGGGAGACAGAGGTAGTGGGGAGACCTGGAGTCAGCTTAGACGACCAGGCTGGTACAACAGGAACCTTGTGACACAGGCCATGTGCAGCAACCACTCGGGTGATGTAAGACAAATAAAAGTCTCTCCAAGCCTCTAACTTGTGTTTTTTTTGCCGCAGCCTTTGCTGTGGGATGATGGGAGCAGAAAAATGTTTCTTCCAGAATTGCAGGTCCTTCCAGAAGTGGAGAAGTAGTAGCCAAGGGGTTACAGTTCAAATCCTACTGCTGCTGCTCTTTCTGATGTTGGACAAGTCACTTAACCCTCTGTTGGCTCAGGTGTAATCTTACATCATAAACCCTCCAGGGTTGTTTTCCCCGCAAACAACCCTTTAACTATAAAGCACACTAAGACGGCAAGGGGGGGTCAGTCCTTGAGACAGCCCTAGGGAAGGGCAAAACATGCATGTCGGACATTAACAACAACCCCCGGTGCAGCAAATAAAGGGTTTGGATATTGCTTTAAAGATTGTTTATTCACACAGCAATAGGCACACACATATTACATAAGGAGAAATTAGATCTTACCTGCTAATTTGCTTTCCTTTAGTCCCTCTTCTGAGCTGCAACATCAATCGGGGAAGCACGTTGACCACCCAGAGATTCTGCGGGACAATTCCATACTGGAAAGAAGCGTCCCTCCAACCAGATACAGAGCTTCTGTTTCAGCCAGGGCTTCCCCTCTTTTTATAACAGCTCACAAACAAGTGTGCCTGGAACAGAACAATGAGTGGCATATACATTCCTCTCTCCCAGGCACCCTCTCATGAAAACACCAGCCTTTGGACTTGTTTCTCAGCACAGTCCTGTAGTGAGTTACCCACTGCAACGGAGCGTTGTGGTAGCAACCTGTCAAAACAAACATTCTGCATGTCAGAAAACAAATATTCTGGGTCAGCATAAGTATATCATATCATAAGTATTATACTCCAATACATTCCACCTCTTGATACCTATGCTCACACAGAAGTATACATGGTATTATGGACCGCTCCTGCTGGAGGGTGACAAATTTTACATGTAAGAATACAATTCCATACCACCAAAGCAATACTAAGTAATAAAACTATTAGTAATGGATGTGCAAGCCATTGGAGAAATTTATCTGCTCCAGGAGAATGACCAGTTAATGGATCCCACCAATGATGTTGCAATTTGCTCCGAATATTTTCAGCGACTAGGAGAATGTGGGTTTTATTTAACTGGGCATCCACCTTCATAATACATGAAGTTTGATTAGTGTCTTCTAAATACTGATGTACAATCTCGGATTCATTTAGCATTTGCTGTAGTCTACTATAATTAACATATAACAGAGGAGCACAGAAGAAATTATACGTATAGATTGTGGAGGTGCTTATCTGTATATCCGGGAAAAATAAATATTTAGCACCCTTCCACCAAAATACTGATATATTACTGTAACATTGGCTAACCACCATATTCCCTAAAAATGGATTATGTTGTACGGTCGAGCTATTAGCTGTGGTAACACATACCATCTGAGTGGATATCTCTACAAACATTTCATAATCTTTAGGGTACACCGTGAAGGTACATTCACCAAAACGAGGTGATAAGCATGGTTCATATAAAGGTGTTTGTAAAGGACAAATTAATCTATTTAAAAATACAATATGATAGATCGTAAGTATTATTATACTTAGTGATATACTGTCCCTTTACATGTGGACTCAAATTGTAATTGTGCATTCTGTTGAACAATAATAGGTACAATATAATCTATATATATAAAACTCACCCTCAACGTTCTATTTTGACTGACGTCACTGAAGCCAGGTTCGTAAGTTCGAAGCTCTGAAGCCACGAAAATCACAGTCTCTGGGCCCCGCCCTCGTGTCAAACATTATGACATTGAGGGCGGAGCACATTCTCACTTCCAACGTTCTTCTGCACTGTAGCTCTGCTCTGCCCTCACGTCAAATCGTGATGACGTCGAGGGCGGGGCAGACATTACTCTATGGGTTCGTACTGCAGGGGCATTGACATCACGCTAAAATCTTCTGTTTCGCCAGATCAGTGGGGTGGGGGGGCCTTCAGAGAGGGGGGAGCGCCGGCAGCGACGACATGGGTGGGGGTGGAAGGGGCTGCACTGGCAACAGAGACATCGGGGGGAAGGGAACGATGATGGACGCTGGGGGGCAGGGACACAATATAATCGCTGGCTGCCTGCACGGGGGGGGGGGGACCAGGAGACACACCAAAATCGCAGGGGGGCAGGGGACACAGGAAAATCACTGGCTGGCGGGGGGGGGCAGAGGAGACAGCACAATCGCTGGGTGCCTGGAGGGGGAGCAGGGGACAGAGGACAATCGCTGGGTGGCTACAGGGAGGGCAGGGGAGATAGGATAATCACTGGGTGGCTGGAGGTGGGGCAGGAGACAGACAACAAATGCAGGGTGGCTGGAGGGGGGGGGGCAGGGAATATAGAAGACTCACTGGGTGCCTGGAGGGGACGCAGGGAACACAGGAAACTCGCTGCGTGGCTGCAGGGGGGCAAGGGACAGAGGAGACTCGCAGGTTGGCTGGAGGGGGGGGGCAAGGGAAAAAGTATAATCGCTGGGTGGCTGCAGGGGGAGCAGGGGAGAGAGGAGAATCGCACGGTGGCTGCAGGGGGGCCAGAGGAGACACACTCGCACCCAACACTCTCGCTCTCTCTCTCTCTCACACACTCGCACATTCACTCTCACTGTCTCACACACAGTCAATCTCACACATACTCTCTCATACACACTACAAGGAAAACCTTGCTAGCGCCCGTTTCATTTGTGCCAGAAACGGGCCTTTTTTTTTTACTAGTATTTACATACAATCTGTGTATTCTGAATTGCATAAACATGCAGTTCTCCAGTACAATAGTGCATATTGCAGACTGTAAGACTATTCTGAGGTACCATCCAAACCTCTCCAATACTTACCAAACAGGGTTTGCAAATGGGTATGCATCCCCATCTACATCTGAAAATTCTCTCTCTGTTGAATAGCATACAGTACCTGCAAGGTACACCATGTGTAATTCAAAGCCTTTGTGACATTTGTCCATGAATCATTTTGAAACAAAGTCCTGCTGAAATAAACAATTATGTCCTTCCATTGCTGGTAACACCAATTGTCCCAGTGATGGAATAGCAGGCATACAATTCGCTAAAATATTCAATTCTTCATATAAGTCCTTCCCTAAATAATGTAATTTGTTATACAAAGTGTCAGTGTCTACAGTATTTAACACTCCCAACCCAGTACCAACAGTTCCTAAAATGGTATCATTCCAAGTCCTCCAATACCGTGTACAATGTGGCATCTTAGGGCAAGTGATGTTATACGTTAAGATCATGCGCTGATGCTTCATTGACATATTTTTACAAGTTTGTGGTAGACGCATTACGCAGGAAGATAACATACTCGGTTCCTGTTTCCAGAAAACATGCAAGAAGTCCATCCAGGTACTTCAGTTAGTAATTGGGGTGGCATTTGCGAACACCCATTCCCCGGTCCGATTTATCACTATTAAATCTTTCTTGCACATATTACAACCCTTTAAAAATAATAGCTTTTGTGTCCTGTTCCAATGAATCCATTGTTGATCTCGGAAGCCAGCTCGCTGTACACACCCCGTCCAGTGTGTATTATTCAAGATAGTCAAATTGAGGGTGACATTAGTTACCAACAACACACGACCCTGCACCTTCCACAGTGAGCTATTGTCAACAGTAACATTCATAATAAGGCAGCTGGTAGTACAAGTGTAGTTATCTTGAGTCAGCGTCTTGTTCTTCGAATTCTTCCACCAATAGCGGACCACATTCGTTTGGTTGAGGATTTCCATCGCCGGTGTCGGGGTATACACTAATGGGTAACCACCCAAAAGGAGTATGACAACGTACTACAAAGGATAAACAACAAGCATGTTATTCTCGCAAATAACAACGATCTATGGGAACATTATGCAACTGTGAATCACCAGGCTTAACAATAGCCATTGTTCCATCTTGTCCTCTGGCCACCACCTCAGCTGGCATAGGAGGCTGAGCTCCAGTAGGGTCCTTAACCCAAACCTTCTGTCCAAGTTGCAAATCAGTGGATCCAAAACCAGCCAGTGCACGAGTAGTGGATCGAGTAGGTGTCAATTTGCTATACTCTGCTTGAGTAAACCATTCATACGCTCTACTAATCCGGCTGACTGAGGATAATAAGGAATGTGATAAATCCATTCAATGTCATACTCAGTACAAAAACTGGTGAGCAATTTATTTTTAAAGTGAGTACCATTGTCTGACTGAACTTGCGAATGATGAGGTTCAATAAAACAACAGTATTCTGTGCAGTTGCCCTGCGACAGGGATGTACAACCAGGAAACCTGAAAAGGTATCAACAGCGACACAGACATATTGTATCCTTTAGACAAAGGTAAAGGGCCAATGTAATCAATCTGCCAGATTTGACCAGGCAACCTTCCGCGGGCCAAATGACCTCGCACTGGATGGGGTACCGGACGTTTAGTCAAATGTTTGCAGATTGGACAATGTGCAATAATATCTTTAATGAGGGAAGTGGTGAGTGCTAACCCACGCTGTCGTGCCCAATGCAGTGTGGCTTGTTCGCCCATATGTCCACTTTTTTGGTGTGCCCATGTTGCCAAACCTGAGCAATTTTCCGGTTCTTCCAAGGTTTCCACCTTGAGAGGTGAAATTTTGCTTTGTTCATCAGCCACTGCGTTGTAAAGCCGTTCTAGATTATCACCCTTGCAATGAGCATCTAATTGAAAAACAGTAACGTTAGTAGTCTGTACATAATTCCAAATGTCTTGCCACAAATTCTGTACCCCATAAATTTTTTTTGGTATTAATTTTCCAGTTGTAATGGCACCTGAGTCTTTTGTTTCTGCCAAAAAGCTCCAATTAGCATAATCTTCAGTTACTGAGACACTTAGCTCTACCTCTCCTGTCTGCACTGGCTACAAATCTAAGGCAGTTTGTATTGCTTGCTGCACTTCTTCAAAAGCTTGTTGTTATTTTTCTCCCCTCTCAAAATTATATTTTTTCCTAGTCACTTTATATAATGGTGCTAAAATTTGCCCCAGGTGGGGTATGTGTTGTCTCCAAAAGCCAAATAATCCTATAAAACGTTATGCCTCCTTTTTATTACAAGGAGGAACAAATTCCAAAATGTTCTGTTTAGCTTTTGGCAAAATTTCCCTCAGACCATTATGCCACTGAATGCCTAGAAATTTCACTGTTTGGGATGGCCCTTGTATCTTATGAGGATTTATTTCCCATCCTTTTTTTTTTTCCTTTAAATGGAAAATTCACAACTCCAACTGAGTCTGAACATCCTCCTGTGTTTTCCCTTGAATTATAATATCATCAGTATACTACTACTTAACACTTCTAAAGCGCTACAAGGCATACGCAGCGCTGTACACCATACATGAAAAGATGGTCCCTGCTCGAAGAGCTTACAATCTAAATAATGCACAATTTGCATATGATCGGCTAGAGGAAACTCATCTAAATGATCTGCCACCGTCCAGTGACAGATAGTGGGGCTATGAATCCAGCCCTGTGGTAGTTTTAATAACCCCCTTCTCCATTAACTCTTTTATAGTTTTACTGATCTCAAGGTGCCCCCCTGATATTCTATACTGTTTTATTTTACAACATTTTTATTAGTGACACTTCAATAAAATACATGCTTGACCATATATATACAGCCTCACAGTTACAAATGTTCATAAAGAAACTTTTTTGTTAAGCTAATACAGAGTGCCAACCAATTATCACATTTTATCCCCTTCCCCCTCTTTGATAGGAGGGATGTCCCCATGTCATTTACGCATTGCTTTAGTAATGACTGTACATGGAATTCTCATACAGATTATGGATCTGATCCTCAGGTAAATATTTGAAATGTTCGTGCAGTCAATACAAGAGGCTCCATACAATCAGCAATTGTGTGACTATTATTCTCATCTGCTCGCTGTTAGATGGACAGTATGTAAACCATATACCCTGATAACTATGAAACTGTGTCCTATATAGTCTTTAAACCTTTATTTAGTAAATCTATTGCGAATCTATAATTAAACAAACAGGTTTTCTAATAGCCAGTTGTTCATCAGTCCGTGCATTGTGTTGTTTCTACCTGTATGCCATCAGATTACATGCAGTTTGAGTATACATTAACCTTTGGCCTTATTAATTGTGGCAACAAAGATTGTCAGCCATAATGAACATGGTATACAACCAGCATCTTAGTGTTTTCATCTTCCAATTAAACCAACACTCAAAGGAACTTTTATAACAAATTAGCAAGTGAACACTCCTTATAATGCTCCTACCCCCCCCCCCATCCCTTTATCCCCCCCATTACCCCCTCCCTCCTTGAATCTCATCGAATGTGTGTTTCTAAAAATGTCATAAATATGTATCTTTGACTGCTTCTCGGTTATAACGTGTTAAGTACAAGACTCCGTCCTCTTTGGGTTAATATGTCTAACAATGGCCCCCAAAGCTTTAGAAAACGCGCCTTATGGTGGCATGAACCTTTAGCCTCCCTTGCTTCCCATGTCATCAGTTGATGTGTCTGGTTTCGCCAATGCCAATAGTCAGGAGGTTTATCTGAAGTCCAAGATTGTAATATGCATTTTTTTGCCACCAGACATAACTTTCGACATAGAAGTGTCTCATCTGCTGTTAAACCCCGGAATGCACCTGGGCAGTCCAATATCAATTGCAGAGGAGTACCCACTATTCTACGTGATATCAGTGAAGTCATAAAGTTTACTATCTTCCGCCAATAGCTCTGAATCATTAAACATTCCCAAAATGCGTGGTAAAAAGTGTTCTCCACCAGATTACATTTCAAGCATTTTGGTGTAAGGATTCCTCCCATTCGGGACAATTGAGCTTGTGTGATATAGGCTCTGTGTAACACCTTGAATGCACATTCCCTATAATTAGCTCCACTGATTAGTCAGGGAATACTTTTTATGTAGGCTTCAATATCCCAGTTAGATAAATCCGCTCCTGTATCTGCCTCCCACCGCCGACGGAGCTGAGTCAACCCCACTCGTGGTGTCAGGGTCCACAATGTCCTCTGAAGCTGCGAGATTGATGGCGCTTCATCAGAGATATCATCAAAACATTTTCAGATTTTCTCCCCTAAATGAAGTTTTAACGCCTCCCCATCCAAGGATTGAATATAATGCTTCATCTGACCATAGCTAAAAATGTACCTCCAATTTCCCTCTAGTGCGAGTTGTCCTAGGGATTTCAAACTTCCTTCTCCATCTAATATTGTTTCCAAACGTATTAGGCCTTTTTCTTCCCATTGTATAAAGACCGGATTTTCCAACCCTGGTGGGAACATCGGATTTCCCCTTATAGACAACAGTTCTGATATACTCGGGTTACCCCCCAGCTTCTTTGCCAAGCCTCTCCACGCTGCTTGTAGAGGCAATAAAAGTATACAATGTTTCAACCTCTGTGGCAATGAAATGTTTTCTATATGTAATAGGGTGATTAAGTCGTAGGGGCTAAAATAAGCTTTCTCCAACTCCAGAGGTGTATGTGTGTGTGAAGAGAAAGCCCAATCTCTCACCACCCGCATTAAACTAGCAAGGTTGTAATATTGCAAATTAGGGAGACCCAATCCTCCGTGTTGCCAGGCTCCCAGCAAAAAGTGCATCTTGAGCTTCGCTTTCTTTCTTGCCCAACAGAACCGCCCCACTAATTGATAGAATTGTTTAATGTCTTTTTGAAGTAATTTCAGCGGCAAAACCTGCAGGACATATAACCACCTGGGTAGAATTGCCATTCGAATAAGGCTAACCCGACCTATCAACGGCAAAGGTAAGGCCCTCCAGGTGTCCAGCTGTTGCGCGGTATGATTAAGCAACCGAGTGACATTCAGCTTGTATATATCCTCCATCTGAGCTGTCAGAAGAACTCCCAAGTACCAAAATGAGCCTTCTGCCCATCTCAAAGGAAAATCTTCTTTCCAAAAAAATCGGGTAGTCATAGGGATAGCCAGAGCTTCCGATTTCTCTAGATTAAGCTTAAAACCGGAGTAATCTCCAAATTCTGCAAAAACTTCTAAAAGATCCGCAAGAGACTTACGAGGACTAGTAAGAGTCATTAATAAATCATCGGCGAATGCCGCGATCTTAAATTCCGCCTGTCCAATCGTTACTCCTCTAATAGTCCTATTCGAAATTACATCCCGGATTAAAGGATCTAGATAAAGAGCGAAAAGCAACGGTGACAGTGGGCACCCTTGTCTAGTTCCTCGACTAATCTCAAAATTCTCTGACCATGTTCCATTTACCAGGACCCGTGCTCGAGGAGAGGTATACAAGGCTTGAATTGCTTGCACAAACCAACCAGTAAATCCGTATTTAGTGAGGACAGAAAACAAAAAGGGCCATTCTACACGATCAAACGCCTTTTCAGCGTCGAAACTGATCAATAATGCATGCTCTGCAGAGTTCCTTAACTTTTCCAGTGCCATCAAGATACTACGCAAATTTTTAGTAACCGAACGGCCTTGAACAAAGCCCACCTGTGCTTCATGAACGAGATTTGGTAATACTCTTCCCAACCTATTAGCCAGTATTTTTGCACATAATTTTACCTCGAAATTTAACAGGGATATAGGTCGGTAGGAAGATAACAACATTCCATCTCTGTTCGGTTTAGGTAATACCACTATCTGGGCTAAATTGAGGTCGTCCGGCAGCTTTCCCCTTGCCACCCATTCATTAAATACCTTGGTCAGTGTGGGGACAATTTGATCGCCCATCAATTTATAGAATTCAGGTTTGAAGCCATCTGCCCCAGGTGACTGATTGCCCAAGCCACTTCGTCACAGTTTATAGGGTCATTTAAATATTGAATGTCTGCTTGTGTTAACAAGGGGGCTTCTATATTTTGTAAGTACATATCGCTTTGCAGGTCTTGGCTGCCTCCTGCTCTATAAAGTTGTTTATAATAACTATGAAAGGCCTCCCTTATCTCCCCATCTGTATGTAGTACCTTCCCATCTTTATCTTTAATAGCCACTATATGCCTAGAAGCATACTGTGAGGCTATTACTTTAGCTAGCAGTTTACCCCCCTTACTGCCATGTTTATACAGCTGAAACCGATAGTATACCTGCGATTTTACCGCCCTCTCGTGTATCAGGGAGTTCACCGCTGCTTGAACTGACATCCACTCTTTTCGCACCCCAGGGGACGGAGTCTTACCATATTGTTTTCTCAAACCTAGTAATTGCTTTTCCAAGCGCAGTAGTTCTCGGTCCCGAGCTTTTTTATAGTGACTGACATAGCTAATAATCTCCCCTCTTAGGACTGCCTTTGCTGCTTCCCAGAATATCGCCGAGTCTTCCACTGATCCTTCATTAAGATGTCTGTATTCTTCCCATTTGGCAATAAGAAATTCCCAAAATTTAGAGTCTTTATAAAGATAACTGGGAAATGCCCAACCCCTATTTTTTTGCGCAGTATTATCTCCCACTTGCCACGTCATCCAAACTGTGGCATGATCTGAGATCACACAAGGTCCAATAGCAGCGTCAGTAATGTCTGTAAAAGTCTGGCGTGATATCGGCAAATAATCAATCCTTGACTGGGTTTGATGGGCCCTAGACAGGTGGGTATATTCCCTTTCTGTCGGGTGCAACGTACGCCAAACATCTACAAGGTCTAATGTATCACACATATCGGGCAGCCCTCTAGTGCTGATTGCCCCCTTTTTCGGATGTGGATGGGATTTATCCATTTGCGGGTCCCACGTCATATTAAAATCACCCCCCAACATCATGGGGAGTGGTGCCATCTTAGTAAGGGTTTGGAGAAGTCGTTTATAAAATTTAAGATCTAGCGTGTTTGGGGCATATATGCTGCCTAAAGTTATCTGCCGCCTAGCAATAGTAACATTACAGAGAATAAAGCGCCCTTCTGGATCTTTGTGCACATTTTGAATCTGGGACGCCACCCCTTTCCTGAGAAGAATAGCTACTCCTCCTTTATTGCCTACCGCAGATGAAGCAATACAGTCTCCCACCCACCATTTAGCTAACTTTGTGTGTTCCTGATCACTGAGATGTGTCTCCTGCAAAAGGGCCACATCAGCTCCTATTCTTTGGAGGTACTGCAGGATTTTAGATCTTTTAATAGGTGAATGTATACCTCCCACATTCCATGTTACTAGCTTAATCATCTTTCTTAAGAGAAGCAGTCATGATCGACCAATAGTGAATCATATTAATGGAGAGGTGCCATCCCAGCCTTTGGCACCCCCCTTTCTTACCAAACATCTGTTTTATTGGCAAAAATAAAAAATGCAGTCTGAAATACCAGTCACATTCAGCGCCATCATCCACACACATTCCATTTGACCTCGCTGTTTTACTTTGTTTTCTTTCTTTTCCTTTAAACCTTCCCCTAATCCCTCCCCCCTTCCTCTCCCCCCTCCCCCCTCCGCTTTCCCTTCTATACCCTCCCGACATGTGCTTCCCCTAAGGAAACCGTCACTTTTTAACGCTTACCCATCTACTCTTCTATCATACAGTTCTACATTCTCCTATTTCCCTTTATCCCCCCACAACTACAATTAAACTCTCTAGATTCCTTGTCTCCTTTCATTATGCAGGATCTCCACCATAACATATTTTATTCTATATGTCTGGAATCCCCATCAATAACTCACCCACGGTGCTCCCAAAACAGACCTCTTAACAGTGTCCATAACATAAGTGAACGTCCATCAGTAACTTTAAAGATTTCTTCCTTGTTCCTGTAACTGTTCAAGTTATCCTTAATTTGTTCTTCCCCAGTCCACACGCTGTGCTGCCTGAAGTGTAACTCCTTTAAGGAGTATTGAGGTGAACTTTGTCAGATCTTTTTTAGTTCCTCGCTGGTTCATGCAGGCGCTGTATCCGCTGATGTGGATGGCTCTAGCTGTGCCAGTCCGTCCACAAAATTTTTTGCTTCCTTTTCAGACGTGAAGGATCTCATTTTGCCCTGATGCGTTATTCTCAAGATAGCAGGATATTGTAGGGTAAAACTAACTTTCAGATCAAAGAGTTTTGAGCATACTGGTGAAAATGCCCTCCTTTTTGCTGCTATTCCCGTAGAATAATCTTGAAAACAGAGAATTTTTTTATTGTCATAAGTCAAGGAATTAGTGGACCGTGCTGCTTGTAATATATGCTGCTTGTGCATGAAGTTTAACACCCGGCATATTATCACCCATGGTTTAGCAGTTTCCATCTGTTTTACCCCCAGCCGGTGGGCTCGCTCTATTCTTAGAGGGCCGAGTGCTGCAGGGAACTCAATGCTGTCTGTCAGCCATTGTTCAAGGACTCTCTCCAACTGCCTTCCCCCCAGGGCTTCAGGCAGACCCACCAGACGGATATTATTCCGTCTGGAGCGATTCTCCAAATCTTCAAGCTTGGATTCCAGGTCAGATAGTTATTTCTGCAAGTCCTGTTGATTGTTTTCTACTCCCGCCATTCTTTCCTCCACCTCGCTAGTTTTATTCTGGAATGCTACACATTCTTTAGTTAAATCTTCTAACTTAGCGTTTAACTGTTCCAGCTTTTGATCAAGTTTTTGATCCAGCGGGGCAAGGCGCCGGTCTAAAAGTTCTTCCATTACCACTGTCAGCTCGGATGTAATCTCCGCTACCCAAGCCGATACAGAGGAAGCTGTATCGGGAGGAGACGCCGCCATCTTGTACTCTGGCGTCTTTCCCCGTTGTCGTTCTTTGTGGGCCGATTTCGTTGCCATGATCGGGGTTCCCGCTATTCCAGCTCACCGGGTGCACTCGCGCAGTCTTCCTCTTTATTTTTTTGCGGTATGGGGGAGATTGATTCTTTTGCAGACGCTAGAAAGAGCAGGCAGGCAGCGGAGAGAAGATCACTCACGTCCTCTCTCCACCATAGCGTCACGTGACCCCCCCCCTCTATACTGTTTTAAATGAATAGTCCGTGTGGCTGGGGGAATCTCTACTGGGGTCATTTTCACCTTTCCCACAGTAATTGAACGAGATTAGATGTAAGGTTTAACTCCAAATTGATATCTCCCATCTTGTAATGTTAATCCTTTTAATATATCTATACCCAGTATATACTCAGGCACTGGTACAATCATAACTTAGTTTTCCCTTTTAGGTAAATTTCCAATTTTTAATTCCACCCAGGTCTGTACAGCTTCAATTTGTTTTCCACCCAACCCAGTCATGACAGCTCTCTGACCCTTAAATTTAAGTGGAATCCCATATAATAAAGTGGCCTCAGCTCCAGTATCCACTAGTGCACGCACTTTTTGACAGGACCTATTTTTCCAACAAATTTCTATATTTACATGGGGCTGCAAATCTAAATGTGCGAAGTGGGTGGAATCCTGGTCATTCTGTCAATCATATTTTCCTGCTTTTATTTTAAGATACTGCACTTCTGTCCAGGGATACAAATCCTCATAACCCTGCCATTCCTCTTGCTCTTGTGGGGGCACGCTAGCACTAACACTAGGGGTTCCAGCCTCAGGGGGAGAATGGGCTGATTTGTCAGCATTTACCCGAGCTTGCTGACTGCGTACTACTTTGCTCCCATTTAATCCCCACTTTTTAACTTTATACTGTGCCACCCTTACTGTGGCATGCTCTGCAACCCTCTGGTACCCTGTACACTTATCCATCATCAACTTTCCCTGACATTGTGCCATTACCAAATCACTTTTTACTGTCAGCATTTCTGCCTGTGCTTCCAGTAGTTGCTGCTGGAGAAGTACATTTTGTTGATGCACCAGACGATATGCAGACAATAAAATCCACCCACGTCGACTTATTGAGCGCAACTCCTTGCCTTTAATTACAGGGGCTTTCTGTAGACATTGCAACACTTCCTCACACGTTCCCTCTCCTAGGCAATTCTCACTTAAACCCATATCAGTAGCCCATTCAGTTGCCAATGCCTGATAGGGATACTTATCCCACCCCGGGATACTAAATAACTGAGGTAACTGTGCCTGCGCAGTGTCCTCTGATATCCCAGCACCACTACTCTTATGGTTCTGTTTTTTCCCTTTCCAAAACATGTTTTGTTTTGTTTTTTAAACAATCCGCAATATCCTGCTCACAGCGCCAAATGTAGCAAATCAAGGGTTCGGATATTGCTTTAAAGATTGTTTATTCACATATCAATAGGCACCCACATATTACATAACACTCTTATGCAGTATACATACATCACCACAGGATTATAGCCTTCATCTGAGCTGCAATATCAATCGGGGAAGCACCAATGACCGCCCAGAGATTCTGCGGGACAATTCCACACTGGAAAGAGGCGTCCCTCCAACCAGGTACAGAGCTTCTGTTTCAGCCAGGGCTTCCCCTCTTTTTATAACAGCTCACAAACAAGCGTGCCTGGAACAGAACAATGAGTGGCCAATCTACATTCCTCTCTCCCAGCCTTTGGACTTGTTTCTCAGCACAGTCCTGTAGTGAGTTACCCACCGCAACGGAGCATTGTGGTAGCAACCTGTCAAACAAATATTCTGATAGCAACAGGTCAAAACAAACATTCTGCATGTAAGAAAACAAATATTCCGGGTCAGCATAAGTATCATATCATAAGTATTATACTCCAACACACCCGGGTCCGATACATCTAAATGAGTATTTGATGAAAAAGCTAATACAGAGTTATAAAGAAAGTTAAAACTATAAAAATAATCAGGCTGTAGCAAATGCTAAGTTGCACAGTGAGCCAATGAAGATATGTGTGCATGATCCATTGCCACAACAATTAATTGGCAATGTGCACAGCTGAGGTCACTAAAATAAATATATATTAAAAAAATACATTGTTGAAGTGGTTTAATGAATGAACTGTGATGTTATAAGAACCTGTTATGATATACTGAGTTACAATTCTTGAGGTTCCACAAGCAAGCATATTAAGAAGTAGCCAGTGAGATTGGTATTCACATTTAAACATAAGCAGTAAATCGAAGTTGCATACTTTTTCAGACACACCACCCCTCCCCTCTTTATCCTTCGCCCTGTAAAGCAACTTAACACGTTCCCCAGGCTAACAACTTTCAGAAAATAATTGGGGAGGGGGTGGCACACCCCTTTAGGTGGTTCTGTAACTATAACAGCATGGTGTAATCAGACAGGCAGGTCCATGGCGTAACACCTCCCTGGCATCCTCTCCTGCTGAATCTGTCACACACGCACACTGCAAATCTAAAAGGAAAGAGACTGGAGGGGATACACAACAAAAAGCAAACTCAATATTTTCCCTTCATACTGAAAACCCAGGGGCAGGTGCTGTCTTCTGGGACACACAACCTTCCCAGAGAAACAAAGGCCTGCAAGCATCGAGGCTCAGCTTTCGCTCCTGTGCTCCTCTCCACAATTTCCCCTTCCAAATCGATTCATTCAGTCCCAGGAGACAAAGGCACAGTGCTCTATTTTCAGTTTTTCCTCTAACTTTGTTTATTAACATTTTGACTATACAATGAAAAAGTAGCACAATATCTCATTTCAGAAAGAAAAGATCCAACAAACATTTAGCAAGATATTCTCAACAGCAAGGGAGACAAAACAAGAACAGGGACCACATTAAAACCATAAGTATAATCCTAAGTAACAGATCAAACTTCGGCCCAAATCCACAAATTATCTTTAGCTAATAAAAACAAAGGAGATGAAAGGGCGACTGGAGGCCCGTCTGTGGGGAGAGAGAGAGAGAGAGCTGGCATTATTCAGGAGTGAACAGCTGCTACGAGCGACAAAAACGAAGCTCAGAGCAAATGCAGTGGCTGAATTCAATACATCAGTCCCAAAGGCAAAAACACATCCCTTTTAACATGAGCCACATACCAGAAAGGTTCAAGCTGCACTTCATGAAGGCCACAGCAAGTATCCTTCCAGCATTGTTACTCCACTGTGAAGGTAAGGGGCAAGTGAGATCTGTCTATCGGATTAACTCGATTCATCTGTGATGAGCTTGAGAGCTCGGCCTCCTTTAGCTCTCAGAATCATATCTCAGAAGCACCTAATTCCTCCGATACAAAGATCTCACCCACACCCTCTTTCTGGGATGTTGTAAAACAAAAGTACTATAATTCACTCGTCCAAGACTAATGCAACAGTGACCAAGAAGTCCTGTG
The DNA here is from genome assembly GCF_901765095.1 of Microcaecilia unicolor. Taxonomy (NCBI): domain Eukaryota; kingdom Metazoa; phylum Chordata; class Amphibia; order Gymnophiona; family Siphonopidae; genus Microcaecilia; species Microcaecilia unicolor. The sequence goes on along the minus strand of NC_044033.1, from coordinate 256,992,335 downwards.
ATTGAGAAAGTGTAAACAGTTGCCAAGTTCAAGTGCCTGTTCTCTAGGGAGGAAGAAAAAGCTTTATTTTCAAATGTTCTAGCAGATAGTTCCAGAAGCACTCACGAATGGAAAAATTAAGAAACTGTAATATTTTTACAAGGAAGGAGGACTCTCTCTCTCCTTGCACCTCCCCCTCCCGACACATGCCTGCCGCTTAATGCAGTGCATCTTCGAAAGTCACCCTGCAACCTGCCTCCGTTCACAGAATGAATGCAAGAGAGAAGCTGCTGTTTCATGACTGCATGACCGGCCTGGACTCCTTCGCCTGCAGCTGAACTCCGGATCCAGAGAAGCCAGTCCCACCCTGCAAGAAATAAGAGACAAGTAACTGGTCTCACTAGAGGCAGGTCTTGCAGATAAATTTGATTCATTTCTTTGACTGGGTGACCAAAGAGTTGGATTGAGGGACAGAGCTATATGTGGTGTATTTAGATTTTAGCAAAGCCTTTGAAATGGTTACGCAGAGACTAATGAATAAACTGAGTGCCCTTGGTATGAGCCCTAAAGGGACTGGCTGGGTTAAGAACTGGTTGAGTGGAAGGTGACAGAGGGTAAATAGAGCTCATTCTGAGGAAAAGGATGTTTTACCAGGGGAGGAGTAGCCTAATGGTTAGTGCAGTGGGCTTTGATCCTGGCAACCTGGGTTTGATTCCCACTGCAGCTCCTTGTGACCTCCATTGCCCCAGGTACAAAAAAAAAAACGTATGTGAGCCCCCTAGGGACAGAGAGAGTACCTGTATATAATGTGTAGATCTTGTAGCGCTATAGAAATGGTTAGTAGTAGTACCAGTGGTAGGACGCAAGGTTCAGTTCTTGGGTCGCTTCTTTTTTGAAAGCAATATTGCTAAGGTTTGCCACTTAGTGGATGATACCAAAATCTGCAATAGGGTAGGCACCCTTGGTGGTGTGGACAACATGAGGAAGGACTTAGCGAAGCTAGAGGAATAGTCTGGAATTTGGCAGCTTAGATTTAATGCTAAAAAAATGCAGGGTCACGCATTTGGGCTCCAAAAATCTGAGGGAACAGCAGAGTTTAGAACTTTTGAACATGAAAGAGAAGCAGGACTTAGGTGTGATCATATATGATGATCTTAAGGTGGCCAAACAGGTAGAAAAGGCAATGGTGAAAGCTAGAAGGATGCTCAAGTGCATAGGGAGAAGAACGGCCAGTAAGAAAAAGGGAGACGATGATTCTTCTGTATAAGGAAAACAGTATCTGAATTGAAGAGCGTTTGGGACAAGTACATAGGAACTCTAAGGGGGTGATAGGGAGAGTAAATGACATGGACGGGCAGACTGGATAGGCCATATGGTCTTTATTTGCCTACTTTCTTCTATGCTTCTATGACTGGGGAAAGCAAACAAAGAAAGGAAAAAAAGGCAGATTCAAAACCAGAAGCAGGAACTCATCGAGAAGATGAGCTAAGAGCAGAAAGGAGTTGTGTACAGACAACACACGGGGGGTCCTGGCATCGTCTCTCGGAGCCTCCTGCGTACAGACAGCAAGACTGAACTCACCCTCTGCAGGACAATAATATCCTTCTCTGTCAGCTTCTGCTCATTGATTGGATCCACCATGTCCTTTTTGATCAACTTCTCCACGCATTCGAGTGTCACTACAGCGCCCCTGGAAAAGAAGAAGGGAGGGGAACTAGAGGCCTTTCTCCCATTATGGTCTAGTTATGATCTAGGTCTCCCCACAGACTACTAGAAGAAACGGTGGCAAGGCTTACACTAGGATGGGTGTGGTAAAGTCCTATAGAAGTAGGAATGAATGAGTAAACAACACTCCAACCTTGCCTTATGTGCCAGTGAAACAGGGAGGGGCACAGACACTGCACGGTCACTTACGAAGGTCGGAGAACAGCACAGGGTACAGAGTTTCCCAGCATATCATGGGTGACGGCACAGACATAGCGATCCTGCCGGTTAATGAGACCAACGCGGTCCACCTTGTCATCCACAGGCTTGAACTTCACCGTGGTCAGGTCTGTCATCTTCAGTGGCTTCCCACTCATCGGGCAGTAAATGGTTTTATCCTGAAACACAAGCAGACGATGAAAAAAGTTACTTCCAGCACCTGTGAGGGGATGAAGAGAGAAGGGGAATCACAGATCACAAAGTCAACTACTAGAGAGAAAACAATGAAAGAGTAAGAAAGAGGTGAGCACATGCAGGGAAACAGACGAACGCACAGGAGTGCATAGAAAAAAAGACAGATATAGCGAGGGAGGGGCAGGTACATTAGAGGATAAAAAGGTATTTTAGGAGAAATTAAACTGTTGCAAGAGGTCAGAACATTGCGCAGACAGTTCCAGGTGTGAACTGGAGTTCTGACCTTGGGTGTAAAGTTACAGTGAGTTTTAAGATAGGAGACATGTAATAAGGATGCAGCAGGATTGTGACGATCAGACATTAGTAGAGATTGGTCAGTAAAGGAGACAGAGGCCCTAGTTTGGATCTCTGTCTTTCAGGATTGATCGCTTTGCAGGATTCCTGGCAGCTCCTGACAATCTCAGGTTTTCCCAGTGTTTGCAGAAGGCTGCAGTTAGGTTTAATTGAACAGCCACTCTCGGTACTAGACTGGGACACTTGCGCCGTTGATTGAGAAGAGTATTGATCCAGCTCCAAGACTACGCAGATGCCATCATCTGTGGTGGTTATTATAAAATGGGGCATTTGATACTCTGGACTATGCCTTGGCGTTAGTATTGACTATATCATCTGAATGGATAACTGCAGTCTGTTATAATGAGTAACCAGTCTTCATAAACTGTTTGGCTTCTGAGGTCCCCTGGGGGTACCGGCATCTCCTTTACTATTTAAAAAGTTTCTAGCATAGTGTCACAGGATTTTAAGGAAGCCAGAGTTAAGTATATTTGTTTTTTTGTTCACTTATGGAAAGATCGTGTGAGAAATGGATGGTTGAAAATAAATTGCAATAAAATCTCCAACAGATTCAGGACTTCTGGGTTCGTAAACTGGCAGGTATCAGAGACGATCGTTTAACCAGTATGCAAGGCGGCTGCACTAGCATCGTCAAATAGTACCTGTGCTTGTAACATATCACACTCTCTCCCTCCTCTGGCCTCCAATCTCCACATAGTTCACTGTCTTCATTAAACCTCAAACCACAACAGAAGCATAGACCTGCCTAAACATCTGACCTCCTGGGCCTTTCCAGATGCTGATGCCAACCTACTACACCAGTCTGATCAAGAAAAGAAAGCCACAACCTGCCCACTGGGCCTGGCTGAATGAACACCTGAGTTTACGAAAAAAAAGTTGATGAATAATAACTTTCAACTATATTAATTCTCGATCCCACCTTTTCTAGAGTATACAGACTCAGATTCTTAACCGAGCCAGAGGCCGAGAGGCTCCTGCAGGCCCGAACTCTGAAAGGCATACAATGACACGGAGTTACGTACAGATAGAGGCTGACCAAAAATTGGTTACGGTGCCAAAACTAGCCCAAAATCCTTTTTCTATCCAGGTTTGGTTTTGGTCAAAAGGTTACGGCCATGGTTTCTGTTTTGGCCAAAACTGACTGTGTGTTTTCAGTGGAAGCTCTAAATTTGTGTTTTGTCTCCCTCCTTCCCCTTCCCCTCCAAAGAGGAGTTGCCTTTCCCTCCTGCCCACCTGTAGGTGCCCCCCCAATTGACAGTCTAGGGGTGTAGTCAGGGCAGGAGTGATGCCCATTCGCTCCTGCCCATGTTGTCTCTGCTCTCAAAATGGCTGCCGTGACCTCTAGTAGCAATCTTGCACTGCCGCAAAAGGTTACAGCAGTCATTTTGACAATAGAGCTCACATGGGCTAGAGCAACTGGGGATCACTCCTGCCCCAACTACACCACCAGCGATTGTAGGGGGGGGGGGGGGGGGCTATTCTTTGTGTGTGTGTGTGTGTGTAATGCAGTTATGATCTTGCCTAGTAGTTTATATGACAGTGCTCCAAATACATGCTTTTAATACAGAAGTTTAGCAGGAATTTAAGTCTGTTAATCTCTGTAGCGAAATGACAGCAGCTGTCACTCCAAGTCTGGCATTAAGTCATCCAGTGTAAAAGCACTGTGGCTTTTAGTTTCAGTTTTCATCAGCAGAGGTCCATGTGTGCAGAGGTTATTCTGCTTGGAGGTAAAATATGATCTGCCATTATTTAAATTATTCAGATTCTGGCTTGGACACTATTTGGGCGATTCCAAAGAATTTCCAGGCTCCACTAGGTTTGATGAAGATGCAGCGTTTTAAGCAAACGGAGAAGCTGGATTCTATGACAAAGGAACCCGCAAACACAAGTACTGGTCAGCTTAGAGTGTTAGCACGGAAATGATATTACAATGAAATTAAGTTCATAGATAAGAAAATAATTTGAGAACTGTATTGTGTTGATTGTAATTTTTCAGAGCATATAGTCCTCAGATTCAATGGGCTTTTTTATTCTGGATTGTTTATCAGGCTGGTGTAATGTCCACAGTATCTGAACTCCATTACCCTATTTTAGTAAGAATTTACATCCTGCTTGTCCTTGATCAGTTTTATAAATAAATACAAATTGGGAAACATCTCTAAGCTACTTTTTCTTGTTACTTGTGCAGTTTGGGCAAGAATAAAACGCTGATCAACACATTCTCACAAAATTCCTATCTTGGAACATATTTAACTACATCTGCATTGACTTGGGAACCTAAACGTGTCAGCCTGTGCTGCCCACTGCCAGCTCTGACAATACCCAGTAGGCCTCATTGGTTCATATTCACACAATCGATCTTTAGTTTTCGGTTTCGGCTGAAACCAGGCGATAAGTTTTGGCTGCAGTTTCGGTAGAAAGAGTTTAGACAGTTTCGGTTTCGGCCTCTACTTACAGGTTTCTTCAGAACTGTGGCTTTGGCCTCCGGAGTGAGCGAGGGGATCCAGAAGCTGGGCAGCTGCTTATTCTTCTCTTCAGCACTGGTGCTGGGCTGAATGTCTGCCACTGCCCCACCTGCCAAGAAAAGTAGGTTAAAATCAATATACGGCTACCCAGCACCAAGCTTAACATGCTGAGTAAAGCATTAATTCCATTTACTTTAAAAAGAACAACAGATTCCTCTCACTTAACCCACAAAGTGAGGGATGGGGAAAGAGACAGAAAATGAGGAGGTTTCCTGCACTGATACCCTCAAGGTAAAAGGAAAAGTTCTTGCACCAATCTCTCCGAGATGAAGAAAACAACTGCAAGTGAAAGTTTAGACACTGTAGTCGTTATTATGTTTCACTGAATTCTTAGGTGAACAGAAGCTGAAAACTATGTTTTACAGAGCTAAACCCGACTGTGGTTGGTCATTTTTTTAATCAAATGCCACCTGTGATAGTAAAAAAACAAAACATATATTCAGTACCAATATCCAGAGAAAGCAACAAGAGGCTGCACAATCCAGATAGAGGTGATACGTATTCAAAGCACTATCCAGATAAAGTTAGGGAGTCAATTTCTCTCCACCGACAGCCTGGGGAATGCAGCCAAACGAATGGGTGACTCATCCGGACGGCTCCTAGTGGCGATGCTCACCCATAGCCCCTCCTGCCAAGCAGCTCAAGACTTGCCCACAAGGCTTGCAAAGGAACCTCCCCTAGCGGGTTCCCTGCAGCAGGACCTTCCACTGGCAGAGCCTAGGGTTACAACAGCAGATCACAACTGGGAAAGACGGTGTTCAAATCCCACCGACAATACTAACTATTTTGGCCAAGTCGCTTCATCCTTCATTACCTCGGGTATAGTACCTGTATGTAAATTTGACAACTGAAAAGGTGTGCGCTAAATTTAAGTGGAGGAGTAGCCTAGTGGTTAGTGAAGTGGACTTTGATCCTGGGGAACTGGATTCGATTCCCACTGCAGCTCCTTGTGATTCTGGGCAAGTCACTTAACCCTCCATTCCCCAGGTACAAATAAGTACCTGTATATACCATGTAAACCACTTTGAATGTAGTTGCAAAAAACCACAGAAAGGTGGTACATCAAGTCCCATTTCCCTTTCCCTATTTGAGATTCTACATGGAATGTTGCAAGTGGAGGAGTAGCCTAGTGGTTAGTGCAGCAGACTTTGATCCTGGGGAACTGGGTTTGATTCCCACTGCAGCTCCTTGTGACTATGGCCAAGTCACTTAACTCTCTATTGCCCCAGGTACAAATAAGGACCTGTATATATTATGTAAACCCCAAGTAAAAAATATACATACAATTTGCTGCCATACAGTCTAACTCTCCTAAAAAGCAAGAATAGAAAGGCTGTTCGCTGACTAAATGAAAACTGTTCAGAAGCTTACAACGCACAGACTGAAAGGGGCACAAACTTTTGCACCTGCCATATTCAATCTGGAAAAAAAGAAAACAAACGGGCTTTAGTTAAAATTAGCAGAAAGATGCAGCATTTAGTTCTGTAACGTGTAGAGGCCGCATCAGCTTCTGTTCAGGTAGGGGATTCATTCCTGTGTTTTCACGCATGCGTCATATACGTCTTTAGAAACTGCATGCACTGGGTGTGCTATACCCAGGTATTTTTACACAGACAATCTACCCGTGTTATTTATTTTTATTTATTACATTTGTACCCCGCTCTTTCCCACATACAGCAGGTCCAGTGTGGCTTACATAGTAATAGAAAGCATCTTACATGGTAAAGAATACAGTAAAAACAAGGAATGTAGGAACAGTATTATAAATTGTGATGATCATAACTACTTACATTATGAAAGGCATTACAAAGGACGTGTTATATGTGTAAAAGTACAGTATACCCCTCAGGACGGTGGGGAAGATCAGTTACAAGCATGAAAGATACTGTGAATTTTCTAGTTCACAGTACCTGATGCCGGGGTAAAGGGGTTCAGGGGTTTGCTGACGATGGACATTTCCTTCTCCAGGAAGCCTTTCACTTTAGACTCTTTGGCTGCTTTGCTCAGCTCCTCCTGCTCCGTCTTCATTTTGCTCCTCTGCTTTTCGTATGCCTGCAAAAGTGGAAATATCGAGGAGATGGAAAAGTAACCCAGGATGTCATCCCCCCTCAAGCTCCTGAGCTCAGCTTTCTCCTCACAGAGACGAAGCAAGTTTCAAGCTTTTCCCTTTGAGAAATCCCCAACTGAAAATACATGCGTGTGTTCACTCCTGCTATTTGGAACACACAGAAAGTATATGCATTATGTGGGTAAACACTAAACCCTCCCCTACCCCGGCCAAGCACTCGATGCTAACTGCACCAGCGCTTTTCAACAGCGATCCCTCACAGAGCCCAACTTTCTCTTTCCAGTCCTCGGGATTCAGGAAGAACTCATCAGTCTGACAAGGGTCCTCACAGCTTCTCTAATAGCATTTTAGTGTCTTTTTTTAATGATGGCCCACAATCCCAGAAACCAGATTCTCCACTATTTTACCCTCTATGAGGTCACCCATGGCCAATGTACCTTCAGCAGCCGGGCAATCTCCTTCTTCTGGTGCAAAATGTATTCCAGGATTGCTTCCTTCTCATAGACGTAGCCATCAGGGCTAAAGAAGGAAGGGAAAGAAAGGCAGGTAAAAGTATGTTCCGCCAGCCTGGCAGTCCACACCACCACCAAATAGCGCCCCCTAGCTGCAGGACAAAACCTAACCACAAAAAGTCCAATGGAACCACCACAGCGTGGAAGGAAATGATGTATCAAGACACTCGAATGTGCTCAACAAGCCTTCATCAAGAGTCAACTTAAAAAGTAAAACATATAAAACAACAACGAATAAAAAGTTACGAATCAAAATTACAACGAATAATTCATGTTTTCATTTTAAGTTGACTCCTGATGTTGAGCCGAAACACAGACTGTATTGAATTTACATGTATGGGACTTGCTTTAGTAAAACCACATTTTCAGCACATTGGAGTGTCTTGATCCATCATTTCCTACCAACAACTTGAAAATCTGAAAGTGGACAAAGCTATGAGGCTGGATGGGATACATCCCAAGATACTGAAGGAGCTCAGAGAAATCATGACAGGTCCTCTAATAGCTCTTTAGAGATGGGAGAGGTTCTGCGTGATTGGAGACCAGCAGATGTGGTCCCTCTTCCTAAAAGTGGGGACAGGAAAGAAGTGGGAAACTACAAGTCAGTAACCCTTACCCAGGTGGTAGGAAAAACAATGAAGTTGCTGCTGAAGGAAAAGATTGTTAACTTTCTAGAATTCAACGAGTTGCAGGATCCAAGGCAACATGGCTTTGGCAAAGGAAAATCCTGCCAAACGAATGTGATTAACTTCTTTACCTGGGTAAACAAAGAACTGGATAAAGGACATGCACTAGATGGATTTCAGCAAAGCCTTTGTTATGGTTCCTCACAAAAGACTCATGAATAACATGAGATGGCTGAACAGGATTGGAAACTAGTTGACCGACAGGCGACAGAGGGTGGTTGTAAATGAAATCTGCTCTGAAGAAACGAAGCTGATTAGTGGAGTGCCTCAGGGGTCGGTACTAGGGCCGATTCAGTTTAATATATTTGTGAGAAAAGCTGCTGATGGGTTAGAAGGAAACACAAAGATAGTTGGAAGGAGTAGAAACCATGAAAACAGATCTCCAAAAATTAGAAGAATGGTCAAAGGTCTGGCAGTTTAATGCCAAGATGTGCAAAGTGATGCACCGCTCTGCAGTTCAGGAGAGGTACCTTGGGGTGATGGTATGCGAGGATCTCAAGATGACGAAACAATTCGACACGGCATTGGCCACAGCCAGAAGGATGCTAGGCTGCACAGAGAGGGTTATAAACCAGCAGAAGAAAGGAAGTGTTGATGCCCCTATACAAGTTGTTGGTGAGGCCCCGCTTGAAGTACCATGTACAGTTTTGGAGGCCACCTCCTGCTAAGGATGTAAAAAGACTTGAAGATGTTAAGAGAAAAGCAACGAAAATGGTGGGGGGTTTGCGGCACAAGAAGTATGAGGACAGACTTGATGACCTGAAGACGAAAGAAGAGACAGGGGTGATCTGATACAGACATTCAAATATTTGAAAGGTATTAATCTACCAACAAACCTTTTTCAGAGACGGGAAGGTGGAAGAACTAGAGGACATAAATTGAGGTTCAAAGGGGGCCGACTCAGGAATAATGTCAGGAAGTACTTTTCACGGAAAGGATGGTAGATATCTGGAATGCCCTCCCATGGGAGGCAGTGGAGATGAAAACTAACGGAATTCAAAAATGCGAGGGATAAACACAAAGGAATCCTGTATAGAAAGCATGAAAACAAATAAGGTTAGTGGTGATTAGATGGCAACAGCAGTAATTGGAAAGCAAAACCAGTCCTGGGCAGACTTCTATGGTCTGTGCCCTCATCATGGCTGTACAGATTGGGATGGGAAGGAGTGGAACTTTTCAGGGGTTTCAATAACAGCTTCAGAAGTTGGGACAAAGGCAGACTTCTATGACCTGTGCCCTGAAAATGGCATTGACAAATCAAGATCAAGCATACACATGCAGTACCTTATGCTATGAGTTTCTTGTTCGGAAGATTGGATGGACCATACGGGTCTTTATCTGCCATCATCTACTATGTTACTATGTAAGCTGATGCCAGACGCTCACATTCACTTGAGCCTAAATAATTGTTTTTAGCGCACAATACTCACGTCACCACCGGATTTTTACAGGGCTGCAGAGACAGGCAGCAGCAGTCAAAGTCCTTCACAGCATCCTTGCTTAGTCGCACCGTCTGTGTGCCGTAGCCAGATGAAGCTGGAGAGAAAAAGAGGCACACAAAGAAAAGCTGGAAACCCAGGTGGAAATGAGCACAGGTCATGCAGGTACCTCCTTTGTTTTCCAAGGCCTGCTGCCATCACCCTGATCCTTTAATCCCATTCATTCCCACAGTCCAAGAAATTATGCGGTAATCACAGCCAAAATATATACAGGGTACAAACAGCATCTTATGTATTTCAAGAACAGGTATCAAATTATAAATAAACAAAACTCAAAATGAAAATCCTATTAGTACAGAATATAAACTCTGGGTAATCGGCTCATTAACTCACCCCTAGGGAAGACGAGGGCATAAGAAGATACTGTTCCCTCAAAGACAGACAGTTCGGACACTCCCCTGCTAAACTCCCTCTTATTCTAAAACTCGAAAATCTGAAAACCTGTTTAAGTAAGGGCAGCAATTTATGCGGTTGTACACAGCTAAAGAGAACTGGAATCTAAGCAGCAGCTGCTGATCTTTTAACCCTCCTTCTCCGTTCATGTACCATCTGACTGCCCCCAAATTTTGAGCCCAAAATCTTTGCTCCTCTCCAAAGTTATACGCGTAAATGGTTTTTGGCATGAACTGCAGTGCATCCAGTTTCTCCGAAAACTGTATTCTCCCAGGTGGGAGCTAAATCCAAAATCTCTTTCCCTTCCCCCATTTAGACAGAAGGGCCATCAAGCCAGGAAAAGCCAATCTTTTAAAGAATGTCCGACTAGGGACCAGAAGACAATGAAGCTTCTTAGAAGAGGCCAGGCATTTCTGATCTTCTCTGGCCATCACGTAAATGGTAAGCGAGTTGCTCTGCCTAAGAACTGCAATAGGCTAAATGTGTAATCAAAAACTTCAAGTCACTTGGACTAGGAATGGTCTAACTTGTGGACCAGCTATGATGGAAGAAAGGCTACTTCAAAAAAACATCTCCGATTTGCTGCACCATTTTCAGATATGGCTCCAATCATACATTTAACATTTATCTTTAATTACATGGGTTGGCTGGGCCCTAGAATCTGCTTTCCCGATCCGAATAGCTTTTAAACACAGAATCTCTCTTCTCCCTACTGTTTCTAAAACCAAGCCCCAGAGAAAAATGTATAAGCCACTGGCGTACATACATCGCTTCCCTTTTATTGAAAAGAGTTTAACAAAGCATGAATGGCAGGACTGGAAAACTGTATTTCAAATGACGGTCATTAGAAAAGTCACATACTGTGAAACCAGGTCATGCCCATTTTCCATAATATATATTTTTTTTCTTTCCCTTTCCTTCCCTTTGATTTCTTACCAATTTTGTACAATTGTTCATTGTTTCATAGTTGTTATTTCTTGATTTACCTTTGTATTGAAAACCAATAATAATACTAAGACAAATATATTGAAAAGGATTTAGAAATTTATATACTGCAGTATCCAAAGTCTCTACGTAACATCACAACAACATGCAAATCAATAAAAACCCTACATAAAACCCCAGGAATAACTGTATCCTATGCTAGGATAATGATCATGGGATCAGCGCAGCCCTGCAGGAAGACAATTTCAGGGCATATTTGGGACTAGCATAGGAGATTTAAAATAATTTCCAGAGAGGTCAACTTACCCAATCCAGAATAGAGACTTTCTGACCAGTCCTGTTTTGTTTTTTTTTTCAATTAATTTTTATAATAGTGTAGCAAACTCATATTATAAACATTCAATAAAATTTATTGGAACTTACATCCTAAAGCACTATGGGATTTGTAGTACCAGATCCTGCCCATTAAAATCAGTGTTGCAAGTCCCATAGTGCACCAGGATGGGGTGGTCAGAAATCCAGGACTGTCCCCAAATCTCCAGCTTGGAACTGGGTAACTTAGCAAAGAGAGATAAATGACTCCCCCAAAGTAATGTAGCACGGCAGTGGAAGCACAATTTGAATCCAAATTTCGCTGGTTCTTACCCCATCACTTTAAATCAGGGGTTCTCAATCCAGTCCTTGTGACACACCTAGCCAGTCAGGTTTTCAGAGCAGGCACAATGAAGTGCAGGGGATACATTTGCATGCACTACCTCCATTGTATGCAAATCTATGCATATTCATTGTGAGTATAGGAGGCAAGGTTCTGGTGTAGATTAGGAATTAGTTATTGGACAGAACACAGAGGGTAGGGTTAAATGGTTATTTCTCTCAATGGAGGAGGGTGAACAGTGGAGTGCTGCAGGGATCTGTACTGGGACCGGTGCTATTTAACATATTTACAAATGATACGGAAATTGGAATGACGAGTGAGGTGTCTAAGGGGGTTGTATACCAAAGCTTAGCTCGAGTTATCTGCAGAAGGGCCCATAGGAATAAAATGGGCCCTGCTGCAGAAAAATTGCAGATGAAATTTAACGTAGACAAATGCAAGGTGATGCACATTGGAAACCATAATCCGAATCATAGTTATCTGATGCTAGGGTCCACTTTGAGGGTCAGGGCTCAAGAAAAAGAAATAGGTGTCATTGTAGATAATGTGCTGAAATCTTCTGCTCATTGTGCGGTTGCAGCGGCAGCCAAAAAAGCAAACAGGATGCTTGGAATTATTAGGAATGGGATGCAAAATATGACCAAGAATAATATAACGCCTATTACTCCAATGTGTGACTACACCTTGAGTATTGCATTCAGTTCTGGTCGCTGTATCTCAAAAAAGATTTATTGGAATTAGAAAAGGTTCAAAGAAGAGCGACAAAATGATAAAGGGGATAGAATTCCTGTCGTATCAGGAAAGTCTAAAGAGGTTAGGGCTCTTCAGCTTGGAAAAGAGACAGATGAGGGGAAATATGATTGAGGTACAAAATCCTGAGTAGTGTAAAACAAGTAAAAGTGAAACGATTTTTTTTACTCATTCCAAAAGTACAAAGACTAGGGAACACTCAAGGAAGTTACATGGAAATACTTTTAAAACAAATAGGAGAGAACCGGTGGTCGACAGATATAAGGATAGGGATCACCACACAGGATTTGTTGAAGGGATTGAGGGGGGTTCAGGGATGGGCACAGAGTGCAGAACTCCGGGAATGCCAGGTAAGAGTGACATACCAGGCGTACACATCTCAACAGTGGTTGTATAATATGGGCTTCCTGGAGTCTGCTCAGTGTAAACGATGTGGGGCAGAGCATAATGACTTTCATCATGCTTTTTGGAAATGCTCCACCATAACAGCCTTCTGGATTAGAGTGAGTAGGTATATAGCAGGGCTGGTGGGGCATACGATACGACAACAGCCGGAATGCATACTATTGGGCTGCAAGGCACCTGTAGAGGGGGGGTCAGCTTATCAGAATGCACTGGCCCATAAGGCCTTTCTTATGGGGAAAAATGTATATTAGTTTATTGGACACGAGAAATTCCCCCCTCCTTTTGGCATTGGCGCAAACGCTTTCATGCGTTTCTATAGATGGAATTTAAGGACTCTCTGCAGGGCCCCAAAACCCAGCGTAGCTTTAATCTTGTTTGGAAAGGATATATTAATTCATTGGCACATAAAATTCGGAGCCATATTCTCAATAAACTTGGAGGTTTGATAGAATCTCCTGAAACAGGCAGTGGTAATTAGAAGGGCTTTTCAGCTATCCTACTAGAGGGGTAGCGAATCCAGTGAGGTGGTAGGGGGTTGGGATGGGGGGTTTTTTGGGGGGGAGAATTAGTAAGTGTTGGGGTGTTTTATTGCAAGGGGAAAGGGGACAGCAAGTTGGGGGGGAGGGTCATCAGAGTACAGGCCCTCCTTGCCCTTTCTTTGTGGGGAGCTTGCTATTCCCTATGTAGAAGGGTAACTCTAGCCGAATAAGTCTGGGTGTTGGTTGGGTATTTAGAGTTTGGGAGGGTTATGGGGGTGGGTCTTTGATCACAGGGGAAATTGGGGATGCAGCGATATGCTGAGTACGGGGGTCTGTGGTTGGGGAGCCATATTCATGTACAGTCTCAGAGGATAGTCGCTTTGTTGAAATTTATCACACTGTAATTTGTTGGTGTTTCATACAATCATGAGGGAGGGGAAACACATGTTTCAGCTGACAGAGGGGATAGCCGAATATGAACATTTTAGAAGGCCTCCCCTTGCCAGAGTCTTGGTATAGTTAGAAGGGGAAATGAGTTTCTGTTAACTTGTTCTCAATAATACGTGTTGAATATAATGTTAAGTAAAAGTGGGGGAGGGGGGATAAAAGTTAAAGGATTAATGAGGGTATGTAACACTTGACATTTATTGAGGATCATGTCTGCTAGTTGATTGTATTGGAACTGATAAAATGTAAGTATAATTTTTGTGCCATCATTAATAAAAACTGTTGAAACTAAAACAAATAGGAGAAAATATTTTTTTCACTCAACAAATAGTTAATCTCAGAAACTCTTTGCAGGAGGATGTGGTAACAACGGTTAGCGTATCTGGGTTTAATAAATGTTTGGCAAGATCCTGGAGGAAAAGTCCACAGTCTGCTACTGAGACAGACTTGGGGAAGCCACTGCTTGCCCTAGGAATGCTGCTATTAATTGGGTGTCTATCAGGTAGTTATAACTCGGATTGCTGAGCTAGAAGGACCGTTGGTCTGACTCAGTATGGCTACTCTTATGTTCTTAATAGGTTCTCCCCACATGGTATCAGGGTGTGAGATTATAGAACACTTCCTCCGGGGAGTATAATGTTGTCCAACTATGTTAATGTTACACAGCATTAATGTTTAGGAAGCCTGTGCACTGGGCTCAGATTGCTGAAGGATGTGGTAACAGCGGTTAGCGTATCTGGGTTTAAAAAAGGTTTGGCAAGTTCCTGGAGGAAAAGTCCATATTCTGCAATTGAGCCAGACTATCCCTCTGGCTGTCGGCGTACCTCAGGGTTCTGTTCTTGGTCCCCTCCTCTTTTCTATCTACACTTCTTCCCTTGGCTCATTAATCTCATCCCATGGCTTTTCCTACCATCTCTATGCTGATGACTCCCAAATCTACCTTTCTACCCCTGATATCTCACCTTGCATCCAAACCAAAGTTTCAGCGTGCTTGTCTGACATTGCTGTCTGGATGTCTCAACGCCACCTGAAATTAAATATGACCAAAACCGAGCTTCTCATTTCCCCCCCCCCCAAACCCACCTCCCCGCTCCCCCCGTTTTCTATTTCTGTTGATGGCTCTCTCATTCTCCCTGTCTCCTCAGCTCGAAACCTTGGGGTCATCTTTGACTCTTCTCTCTCCTTCTCTGCTCATATCCAGCAGATTGCCAAGACCTGTTGTTTCTTTCTTTACAACATCCGTAAAATCCGCCCCTTTCTTTCCGAGCACTCTACCAAAACCCTCATCCACACCCTTGTCACCTCTCGTTTAGACTACTGCAATCTGCTTCTTGCTGGCCTCCCACTTAGTCACCTCTCCCCTCTCCAGTCGGTTCAAAACTCTGTTGCCCGTCTCATCTTCCGCCAGGGTCGCTTTACTCATACTACCCCTCTCCTCAAGACCCTTCACTGGCTCCCTATCCGTTTTCGCATCCTGTTCAAACTTCTTCTACTAACCTATAAATGTACTCACTCTGCTGCTCCCCAGTATCTCTCCACACTCGTCCTTCCCTACACCCCTTCCCGTGCACTCCGCTCCATGGATAAATCCTTCTTATCTGTTCCCTTCTCCACTACTGCCAACTCCAGACTTCGCGCCTTCTGTCTCGCTGCACCCTACGCCTGGAATAAACTTCCTGAGCTCCTACGTCTTGCCCCATCCTTGGCCACCTTTAAATCTAGACTGAAAGCCCACCTCTTTAACATTGCTTTTGACTCGTAACCACTTGTAACCACTCGCCTCCACCTACCCTCCTCTCTTCCTTCCCGTTCACATTAATTGATTTGGTTTACTTTATTTATTTTTTGTCTATTAGATTGTAAGCTCTTTGAGCAGGGACTGTCTTTCTTCTATGTTTGTGCAGCGCTGCGTACGCCTTGTAGCGCTATAGAAATGCTAAATAGTAGTAGTAGTAGACTTGGGGAAGCCACTGCTTGCCCTGGGAATGTTGCTACTATTTGGGTTTCTGTCAGGTACTTTGTGACCTGGATTGGCCACTGCTGGAAGAAGGATACTGAGCTAGATGGACCATTGGTCTGACCCAGTATGGCTACTCTTATGTTGTAAATTACAAAAAATCAGGAAGATCAAATCCAACCAACCAAGTTAAACCTTAAACTCACTATAGTAAACTTGGGTTCAGAATAATTTATCTTTTTATATATATATATATATGTATGCACTTTAAAAAAATGCTAAAGTGTTTTAAATTGTTTTAAATGTGCTCAGACCATACCGTTTACACCCATTATATCCCCAAGAGGAATATGTGGTGGTGTCACAATGGAACCATCATTGCACATATGATGTTCCACCTCCTAATATTTGTGTATGTACATACAGCTGCGCCCAAGTAGATCTTACTCACCAATGTATGCGTATATCTATAATACATATGTATATAAGTCATGGACTATTCACATTAAATATTGTTAGACTTGAGCTCAAACCTCCGCCCATAAATTATGGTACATTCCATATTACCTTCTGATACATGGATAATAAAACATACAGTTCACCGTTTGTTTAAACCTAAAGGAGGAATATGTTAATTCATGACACCCTGATTTCTCTTCCCCCACATATCTTACACAAACCAACCCACAATGCGATATACACACATATTCACATAATTATTTCACTTCCCTTGGGGTATATTGTGCTCGTGCTTGTGCTTCATTAAAATCACATATCATTCATCCATTCCAATCTTGCCATCAAAATAACTGCTCCTTTACTCTTATGTTGTAACCTGACTGGCTTGGTGCATTTCCAGGACTGGGTTAAGAACAGGTTTGCCAAGTTAGCCAGTTCTATATGCTGGAGACTTATTAGGTCAAGTCCCGGTTTTAAACTCACATCCCACAGCAGTGTGGGATTTATAGTCATTGAAATCAATGTGCAAATCCCATAATGCACCAGATGTGAGAAATCCAGGACTGTCCCAACATCTCCAGCCTAGAACTGGGGAACGTGGCATCTCAGATGTTTGCTTTATATATACACACATGGGGTGTTTCTGGCTACTAACCATGCTCAGCTCAGCCGGCCCAGACTACATTTTCCAGCATGCACTGGGATAAAAGCAGCAGCAGCGCCGCCGCCCACTCACCCGTGTCCTTCTTCTTCTCGTGGTAGGTGTACACGGCGCCCGCAGTGCAGTTCTTCCCGTGTCTGGTCATCCTGCGGCCGGGGAGCGGGACACGGACAAGAAGAGAGCAACAACTTACACCATACGACCGACCAACAACCGCCTCGTAACTGGTAACGGAATTTCCGCCCCAAACCGGAAATTACGTCTTAAACACGCCCCCACCTTGGACACCTGTCGAGAACTCCGCCCCCTGACATGACAACATTTTATCTATCTATCTATCTATCTAAAACCTCCTTGCTCAAAACAATCAAGGACGTTTAATGACAGGAGTCGGCATGAGTCTATCTCGCCCATTATCCGGGTTGACGGCAGTGGGCGGAGCTTGCCGCCATATTGGCCAGAATAAAACAGTTGCTATCACTGTCGAAAACAATAGCAAACTTGTGAGATTTTATGACACCTCCTAGGATTTGCATTCTCTGTTAGGAGGAGAAGGGGGTAGTTTCAGGAGTTTTCGAGGGGTCTGTGAATGGGGGGGGGGGGGGGGGGGAGAGTTGTATTCAAAATGTATTTGTCAAACGATTTAATAGGAGTCCAAAGGGCTCTATGTTGAAACTCACAATACGGAGTTGTAAAAAAACAAAGCAATGTCTGGCGCACTGACAAATATATTTTAAATATAACCCTACTCCCCAACCAGAGGGAATGCAAACCCTAGGTGTGTAATAAAATCTCACTAGCGATTGTTTTTGTTCTGGTCAATATGGCGGCGACGGGGGCGGATTCAACTTTTCAACGTCATGCCGTCTCAACCATGCCCAGAACTCTGCCTCTTTCACCAACCACCTTTCTTCCCTCTGTCCGATACTAACGCGTACTTCCATATCATCAAGCTGATCAATCCATAGACTGGTGGGTTGTGTCCATCTACCAGCAGGTGGAGATAGAGAGCAAACTTTTGCCTCCCTATATGTGGTCATGTGCTGCCGGAAACTCCTCAGTATGTTCTCTATCTCAGCAGGTGGTGGTCACACACAGCAGCAGCTCTGGCTAGGCCTCCAAGCCTAATCTTTAGGTTTTGTTGAGTGCCTGGGGTTGAGGGCTCTTTTGAGCAAGTGCAAACCTGGTGGTGCCAGGTCCCTCCTTTTCTCCCCCCTCCCGCTGGCTCCGTTAAAAAAAAAAAAAAAAAAAAAAAATTTTGAACGGCCTTAAAGGCGTTTATTTCGACGTTTATTTAAGCGTCTATTGCAGCTACTCACTGAGACACCAGGTCGTTACAACTCGGAGCGGACAGCAGGTAATTTTACCTTTTTATAGCGGGCGGGGGTTCCCCGATTCTTCTCCTCGTGGCTCATGGCGTCGGAGGGCGAGGGCGCAAAGGGTCGCTCCCCGGGTCGCTCGAGCGCTTCTAGAGGGGATGCGGGGGTCTTCAAGCCGGATTCGCCCTTGGTGGGTGACAGTTTCGCGACCGATGCATGTCCCGGTCCTTCCTCCGGCGTGGCGGTTTTTCCCGCCATAAACGCCCATCCCCCGCTCCTCGCCTCCGCCATCTTGGCCGGCCACGCGGCTCGGACGGCTTCTTCTTGGGCCGCCCTTGAGGTTGGAGACATTAATGCCATGAACGCCCTTAATTTGGGCGACGGCACAGAAGCGGCTAAAGTTAAGAGCCGTTCTTCCCGCGCGGCTCCTTCGCGGAGTTTCGCGCCGGACGCCATTTTGGATGCGCAGCATGTCTCTCCCCCGCTATTGCGAGCGCCGGTTGAGAGCGCGCCTAGGGCTGTTGCCCAGGCTGCGGAGGTGCACAGTCTGGGGGGTTTCTCCCCCGAGTTTGTTTTGCTGCTGCATCGGGCCTTCCTCATGCACAACGCTGCCCCCGCTCCCTCCTCTGGTAAAGAGGTTGAGGTTCCCAGAGGTAAACGCCCTCGGGTTGATTCCCAGGCCTTGGAGGAATTTGTCTCCTCCGATGTAGATGAGGGCAGCGTGTCTGAGGTCTCCCAACGGTCCTTTGCGGATTCCTTGGTGGAGACGGATCCCCGCTCGGATGGAGCGGATGACCCCTCTGCAGCGCGGCTTTTTCGCCCGGAGGATTTGCCCAACCTGTTGTTACAGGCCATGGACACTTTGAAGATATCCTCTCCGGAGGACGTCTCTCCCTCAGCCCCTGTTGGCTCTGCCATTATGCTGGGGACTAAGCGCCCGCCTAGAACCTTCCACGTGCATGATGCCATGCACACCTTAATTTCGGCTCAATGGGATGTCCCAGAAGCGAGCCTTAAAGTGGCTAGGGCTATGTCCCGCCTCTATCCTTTGGCTGTGAGTGAACGTGAGGCCTATCTGTGGCCTACCGTGGATTCTTTAATCACTGCGGTGACTAAGAAAACGGCATTGCCGGTGGAAGGTGGCACGGCCCTAAAGGACGCCCAAGACAGGAGATTGGAGGCGGCTTTAAGGTCGTCCTTTGAGGCGGCTGCTTTAAGTTTGCAGGCCTCAGTTTGCGGCTCCTATGTGGCCAGGGCGTGCCTGACTATGGTGCAGCGGGCTTCCCCCTCGGATCATTTCTTGAGGAATGATTGGCCAGCCCTGGAATCGGGCTTAGCCTATTTGGCAGACTTGCTGTATGATGTCTTGAGAGCCTCAGCTAAAGGCATGGCTCAGACTGTCTCTGCGCGGCGGTGGCTTTGGCTGAAACATTGGTCTGCTGACCACGCCTCAAAATCCCGCCTGGCTAGTTTGCCTTTTAAAGGCAAGCTGCTCTTTGGGGTCGAGCTGGACAAAATCGTGACTGATCTCGGCACGTCTAAGGGCAAGAAGTGGCCGGAGGTCAGGGCTCGGGCGAGTGCTCGTCCCGGTACCTCCAGAGGACGGTTTCAGGAAGCCCGTCGGTACCGCCCGGGCAGGTCGGGTGCTTCTGCCCCCACTTCCTTTAAGAGGAATTTCTCCCCCAAGCAGCATTCCTTTCGCAGAGACCGCCGTCCCGGAGGTGCTCCCTCCGGTCCTCCCCCAGGGTCTCGTACCCAATGACGGGGTATTGGTCCACGCCCCAGTGCAGATTGGAGGACGGCTGTCCTCGTTTCTGGGCGAGTGGACCACAATAACTTCAGACGCTTGGGTGCTGGAAGTCATCAGAGACGGCTACAAGCTGGAGTTCTGCCGACCCTTAAGAGACGGGTTTGTACTCTCTCCCTGCAAGTCTCCGGTCAAAGCTGTGGCAGTGCAGCAGACTTTGGACAATCTGATCCGCCTGGGTGCGGTCGTTCCGGTGCCAGAAAGTCAGCTTGGCAAGGGGCGTTACTCCATTTACTTTGTGGTACCAAAGAAAGGAGGTTCTGTCCGGCCTATCCTCGACCTCAAAGGGGTCAATCGGGCCTTGAAAGTGCGGCACTTTCGCATGGAGACTCTCCGCTCTGTTATAGCGGCAGTGAAGGCAGGGGAGTACCTGGCATCCTTGGACATCAAGGAAGCGTACCTGCATATTCCCATCTGGCCTCCTCATCAACGCTTTCTGCGTTTTGCAGTCCTGGGCCGACACTTCCAGTTCAGAGCCCTCCCGTTCGGGTTGGCTACTGCTCCGCGGACCTTTTCCAAGGTAATGGTGGTCATAGCGGCCTTCCTGCGAAAGGAAGGAGTACAAGTCCATCCTTATCTGGACGACTGGTTGATCCGAGCCCCCTCTTATGCAGAGTGCGGCAAAGCTGTGGACCGGGTAGTTGCTCTTTTGAGCTCCCTGGGATGGATCATCAACTGGGAGAAGAGCCAGCTGCGCCCGACTCAGTCCCTGGAGTATCTGGGAGTTCGATTCGACACCCAAGTGGGCAGAGTGTTCCTGCCAGACAATCGGATTGTCAAGCTTCAGGCTCAGGTGGACCAGTTCCTAGTAGCCTCTCCTCTTCGGGCTTGGGACTATGTGCAGCTGTTGGGCTCTATGACGGCCACGATGGAAGTAGTGCCCTGGGCCAGGGCTCATATGAGACCACTACAACACTCTCTGCTGCAGCGCTGGACTCCGATGTCGGAGGATTATGCTGTGCGTCTTCCCTTGGATCCAGCAGTGCGCAAGGCGCTGAGCTGGTGGATGCAGACAGACAAGTTGTCTGCGGGAATGCCTCTGGTGTCCCCAGAGTGGATTGTCGTCACGACGGACGCCTCGTTATCGGGCTGGGGAGCCCACTGCTTGGGAAGGACAGCGCAGGGGCTCTGGTCTCCTGCAGAGGCAAAGTGGTCTATCAACCTCCTGGAACTCAGAGCCATTCGGTTGGCGCTTTTGGAGTTCATCCCGGTACTGGTGTTCAAGCCTGTACGGGTCCTGTCGGACAATGCCACGGCTGTGGCCTATGTCAACCGCCAGGGAGGTACCAAGAGCGCCCCTCTAGCCAAGGAAGCTATGAGTCTATGCCAGTGGGCGGAAGCGAACCTGGAACAGCTGTCAGCGGCCCACATTGCCGGAGTCATGAATGTCAAGGCGGACTTTCTCAGTCGCCATACCTTGGAGCCCGGAGAGTGGCAGCTATCTGCTCAGGCGTTCTTGGACATCACGAAGCGCTGGGGCCAGCCGAGCCTAGATCTGATGGCGTCATCGGCCAATTGCCAAGTGCCGCGCTTCTTCAGCAGAGGACGGGACCCTCGATCCCTGGGAGTAGATGCTCTTCTCCAACAATGGCCGACACAAGAGCTTCTCTATGTGTTCCCGCCCTGGCCCATGTTGGGCAGGGTACTGGACCGGGTGGCAAAGCATCCCGGCAGGATAATCCTGGTGGGTCCGGATTGGCCCAGGCGTCCCTGGTATGCGGACTTGATCAGGCTCTCAGTCGACGATCCTCTGCGGTTGCCAGTGGAGCAGGGCCTGTTACATCAGGGTCCCGTGGTGATGGAGGATCCCTCCCCCTTTGGTCTTACGGCCTGGCTATTGAGCGGCAGCGTCTGAGGAAGAAGGGCTTCTCAGACAAGGTCATCGCCACTATGCTGAGAGCGAGGAAACGCTCTACTTCTACTGCTTACGCCAGGGTTTGGCGTATCTTTGCAGCGTGGTGTGAAGCAGGCTCTCTTTCTCCTTTCACTGCTCCAATTTCTTCAGTGTTGACGTTCCTGCAAGAAGGTCTGGACAAAGGCCTGTCGCTCAGTTCCCTTAAGGTCCAGGTAGCGGCTCTGGCTTGCTTCAGGGGCCGCCTGAAGGGTGCTTCCCTGGCTTCGCAGCCAGATGTGGTGCGCTTTCTCAAGGGGGTTAATCACCTGCGCCCTCCTCTGCACTCAGTGGTGCCTGCGTGGAATCTCAACCTGGTGCTAAGAGCATTGCAGAAGCCGCCGTTTGAACCCTTGTCAAGGGCATCTCTGAAAGACCTGACGTTGAAAGCAGTCTTTTTGGTGGCTATCACTTCAGCCAGAAGAGTTTCCGAGCTCCAGGCGCTCTCGTGTCGAGAGCCTTTTCTACAGTTCACTGAGGCAGGAGTGACTATTCGCACAGTGCCTTCCTTCCTGCCCAAGATTGTTTCTCGCTTCCATGTGAATCAGCAGCTATGTCTCCCTTCCTTTCGTAGGGAGGACTACCCAGAGGAGTACTCTGCTCTTAAATATCTGGATGTGAGACGAGTCATCATCAGATACTTGGAAGTGACCAATGATTTCCGGAAATCGGATCATCTGTTTGTCCTGTATACAGGTCCTCGTAGGGGTCTGCAGGCTGCTAAGCCTACAGTGGCAAGATGGGTCAAGGAAGCCATTGCAGCGGCTTATGTGGCCGCGGGGAAGGTACCGCCTATCCAGCTGAAGGCTCATTCTACAAGGGCTCAGGCGGCCTCGATGGCAGAGGCCGGTTCCGTCTCCTTGGAAGAGATATGCAAGGCGGCAACTTGGGCTTCGGCCCATACATTCTCCAAGCATTACCGCTTGACTGTGGCTGCTCGGGCGGAGGCCCGGTTTGGAGCTTCAGTGTTGCGGTCAGGGATTTCTATGTCCCGCCCTGGGTGAGTACTGCTTCGGTACATCCCACCAGTCTATGGATTGATCAGCTTGATGATATGGAAGGTAAAATTATGTATAATCATACCTGATAATTTTCTTTCCATTAATCATAGCTGATCAATCCATAGCCCCTCCCAGATATCTGTATTGTTTTTATTCTGGTTGCATTTCAGGTTCAAGTTTAGTCTTCAGTTACTTCAGAAAGACTTCGTGTTCAAGTTTTTTCACTTGGATTCTTCAAGAGTTAAGACGAGTTTGTGTTACAGTGAGCTGCTGCATTCCTCTCCCCTCCGTTTTACGGGGCTGGATTGAGACTTAAAATTCTGCCGGCACTCCCTCCCGCTTCGTGCGGCTGTAGGGCAGTTTTGTACCCCTCCCGCTTCGGCGGTGTTAGGGTCAGTCAGCTCCTCCCGCGGTTGCGGTTGCAGGATAAGCCAGATCCCCCCGCATCGGCGGGTGTGGTGTCCCTCCCCCGCTCCGCGGGGATGAGCTGGACGGATTCCCCTCCCCCGTTTCGGCGGTGGTGAGGTGGGCAGAGTGTCCCTTCGTGGGTGTAATTCTCTAAGTGCTGAGTCCTGCGGATGGAGCTTTGATATCGACATACTGAGGAGTTTCCGGCAGCACATGACCACATATAGGGAGGCAAAAGTTTGCTCTCTATCTCCACCTGCTGGTAGATGGACACAACCCACCAGTCTATGGATTGATCAGCTATGATTAATGGAAAGAAAATTATCAGGTATGATTATACATAATTTTACCATATCCCGCCCCAAACCGGAAGCAACCCTTAGAGGGCACGCCCCCTGCCCAAGCACCCGTCCAACTCTGAAACTAAAACGCTAATGTAGTCATCTGCTTTTTAATCTGTGATCTGTATGGCTTGTTTTGTTGTTGTTTTTTTTTAATAAATAGATTATTGTTCTTAACAGGGCTGTCACATCCCTTTATTCAATAAAAGAGAAATCATCTCAGTCCGTCTCCAATTTATCCAGTACTCCACAACCTCCGCTCTCCCAAAAGATCCAGTTCATCCTTGTCATGCAATCCTGCCAGTGCCTCCTGGCCCTCTGCCCAGCACAAATGCCATAGGGGGAAAGGGAAGGAAAATGGGACTTGCTATACTGCCTTTCTGTGGTTTGTGCAACTACATTAATACATTTCTTGATTAGCTTTCGAAGGTTGCCCTTCTTCGTCAGATCGGAAATAAGCAAATGTGCTAGCTGACAGTGTATATAAGTGAAAACATTCAAGCATTACTATGACAGTCTGACAGGGTGGGAGGATGGGGGTGGGTCGGAGGTATGCATGGGGATGCTTTGATGTCCCCATGCATACCTCTGACCCACCCCCATCCTCCCACCCTGTCAGACTGTCATAGTAATGCTTGAATGTTTTCACTTATATACACTGTCAGCTAGCACATTTGCTTATTTCCGATCTGACGAAGAAGGGCAACATTCGAAAGCTAATCAAGAAATGTATTAAGTTATGTCCAATAAAAAACGTATCATCTTATTTTCTTTTCCATGTTTTATTTTGTTTCATTTCTATTGATAACCTTAAGAGTGGACTAACACGGCTACCACACTCCTCTGCAACTACCGTGTTTCCCCGAAAATAGCACATCCTCCAAAAGTAAGACCTAGTAGAGGTCTTGCTGCAATTTGAAAATATAAGGCCTCCCCCGAAAATAAGACCTAGCAGGGGAGGCCTTATTTTTCGGGGAAACATCGGGGGTCACCCCCCCACCCGAGATCGCCGGCTCCCCCCGCCCTCAATCGCTCCCGGAACTAACCTCTTAATCGCTTCCTTTCACCTTCGCACTCGCCACAAGCAGCAGGGCTGGCCACTCCTTCCTTCCGTGTCCCGCCCTCGCCTGACGTTACTTTACGTCAGGCGAGGGCGGGACACGGAAGGAAGGAGTGGCCTGCCCTGCTGCTTGCGGCGAGTGCGAAGATGAATGGTGAAAGGAAGCGTTTAAGAGGTTAGTTCCGGGAGCGACTGAGGGCGGGGGGAGCCGGCGATCTCAGGTGGGGGGGGGGGGACCCGATGTTTCCCCGAAAAATAAGGCCTCCCCTAAAAATAAGACCTAGCAGGTCTTGGGGAGCAAAATTTAATATAAGACAGTGTCTTATTTTCGGGGAAACACGGTACTTTCAAAGTGGTTTACATAGTATATAGTTACTTTTTGTACCTGGGGTAATGGAGGGTTAAGTGAGTTGCCCAGACTCAAGAGCTACAGTGGAAATTGAACCCAGTTCCCCAGGACCAAAGTCCACTACACTAACTACTAGGCTACTCCTTCATAGGAAAAGCTGCCTGCCCCAGTGCTCTACTTTCTGTTCTCAGTCAGGCAGCAAAGCATCCTCTGGACTATTGGAGCAGTATGCTACAACCAACATGTCCCCAAATATCCTCTCGTCTTTTCCCACACACCTACCTAGGGGAAAACTCTGCTCATCCCAGGCTATAGCCTCATACCTAAGGATCCATATGGAGCAGCACTGCATAGCATCATCTCAAAAAATGTAATCCCCATTTATCCTAATGCTGCTGGCCTTAGTGAGAAAGGCTGACCGAATTTCAGTTTTGGTGCCAATATTGGCCCCAAATCCTTTTTTCTGCCTAGTTTTGGTTTCTGCCAAAAGGCTACGGCCATACCTGTAGATGCCCCCCTCGGGCCTATCTTACAATCTCTGGCAGTCTAGGGGTGTAGTCAGGGCAGCAGTGATCCCCAGTCCTCCTGCCCATGCTGGCTGGTTCTGCTGTCAAAATGGCAGCTGGATGAGATCACAGTCGCCATTTTGAGAGTAGACCTGATATTGGTAAGCGCAACTGGGGATTACTCCTGCCCTGACTACACCACCAGCGAATGTAAGCTAATGTGTGTGGGGTAGAGTTACCATATGGCTCCAGAAAAAGGACAGATTGAGCCAGTCTGGGTTTTACTTCCATTGGTTTCAATGGAATCAAAACCCGGACTGGATCAATGTGTCCTCCTTTTTTTGGACATATATGGTAACCCTAGTGTGGGGAGGCTACTCTTTGCATTCTTTGTGTGTAATGTAGTTATCATCTTGCCTAGTAGTTTATATGACAGAGTGCTCCAAATAAATGCTTTTAATACAAAAGTTTAGAAGGAATTTAACTCTGTTAATTTGGGATGAGAAATTCCTTGGGAATTAGCCTCTCCATAGAGATATGACATCAGCTGTCACTCCAAGTGTGGCATTAAGTCATCCAGTGTAAAAGCATTGTGGCTTTTAGTTTCATTTTTCATCAGCAGAGGTCTATGTGTGCAGAGGCTGTTCTGCTTGGAGGTAAAATATGGTCTTTCGCTATTTAAATTATTATATAGATTCTGGCTTGGATACTATTTGGGTGATTCTAAAGAATTTCCAGGCTCTGCTGGGTATGATGGAGATGCAGCGTTTTAAGCAAACATGTGGCGTTGAGCAGCTGGATTCTATGACAAAGGAACCTGCAGTGATTGTTTTCAAACACAAGTATTATTTAGCTTATAGTGGTAGTAGGGAAATGATATTACAATGAAATGAAGTTCATATATTATAAAATAATTTGAGAAATGTATTGCTCTTGATTGTAATTTTTCAGAGCATATAGTCCTCAGATTCAGTACATCAATGGGCTTTTTTTTTTAATTCTGGATTGTGTATCAGGCTGGTGTAATGTCTATAGTGTAGACCAGTATCTGAACTCCATTACCCTATTTTAGTAAGAATCTATATCATGTTTATCCTTAATAAGTTTTATAACTACTTTCTCTTGTTACTTGGGCACAGTTTGGGTAAGCATAAAAAGCTGGTAATCGTGATTTTTGTTTTTTACTTTAAATTTTTATTAAGGTTATCAATAGAAATCAAACAAAATAAAACATGGAAAAGAAAATTAGATGATACATTTTTTATTGGACATAACTTAATACATTTCTTGATTAGCTTTCGAAGGTTGCCCTTCTTCGCCAGATCGGAAATAAGCAAATGTGCTAGCTGACAGTGTATATAAGTGAAAACATTCAAGCATTACTATGACAGTCTGACAGGGTGGGAGGATGGGGGTGGGTAGGAGGTATGCATGGGGACATCAAAGCATATCATTGATATTCTAACAGGATGGGTGTGGATAGGTGAGGGGTGAGGTGATCAACAGAGACATACAGCTTTATGGTTTATAATGGGCTAGGAACCCCAGATCCTTGTTAAGTCCTTTCTGTTGGGTGTTAAAATATTCAATCATTCTGACTTCAAAGGTCTTACGTTCTTGTATGGTTTTAAAGTTACCTTTCAGGATTCTCACTGTGAAGTCACTGGTACAGTGTCCTGGTCCTGTAAAATGTTGACCAACAGGTGTGGGAACCCTACTGGCACCAGTATTGTTCATGTGATGTCTATGTAAATTAAATCTTTTCTTAAGCATCTGGCCTGGAATTTTTATTAACAAACTTAATAATGTAACACATTTGTACATTTACAAATTCTTTTATACCCCCCTCTTCTTCCCCCCCCCCCCCCCGCCAAGACCCCTCCCTCCCATCCCATTTACTACTATTTCGTTTGGGTCAGATCCTTAAACCGGTTCCATAGCTCAGAAGTTGCATTATATGTACCCACTCTTTTGTCCGTGAGCTTCTCCATTTCCCCAATCAGGGATAGTCTCAAAATCCAATCTTGCTCAGATGGCGCCTTCTCCTGCTTCCAATGTTTTGCTATAACACTCTTAACCGCTGCTAAACACATTCTCTTGAAGCGTCTCTGCCACTTTGTACCACGCTGATTGCCTATACCTAGCAGGCACCACTGTGGCTCACACGGAAACAGTTTACCCATATGCACTGCAATTTTTGTCGTTATATTTCTCCAAAATGGTTGCAGTTTTTGACAGTACCACCAGATGTGCAGAAAGGTCCCCTCCTCTGCTCCACATCTCCAGCAGAACTGAGAGACCATTGGAAACATTACATGTAATCAGTGCTTTTTTTGTGCCGGTACAGCGTACCGGCACCTTTTTTCTGGGTCCGAGGGCTCACCTGCCCGCTCCCTGCTGTTTGCACCCGGCCATGATCCCTGCCTTGTAAAACTTTTCTTTTTTACTGAAGTCGCGAACCGGCAGCCTGAAGACTGAAGAAAGCAAACAGCAGGCAGGCTCGCCTCCTTGCATCGCGTCGCTTCGTTTCCCTGCATTCTCAGCACGTCCCGCCCTCGAGGAAAGGAAATGACATCAGAGGAGGGCGGGACGTGCTGAGAATGCAGGGAAATGAAGTGACGCGATGCAAGGAGGCGAGCCTGCCTGCTGTTTGCTTTCTTCAGTCTTCAGGCTGCCGGTTCGCGACTTCGGTAAAAAATAAAAGTTTTGTAAGGCAGGGAACACAGCCAGGAGCAAACGGAAGGGAGCAGGCAGGGGAGGGTGGGCGAGTGGGGCTAGGGGTGTGTGTGTGGGCAAGTGGGGCTGGGGTTTGAATGATCTCGGGGGCAGGTGGAGGCAGGGGCGAGTCACTGAACATGGAAGGGAGGGGGAGGATAGGGGGCAAAAGAGAATTGCTGGACATGGAGAGGAGGGGAGGGAGGAGAATCATTCTGGACATGGATTGGATGGGATGGCAGGGCAGGGGAGGGCAGGGGAAGGAGGAGAATGGAGAATTGCTGGGCAGGGGAGAGAGAATTGCTGGACTTGGATAGGAGGGGATAGGAGAGGAGGGCAGGGGAGAGAGGAGAATCGCTGGACATGGAGGGGAGGGGAGAGAGGAGAATCATTCTAGACATGGATTGGATGAGATGGCAGGGGAAAGAGGAGAATGGAGAATTGCTGGGCAGGGGAGAGAGGAGCATGGAGAATTGCTGGACATGGATGGAAGGGGAAGGCATGGAAGAGAGAATTGCTGGACTTGGATAGGAGAGGAGGGGAGGGCAGGGGAGAGAGGAGACATGCTGGACATGGATGGAGGGGAGGGAAGATAGGAAGGAGATGCACATGGATGGGATAGCAGGGGAGGAAGGAGAAATGCTGGAAATGGATGGAGAGCAGAGCAGGAGATAGAGGAGAATTGCTGGACATGGATGGATGGAGGGGTTGGCAGGGAGAGAGGAGAAATGCTGGACATGGCAGAAGAAAGGAGGAAAGTAAAGAAATAAATGGAAAGGAAGCCCTGGAAATGGAGTTAAGAGAACAGATAGAGAGCAGTAGAATCAGACACTTGGACCAGTATGGATAGAAAACAGTCACCAGACAACAAAGGTAGAAAAAATCATTTTATTTTCATTTTAGTGTTTGGAATTTGTCCAATTTGAGAATTTACATCTGCTGTCTTATTTTGCACTGGGTATACTGGAGATGTAACATCTTACAGAAATGATTTATAATGAAAAAAAAATCACAAGTTATTGTTTTTCTCCTATACTAGTAAATTTTCAATGATGTCTGTTTATATGTGCCATGGCTGGTATAAGGGGTGTGGCTAGTGTGAGTGTGGCTATCATAGGGTGGAGCCATATGTGGTGACTCCGCCCATAATGAGTACCGGCACCTTTTTTTCTACAAAAAAAGCACTGCATGTAATCAATGCAGGGTATAATACCATCTCGAGAGGACCTTGAAGGCATTTTCTTTTAACAACACACAATTTGAAGCTTTTTTAACTTCCATTATTATCGCCTTCCATTCATTTATAGTGAGCTTCTTCTGCAGATCTTGTTCCCACTGAGACATATAATTACATTTCTCAAAATTCCTTCCTCGTATAAATTTATACAAAATAGATATAGCTCCCTTCATTTTCCCTATTGACCCCCACAAATTCTCCAACTCTTCATATTCCTCAGGGTCCCTCCTCAACCACCCTTGTTGACACATATAATGCTTAACTTGTAAATAAAATAAACTATCCTTATCTCCTCCTGCATATTGCTCTTTGAGCTCTGCAAACGACCTTAACTTCCCCTCCTCCATCAGGTCCCGGAAACAAATCAATCCCCCCTTCACCCACCTTTCCGCCACCCGGTTCCCCACCCCTATACTAAAACCAGGCTCTCCGCCAATGTATGCATAAGTGTTCCTAGTCTTCCAAAATCTTGCCCTAAGAGATGCCCACAGGGTTAAGAGGTGACACACATATGGATTGGAGGTCAGCTTCCCATAAGCAGTGGGCGGGATCGAGGCCCAAATAATCAATTTCAATCGATGCCCCTGTACCATCCCCTGATCCAAATATGCCACCACTGAGGGGTTCTCCTGACTCCATGCCGATATAAATTTTAACTGACCAACCCAGTAGTACCATTCTAAATTCGGTACTCCTCTCCCACCCTGGTCTACCGGCCTCCACAACAATTTCCTACTTTGCCTCAGTGCTCTACCCCCCCCCCCCCCCCCCATATGAATTTCGAGATATCCCTCTGCAACTTGCCCAACTCCCCCCCTGGGTATTTGTATCGGCAGGGTTTGGAATAAAAATAACACTCTCGGTAAAATGTTCATTCAAACCGAAGCTATCCGGCCCCACCATGATAACCATCTTCCCTCCCATCCTCCGATATCCCTGCGTATTTGTTGAAACAGTGGTGTGTAATTAAGATGATACAGCTGGGATATCTCTGTAGGTATCCTTACCCCTAAATATTTAATAGAACCTTTCTGTAACCTAAATGGAAACCCCTGTAATAGCTCTTCCATTCTATGTTGTGTGATAGACACCCCTAACATTTCTGATTTATCATAATGTATCTTGAAACCTGATATCTTCCCAAAATTATCTAATTCTGTCATCAAACTTGGGAGAGTCAGGATGGGGTTTTTCACAAAAAATAGCACATCATCGGCGAAAAGGGCCATTTTGTGTTCCGTATCCCCTAATACAATTCCCTTAATATCACCCGAGTCCTGGATCTTCTGCGCCAATGGCTCGATTGATAGCGCAAATAACAATGGTGATAATGGGCAGCCTTGTCTAGTGCCCCTTCCTATCTGGAAAGCTGACGTATATCCCCTGTTAACTTTAAGCCTCGCTGTCGGCCTCTCATATAATCTTTGTAGCCACCCTATTAGGCCTCTCCCAAACCCCATATGATCCAGTACTTCCCACAGATAGGGCCATTCCACCCTATCAAAGGCTTTTTCCGCATCTGTGCTCAATAAAGCTACTGGAAATGCCCTCTGTTGAGCCTCCCAGATGATATGCAATGTGCGGCGAATATTATCAGCCACTTGCCTGCCTGCAACAAATCCAGATTGATCTGGGTGAATTAGTTTAGGCATTATCCCACCCAACCTGACAGCCAGCACCTTGGATAAAATTTTTACATCTAGATTTATCAATGAAATCGGCCTGTATGAACCACATAAAGCTGGATCTTTCCCTGGTTTCAGTATTAGCGAGATCCCTGCTTCACGCATGCTAGTTGGTAGTGATTGGCCCTGGAAGCAAGCATTCCCCACCCTCATCAACAATGGCCCCACCTCCCCTGCAAAATTTTTATAGAACTTAGCAGAGTAGCCATCTAGGCCAGGAGCCTTCCCTCCCTTAAGCCCTTTTATAAACTGCTGAATTTCATCTAGGTGGAATGGGGCCTCTAACTTCTTTCAATCCTCACTGGATACCCCTAGTAAACATAGCCGACCTAAGCTCTTTCAGGTCTCGCCTGCCTCTACATCAAGCTCACACCTATATAAAGCTTGATAGAATTTAGCAAATTGATCTCTAATATCTTTATCGCTATAATACATCTGGCCTCCCATCCCTTTAATTTTTGTTATAGTAAAGGCCCGCTGCCGATGCCGCAGATAATTAGCTAGCATCCTTCCCGATTTGTTGCCAAATTCAAAACATTTTTATTGAAGGTGCTTCTTCATGAATTCCACCCTCTCCACCTGTAACTTATCGAGTTCTAAACAACATTTTCGTACTTCATTCAAATCTACTCTTAAACCACCCTCCTGATGCCTACGTTCCAGATACGCTAACCTCCCTCTCAACTCTAACTCCCTAGCTTCCCAATCATGCTTTCTTCTAGCACCCCACTTGATTAGATGTCCCCGCACCACTGCCTCCATCGCATCCCATAGTGTCCCCTCGGTAACCTCCCCTGTATCATTGAGTATACAATAGTCTCTAATAACCCTGCGGATATCATCACATACCTCTTTGTCACCCAGCACAAGCTCATTTAGCCTCCAAAACAGTTGGCGCCCCTCCTCCCTTAATCCTTTCAACCCAATTTCCACTGGAGCATGGTCCAATATGGAGATGGAGCCTATGTCTGAATCAATAATATGTTCCCATAATTTGCAACTGCACCATATCATATCAATCCTCGTGTAAGAATTCTGAGAGAGTGGGAAAAAAATGTAAAGGCCCTCTGACCCGGATGCTTAAGCCTCTACACCTCCACTAAATCTAATTTAGAGGTAAGGGACTTCAATTATTTACAATGAGCTATATGTGTCGTATTAATCCCTTTTGAGTGATCCATAGATGTCATCCACATATTAAAGTCCCCTCCAAATATCATCCCCCCTTTCTGAAACTGAAAAAGCTCCTCCCTAACTTGAGCAAAAAACTCTCCCTGCCTCAAATTGGGTGTATATACATTAACAATAGTCACTGCCTTCCCATAGAGGAGTCCCTGGACAGCCAAGCATCGTCCCAAGTCATCTCTATAAACATCCTCTATCTCAAATGGTATCCCTCTATGAATATAAATTACTAGGCCACCCACCTTGCCCCCTCGTTTATCAAAGTGTGTTATGCATTCACTGTACGCCCTGTGCTTAAGTAAATGAGCATCCCTGCGTCTAAAATGGGTTTCCTGTAACAGTACAATATCCCAACGATTTCTCTGCAACTCTCGATAAACCAAACTATGTTTTTTTCTGAGAGTTCAACCCATTGACATTCCAGGACCCCAGGTTCAGACCCTTTTCTCCCCTCCCCCCTTCCCTTTTGCTGAGCGGGACTAGTATCCGCCAGCTTGTGCCCCTGAGGAAATAACTCTTCGTCAGAGCTGACTTCCCTCTTTACTCCCTTCCCCAAGTTCTCCAAACCCCCTCTCCCCCTAACCATAAGACATTTCCCCCTTATTCAATTATAAGCCAACATTACATTAAACATCTTGTTCCTCCCTCCTTCTTAATTCGTAGCCAGACTAATTTACCACCTTTGCATTTAGGCAGCACAGAAACTGTTAAACTAGTAACCCAAAGTTCTCTCATACTTCCCTTCAGGGCACTCTGTCCTTTGCTGATATCTGAGAGGGAGTCTCTTTTCTGGGTCTCGCCTTTTGCCAAGAGGACCCCCTCTTTACTGATGCTGTTGTATTATAGGCTCCTCCAGGCGGCTCTGAGGGCAAGTTTTTACAGCCCAACTCTTTCAGAACTTTCCATGCTTCCCCAAGCATAGCCACCCATCGTGTTTGTTCCTCAACTGTGAACTGAAGTCCAAACGGAAAGACCGAACGGTATCGAAAGTTGGATTGCTGAAGGTATTTTGTAAGATGTCTGAAGTCTCTTCTCCTTTGAAGCGTCGCCAGATCTTGAAATACCAGAACTTTCTGATTATCCCAGAGGATCTCTCCCAATGATCTTGCCTTTCTCCAGATCATATCTTTGACCATATAGTCTTTGAAGCATACCACAATATCTCTGGATTGTGAGTCCCTTCTAGGTCCCAGACTTCTGTGCACTCTGTCGAACTTTATCTCAGTCTCCACACTGCTCGTCTGTCCCTCACCACCTGAGTCCATAATGCGTGCACAGATTTCCCTGATTACCTTCGCACAGTCCATGTTCTGATCTGTTTCAGGGACTCCTTTAAATCTTAAATTGCTTCTTCTTGAGCGATTCTCTAAGTCCTCTATATCAAGCTGCATTTTTGCTTTCTCCGCTCTCATAGATTTAAGTTTGGCTCGGAGCTCTTGAACTTCTCCCTCCACATGTTCCAGCGTTTCTTCTGCCTGTTCGACTCTGCTGCCGATCTCTCTCATCTCTTTCTGTATGTCCGCAACAGCCTCTTTTATTGTTTTTCTTACCGACGACATTTCGGCTTTCAGAGCCTTAAACCACCGAGTTACCTCTTGTTTGGTAAGCTCTGTGTCGCTTTCCTGCTGTTGCGGTGGACCCTCCGTCTCCGATCCCGAATCAGCGTCAGCCATTTTGCCACGCGGCTTGAGCGGGGTGTGGCCCGAGTTCGCCGCTTCCTCCCTCTGGTCTGCTGCAGCTCTCTTTTCTCTGGCTACATTTATTCTGCGCTCAGAACTTGGGAGTCCGGGAAAATCACAAATTTCTACACTGCCCCGACGGAGCTCTAAATTCAGGCGTCCATCTCTGGTGATGACGTCACTTCCTTCGGTAATCGTGATTTTATTTTTTACATGTTCTCACAAAGTTCCTAGCTCAGAGGGTAATAACTACATCAGCATCGACGTGGGAACCTAAACGTGCCAGACTTGTTGAGAAATCCTTGTTCAAATATCTGTCCCAGTTGTCAGCCTGTGCTTGCAGTTCCTGGGACTGGAGCATAATAATCTCCTATGAGTTTAACAGAGGGCTGCTGACTGCAAGCTCTGACAATCCTCAGGAGATCTCATTGGTTCACATTCACACAACCAAACTTTAGTTTTCAGTTTCGACTTTGGCCGAAACCAGACGATACATTTCGGCAGCAGGTTCAGTTTTGGTCAGCCTCGACTTAGCAGTCACCTGCTGGTTATGTCTCTTTCTAAAAATGCTAGAATCCTTCTGGTTACACCCCAGTGTGCTCTTTTGTGAGCAGTTCTTCCCAGTCCATCAGCATCTTGGCCCTATCCATCCCTAGGCAAGGCTTCTAGCCCTTCCTCGATGTTCTGCCCATGGCACTCCCTTTGAGTGAAGACTATTCCTACACGTATCAGCTCCTTCCTTGTATCTTCCTGGCAGTTACCCTTGTATTTTGCTTTAGCCACAGCAACTTACTTATCATTTACAGTTGGTCCAAAACATGATAGTGAGAGAAGACTGGAAACGCCTGGCCTCTTTCAAAAATGATAGCAGACAGGATTCCTGGAAGTGAAGTAGTTCCATATTCTTTTGTTGGAAGGTCTTTCCAAATATTACACAAACATATATTTAATCAATTTTAGAGGCCTAAACTTTCATCTGCTTTACCTTTTGTTTGTGTAGTCTAAGGTAATCTATACCTACCCTTTCAGGTCTGTAGAGTGGTTTACAGCATATATGAAAAAATCTTTTATATATAAAATATAATTGCAATATTTCATAACAGTTCATACATAAAAGTTAATACATCTTCCTGTCCCAGCTTGAAAACATTCATTATAGGACTCTTGTTGTGTGGATAAAGGTGAGCCAGTTGATGTAATGTATCTGGATTGTCAGAAAGCTTTTGACAAAGTTCTGCATGAGAGACTCCTAGGAAAATTAAAAAGTCAAGGGATAGGAGGCAATGTCCTTCTGTGGATTAGAAATTAGTTATTGGACAGAAAACAGAGGGTAGGATTAAATGGAAATTTCTCTCAATGGAGGAGGGTGGAGTGCCACAGGGATCTTTACTGGGACAGGTGCTATTTAACTTATTTATAAATGATCTGGAAATCAGAACAAGTGAAGTGATTAAATTTGCAGATGACACAAAACTATTCAAAGTTGTTTAAATACATGCAGTCTGTGAACAGTTGCAAGAAGGCCTTAAGAAACTGAAAGGCTGGGCATCCAAATGGCAGATGAAAATTTAATGTGGACAAATGCAAAGGGAAAGATAAAACAACAAGGCAGACCTTGTAAAAAACCACAGTTTTTATTAACATATTAAATGCTCCCAGAAATTTAACATGGCCATGTTTCATCAGTATAAAATGGCTGCATCAGGGGCAGTGGGTTACTAGCTGATATAAAATTACAAAATTAGTCTGGCTAGTGTAAGTCAGGGGCGTAGCCAGACAACAGATTTTGGGTGGGCCTGGGCAAGAAGTGTTCTCCCTCCCCCCCCCCACCCCACCCCCACCACCACAAGGCTTACGCTGAAAACTGAGCATGTGCAGGTGCCAGTATCATGGAGAGTAGCGTTTTCGTTACCATCAGGGGGAAGTCTTCAGCTGGCGGAGCTTGGGATCCACACCAGCTACTGCTAAACATGTGCTACTGATGGGTGGGCCTGAGCCCTAAATGGGTGGACCCTGGCCCACCCAGGCCCACCTGTGGCTACGCCACTGGTGTAATTGTTAACACTTAGCAAGGTAGAGTCTGGGATCAGTCTCTCATAAAAACGCTGTGATTGTTTCCATATCATTGGAAAGCATGGTGGCCAAACAACTTACAGACTACATAAACAAATTCTCAATATTACATGAATCACAGTCAGGCTTTCACCCCTTACACAGCACAGAAACAGTATTACTCACTCTCCTAGCCAAATTCAAGCAACAAATAGTAGTAGGTAACAACATCCTCCTCCTCCAATTCGACATGTCTAGTGCATTCGACATGGTAAACCATAACATATTAATGAGATTACTCGACAAGGTCGGGATTGGCAGCAACATACCAGTGGCATAGCTACGTGGGGCCTGAGGGGGCCCGGGCCCCCGTAGATTTGGCCCTGGTCCCCTGCCGACGATCCCCTTGAACCCCCCTCCCGCCACCAACCCTCCCCCGCCATCGCCGCCTGCCCCGCCGCCGCATCCGATACCTTGTTTGCTGGCCGGGCCAACCGAAGAGAGTCTTTTCAGCACCGGAGTAGCGCCTTCGTTCAAGGAACTTCCTGGTTATGAACAGCTGTTTCTGACGCCTTACGCCCCCACTAGCTAAGACCTTATCCAACCAAGGACCTGACAGAAATCACCAATTAAATCAAGATCGGCTTAAACATCATGGACTCTTGGGCAAATGCATTTCAACTAAAACTCAACAAAGAAAAAACACACTGTCTCATCCTCTCATCCCAATACAGCACGGACAACCCCACAACTATCAACACCCCAGATCACACCCTCCCAGTCTTAGACAGCCTGAAAATCCTCGGTGTCACAATGGACTGCTACTTAACGCTAGAGAGCCAAGTAAAATCCACAATAAAGAAAATGTTCTTCTCAATGTGGAAACTCAAATGTGTGAAACAATTCTTCCCAAGGGAAATATTTGGAACCTGATACAATCAATGTTTCTAAGCCATGCAGACGAAAATGGTGTTAAAGGGGCGATCAAGGAGGACAAAGCCGTAGCGGAGAAATTAAATGAATTCTTTGCTTCGGTCTTCACCGAGGAGGATTTGGGGGGGACACCGGTGCCGGAAAGAATATTTGAAGCGGGGGAGTCGGAGAAACTAAACAAATTCTCTGTAACCTTGGAGGATGTAATGGGTCAGTTCAGCAAGCTGAAGAGTAGTAAATCACCGGGACCTGATGGTATTCATCCCAGAGTATTAATAGAACTAAAAAATGAACTTGCGGAGCTACTGTTAGAAATATGCAATCTGTCCCTAAAATCGAGTGTAGTACCGGAAGACTGGAGGGTAGCCAATGTTACTCCGATTTTTAAGAAGGGTTCCAGAGGAGATCCGGGAAATTATAGACCGGTGAGTCTGACGTCGGTGCCGGGCAAGATGGTGGAGGCTATTATTAAGAATAAAATTGCAGAGCATATACAAAAACATGGACTGATGAGACAAAGTCAGCACGGATTTAGTGAAGGGAAGTCTTGCCTCACCAATCTAATGCATTTTTTTGAGGGGGTAAGCAAACATGTGGACAATGGGGAGCCGGTTGATATTGTATATCTGGATTTTCAGAAGGCGTTTGACAAAGTGCCGCACGAAAGACTCCTGAAGAAATTGCAGAGTCATGGAATCGGAGGTAGGGTATTATTATGGATTAAGAACTGGTTGAAAGATAGGAAGCAGAGAGTAGGATTGCGTGGCCAGTATTCTCAGTGGAGGAGGGTAGTTAGTGGGGTCCCGCAGGGGTCTGTGCTGGGTCCGTTGCTTTTTAATGTATTTATAAATGACCTAGAGATGGGAATAACTAGTGAGGTAATTAAATTCGCCGATGACACAAAATTATTCAGGGTCGTCAAGTCGCAGGAGGAATGTGAACGATTACAGGAGGACCTTGCGAGACTGGGAGAATGGGCGTGCAAGTGGCAGATGAAGTTCAATGTTGACAAGTGCAAAGTGATGCATGTGGGTAAGAGGAACCCGAATTATAGCTATGTCTTGCAAGGTTCCGCGTTAGGAGTTACGGATCAAGAAAGGGATCTGGGTGTCGTCGTCGATGATACGCTGAAACCTTCTGCTCAGTGTGCTGCTGCGGCTAGGAAAGCGAATAGAATGTTGGGTGTTATTAGGAAGGGTATGGAGTCCAGGTGTGCGGATGTTATAATGCCGTTGTATCGCTCCATGGTGCGACCGCACCTGGAGTATTGTGTTCAGTACTGGTCTCCGTATCTCAAAAAAGATATAGTAGAATTGGAAAAGGTACAGCGAAGGGCGACGAAAATGATAGTGGGGATGGGATGACTTTCCTATGAAGAGAGGCTGAGAAGGCTAGGGCTTTTCAGCTTGGAGAAGAGACGGCTGAGGGGAGATATGATAGAAGTGTATAAAATAATGAGTGGAATGGATCGGGTGGATGTGAAGCGACTGTTCACGCTATCCAAAAATACTAGGACTAGAGGGCATGAGTTGAAGCTACAGTGTGGTAAATTTAAAACGAATCGGAGAAAATTTTTCTTCACCCAACGTGTAATTAGACTCTGGAATTCGTTGCCGGAGAACGTGGTACGGGCGGTTAGCTTGACGGAGTTTAAAAAGGGGTTAGATAGATTCCTAAAGGACAAGTCCATAGACCGCTATTAAATGGACTTGGAAAAATTCCGCATTTTTAGGTATAACTTGTCTGGAATGTTTTTACGTTTGGGGAGCGTGCCAGGTGCCCTTGACCTGGATTGGCCACTGTCGGTGACAGGATGCTGGGCTAGATGGACCTTTGGTCTTTCCCAGTATGGCACTACTTATGTACTTATGTACTTATGTACAATAGATTTTACGCAGATGCAAAGAACAAAACTTAAGGAAACTTCAGACCACTCAAAACACGGCAGCAAGACTCATCTTCGGAAAAACACGATTTTAAAGCACAATACCCCTTCGCAGTGCTTTTTTTGTAGAAAAAAAGGTGCCGGTACTCATTATGGGCGGAGTCACCACATATGGCTCCACCCCTATGATAGCCA
Organism: Microcaecilia unicolor; assembly: GCF_901765095.1. Classification (NCBI taxonomy): domain Eukaryota; kingdom Metazoa; phylum Chordata; class Amphibia; order Gymnophiona; family Siphonopidae; genus Microcaecilia; species Microcaecilia unicolor. The sequence goes on along the minus strand of NC_044033.1, from coordinate 256,953,195 downwards.
CACCCATGTTAGCCACACCCCTTATACCAGCCATGGCGCATATAAACAGACATCATTGAAAATATACTGGTATAGTAGAAAAACAATAACCTGTGATTTTTTTTCATTATAAATCATTTCTGTGAGATGTTACAGCTCCAGTATACCCAGTGCAAAATAAGACAGCAGATGTAAATTCTCAAATTGGACAAATTCCAAACACTAAAATGAAAATAAAATGATTTTTTCTACCTTTGTTGTCTGGTGACTGTTTTCTATCCATACTGGTCCAAGTGTCTGATTCTGCTGCTCTCTATCTGTTCTCTTAACTCTGTTTCCAGGGCTTCCTTTCCATTTATTTCTTTACTTTCCTCCTTTATTCTTCCATGTACAGCATTTCGCCTCTCTCCTCGCCAACCCCTCCATCCATCCATGTCCAGCAATTCTCCTCTATCTCCTGCTCTCCTCTCCATCCATTTCTCCCTCCCCTGCCATCTCATCCATGTGCATCTCCTTCCTATCTTACCTCCCCTCCATCCATGTCCAGCATGTCTCCTCTCTCCCCTGCCCTCTCATGTCCAGCGATTCTCCTCTGTCCCGTCCTCCCCTGCCATCTATGTCCAGCGATTCTTCTCTGCCTCCTGCCATCCATGTCCAACGATTCTCTCTTCCCTGCCCTCCCCTCCCAGCCATGTCCAGCAGTTCTCTGTTCCCTCCCCTCCCAGCCATGTCCAGCAATTCTCTGTTCCCTCCTCTCCCAGCAATGTCCAGCAATTCTCCGCTCCCTGCCCTCCCCTCCCCTCCTAGCCATGTCCAGCAATTCTCCGTTCCCTGCCCTCCCCTCCCCTCCCAGCAATGTCCACCACCAATTCTCCATTCCCTCCCCTCCCCTCCCAGCAATGTCCAGCAATTCTCTGTTCCCTCCCCTCCCAGCCATGTCCAGCAATTCTCCGTTCCCTGCCCTCCCTTCCCCTCCCCTCCTAGCCATGTCCAGCAATTCTCCGTTCCCTGCCCTCCCCTCCCCTCCCAGCAATGTCCACCACCAATTCTCCATTCCCTCCCCTCCCCTCCCAGCAATGTCCACCACCAATTCTCCGTTCCCTTCCCTCCCCTCCCAGCAATGTCCAGCAATTCTCTGTTCCCTCCCCTCCCAGCCATGTCCAGCAATTCTCTGTTCCCTGCCCTCCCCTCCCCTCCCCTCCTAGCCATGTCCAGCAATTCTCCGTTCCCTGCCCTCCCCTCCCAGCAATGTCCACCACCAATTCTCCGTTCCCTGCCCTGCCCTCCCCTCCCAGCAATGTCCACTACCAATTCTCCGTTCCCTGTCCTCTCCTCTCCCATGTCCAGCAATTCTTGGACCTTTTTTTTGCCCCCCTCCCCCTCCCCCCCGGCGACATTCCCGGCGAGTCCTGACCTTTTTTTTTTTTAAGACTCAGAACGCGCGAACGATGCAGCCGGCAGCGATTGTAAGAGGCTGTCTGGCATCTGCGTCGGAGCTTCCCTCACCCTCTGCGAGTCCCTATGCGGAAACAGGAAGTTGTAACAACAAAGGCGGGACTCGCAGACTTTCAATCGCTGCCGGCTGCATTGTTCGCGCGTTCTGAGTCTTAAAAAAAAAAAAGTAAGTGCAGGACTCGCCCGGAGTGTCGCGGGGGGGGGGGGGGGGGGGCAAAAAAATGGTGCCGGTACGCCGTACCGTTGCGTACCGGCACAAAAAAGCACTGCCCCTTTGCAAAAACTACACTTGCTCCCAATCAAAGAACGCATCGCCTTCAAAATCTGCACTATGGTTCACAAAATCATCTACGGCGAAGCACCGGGATACATGACAGACTTGATCGACCTACCAACCACAAACACATCCGCATCAACACGAAAATACCTAAATCTGCACTACCCAAGCTGCAAAGGACTAAAATACAAATCAACTTACGCATCCAGTCTTTTCTACATCAGCACACAACTGTGGAACGCACTACCAAAAACCTTGAAAACTACGTACGATCACCTACACTTCAGGAAAAAAACTAAAAACTCACCTGTTTAAAAAGGCATACCCACCCGACCCAACATAAATGCCTGAACTCTGCGACATTACAACACTACAGTTCGTAATGGTCATCAAACAACTCTTCCGTTCTTGTTTTCCTTTATGTGGTCCTACCACATGAACCTTATCCTACCACAACATAACCTTGTATTTGTTTACGCTGGAGTCTACAAACACCTCTCCGGCACTATGTAAACCACATTGAGCCTGCAAATAGGTGGGAAAATGTGGGGTACAAATGTAACAAATAAATAAATAAATAAATTTATAAATATGTTAAAAAGCACCTGTCCCAGTACAGATCCTTGCGACACTCCACTGTTCACCACCCTCAATTGAGAGAAATAACCATTTAACCCTACCCTCTGTGTTCTGTCCAATAACTAATTCCTAATCCACACCAGAACCTTGCCTCCTATACTCACAATGAATATGCATAGATTTGCATACAATGGAGGTAGTGCGTGCAGATTTATCCCCTGCTCTGAAAACCTGACTGGCTAGGTGTGTCACGAGGACTAGATTAAGAACCCCTGATTTGGTCTGCGACCTCCTCAACCTTCTCTCCAAAAAGGTTATCCCCCTTGGCATGGGGCATCCGCTAACCTCTGCTGAACAGAATGTTCCAAGTCAGAAACACGTAGCCATAAGAGTCTGCACATTGCTATACTCTGAGCAGAAATTCTGGATGCCACAAAGTGTCTTAAGTGCCCCTGGCCAAGAACGTTCAACACATCTTGTGTTTCTTGAACAAGTGGCAAACTGACTTTGCCTGCTCTGAATGGAGCTTCTCAGCGAGGTTGAACAACTTGCACACCAAGTTTTGCAAGTGGACGCTCGTGAAGAGCTGGAATAATTGTATACAGAAGAATAGCATTGAAGCCTGGTACATCTTCCTCCTGAAAGAATCCAGGGTTCCAGCTTCTCTACCTGGGGACGCCCAGGCATAGTCCCTGGAACTCCTGCCCCTTTTGAGAGTGGATTCCACCACCATGGAATTGTGAGGCAACTGAGGCCTATCAAAACCAGGCGCACTGTGGATCCGATACTGGGTGTCAATCTTCTTGGGCATTATTACAGGGACCAACAAAGGGGACTCTCAGTTCCTGACTTTGAATAAACAGTATGTTTTAAGCCTGTAAAATGTATCGTATATTTTCCTGCATAGATTATGTTCTGAAGTGTATTTCACCTTTTTGGCCAGCAGATGGTGCATGTTTATGCTTAAAGCTGTCACAGAGGACTGACCTGTCTTTCTTTTAGGCCCAGATGCATCAACCATACGTAAAAAAATCTAAAATGTTAAAGTCCTTAACGAATTTGAAAAAACGAAGCATGCAGCAAAAAAACAAGTCGCACATGTTCGGTGCGGTACTGAAAAGTACAATGTGTCAAAGATTCGTAATCCCCGTCAGTAATCGGCCCCTAAAGCATGCACAGAGCAGCCAAGCGTTATGCTGGCTGCTCTGCGCATGCCACAAAAGTCCAAAACAGCAAAAAAAAAAAACAAAAAAACCAAACAGTGGCTCCCCGCTTCCCTCTGCATAAAATAAAAAAATGAACACAAAATCGAAAAAGGATCGGGAGGGGGCAAAGGCGCTCGTCAGAAGCGTCCTGTATGGACGGCCTTGCCCCCCCCCCCCCCGAGGTCACCACTGCTCCCCGCTTCCGCTCGTATAAAATAAAAAATTAAAACAAAACTAAAAAGTTTAGCAGCCCCGGTCCCCCTCCCTTCCTGTCTCTCTCTGTACTCCTTCTCCCATAGCTTCGCCTCCCGGCATCCTCCTCCCCCGTGCCCCACCCCCCTGAGCTCATCGCCGCCGCTTCCCCGCTCTACCAGACCCCCCTCCGCTTTACCGACCCGCACAGCGCCTCTCACTTCTGTGTGAAGGCGCTGCACGGGATAGAACAGCTAATCGGCGATCACTGCTGCCTCCTCCGACGTCTCTCTCTGTTCTTCCTGGGCCCGCCCTCCTCTGACGTAGATAACTAACGATCAGCTGTTCCATCCCGTTCAGCGCCTTCACACAGAGGTGAGAGGCACTGCGCGGGCCGGTAAAGCGGAGGGGGGGTCTGGTAGAGGGGGGGAGTGGCGGCAACGAGCTCAGGGGGGGGGGCATGGGGCAGAGGATGCCAGGAGGCGGAGCTATGGGAGAAGGAGTAAAGAGATAGACAGGAAGGAAGGGAGGGGGACCGGGGCTGCTAAACATTTTAGTTTTGTTTTAATTTTTTATTTTATACGAGCGGAAGCGGGGAGCAGCGGCGACCTCGGGGGGGGGGGCAGGGGGGCAAGGCCGTCCATATGGAAGAGGGTAGTTAGTGGGGTTCCTCAGGGGTCTGTGCTAGGACCGCTGCTTTTTAATATATTTATAAATGATTTAGAAATGGGAGTAACTAGCGAGGTAATTAAATTTGCTGATGACACAAAGATATTCAAAGTCGTTAACTCGCGACAGGATTGTGAAAAATTACAAGAGGACCTTATGAGAGTGGGAGACTAAATGGCAGATGACGTTTAATGTGAGCAAGTGCAAGGTGATGCATGTGGGAAAAAAGAACCCGAATTATAGCTACGTCATGCAAGGTTCCACGTTAGGAGTTATGGACCAAGAAAGGGATCTGGGTGTCGTCGTCGATAACACACTGCTGCGGCTAGGAAAGCGAATAGAATGTTGGGTATTATTAGGAAAGGTATGGAAAACAGGTGTGAGGATGTTATAATGCCGTTGTATCGCTCCATGGTGCGACCGCACCTTGAGTATTGTGTTCAATTCTGGTCGCCGCATCTCAAGAAAGATATAGTACAATTGGAAAAGGTGCAGCGAAGGGCGACTAAAATGATAGCGGGGATGGGACGACTTCCCTATGAAGAAAGACTAAGGAGGCTAGGGCTATTCAGCTTGGAGAAGAGACGGCTGAGGGGAGACATGATAGAGGTATATAAAATAATGAGTGGAGTGGAACAGGTGGATGTGAAGCATCTGTTCACGCTTTCCAAAAATACTAGGACTAGGGGGCATGCGATTAAACTACAGTGTAGTAAATTTAAAACAAATCGGAGAAAATGTTTCTTCGCCCAACGTGTAATTAAACTCTGGAATTCATTGCCGGAAAATGTGGTGAAGGCGGTTAGCTTAGCAGAGTTTAAAAAGGGGTTGGATGGTTTCCTAAAGGACAAGTCCATAAACCGCTACTAAACGGACTTGGAAAAATCCAAAATCCCAGGAATAACATGTATAGAATGTTTGTACGTTTGGGAAGCTTGCCAGGTGCCCTTGGCCTGGATTGGCCGCTGTCGTGGACAAGATGCTGGGCTCGATGGACCCTTGGTCTTTTCCCAGTATGGCATTATGTACTTATGTACTTATATACTGGACGCTTCTGACGAGTGCCTTTGCCTCCTCCCGATCCTTTTTCGATTTTGTGTTCATTTTTTATTTTATGCAGAGGGAAGCGGGGAGCCAAGTGTTTTTTTTAATCTCACTTTTGTTTTTAAACATGCCAGCTTGGATTTTCATGGTGCAGGGGGAAGCGGGGAGATGACAGCTCAGGCCTTAATGACAGGTCTGAGCTGACGTTAAATTTCTCACGGAAAATGATTCGTTGCAATCCTCGGTATGGTTAGTGCATTCCAAATTGTCCACATTTCAATGGTAGTTTCTCGTTTGCATTCCGTTTTCGTTAGCTGCTAGCGTCGTCAGAAAATGGCCTTTAATGCATGCTACATTTCAAATTTTCCTCGTTAGAGGGTCGATAAAGGGTCGTTAAAGTTTTGTGCATCTGGGCCTTAGTTAGCACACAGATAATAGGAAGTGCCTGTAGTGATGTAAACACTTTTTATTTGAAACTTGACTGTTCTGGGCTCTGAATGGCCTGTAGTTTGAAATTACCCAGCAGATGCTGGCTGTTGCTTCAATCTTAGCTCCAAAGGACAGACATATCTCTTTGCTGAGGCTCTGTGAACAGTTATATATCCTGACCTTCCCAGGTACTGTTTATATAGTATATAGATGTTCTAATTGATCCATTTTCAATTTCTTGTTACTGTTTGCTATTTGCCCTTGGCCTGGATTGGCCACTGTCGTGGATAGGATGCTGGGCTCGATGGACTCTTGGTCTTTTCCCAGTGTGGCAATACTTATGTACTTATCCACTGTACCAAGTTCTGAGAATAAGCACAATTGTTTGTTCACCCTGCTTGTCCGGACTGATAAAGAATCCTGGTGGTTTGTGTGTTGGGTCTGTGAGTGCTTTCTGGGAACTGAGGGACCACTAGGAGCTTGGCCTCCAGTAACCTAGAAATCACTTGGGATAATTTGAGAGCATGAGACTTGCCCAAAGGCAGTTGTGACCCAGTCAGTGGGAGGAGGGTGCTAGTGTAGAGTACAAGCGGTAGATGCAGGAAGACTTGAGCTGTGCTGGGGATGGTCAAAGAGTAACCCTGGCGGGTGGCTAGGCATTTTGTGACACTGACAAGGATTTCCCCGAGTACCCTGTGGAGAGGTGCAGTCACAGCCTCCTTAGGAGGAGATGTGTAGTCCAGGACCTCGAGCATCTTGGTCCTGGGCTCATCCTCCAAATGGAATGGCATCAGCCATTTCCTTAACAAAAGATGGAAATGAAAGTCTCTCTCTCCAGAGACTTTCTCCTTTCAGATGGATGGGAGGGTTCAGTGGGAATTCCATAGGACTTGTCAGAGGAAAAGTACCTTGGATCCTCCTCTGAATCCCATGAGCACTCCTCTTCGGTGTCAGACAATACCTCCCTATGGATGTACTGAGACCAAGCTTGCCTCGATGTGAAGGAACCATGTCCTCGACAGTGGTATCGAGCAGCCAGCTCCCGCCTCGACTCCAGCAAAGCTTCCTCTACCAACGACGAGGGAATGCCAGCTTGGGTGGTAGTAGACACTGGGGCCGCACCGCAGGCTGAGGGCCAAGCGGGGGTCGCAACAGGAGGCAGGGTAGGCGCAAGCCCTCCGATGCCAATACACACCGTTGCATGAGTCAATCCAGCAGCTCAAGGTCAGGAAGCAAGGCCCGGATGCGCTCATCGAGAGCTGACGCTGGGAAAAGCTGGAGTGCCGGCTCAGGAGCAGGTTGCAGAACTGCCAGTGTGATACTGGAGCAGGGTGCACTCAGCAAAGCTCTTGTTAGACTTTGGTAAATTCGGCGTCACCCACTTCTGAGAATTATAACTCTGCTTGGCCTGGGAGAAAGCGAGTTACCTGCAGCCCAAAGCCCCGCCCTCTCCAGGAAACAGAGTTACCTTACCCGCAGCCCAGAGCCCCGCCCTCTCCAGGAGAAAGTGCTGCCTGCAGCTCTCAGCCTCTTCGGGTCTGATCAGGCTGCCGTGGCAGACAATTTTCCTCTTTTCAGAAAGTTGAAGAAATTAAAAGCACAACAGGCAAGCGCACCTTGTCGCCTCCTCTCCCTCTCTTGGCAACGTTCTCATTTGTCACGTCGGTTTCTGAGTTAGTCTTCTCCCACCTTTTAAACTTTTAGGAGCTAGCAGCAGGTGAGTGCGATCGATCATTGGGGAATCGGGGAATCCTTAAGGCTGTAAAAAAAAAAAATTTACAATGTTAGTGCTGCTGCTCAGCTGGTGGTGGTTCCTTTCGCTTTCAGGAACAGGTTTGTCCTGGTCACCGCCTAATGGCAGCTCCTAACCGTGCAGAAAACTTGCAGCTAGGCTGGCTGCCATTTCACACAAGCCCCTCTGGGTGTAGCTTGGTGGTCAGAATCCCAGCACACCGCCACCTCTGTTTTGATCATGTCACGCTTTTTGCCATGGTGATTGCTGGAGTCAAGCTTTCCTTTTCTCCGGGGTTCGGAGTTATTAATTAAATCCACGTTTCCGTCATGAGAACCACACTCATGATTATTTCTCAACCCAAAGTGCCAAAGACAGTTTATGTATGTTACTACAGTAGAATCAGCTGTGCAAAAATCTGCTTAAGACTTCACAGAAAGGAATGAAATCTACAGTGGTGTGTTCAGGTATTAAGTGCATGTGATGTTCTGCTGAGCACCTTTAAACAGTCACTTGCTAGTTAGAAGGGGAGAAAGGTCATGCACCCTTACGTTGCCATTTGCCCTCTTACAGAATGGTTTTAGAGGGAATGCATTTGAAATTTGATACTAAATCGCATGGGGAGCCGAGGTACTGATTCAAGACGGTGATCAGAGCGGCCTTGGAGGAAGACAAGTCTTACTGCTGAGTTTGGCAAAGGCTGCATCAGGTGCCTGGACACCACACAGGTAGAGAGAGCTGTTTGCTAGGAATCCAGAGTACTGTGTGAATGTAAAGAGGCTGAGCAGGTTAGTTTTTCAGTAATAGTTAGGGGGCATCTGAGCAAGTAGGGGAGGGAGAGCTGTGACAAGCCAAAGATCCATGAAGGTTGGTGCTGTTAATTTGGTAGTGATACAGAGTTACTAAGTTACCCAATTCCAGGAGGGAGCAGGGCCGTGCCATCACAGTAAACGCGGTAGGCGCCTGCCTTCAAGGGCGCCGTAAATTATGTCCAATAAAAAAGGTATCATCATATTTTCTTTTCCATGTTTTATTTTGTTTGATTTCTATTGATAACCTTAAAAAAAAAAACCCTTACTCCTCCGCTCCATCCCCGATTCCCCAGCGCTTTAAATTTACCTCGCTCCGCCTCCGACATCTGCGCAGCGTCAGTGAAAGCGCTGCCTGTCTGACGTCTCTCCACCAGCCTTCCCTTCGCTCGTTTGTTCCCTCTGTGTCCCGCCCTCAAAGAAATGACATCAGAAGAAGGCAGGACACAGAGGGAATGAACGAGCGAAGGGAAGGCTGGTGGAGAGAAGTCAAACAGGCAGCGCTTTCACTGACGCTGCGCAGACGTCGGAGCCGGAGGCTGAGAGAGGTAAATTTAAAGCGCCGGGGAATCGGGGATGGAGCGGAGGAGGCTCAGGCCAAACCCAGCCATTTCCTCCATCGCGCCCTAGACGGCAGATTGGGGGAGCAGCGCTCGGCTCTTTGGCACTGCCCAGCTCTTCACGTGCCTTGGAGCCAGGCAGGTCTGGGGAGGGCGCCCGCGCGCCAACTGATAGTCTACAGGGGGCGCCAACTGATGGTCTGTAGGGGGGCGCCACAGACCCTAGGCACGGCCCTGGGAGGGAGACTTCTCATATTTATATTTATTTATTTATTATTACATTTGTACCCTGCATTTTCCCACTCAAAGTAGGTTCAATGCGGCTTACATAATAATATGGATTACAGAGTATTTATAGAGAAAATATGAGTTAATTATAGCAGAGTAATAAAAGAGATAGGTAGGTAGAGATGGGGAAGGGTGAAGGGAGTATGAGAGTAGTAGATGACGGCAGAAAAAGACCTGCACGGTCAGGGCCATGCCTAGGGTCTCTGGCACCCCCCTGCAGACTATCAGTTGGCGGCGGCGCCCCCCCCCCCCCCCCCCCCCCGTGAAAATTATCGCTCACCACTTGCCACACTGACAGGAATTGTCAGCAATATTCTTAGAAACAAATTGCTATACATTGCAAAATAAGATAGCAGATGTAAATTCTCAAAGTGGACATATTCCAAACACTAAAATGAAAATAAAATGATTTTTTTCTACCTTTGTTGTCTGGTGACTTTCTTTTTCTGATCATGCTGGCCCAGTATCTGATTCTGCTGCTATCTGTCCTCTTAACTCCGTTTCCAGGGCTTCCTTTCCATTTATTTCTTTCCTTTCCTCCTTTCTTCTTCATTTCTGGTCCTCAGCTTCTGCCTATTTTCTTCATCCATGTGCAGTTTTTCTCCTCTCTTCCTTTTCCCTCATTTCATCTCCTTCATCTCTCTTCCCTCCCCTCTATGTCCAGCAATTTCTCCTCTCTCCCTGACCCCTGCCCTCCCATCCATGCTCCTCTGCCCCCTGCCCCCTCCATTCATTCCTATCCAGCAATTCCCCTCTCTCCCTGAGCCCTGCCCTCCCATCCATGCTCCTCTGTCCCCCTCCATTAATCCCTATCCAGCAATTCCCCTCTCTCCCTGAGCCCTGCCCCTCCCATCCATGCTCCTCTGTCCCCTTCATTCATCCCTATTCAGCAATTCCCCTCTCTCCCTGAGCCCTGCCCTCCAATCCATGCTCCTCTGTCCCCTCCATTCATCCCTAATTCCAGCAATTCCCCTCTCTCCCTGAGCCCTGCCCCTCCCATCCATGCTCCTCTGTCCCCCTCCATTAATCCCTATCCAGCAATTCTCCTCTCTCCCTGAGCCCTGCCCTCCCATCCATGCTCCTCTGTCCCCTCCATTCATCCCTATTCAGCAATTCCCCTCTCTCCCTGAGCCCTGCCGTCCCATCCATGCTCCTCTGTCCCCTCCATTCATCCCTAATTCCCTATCCAGCAATTCCACTCTCTCCCTTCCATGACCCCCCTCGCATCCATGCTCCTCTCCCCTGTCCTCCTGCTCCCATGTCCCAGTTGGCCTGGCCCGTCCTCTTCTCCCCTCCCCCTTCGCATCCATGCTCGTCTCTCCCCTGCCCTCCCGCTCCCATTGTTCAACTGCCTGCCCTCTTCTCTACCCCCAACATCCCTTTTCTTTTTTTTTTCTTTTTAAATTTACCTCCGTGGCGATCCAGCAGCGCAGCGTCAGTGAAGGAGGCGGTGCTCCCGACGTCTCTAGCCTTCCCTTCGCTGTGTTCCGCCTTCTTCTGACGTCATTTCCTTGAAGTCAGAAGAAGGCGGAACACAGCGAAGGGAAGGCTAGAGACGTCGGGAGCGCCGCCTCCTTCACTGACACTGCGCTGCTGGACCGCCACGGAGGTAAATTTAAAAAGAAAAAAAAGAAAAGGGATGTTGGGGGGAGAGAAGAGGGCGGGCAGTTGAACAATGGGAGTGGGAGAGCGAGCAAGGTGAGCATGGTGCGGCGGCACCCCCCAGAGGGTGGCTCCCCCCTGCCATGCTTACCACGCTTACCGTGTTGGCACGGCCCTGTGCACGGTCCATCCAGTCTGCCCAACAAGACAACTCATGTGTGCTACTTTTGTGTATACCCTACTTTGATTTGTACCTGTGCTCTTCAGGGCACAGACCGTATAAGTCTACCCAGCACTATCCCCGCCTCCCACCACCGGCTCTGGCACAGACCGTATAAGTCTGCCCAGCGCTATCCCTGCCTCCCAACCTCCAGTCCCGCCTCCCACCACTGGCTCTGGCACAGACCGTATAAGTCTGCCCCGCACTATCCCCGCCTCCCAACCTCCAGCCCCGCCTCCCACTACCGGCTCTGCTATCCAATCTCGGTTAAGCTCCTGAGGATCCTTTCCTTCTGAACAGGATTCCTTTATGTTTATCCCACGCATGTTTGAATTCCGTTACCATTTTCCTCTCCACCACCTCCCGCGGGAGAGCATTCCAAGCATCCACCACTCTCTCCGTGAAGAAATACTTCCTGACATTTTTCTTGAGTCTGCCCCCCTTCAATCTCATTTCATGTCCTCTCGTTCTACCGCCTTCGTATCTCCGGAAAAGGTTCGTTTGCGGATTAATACCTTTCAAATATTTGAACGTCTGTATCATATCACCCCTGTTTCTCCTTTCCTCCGGGGTATACATGTTCAGGTCAGCAAGTCTCTCCTCATACATCTTGTTACGCAAATCCCATACCATTCTCGTAGCTTTTCTTTGCACCGCTTCGATTCTTTTTACATCCTTAGCAAGATACGGCCTCCAAAACTGAACACAATACTCTAGATGGGGCCTCACCAACGACTTATACAGGGGCATCAACACTCCCTTTCTTCTGCTGGTCACACCTCTCTCTATACAGCCCAACAACCTTCTAGATACAGCCACCGCCTTGTCACACTGTTTCGTCGCCTTCAAATCCTCAGATACTATCACCCCAAGGTCCCTCTCCCTGTCCGAACCTATCAGACTCTCACCACCTAACACATACGTCTCCCGTGGATTTCTATTCCCTAAGTGCATCACTTTGCATTTCTTCGCATTGAATTTTAATTGCCAGACCTTAGACCATTGTTCTAGCTTCTTCAGATCCTTTTTCATGTTTTCCACTCCCTCCGGGGTGTCCACTCTGTTACAGATCTTAGTATCATCTGCAAATAGGCAAACTGTACCTTCTAACCCTTCGGCAAGGTCACTCACAAATATATTGAACAGAATCGGCCCCAGCACCGATCCTTGAGGCACTTCACTACTCACCTTTCCCTCCTCCGAGCTAAGTCCATTCACCACCACCCTCTGGCCTCTGGTATGAGTAAGGGGTAGATGAGCATTGGAGGAGGGGTAGAGGGGGGATGGGCATGGGAAAAGCATAGGGAGATTTGGTGGGAGATGTAGTGTGTATTTGTGGTCCCTGATTCTAACAAATGAAATCAGGGCTGCAGGTCCCATAAAACACCAGGATGGGGTTGTCAGAAATCCAGGACAGGCCTGAAATTTCCTAGATCTGGGTTAACTCAGAGTACTTTGGTACAAATTTGGCTGGTCAGTGTTGCAGTTCATGCTAATAGGTAAATTTGAGATACACACTCTTACTGTCCCTTTCTTAGGTAGTTAAATTTTGTGCAGACAGTAATATTGTGCATTCTGATTTAACTGGTTAATTGGGGGATATTTTAACCTGTTAGATTTAAGGTTTTTAAACACTTAAATATGTTGAATATGGGCTCTTCAGAGGACACAATGCATATAAAGTGAGCATCTGAAAATGGCCCTCCCTCAGGAATTCTATCATGTCCATCTCACTTTCCTTTTATATTCTGAGGCAGATTCAGCAGGTTTCCTCTCCAAATCCCTGGTCTGAACATTGCTCCCTAATCCCAAACTTTCTCCAGTTAGATCTCAGCACTGCAGGGTGGTAGTAGATAATGCCTCCTCTTTGTCTCTAATATTCATTGTATATCCATTAACCAGAGGAGATGAGGTTCCCCAGAGAATGATGACGAGGTGCTGCCAGTTGCTTCATGCATTTCCCAGCAAGGTGAAGGGGCCAGAGTTTCAGGTTTACGGGTATTGTGTTTCTTTGTATTCTGAGGCAGCTAGACTGTTCCAGTACAGGTTTTGTCTCCATTATTCCGCTGACCCTTACTGTGCATATGAGGGAAAGGGTCACAGATTTGATACACCGCCTTTCACTGCTACAACCAGAGTGGTTTACATGTATTATTTGAGAGTCTCCTCTCAGCCTATAACAGGGGTTCTCAACCTAGTCCTTAGGACACATCCAGCCAATCTGGTTTTCAAGATATCTGCAGTGAATATTCATGAGATAGATATGTATGTACTGCCTCCCTTAAATATTTATTTATTTATTGCATTTGTATCCCACATTTTGCCACCTATTTGCAGGCTCAAAGTGGCTTACAGTGTATCATTATGGCATTCGCCTTAACAGGTTAGGTACAAGTTTGTATTAGAAAGCATGATAAGATTAAGCAAACATATATAAGAGGTAAGCAGTTCAACGTATAGGTAGAGTGGAGAATTGTTACATTTACAATTCTTAATTATTGTGGTAGGCCTTGTTGACGAGAAGTCTTTAGAGATTTACGAAAGCTGGTTAATTTGTGGATAGTTTTAGGTTAGGCAGTAGTGCGTTCCATTGCTGTGTGCTCAAGTAGGAAAAACTTGACGCGTGCATTAGTCTGTATTTTAGGCCTTTACAGCTGGGGACGTGAAGGTTCAGGAATGTGCAGGATGATTTTTTAGCGTTCCTGAGGGGTAGGTCTACTAGGTCTACCATGTAGGCTGGGGCATCTCCATGAATGATTTTATGAGTAAGAGTGCATACCTTGAACGCAATACATTCTTTAAGTGGAAGCCAGTGTAGCTTTTCTCTTAAGGGTTTTGAAAGTATAATGTGAATTGAATTCTTTCTTCAATGTTTCAGTGTTGTAATCTCCTTCAAATGTTGAAGTTTATTGTAACATTTGTGAAAGGTGGAATAAAAGTTGGTAAATACAACATAATCCAATACAGTACTATATAAATCTATGTAGTGCATATTATTCATTGTGAATATATCTTGAAAACCAGATGGGCTTGATTTGTCCTGAGAACCCCTGGTCTGTACTAAAGGTAGCCTCTGATTCCTGCTTCTGGTACATTACCAGCGTCTAAAATTCTGTATGTAGACCTGGTAGCGTCTCTCCATTTTCCAGCTTTATTGCCCCACTTTTCTCATTCTCCTTCATACTGGTCTTTGCAGGTCTAGTCATGAGGTGGGGGATGGGTTCGCTGGTTCTACTGATACAGGAGGTCTTGGCGACTGTCATGTTTACTCTGGCTTCTCGAAGTCCAGTCACCGAACTGGAGAAAGAAGGTAGGACCAAAAGGGATAACCATACTGAGGAGCTCATGTGCAAGTGAACTCTGACTGTGTGGCATAACATAACAGTGGTATCTGTATACTACTATAACTGTAAAGTTCTAAGCAATTCACAATATCCGCTAAGAAACCAGGACAATCTCTCAGGAATTGCAACACTCAAATCATAAAAAGCAAATAATTCTAATTATTAGACAAAACAAACTTATTGAAAAGATAAGTTTTTAAAGAACTCTCCTAAATAAAACAGGAGTCAGATTGAGTAAAACATTGTGATAATTCTTGCCAAAATTTAGGGCTTGTTAAGCCAACAATAGTTCATGAATTTTCAATCTCCTACAACCTTTGGCTGAAGGAAAGTTAAAAGGAGAATTGTTTATGGTTCTTCAGGATCTAAGTGAATATGTGAACTGAAAGTTATCCGTTGTATAGGAGAAAGTGGGATGTTTGACCACGGAGATACAAAGCCTGGAGAGATGGATCTTAAAAACACTTGTCTATTGATGAAAAATTACTCGACACAACAGTTGTGTTTCAGCCGTTAGGCCTGCATCAGGAGTCACACTTGACGGAAAACGTCTGGTGGACGCACTGAACTGTGCGCAGCAAGGTGTTCCGTACAGTCAGTCTCGGTCACGGGTGAACAGCTGATGCATCCGTGGAGAGATACATTGTGTATTGATCTGCGAGGGGGTCTTTAGAAAGACCTTTTCCGGAAAAACTGCTTGTAAACAATTTGTAACGTCAGTTCAGTGCGTCCACCAGACGGTTTCCGTCAAGTGTGACTCCTGATGCAGGCCTAACGGCCGAAACACAACTGCTGTGTCGAGTCATTTTTCATCAATAAACAAGTGTTTTTAAGATCCATCTCCAAGAAAGCACGAAGGCAGACGGTCTGCAAACTCCAAGATGGAAAACAAAAAAAGCAGATCGTGTAGAAATGAAATGCAATTTATTTAAACAATACAACAATATTTATATGAGTACAAACAGCCCGACACATAAAAATTGTATGTATGTGCATATACATGTATGTGTATATAATTTTTATGTATGTTACCTAGATATGTAATAGTACAGCAGATTACTCACCAATTTTATTTTTTAAATATCTTTTATAGCCCCTGAAGCAGCCCAGTTGGGCGAAACATGGCCTGTGTCGGGCTGTTTGTACTCATATAAATATTGTTGTATTGTTTAAATAAATTGCATTTCATTTCTACACGATCTGCTTTTTTTGTTTAAGATCCATCTCTCCAGGCTTTGTATCTCTGTGGTCAAACATCCCACCTTCTCCTATACCTGTGTTCTCCTGTGGGGTGTTCGAGTTCTCCGCTTGTCTGCGGATCTGTCTGAACTGAAAGTTATCCAACATATAAGCTGGAATAGCTCCATCTAAAACCTAAATAACAAGCAAACAAACAAAACTGTAGCCTCTATCAGCAACCAATGTAATTTTACAAAATACCCCAAGATCTTAATTTGTTTTTAAAGAAAAGATTTAATGCACCACTATGTTCTGTATTGTCTGAAGCTTTAATTCATACTTTGCAAGCCCCAGAAAAATCTAATTACAATAATCTAGCTTCAACAATATCAGCAATTGAACTAGAAGTGTGAATTTGTCAATCTTAAAAAAGCATCTCGTCCGTCTCAGTTTTGTTAATAAAAAAACAAACAAACAAGCCTTTAACTACAGCATTGATAAGAGTCAAGAGAGAGAGTACTATCCACATGGACCCCTAAAATTGTGATTTACTGAGAAAAAAGTGTATTTAGTTTGCTTGACCTGAATATGGTCTAATAAAGGATCAGGGTTATTGGAGTAAGAATTTAGTCTTCTCTGGATTTAACTTAAGCTTGTAATTCAACATCCAAGATGAGATAGATCTAAACAATTCTCAACAAAAAGAGTAGCCTGACAAGGTCTGATAAACAGGGATCATGACAGTATTGTCATCAGCATAGACATGGCCATTTTGAAATCTACTCTAGACACTGAGCGATGTTACCAGCATTGGTTTAGGACCAAGCCCTGAAGAAGAATGGCAAAATGTCATGTTGGTGTGGGTCCGAGACAGTGAAATATTTGTAAAGTTAATTAAGATAAGTGATTTTAAGAAATGTATTTAAGCAATGTTATTGGAGACTATTCATTAAAGATTTGCATTTTGATAAATAAGTTTTTGTGACATGTTGTGATACTAATGGGTTTTCGGGCAGTGATCCTGGCATGATGTGAGCCACTGCTGAGGTCTCCTGTGCCACAGCTTGATTTTGCTTACCTTTATTTGTTTATTATTGTGCTGGGTTTCACTTGTATGTATCTGTGATAATTGCCTCCACATTTAGAGTTCTCAATTTTGGGATGTTTTTCAAATTTTTGAGTAACCATAGATGTAACACAGGAATCCCTGAAATTCTAACAGTCAACCTAGGCTATGTAAAAAGATATTAAACATTGTTGCTGACAGTGGAAACCCCTGCGGAACACCACAGGGTTACTCCAAGAATTACAATAATCTGATTTGTGCTTTATCAGATCTTAAGAGAAGAAAACCTCTAAACCAACTAATCACTCTGACACCTAAACTTATTTTCTCCAACAACATAAGCTCATAGTCCACCAAGTCAAAGGCAGTTGAGTGGTTGACCAGCAAAATCAAAGCTTTATAATTATTCTGAAGCAAAGACTTTGCCTTGTCCAATAAAGAACCCAACACTGACATAGGTTCACATTTACTGTCACTTATCCAGAGACTGGAATAGTCTACTGCAGCGGTTCTCAACCCAATCCTTAGAACAAACCCAGACAGTGTGGTTTTCAGGATATATGGGAAGATACAATTTACATATTCATTATGGCTATACTGAAACCAGACTGGCTAGAGGTGTCTGGAGGGCTGAGCTGAGAACCGCTGATCTAGTGAGTAGGCACAAGGCTCCGCCTACTAGAAACCTGGGCATACAACACTCACTGTATGACGAGTATGTTACACAGTGTTCTGTGCCTATAAATCATATGGGATCAGAAACCTAGACAGATACCATCCATGGCTGTTACACTACCACATTTACTTTGCCTTTTGAGAATTAGCTTGCAGTTCCGTGGGTACCCAGTTCAAAACTGCCAAGTTGCAGTGAGCCAGGAGGGGTTTCCTCTTTGTCGTGCTGGCTGGTCACACAGGAACACTTCTACCCGGGAGGGGTGGGGTTTTTAGGAAGGCAGCTGTCCCACTACTGGAGAGTCCAGCCATACACAGTGGACTAGGGGGTTTTGAAAATTACCCTCAGAGGACGACAGAATTTTCACAAGGAAATCAATGCATAAAACGCTTTCCTAAGTGGCAGGTGACAAAGTCGCTTGGCTCCTGCCACCTTCAGTAATAATTGCCCCTTCCACCCTTTCCCGTAGTGTTCCTAAATGATTGGGCAGCGCACAGATTCTTGGGCCGCAAACTGCTCTATAACCACTGGGACTTCGAGATCTTTACTCCGGACAACCTGGAACGGGAGTGCATGGAAGAGGTGTGCAACTACGAGGAGGCCCGTGAGTGCTTCGAGGATGACCAGGCTACTGTGAGTGTCACCTGCAGCAGTGTTCAAGAAGACAGGTTGAACTGCAGAATGTACCAGCATAGGAATGGGGAAGGAGGCTCCCAGTAAAGATTCCCAAAACTGTCTTAAAAGACAAAGGGATATGATGTAAAGCTCAATTTGGAAAATCAAATGTGCAAAACAGGTCAAGGAAGGGCAACTGGTAAAGTCTTTTAAACATAAAGAAAACAGTTATCAAAAGTGCCTGCCCAGAGGAAAAGTCTCTGGCTGCAGCTTGTACTAGGCCTTAACATAAGAACAGCCATATTGAGTCAGAACAATGGTCCATCTAGCCCAGTATCCTGTTTCCAACAGTGGTCAATCCAGGTCACAAGTACCTGGCAGAAACCCAATTAGTAGCAACATTCCATGCTACCAATTCCATGTCAAGCAGTGGCTTCCCTATGTCTGTCTCACTAGCATACTCTGGACTTTTCCTCCAGGAACTTGTCCAAACCTTTTTTTAAACCCATATACACATACTCCAGCAACGCATTCCAGAGCTTATGTTTAAATCATTTTTTATTAGTCAGTAACATATCAAGTTTAACATTTCACTAATCATCATGTCACGTGCATACATAACCATATAACTTGAAAGTCATTTGTTTTCAAACTTTACTCCCAACTCCCCTTACCCAGACTTGACTCGTTAGTCTTACACCTCTAAGTGAGATTCGCATTCCAGAGCTTAACTATTCACTTAGTGAAAAAAAAATATTTCCTTCTATTTGTTTTAAAAGTATATCCATGTAATTTCATTGAGTGTCCCCTGGTCTTTGTAATGTCTGAAAGAGTGAAATGTTGATTAACTTCTGCCTGTTCCACATCACTCAAGATTGTTTAGATGTAGATCATATTTCCCCTCAGCCGTCTCTATTCCAAGCTAAAGAGCCCTAACCTCTTTAGCCTTTCCTCATATGAGAGGAGTTTCATCCCCTTTATCATTTTGGTTTCTCTTCTTTGAACCTTGCCCAATTCTGCTATAGTTTTTTTTTCTTCCTTTTTTAAATATGGCAACCAGAACTGAACGCAATACTCAGAGTGAGGTCGCACCATGGAGCGATACAGAGGCATTATAGTATTCTCAGTCTTACTTACCATCCCTTTCCTAATAATTCCTAGCATCCTGTTTGCTTTTGTCGCTGCTGTTGCACACTGGGCAGAAGATTTCAGCGTATTATCCAGGGGCGTATCTGCGTGGGGCCTCAGGGGCCTGGGCCCCCGCAGATTTCGCCCTGGACCCCCCTACCGCTGCCAACGACGTCAGACTCAGAAGAAACTTTTGGCGCCAGCTTTACTGGAAGAAGAAATGAAAGGACCTCGGCTTGGCTGGCGGGGGTTGGGGGTCCCCCGCCAGCTGACGGAATTCTTTTAACGGCAGCCGGCAGCGGCAGGAGGACGCGGACCTCGGCTGGCGGGGGTTGGGGTCCCCCGCCAGCGAAGGTAGGCGACAACAACGGAGGGGGGAGATTGGCAATGGCAGCGGCTGGGGGGAGGGGGATCGGCAATGGCGGTGGCGGCGGGGGGGGGGGGCTATAATGTGCCCCCTCACTCTGGCCCTGGCCCCCCCTACCGCCACAGTTCAGATACGCCCCTGGTATTATCTACAATGACACATAGATCTTTTTCATAAATGCTGACCCCCAAGGTGGACCCTAGCATCAGGTAACTATATTTGGATTGTTCTTCCCAATGTGCATCATTTTACATTTGTCCACATTAAATTTCATCTGCCATTTGGATGCCCAGTCTTCCTATTTCCTAAGGTCTTCCTGCAATTTTTCACAGTCTGCATGTGTTGTAACAACGTTGAATACTTTTGTGTCATCTGCAAATGTAATCACCTCGATTGGTCCAATTTTCAGATCATTTATAAATGCTAAATAGTTCAGATCCCTGCGGCACTCCACTAGTCACCCTCCTCCATTGAGAGAAATGGCCATTTAACCCTACTCTCTGTTTTCTGTCCAATAACCAATTGCTAATCCACATTGCCTCCTATCCCATGACTTTTTAATTTTCTCAGGAGTCTCTCATGAGGAACTTTGTGAAAAGCTTTCTGAAAATCTAGATACACTACATCAACCGGCTCACCTTTATCAACATGTTTATTCATGCCTTCAAAGAAATGAAGCAAATTGGTGAGGCAAAGCTTCTCTTGGCTGAATCCATGCTGACTCTGTCCCATTAAACCATGTTTATCTATGTATTCAGTAATTGTATTCTTTATAATAGTTTCCACTATTTTACCCTGCACTGATGTTGGGCTCACCGGCCTGTAATTTTCCGGATCACCTCTGGAATCCTTTTTAAAAAAACGGCGTTACATTGGCCATTCTCCAATGTTCAAGTGCTATGGACTATTTTAATGACAGGTTACAAATTACTAACAAGAGATCAGCAATTTCATGTTTGAGTTCTTTCAGTACCCTAGGATGCATGCTATCTGGTCCAGGTGATTTACTACTCTTTAATTTGTCGATTTGGCTCAGTACATCTTCCAGGTTTACCGAAATTTCTTTCAGTTCCTCTGCAACATCACCCTGTGAGTTTTTGCCTCTGCAGCAAGTTTCTCTTCATATTCTCTTTTAGCCTTCTTTATCAATGCTTTTGCATCTACCTTGTCTGTGTTTATATTACTTCTTTATGTTGCTGGGGAGTAGCTTAGTGGTTAGTGCAGTGGACCTTGATCCTGGGCAAGTCACTTAACCCTCCATTGCCTCAGGTACAAAATAACTACCTGTATATAATATATAAACCACTTTGAATGTAGTTGTAAAAGCCACAGAAAGGTGGTATATCATGTCCCATTCCCCCCTTTCCCTTTCTTAATTCGGGACCTTTTTCCATTCTTTGAAGGACATTCTTTTGCCTCTAATAGCCTCTTTCACTTCACCTTTTAACCAAGCTGTCACTTCCTCTTCTTTCCACCTTTTTAAATGCGTGGAAAGCATCTGGTCTGGGCTTCCAAGATGGTATTTATAGACAGCGTCTATGCCTGATTTAATGTCCTAACCAGCCAATCCTTTTAGCTTCTTTTTAACCATTTTCCTCATTTTATCATAGTTGCCCTTTTGAAATTTAAATGCTGCTACAGTAGATTTCCTTTGTGGTTTCACTCCATATAGTAGCTCAAACTTGATCGTGTTATGATCACTGTTTCCCAGCAAATGCAACATTGTTACCTCTCTCTCGTACTTTGCCCCGCATTCCACTATAGACTAGATATAAAATGGCTCCACCTCTTGTCAGTTCTTGGACCAGTTGCTCCAAGAAGTAGTCATTTATTACATCTAGGAATTTTATCTCCCTGGTGCACCCTGATGTAACATTTATCCAGTTAATATTGAGGTAATTGAAATTGCCCATTATTATACTGTTGCTCAATTTGCCAGCTTTCCTAACTTTTGTAAACATTTCTTCATCTGTGTGTTCGTTCTGTCCTGGTGGATGGTAGTATACCCCTACCAGAATACTCCTTCATCCCTTCACACATGGAATTTCTATCCATAAGGATTCCTTGCTGCTATTTGTTTAATGTAAAATGTTTATTTTGTTTAACTCGATTTCCTCTTTTACATATAGCGCAACCCCCCTTCCAATTTGATCCCCTCAATTTATTCCAATATAATTTGTACCCTGTTAACAGAGTGCCCCATTGATTGTCCTCCTTCCACCAAGACTCTGAGATGCTTATTATTATATCTATATCTTTGAAAGTTGCTGTGGGTACAAATTAACTGTGAATGTCTACAACTGCTATTTCTGCAGGTAAATAAATGAAAAGAAGGTGTATGGAATTAAACATACAGTCTATGCACATTATTTTCAGTCTCACCCAGGACGTAGCTTCAGTAACACCTTTCCTCAGGTTACAATTACATGAGATCTGCAAAGCCTGAGCATATAATTAAGATTCCTCTGTGCTTAACCTGGGCTTTACCCTTCATGCTTAGGTGGCCTGTTAGATAAGCACATAGGGGCCTTAAGTGTGAAGGGTAAAGCCCAGGATAAGCACAGAGGAGCCTTAGCAAATTTTGAACGTGTGGAATGGATACAAAGGGTGATTCTGCAGTGAGGGCTGCAGATTCATCTTGAATCACTATGAGAGGCCAGGCGTCTGAACCAGGTTAGAGAGGTAATAGAATGCCACAAGACACCTTTCTCCTTCCTCCTACTCTGCTGGCCAACCTACTATATAAATTGGATGATAGGAAGATAGTAGCAGCATGTTGGACTATGTCTTTCTCCTCTTCCTCTGCTACCCAGGCCCCATGGATGCTTTGAATCAACAGTGAAGCCCAGGTGGCAGAGCAGAATACCAGCTGATAGTGCTGCTGGCTGCTTGCCACCCCTCTTCTTACTGCCTAATTAGTGTCAGGGAGAGGCAGACAGGTAGGGAGAGTATTGTGTGAACTAGATCAAAGGTAAGGGGGATGTAAGAACAGAAGGATATTCTATGGCAGGTAGAATGGATGCAAAATCTGGCCCTTCCCATGGAACTGGAATAGGAGGGTGGGGGTGAAGCATTTGCAATGGCAGTAGAGGATCACCTTTTTCCGTTCACCCACCCCAGATGATTTCACTTGCGAGGAGGATAGCTTCAACAGTGCAGTTCCTTGACCAATGGACATCACCACCATTGGAGCCGACTCTGTGAGTGCTGTGCCAATATTGAGAAAATTCCTTGTATGTGTCCAGGGAGGGGTAAATTCTATTGGGCTTAGCACCCCCAATAATTTGAAAAGTTGGCTCCTATGACCACCACCATCTCTACTGCCAGGATGGAAATGTTGCACTTTGAACTGTGCAGTGCTACAGTGTCCTGGGCAGTTCGAAGTGTGAATTTAGCTCTAGGCAGCAGAGAGGGTGGACACAGCCTTCACTGCTTCTTTCCCACTGTCTTTACTTCTCACAGGCAGAAGGAGCATGATTGAAACAATTAGTGGAACGTGGAAGAGGGCAAACTAGGGAGTGAAGAGATCATGATGAGGGGATTTGAGAGATTAGAAAGGAGGGAATTTGGTTGATGATAGAGAGTGATAGTATAATGGGGAGGGAAAGGGTGAGTTGGGGTTTGGAGAGACTGTGGATTGTGTGGAGGGGAGGGAGGGAGAGAGTGAGAGAATAGAAGGGGCTGCAGGCTGTAAATGAACAGATTAGAGGCAGGAACATAGGGAGGGGGTTCTGGGGTTTGAGTGAGGTGTGCGGAGATTGTTTTTGCTTCTGATCCTTCTCCTCTCACCATCACCTCCTCCATTTTCCCTTTCTTTTTCTGCCCTTCCTGCTTGAGATCCCCCTTCTATTCAATATCCCCCTCCTCCATGTCCCAGAATTAATCACAAACATCCCCTTTCCCTCCCCCCAAAATTATCACTGTACACAAATGCTTGAAAATGACTTTGAAGGCAAATTTCAATGGGACAGAATACACATAAAAAGTAACCAGGTGTCACCCATATATCTTTTTGGGGCTCTTCCAGAAATTTATCTGTATCATTTGGACCACTGAATATGTGGCCCTAAAATGATAGTTATTCATATGTTTATGTGGTTCACTTCTAGAAAAGTTAGGAACTATGTACCTGCATTTCCGCACCCCTTGTGTACACATACTGTGACAATGCCAGCAGGGTCCCTAAGTGATGCTGTATAACTTACAGAATTTGGAAATGCAAGGGGACATCGGCAAAGAGAGAGGCGTAACATACAGAACACTGTTGTTAAGTGCATCCTTGCTGCAGTAATTATGGCTGCGTAAACGTAATTGCACTTTTAAAACATGTTTTAATAGCATTACAGAATAGGGATCTCGGGGCACCTAAGTTCATAGACCTGAACTGTGTCTATGACCTATTTTGTCTGCTTTCTATTGTATTCTATTCTTTATATTTGCTAGCCGCCAAATCCCCAATATTTAGGTTCTAAGCGACATACAACAATTAAGACTGATGCATAATAGAATGTTTTCATTGCCCGACAAAAGCTCAAATAAAAAGAAATTTGTCTAAAGCGAATGCATACCAAAGCTTAGTTGCTTGGAATTGAAAGGAAGACTCAACAAATTTGTTTAAATCAAATACCTCTGCTAGATGGAAATTTGAGTAGAAGTCACCGCCAACTCAATGTGATTGTTTATTGTACCTGAACTTGGACCACGGTGCTCCATTCGTTAAAAGTTCATGGAATCTGTGCTGTTTGAAAAATGGGAGGGCACTTTTAGCCACATGTACTGTAGTAATTTTCCAAAAGGGAACCACCAGCATTATTTTCCTTTCACTATTAGCAGCCGCTGAGTATCTGCACTCAGTGTTCTCATACTTTGCATTGGCTGATTGTGTGGGTGATCCAGTGGCGTGAAAAATCCAATGCCTGTGGGCACTTTTATTTTCCTGACCTCTTCGAGGTTTTGCACCCTCTTATGTGGAACTCGGTTCCTTGTGAGATGCAAGTTGTCAAGAGCAAGTTTAAGGTCAAGTATCTTTATGATTTGATATATGGCACATCAGAATTGATCTGAGCAGCTTACATATGTAATTACAACAACAACAAAAAAAGAGAAGAAATCAAACAAGAGAAAGCAGAATTCCATTAGGATAGGAAAGGAGAAAGAAGGAACAGTAAAATAGGACTACAGTGCCTTCCAGGGTTCCCTACAGCACTAATGGCTCGGAATATTTTTTGTAAAATGCTGAACCCAGCTCTCTCCTCAGTGAGGTTAAGAAATCTTTATCCCTTTGATACAGTAAGAATAGAAAGGTCTCTGGTATAAAAGGTTTAATCTGTTAACTAGGTGATGGGGATTTCATATTTCTTTATTTATACAAACTTACAAAGTTCCATAGGTTATATGTAACTTTGTAAGTCTAAGTGCTTTGAAAATACGCCTCATAGTAAAGTATGGAACTTTTTAAAGTTTAAGTGCTTTGAAAATGAGCCCCGTAGTCTGAAACAATAATTAAACAAAACAATCTACATTACATCAGTGTTATATTCATGTGAGAATAAGAAAGATCCTTATACAATTACCAAATTAACATCTATGCAGAACTGGAAGTGGAAGAGCCACATTCTAGCTGCACATTACAGAGAGAAACTGGGTAAACTAGAAAGCGCTTGCTCAAAAACCAGGCATGGAGTATGTTTTGATTTAGTTATTTTTTTTTTGTTTGTTTTTGTAACCTGCCTTGAAATTTTGTGGAAAAAAGTGGGCTATAAGTGCCTTTTTAAATACTTTAAAGTAAACATGGCTAAAAGTGTGTGTGTTGTGAAAGGTGGTATATAGAACTTGATGTCCCCATGCATACCCCCACCCTCCCACTCTGTCAGACTGTCAAAGTAATCTTTGATGTTTCTCTTATACTATCTGCTACCACATTTGCTTATTTCCAATCTGACGAAGAAGGGCAACCTTCGAAAGCTAATCAAGAAATGTATTAAGTTATGTCCAATAAAAAAGGTATCATCTTATTTTCTTTTCCATGTTTTATTTTGTTTGATTTCTATTGAAAACCTTTAAGAGTGGACTAACACGGCTACCACACCTTTCTACTTAGAACTTGTAATAAACTCATTATAAAAATCAGTGCAGTTTACAAGCAAATGTGGCTAGGTGCTTACAGAAAGCAAGGCCTGCTGATATTCAGGCTCCTTACTCAAGTAAATGGCAAAGAGATGGGCCACGTGGCTTTTTTCTTTTTTAAATAAACTCTGTTTATTTTAAAATTCAACACAAATAGTACAAAGGAAGTGGCAGTACAAAGTTTGATCAGAGCACTCTGCACTTGCAAACAACGTTCCAAAACTGTTACAAATTAGCAAGAAGTAAAATGAACAGTTAACAATACACTGCATAAAACACAACTTTTAGCATTTTATGTTGGTTTTCCCTTTCCCTATTGGCTTTTACGGTGGCATGATTTTTCTTTCCAATTGACATTCTAATTTTTCCCCTAAATCTGGCTGGTAGCATGAAGATTTTCCCTTTCCAACCCCCCACCTCAAATTTTCCCCACTTTAGACCCCTCTCCCTAGGCACACAGCCAATATAGAGGAGTTCAAAGACTTATCAAGTTGCTCTGATAGGGGCAGGGCATGGTATCTGAAGTAGAAACCAGGAGAAAGGAATGAGAAGGTAGGTCAGGCACAGACAGTTGAGGCTTATGTCTTCTTTGTAGTTCAGTTCTTGTGCTTTTCTTCCCCTACAGAAACAATTCTGGGACACATATCTTCATAACGGAAAAGGCGGGGATTCAGGTGAGTTATGACACACCTTGGCATCTGGAGATCTAGACCAGGTGGGAAGAGGAACGCTGCTGCTGCTGCTACTATGACCTTATCTCTCCTATGGTGCTACTAGATAATGCAGTTTCATCTCTCTGTTTTGTAGAGCTTAATAGTCTATTCATAAAGTACAGGATAAAGATTTTGAGCATTTAATTTATTAAGAAAACCAGAAACAGGAGTTAAGATGTAAAAGTAGCCTTACAAAGGTGCTATTTAGACTAGATTTAAATAAGAAAGGGAGTATGACATA
Source organism: Microcaecilia unicolor (assembly GCF_901765095.1). Lineage (NCBI taxonomy): Eukaryota > Metazoa > Chordata > Amphibia > Gymnophiona > Siphonopidae > Microcaecilia > Microcaecilia unicolor. Next base: position 256,926,703 of record NC_044033.1, on the reverse strand, counting down.
CCAGACTAGGTGAGAGTTGCAAGAGGAAAGTGATCCATACTGGAGCCCTGGAAATTGGTTGAGAGTTGGAAGAAGATTGTGATCCATTTTTGGATGCGTATATTTTTCCTATTACTTTGTCTCCAGACCTCAACTTTGTACCGATAAATATGTCTATGACCCACATACCTGAAAATCCAGTGAACTAATTGAAGGATAAAGTAATGGAAAGAACCTGGAGCAGACCCACTCATTCAGTAACAGCAAGCAAAGTGCTAAAGGCAAAACAGTTGAAAGGGCGAAGTATCTTTTTAGTATAAATCAAACAGATTTATTAAAGTGTAGGAGCAAAGTAGCAGCCACCATGTTTTCGCGGCATAATGCCTTTCTGTAGGGATATGAAGTAATACCATTAGGCAGCTCCTGAGACAAAGAAAGCGGGCAGAATTTGTGTGCATGCAGACAGCATTTTGATGACAGCTGGTATTTATATATAACTGAAGAAAATGGAGTTTCCTCTTTCACTAAAGGTGGTTATCAAGTGATTTAACCCAAACTCTGTAATGGCAGTGAGTGGGGATGGGACAATGGAAGCCCAAGTGTAAAGAAAGATTTGCCCTTCGTCATTAGGATAATTCGAGAGGCATCAAAATGCACAAAAAACACAGAGAAACAAAGTTAAATTCTCACAGCTCCGTTCCAGCAAAGTCTCAGTCAAGTTTGAGAAAGAATGAATGATTGGGAGTGTGAGGGAGGACACTGGCATTGGAGTTTGACCTTGTCCTGTTCTCTCTCTAACTGCAGCAGCCACGCCTGTGATAGATGTGGCTGGACTGGTGGCTGGGCTCACTGCTTCTACAGTACTGCTGATCATGGGGGCTATTGTTGTACTGTACTGCGTAAAATACAGAGCCAGAGAGCGGAGCCAGGGAAGGTAAGAGCCCAGATCCTAGTGCTGTCCTGGTTAAAGACATGTTAGGAAAACAGCTGGAAACTGAAGAGTGATGTAATTCAAGGATGTTTTGTCATTTGGACCTGGTTCTGATTGAATGATAGGCATGGGGGGAGGGGCTTTATAACGCAAAAATGTGTTCCTCTTCCTTTGGATTTGCTACTCATTTGGAAGCAGCAGTACTAAAGGTATGACACCATGAACCACATGTCAGCCCCACTGCCCTCTGAATTTCTTAATTACATTTTTCACACTCTAGTTCAGTGGCCTAAAGAATTTGGGGGGGCGGGAGAGTGGAGTTAAGTGATTCCCCCCCCCCCCCCCCATCTCCTGGAGGGAGAGATGCTGGGAGTCTTCAGCTGGCGGGGCTTGAGGATCCCCACCTGCCACATTGCTGCTGTGCCACTGCTGGGTAGGCCAGTGAACCGATGAATCCTTGGTAACACAAATGTATTATATATTTGATTCCACCAGAAGGATATAAGTAACTACTGGAACCCAGCCCATTTCCTCAACAATGAAACGGGTCCTAGAAAGGATCTCTTGTAAGCGATTTTTTTGTCTCTCTCCGCCCCTCCCCTCCATGTCCAGTGATTCTCCTCTTCCCTGCCCTCCCATCCATGTCCCGCGATTCTCTTCTCTCCTGTCCTCTCCTCCCATCCCATCCATGTCCATCGATTCTGCTCCGCTCTGCCCTGCCCTCCCCTCAATGTGCCGCTATTCTCTCTTCCTTTGTACCTCATCATTTTCTGGCTGGCCTGGCTGGCTTCCCTTCCGTTGGTAACATCCTGACGTCAGCTCGCCTCCAGCGTTCCCTTCCCTCTCACTGTTCCGCCCTCTGACGTCATTACGTTTTGATGCGAGGGCGGGGCAGTGAGGGGGAATGGAACGCTGGAGGCTGGCTGACGTCATGAGATGTTATGAATCCAGGCAGCCAGACAGCGTTGGAACGTAGGAGGTGCAAATTATTATATAGGATAGTTCTTGTGGATGAAATCACTGATAAATGCCATTTTTTGTATCCTCATTGAATATCTAATTAGCTGGAAAATAAACCCTTAAAATGCTAAGAACAGAAACCCTAAACATAGTGACCTGTTGATCATCCTCATATTCTTGGCAGCCATAAGCTTCCTAGTGCAACAGCCCCGAGTCCTTGGCTACCCTCATAGCACTGAGGGGTTCATTTTTATAAGGAGCCGCCTCAATTTAGGTGTCAAGAACAAACATAAATGATGGTATTCTAATCACTTAAGTGCATGAATGAGCAGAAAAGGACAGGCTACGTTTGGCCAGAGCACACATAATAAACTTATATAAGTTCGAGAATAGTATAAACTTTACACAGCATCATGCATTCTCTGCCATTTGTGCTAGTAATCTGGAAATAAAAGGAGGTGCCTCTTTTTTTTTTTTTCTTTATAGACTAGGTTTAAAATAAATTCTATAATCAGTGCCCTGTCAGATTGGGTTTTCATTATTTCTCTCGTTGTCTGTTTCACTGGCAGAGTGCCTGTGAGTCTCACCAGCAGTGCGCTGCCTTCGGAAGCCATGCCCTTGACTCGGCTCCCAGGACAACATCCGGAAGCACCAGGACTACCATCCTATGAACAGGCACTTGAGGCCTCAGGAACCTATGATGCACCTCCTCCACCATACCAGAGGTAAATCTCAAAATTAAAACAAACCAAGTGCACTCAGGGATTCTATTTCAAAATGTGTCTGTCTCATCTTCAGTTAAGCTTCTCACTGATAGAACATTTTTTTAGCTCAAACTAAATGGACCTATGATGATGAAGATAATGTCCTAAATTGCCCTGGTAGACTAGAGCTCTCTTAAAGCAGTGTCTCTCCATGTCCTGTGCCAGCAGTGTGTCTTTTTTTCTAGCCAAAAAGGTGCCGGTACTCAAATGCTAGGCCACCCTTCAAGGGTGGGGTGATCACTGAGGGACCCACCTCAAAATAGCCAGGCCCCCTGCAACCAGTCACAGAATCTATGACAAGGCAGAATCGGTGTGTAGAGCCTGAGCTCTTTCATTAGAGGTCCATGGGTCAATTTTAGCAGACAGTGGAAAAGGTGCTGGTACTCAAATGCCAGATCACCCTTCAGGGGTGGGGTGATCACTGGGGGACCCTCCCCACAATAACCAGGCCCCCTGCAACCAGTCACAGAATCTATGACAAGGCAGAATTGGTGTGTAGAGCCTGAGCTCTTTCATTAAAACTTGGGGTCCATCAGTCAATTTTTGCGGACAATGGAAAAGGTGCCGGTACTCAGTACCCCCTTAAAAAAAGCCCAATGTGCCAGTATCAATGCCACAAACCACTTGGAGGAGGGGTATAGGGATTCACTTTCTAGTTCTGAAGTGAAAACATTGGAGTCTAAGGTAAAATTAATCCTTACCTGATAATTTTCTTTCCATTAGTCCCAACAGATCAATCCAGAGACTTACTAATAAACACACTTTTGCCTGTTGATTTCAGTCACTCTTAGATTTAATTTTGACCCATTGGAAATTACAAAAGGTTTTGCAATTGCGTTTTGAGTGCACGTGTGCTATGTTGCTATACTGAGCGTATAAGTCTGCTCCCTATTGCTTTGACCTGTCCTGAGGGCGATCATATTGCGTTTAACTCCTCTTCCTCCCAAAGGCAGGTGTTATCATGCAGTGTTACATAGCGGTCCCTTCTCTTGCCTCTTTTATTCAATTTGTTTGAGTACTTTAGCAGTTTGGTTCAGTCACCAGTAGTAAGTGTATCTTTCTTTGCAGATGATGTCCTGCTGATCATTGACAGTGATCCACGTTATCCTGAAATTCCTCAATGACCTGTCTTGCAGCAGTGTCTTCTTGGCTAGAGTCTCACTGTTGAACCTAATAAAATCCAAGGCCTTGTAGATCACTGCTCGGTCCACAGTTCAATGGTGGCAGCTGTTCTGCAAGGTCAACATTTATCGCACTGGAATCTTAACAATTCTGGGTTGCATCTTTGATCAACAGTTCTCTGTCTGCTCAGCTTTTACAGTCCTGCGTTCGATCTGTGCTATTCGAGGACTGCTAGACAAACCAGCCCTTTTTTATCCTAGTCTTCGTTTTGTTAATTTCCAGATTGAACAGTTGAAATTCTTCTTACAATGGCTTTTATGGCACATCATTGTCATTTACACCTGACCCAAAATACTGAAGTCAAATTAATTTCATTTGCTCATAAATTTGAACATGTTACATCTTTTCTTAATGAAGCACATTGGCTCCTGATCAGCTATCAAACCAAGTTTAAGGTTCTTATGATGGCTTATGGAGCCTGTTTATGGGACTTATCACTATTTGTCTGACCTTTTGATTCCATATATACAGTGGTGGAAATAAGTATTTGATCCCTTGCTGATTTTGTAAGTTTGCCCACTGACAAAGACATGAGCAGCCCATAATTGAAGGGTAGGTTATTGGTAACAGTGAGAGATAGCACATCACAAATTAAATCCGGAAAATCACATTGTGGAAAGTATATGAATTTATTTGCATTCTGCAGAGGGAAATAAGTATTTGATCCCCCACCAACCAGTAAGAGATCTGGCCCCTACAGACCAGGTAGATGCTCCAAATCAACTCGTTACCTGCATGACAGACAGCTGTCGGCAATGGTCACCTGTATGAAAGACACCTGTCCACAGACTCAGTGAATCAGTCAGACTCTAACCTCTACAAAATGGCCAAGAGCAAGGAGCTGTCTAAGGATGTCAGGGACAAGATCATACACCTGCACAAGGCTGGAATGGGCTACAAAACCATCAGTAAGACGCTGGGCGAGAAGGAGACAACTGTTGGTGCCATAGTAAGAAAATGGAAGAAGTACAAAATGACTGTCAATCGACAAAGATCTGGGGCTCCACGCAAAATCTCACCTCGTGGGGTATCCTTGATCATGAGGAAGGTTAGAAATCAGCCTACAACTACAAGGGGGGAACTTGTCAATGATCTCAAGGCAGCTGGGACCACTGTCACCACGAAAACCATTGGTAACACATTACGACATAACGGATTGCAATCCTGCAGTGCCCGCAAGGTCCCCCTGCTCCGGAAGGCACATGTGACGGCCCGTCTGAAGTTTGCCAGTGAACACCTGGATGATGCCGAGAGTGATTGGGAGAAGGTGCTGTGGTCAGATGAGACAAAAATTGAGCTCTTTGGCATGAACTCAACTCGCCGTGTTTGGAGGAAGAGAAATGCTGCCTATGACCCAAAGAACACCGTCCCCACTGTCAAGCATGGAGGTGGAAATGTTATGTTTTGGGGGTGTTTCTCTGCTAAGGGCACAGGACTACTTCACCGCATCAATGGGAGAATGGATGGGGCCATGTACCGTACAATTCTGAGTGACAACCTCCTTCCCTCCGCCAGGGCCTTAAAAATGGGTCGTGGCTGGGTCTTCCAGCACGACAATGACCCAAAACATACAGCCAAGGCAACAAAGGAGTGGCTCAGGAAGAAGCACATTAGGGTCATGGAGTGGCCTAGCTAGTCACCAGACCTTAATCCCATTGAAAACTTATGGAGGGAGCTGAAGCTGCGAGTTGCCAAGCGACAGCCCAGAACTCTTAATGATTTAGAGATGATCTGCAAAGAGGAGTGGACCAAAATTCCTCCTGACATGTGTGCAAACCTCATCATCAACTACAGAAGACGTCTGACCGCTGTGCTTGCCAACAAGGGTTTTGCCACCAAGTATTAGGTCTTGTTTGCCAGAGGGATTAAATACTTATTTCCCTCTGCAGAATGCAAATAAATTCATATACTTTCCACAATGTGATTTTCCGGATTTAATTTGTGATGTGCTATCTCTCACTGTTACCAATAACCTACCCTTCAATTATGGGCTGCTCATGTCTTTGTCAGTGGGCAAACTTACAAAATCAGCAAGGGATCAAATACTTATTTCCACCACTGTACCAAGAAAATGTCTGGTTGCAAGAGCAAAATTATCTTGCTATGCCTTCACTAACTATGGCCAGACTTAATTCCGTAGACATGCAACCTTTTTTCCCTTGCCACTATCCTTCAGCATGCTTTCCACTTATATCATAAGCAAGAGACGAAGTTTAAAACATTAAGGTGCTGACATATGGAGGCATATTTTCAAAGTACTTGGGGGGTCTTTTACTAAGCCGCAGTAGCATGTTTAGCTCATGGTAGAAATCAAAACTGGCAGTAAAAGCTGAAACACTCATAGGAATATAATGAGCGTCTCAGTGTTTACCTCCAGCTGATTTCTACTGTGAGCTAAAAACACTACCGCAGCTTAATAAATGACTCCCTTAGACTTGCGTCAGACGCACGCAGAGGAACTTGAACACAAAATCATTGAAGAAGCAACGCTGCGAAGGCCAGCACAGGACTTCGGCTGACGGGGGTTGGGGTCCCCCGTCAACACAGGTACTGGACAGCGGCGGGGGACGGTTTTTGCCAAGAAGGGGGGTCGACTGGGTCGCGGAAGGGAGGGGTGAAAACGGAGGGACGGCAGAGTCTGGATCAGCGAGGGAGGGTGGGGGATGGCCTTGATAGCGCCCGTTTCCTTCCCTTTTGAAACGAGCATTTTTTACTAGTGAAAAAATAATACAATATAACATTATTGTATATTACTTTAACACAAATGTTTGTTCAAGGAAGGCAGTGTATGCAAGTAAACAACAGAGCAATGTGTTTTGGATACATTTTCTTTTCAGTAGTAGCTTGTGCAAAGAGACGCCCTGTGTAAAGGTGATGCAGCAGATCATCGAGGAACACCATCTATGATTTAAAAAAATAATAATTCTAATATCTGTCCTCCTTCCTCTTGTGATAGCCATGACAGGAAATGTGCATGTTTATGTATACATGCTGAACATAGCTTTTCACTGTCAGTGTCGGGCTTTAAAACATCAGCAGAGAACATTTCCTTCTCTATTGCTGTGCTTATTAGGATCTATAAGTCCATTTCTAATGGATATCATGTATTCTATTCTCCCCAAACTTCAGGTCTGCTGTCCATTCTGCTCAACCCAGCTGAGGGAAAAGAAGGCATGTAGGATCACCAGCTGTCACCCTCCAAGCAAGAGTTTAAGAGACAGGGTGTGTGTATATGTGAAAAGCAAAAGCTAAACTATTCCCCTGTGTGCATGTACATATGTACTCTAGTCAGAAGAGGCATGCAAGAATAAGGACAAATAAAATATATAACTGTGAAAAATATCTGTGCTGCAAAGTGACATACTTAAATAAACTCAGCAACTCTGCTGTTTGGAACCTCTGGGCCACTAGCAAACCATGGTCCACGTAGAAACACAAACCCCACTGTGAGAGGATGCAGAGCTGGTAAAGAAGATTATATTGTGCACAAAGAGGGGGCAGTAGCCAGAAGAGGTGGTCTAACTTTCTGTAAAGACTTCAGCTTCTTAATTTTGTGTTGTTGTTTTTTTTCTGTGAGATGTGAGAGAATTTTTCATTAAACATTTTAAATAAAAATGATTTAAAAATGTGTTTAAAAGTGAGCTTTCTGTTTCCTGTCTTTGGCGGGAAACATTAAATGCCATTGCACTTGCAATGGTACAGCAGTAATATGAGCTAGTGCTATGCATAATTAGGATGAAGTGCAGCAGGCCAGGACTGAAAGTGTTTTAAAAATATTCCTACATAGTGAGGAGTCTACTACTACTACTACTACTTATCATTTCTATAGCGCTACTAGATGTACACAGCGCTGTACACTTGAACATGAAAAGACAGTCCCTGCTCAACAGAGCTTACAATCTAATTAGGACAGACAAACAGGACAAACAAGAGATAAGGGAATATTAAAGTGAGGATGATAAAATAAGGGTTCTGAACATGTGAATAAGGGTTAGGAGTTAAAAGCAGCATCAAAAAAGTGGGCTTTTAGCTTAGATTTGAAGACGGCCAGAGATGGAGCTTGACGTACCGGTTCAGGAAGTCTATTCCAGGCATATGGTGCAGCAAGATAAAAGGAATGGAGTCTGGAGTTAGCAGTGGAGGAGAAGGGTGCAGATAAGAGAGATTTACCCAGTGAACGGAGTTCCCGAGGAGGAATGCAGGGAGAAGATGAGTGGAGAGGTACTGAGGAGCTGCAGAGTGAATGCACTTATAGGTCAATAAGAGGAGTTTGAACTGTATGCAGAAACGGATAGGAAGCCAGTGAAGTGACTTGAGGAGAGGGCTAATATGAGCATAACGACACTGGCGGAATATTAGTCATGCAGCAGAATTTTGAACAGATTGAAGAGGAGAGAGATGGCTAAGTGGGAGACCTGTGAGAAGCAAGTTGCAATAGTCTAAGCGAGAGTCTAATATATTAAATGTATAGACGGTGCTGGGGAGGAATACCAGGGTCTATACATCAGCACTTCTAGAGGGAGGGGTGTAATTTGGAGTGGAGTAGTCATCTAAGAGTTGTAGCAGTGAGCTGAGAACCAGGGTGCAAATCCCACTGCTGCTGCTGCTTCTGACCTGGAGCAAGTCATTTAACCCTCTATTGCCTCAGGTACAACCTTACATTATGAGCCCTCCAGGGACAGGGAAATACCTACTGTATCAGCATGTAACTCACTTTGAGTTACTTCTGAAAAAGATGTGAACTAAATTCAAAAGCCTAACCCCTGGTAAGCCTTTCCTCAGCTGAGAGGTGCCCAGCTCTACCACCGGCTGTCTTTCAGGTGCTGTGGAGGACTTGCAGCTCATCTGCATATCCTTTACAGTCTTCTCCGGGGTGACTCCCAGGTCCACTCCGATCCACTCAGGGCCTCCGCTCTAGGTGCCACACGCCTGATGGCGTGCGGGGCATTTTTCCATTCACATTTATTTTTCTCCCAGTTACTACTTATGGCTCCAGTACACTTTTTCTTCTTGGTACTGTCCCTTCCTAATCTGTTTCTCCATCTGAAACCACTGTACACTGCAGGAACACATTGTCCACCCTCTGTATTCATCATCTCACCATCTCTTTTTTTCCTCTTCCTTTTTCAACCTTCAACATTTCCGTCCTTCCATTCATCCATCTCCTTTGTAGCTTGAGTACATGTCGCCTTAGTCGCTGTCATCATACCTCCCCTACTCTTCTCCGTACTCTCTTGCTCCTTCTCCTGCTTTCCGCTGGGGACATTAATCCCAATCCTGGCCCTCCTATCAGCTCTCATCCTATTTGTGCAGGTCACACCGTGATATCTCCAATCTAATTTCTGTTTCTCTCCTCCCCCTTTCTTCCCTGCCTTTCTCTTGCGCTCTGTCTGTAACAAACTTTCCTGCATCCATGACCTCTTTATCTCTCGTACTCTCCATCTGCTTGCCCTAACTGAAACTTGGCATTACCCTGAAGACTCTGCTTCAGTCGCGGCCCTATGCCATGGAGGTTATCTTTTCTCCCATACTCCTCGCCCCGTTGGCCGTGGAGGTGGTGTCGGGCTATACTTTCACTCTCTTGTAGAATTCAACCTCTTCTTCCACCTCAGTGTCACTGTTTTTCTTCCTTCGAAGTCCACTCCATCCGTCTATTTGCTCCTCTGCCTCTCTGAGTAGCAGTCATTTATCGACCCCCTGGGCCCTGATAAGTCCCTTTTTTCCTTTCTCACTGACTTTGATGCCTGGCTTTCCTTCTTTCTTGAACCTTCATCTCCTTCCCTCATTCTTGAGGATTTTAACATTCATGCTAATGATCCCTCTGATTCTTATGCTTCTCAGTTTCTTGCTTTAACATCCTCTTTCAATCTTCAACTGTGCTCCACTGCCCCCACTCACCAGAATGGCCACTGTCTTGATCTTATCCTCTTCTCAAATTGCTCACTCTCCAGTTTCTGTGCCTCAACTCTTCCCCTCTCTGACCATCATCTGATAACTTTCACACTTAAACACCCTCCCCCCCAGTCCTGTCCAATCTTAACCAATACATTTAGGAATCTTCAGGCTATTGACCCTTCTACTGTGTCCTCCAGTGTTTCAAATCTCTTCTCTACCACTATGTTATCCAAGTCTGTCAATGAGGCTGTCTCTTCCTATAATACTATTCTCTCCTCTGCTCTGGATACTCTCGCTCCTCCCATTCCCCGTTCTGTAAAACGTACCAAACCCAAGCATTAGCTGACCTCTAGAATCCGCTACCTACGTTCCTGTGCCCGCTCTGCCAAACGCCTTTGGCTGAAATCCAGTGCCCATGCTGACTTCAGATTCTTGCTGACCTCCTTCCAGTCTGCTCTTTTACTTACCAAACAGGACTATTACATCCAGTTGACAAATTCTCTTGGCTCAAACCCTCGACGTCTCTTTGCCACACTGAACTCTCTCCTCAAAGTGCCTTCACCTCCAACCCCCCCCCCCCCCCCTTCACTTTCCCCCCAGACTCTGGCTGAGTACTTTCATGATAAGGTTCACAAGACTAAACTTGAATTCTCAACCAGGTCACCTCCACCTCTTCTTCCCTTAGTCCATTCTCTCAACCCTCCAACCCCTGCCTCCCTTTCTTCCTTTTCTGAAATCACTGAAGAGGAAACTACACATCTTCTTTCCTCCTCGAAACTAACTACCTGTTCCTCTGATCTTATTCCCACCCATCTACTTAACATTATCTCTCCTACTGTCATCCCTTTTATCTGTCATATCCTCAGTCTTTCACTGTCCACTGTGACTGTTCCTGATGCCTTCAAACATGGTGTAGTCACACCACTCCTTAAAAAACCTTCATTGGACCCTACCTGTCCTTCCAACTATCGCCCCATCTCCCTCCTCCCTTTCCTATCCAAGATACTTGAACGTGCATACCCATTTCAACCAATGAGGATGACTTTTATTCTCTGCAATAATTGTGGTGCTTTAGTTTCAAGGCCGATCATCTGGAGACTTAAAGCTTGTCCTATCTGTCTTCAGCTATCTAGTTTATGTTTAAACTGTTTTATTGACGATTATCACGGTACAAATTAACTTGGAATATTCATATAGCATTGATTGATAGACAAAACAACATTCTAGCAACATATTCAACATCGCCAAACACTTTTCTTCACCATTTTTCTCCCCCCTCCCCTCTTAACAATTCCTTGGCAAGTGCTAATATTAGATGTTAAATGACTTTTGTTCCTAATATCGTACACTTTAAATACCTCGTTAGGTGAAATAGTGCTTATCATAAAATACCAGAAAACTAAACATCAAAGCTCTAGAGCACTGCCAAGCTTTAGCCCTATACATCTCACTCAACCCCTCCAACCCCCCACCCAACACCTCCCCCCCTTGCAAGCAAAATACCGCTCTAGACTAAATTTACTACTCCAGGCTACCCATACTCTCCCATTATTCCACTATTTATCAGGCGTTAACAAGCAAACTACGTCCCCTCGGGCTAAGAATTTGCAGGTATGGCGTCCAAATCTGAAGAAAACGTACTCTGCGCTTAGGCGATTGTTTTGAATCTCTAGCCTCCCAAGAGGCCAGGAGATGCACCTGATTGCGCCAGTGCCAATAAGCTGGCCCCTCCGATGAGACCCAGTATTGCATAATGCATTTCCGAGCTACCAAGCTCAGCTTCCTGCATAACATTATAGCAGGGGCACATAATGGAGCAAACGCTCTTGGTTGGTCCAACAGAAACTGCCTCTCCGTTCCTTGAGTTCTATTCCCCAATCGAATCAAAAACCCTCTTACCCTCTGCCAGAACATGCGCACCTTGGGGCATTGCCATAATGCATGATATAATGAGCTGGGACCCCCTCCGCATTTAGAGCACCCCGAGTTGTCCGGCCCCAACATATGAGCCAGTTGTGCTTTAGACATATACCCCCGAAGGACCACTCTATAGCCACACTCCCTCAGCCTCTCATCTGTTACCAACGCCCGGATGCTCTTCAAGGTAGCTGACACATCCCATGTTGCCAGTGAGGTCCCAAGATCTTGTTCCCATTTCCGCTTAAGATCAACATATTGCCTCTGGGACCTACGCCTAGCCAGTGCCCCATACAATGCTGAAACCGATTGCTTCTCTGTCTGCAACTCCTCAAAGAAGACCCTTAAAAGTTCCCCCATCCGCCCCCTCAGGGGTGCTTGGTTCAGGGATTTCATATAATGTCGGACCTGTGCGTAGGCAAATCTATTGCCCCAAGCTGATCCCACTTTATCCTGAAGAGCGTCAAATGTTATCATTTCCCCATTTTCCAATAACAGGTGTTCCAATCTTGTAATGCCCAGCCCTTGCCATCTACCAAATGTCGGGTTGTCTATCCCTGCTTCAAAAACAGGATTACCTACGATTGGGATTTGATCTGTAACGTGTGGTTGGCCCCCCATCTGCCGCATCCACCACTGCCACGCCTCCCGAAGGGGCTGTAGTATTATGCTTTTTTTAAATTTAGAAGGGAGTCGACTACGAGGTAAATGAAGCAGTGCTAATATATCATATGGAGCAAAAAAGGCTTCCTCCAAGCCTAGAGGTGTATAATACTGCGTGGTATTCACCACATCTCCTAGGTGACGCAACAAACACGCCTGATTATATAGGAACACATCCGGGATACCCATTCCCCCCTGTCTCCAGCTCCCTATTAACATGTTTTGGCTAACTTTAGGCTTCTTGCCTGCCCAGCAAAACCGACTAAAAAGACGCATCATCCGTTTCAAATCAGTCCGTGATAGGCGCATGGGTAAGGTTTGAAGGACGTACAACCAGCGCGGAAACAGCACCATTTGGACTAAATGTATCCGTCCCATTAATGACAGTGGAAGACTCATCCAAGAATCTAATTTAGCCTTAGTATGTTCCAGTAAGATTTTAACATTCAACTGATATAATTCTGAAGTATTCATTGTGAGTCGGATTCCTAAATATTTAAAAGACTCTCTAGCCCATCTCAATGGAAATTCAGGATCCCATTCCCTCTGATTCACCTCTGGCGAAGCCAGAGCTTCTGACTTATCTAGATTGATTTGGAAGCCTGAGTAGTCTCCATATTCACGAAAGGTTTCCAATAACGTGTCTAAGGATTCCCTTGGGTTTGTGAGATGTACCAAAATGTCATCCGCAAATGCTGCGATCTTAAACATGTGGGTCCCTAAGCCCACTCCCCGGATCAAAGGGTTTGCCATGATATCTCTGATAAGGGGATCTAAAACTAAAACAAAGAGAAGAGGGGACAAGGGGCACCCCTGCCTTGTGCCTCTCCTGATACAGAAACTTTCCGACTCTATCCCGTTCACACTCAATGTGGCACATGGGTTGGCATATAAGGCATGAATTGCCTCAACAAATCTCCCTGAAAATCCATAATGTTCCAACGTATCAAAAAGAAACTTCCAGTGAACCTTATCAAAGGCCTTTTCCGCATCGAAGCTGACCAACAACGATGCTACCTTCGTCTGCGAGCTGTGCTCTAGTGATGTCAATATTGCTCTCAAGTTTTTACTCACTGCTCTTCCTCCCACAAAACCCACCTGACTTTCGTGAATCAACCGAGGGAGCAACCTCGCCAGTCTATTAGCCAAGATTTTTGCCAGCAACTTGGTATCATAATTTAATAGGGAGATAGGCCGGTACGATGTCGGCTCTAGTGGGTCCCTCCCCGGCTTCAACAAGACTATTATTTGAGCCCTATTCAAGTCAGGGGGTATCCTCTGTCTCTCTATTAGTTGGTTCAAAAATCTAGTAATTGCGGGTATAACTCCTCCTTCCATCAATTTATAAAATTCTCCTCTTAAACCATCAGGTCCCGAGGCTTTCAATCGCGGGCTACGGGCTATACCCATACTAACTTCGTCTTCAGTGATTAATTGATTAAGGCTGTCCAACTCTTGTATTGTAAGCTTTGGTAAAGCTAGATTTTCTAAGTACATCTGATTTAGTAGGCCGTCTTCCTCTGGGGAAGCGTACAGCCCTTGATAAAAGGTCCGAAAGGTTTCACAAATTGCCTTGTCTGATGTGTGAAGCCCTCCCCCTCTTTGCCTCAGTGCCAGAATGTTCTTAGTCCCTCCCCGGGGGGTAATTATTTTTGACATCAACTTGCCTGTTTTATTACCATGTTTATAAAGCATATATCGATAGTAGAGCTGTGACTTGTGTGCCCTCTCTTGCAAAAGTGCATTCAAGGCGGTTTGAAGCTCTAACACTTGTTGTTTATCCCCTATCGCATGTGTCTCCCCATATCTCTTCCGTGTCTTACAAAGTTGGTTACTTAAACGCAAGATCTTTCTGTCTCGTGCCTTCCTCACAAAATATGTGTGACTTATAACTTCGCCTCTAAGAACCGCCTTAGCCGCTTCCCAAAACAAAACTGGATCATCTATATGATCTTGATTATGAGTGCTGTATTCCGCCCAGCTAGCTTGTAATCGGCCTTTTAGCACTGGGTCTGAGCTAAACTCTAGGGGGAATTGCCATTTATGTTTCTGTTGGGTCGTACCACTTGGTATCCATTCTATCTTAACCCAGGCATGGTCCGACACCATGTACGGTCCTATCTCCGCTATTGTCACTTCCCCAAACATCTGACGCGATGTCAGAATATAGTCAATTCTCGACTGAGTTGAGTGGGCCCGTGACAGATGTGTGTAATCTTTCTCACCTGGGTGCAGCACCCGCCACACATCAACCAGGCCCAACATCTGGCTCAATTGTAAGAGGCCTCTATTATTATAACATGAAGAGGCCGTCTCCGGGGCTGATCTGTCCAGAGAGGGGTCCCAAGCTGCATTAAAATCGCCCCCCATCACCATAGCTGCGTGCGGTTGCCTGAGCAGAAAATTAATCAAGGTTTGATAAAACTTCCGATCATATCTATTCGGAGCATAAACATTACAGATTAGCAGTTTCTGTCGCCCAACTACCACTTCCAAGATAACATAGCGGCCTTCAGTATCAATCAGAAGTGGGTTGATTACAGAGGCTATGCCTTTTCTGATTAGTATCGCTACTCCTCCTTTTTTGCCTTGTGCATTTGCTGCTATACAATCCCCAACCCACCAGGTGCTGAGCTTGGCATGTTCAATCTGGTTCAGGTGCGTCTCCTGTAAAAGTGCTATGTCTGCTTTCTGCCTATTTAATTGTTGTAAAATCTTAGAGCGTTTTATTGGCGAATTTACTCCGCCTACATTCCATGTTATTATTCTTACTATTCTTGGATTTGAAAGTGTGGAGCGATATCCATAGATGTCCACTTTTGTAATCGAGGGGGACATCCCAGCCTCTGCCCCCCCCTAACTTGCACCTCCACTTTATCAGCATCACTGTTGTGTTCTGCCCACGCTTCCATCAGAGCTTGTCTCCTATTGCCAAGCCGCCTTTCATTGACAGCTCAGGGAGACAGAGCCCCCCAGAAGCCTTCATTACTTACTTTTATATACTTTCCATTTAATACTTGTACCCTGCTTGCATCCCTCCTCCCTCCCCCCACCCCCTCCCCCCGCCCCTCCCCCATTCCCCAAATCCTGTATCCCTTATTCTCAGGTCCACCAATTAGGACCACGACTTCCTTACGTCTCTCCCTCCCCCCTCCGCATTAAACAGTGTTACAATAAACATAACTTTCATTGTCAAGCTAATCAGACACTTACATGGTCTCACCCCTCTTACCAGGGGTTCGAACCGTTTCACCCATTGGTCATGTCTTCCAGAAAGTGTCTTATTCAACAGCAAGAAAACTCAAAAGAAAAGTCTAACTCACAAACCATAAATCCTTAACCTTCCAACTGCAGCCATCTTGTCAAGCCTTTCTGCTACTATAAGTAGTCCATCTTTGTAATTGGCTGGGAGTTTGCTGTATTGTCATAGACTGACCAGTCAGTTCTCCTCTGACCCCTCAGTATAACATTACTCAATGCTCTCAGAGTGTTCGCTTCCTCTTGCTGTTCAACTTGCATCTGAAGGTGTTGTTCCCAGCTGCTGTAGAAATTCTTTAGCCGCCCCTGCCGTCTCATATGTCTTGGTGATGCCATTATGCGTAACTCGCAGTTTGGCAGGGTATTGTAGTGCAAATCTTATTTTCTTTTGGAATAGCGTTGAGCAAACCTCCGAAAACTGTCGCCTTCGTGCTGCTACCCCTGCTGAATAATCTTGGAAGCAGCGTACTGGGGTTCCATCGTACACCAATGCCTTTCCGGTTCTAAGCAGCTGCATCACCTCTTGTTTCTGCGCATAATTCAAAAATCGTAGAATTACCACTCTTGGTTTATTGGTACCAGTCATTTTCATCCCTATGCGGTGAGCCCGTTCTATTTGTATTGGCCCCGAGGCTTCTGGGAAGTGTAGTTCGCTAGTAAACCAGCGTGCCAAAAAAACCTCCAAGCCCCGTTCAGGTATCGTTTCTGGCAGGCCCACCACTCGGATATTATTTCTCCTGGACCTATTTTCCAGGTCCTCAATCTTTTCCTCCATCGCCTGCAGCTTTTTTTGAGTTATATCCTGTACTGTCTCCACCTCCGTTACTCTGTCCTCAATTTCACTCACACGTGCTTGAAAGCCTACACAGTCTCGAGAGAGATCAGTGAGCTGTTCTTTTACCTTTTCCAGGTTAGTATTTATGGGGGAGAGCTGGCGATCCAACATATCCTCTAGCACTGAGGACATTTCCGAGGTTATTTCGGCGATCCAGGCCGATGACACTGTCGGGCCCGGCGGGCTTGCGGGCGGCGCCATCTTGTCTTCTGCCCCTCTACCACAGAGCTTGTCTTTGTGTAGATTTTTAGCTGCCATCTCGCCACCAATAGATTTAAAATGTTCGTTGCCGGCCACTCCAGCGTTTCAGGCTGCGGCGAAAGTCAATTTTAATTCGCGGTTTGTGGGCTGGTCGTGCGGAGGGGGGATTAGAGCCGGAGAGATCTTTTTTCTTCAACCCCTCGCGGTCATGACGTCACCGGAAGTCCCCAGCTATCTAGTTTAAAACAAGAGCTCAGTAAAGTAATGCAAGAATTGGATGCAATTAAAGCAGCTTCTAGGACTGCACACAATAATAACTTCTCACCACTGCCTCAAAGAATAAACCCACATAAGAACAGATGGTTCACAGTAGGCTCAGGCAGACTTCGTCAGGTGACACAGAAGCATCCACCCGCACAAGTGTTGCCACTAAAGAATTCTTTTGCTCCATTACAGCACTGTGATGCTCCTAAAAATAAAACTGAGGCAGAGGAAAAAGCAATAAAGTTGGAACAAAAAGATATGAAGGTACCCAAAGTGAAAAGACACCCCCAAATCACTAATGTTGAAACACATACCAGGAAATATAGATGGAAAGCGATGGCCACAAATGCTCGTAGTCTAAGCAATAAAGTACATGACCGTCAAGCCCTGATGTTGGAGGCAGACTTAGACGTTGTTGCAATCACGGAAATGTGGCTCAATGGTTCCCATGAATGGGATGCAAACATACCAGGCTATAATCTATTTAGGAAGGATAGAGAGGGTCAAAAAGGTGGAGGAGTAGCTCTGTATGTAAAGAATGATATCATGGCGACTGAAATGACAGGGACCTGGGGAAAAGAAGAAGCGATATGGATCACCTTAAAAAGAGAGGATAGAACCTCTGTCCACGTGGGTGTTGTCTGCAGAACCCCGACACAATTAGAGGAACTAGATAAAGATCTGATCGCAGATATTCAAAAATTAGGAAAGAAAAACGAGGTTCTGTTGATGGGAGATTTCAATCTGCCAGATGTAGATTGGAAGGTTCCGTCTGCAAAATCGGAAAGAAGTAGAGAGATCATGGATGCTTTCCAAAGTGCTCTGCTCAGACAAATTGTGACGGAACCCACGAGGGAGGGAGCGACACTGGATCTGGTGCTCACAAATGGGGATAGTGTGTCAAATGTCCGAGTGGGTGCACACCTGGGAAGCAGTGACCATCAAACGGTTTGGTTTGATATGACGGCTGAAGTGGAGGGCAGCCACTCTAAACTCAAAGTCCTGGATTTCAAGCGTGCTGACTTTAGTAAAATGGGGGAATACCTGAGGAAGGAGCTGATGGGCTGGGAGGACATAAAAGAAGTGGAAGGACAGTGGTCCAGGCTGAAAGAAGTAATAAATAGGGCCACAGACCTTTATGTAAGGAGAGTAAATAAAAGCAAGAGAAAAAGGAAACCGATATGGTTCTCCAAGAAAGTGGCTGAGAAAATAAAGGCTAAAGAGTTAGCGTTCCAGAAATATAGAAAATCTCAAGAGGAACACGGGGAGGAATACCAGGTGAAACTGAAAAAAGCCAAGAGAGAGATACGTCTGGTGAAGGTGTAAGCGGAAGAACAAATGTCTAGAAATGTAAGGAGGGGAGACAAAAATTTCTTCAGGTATATTAGTGAAAGGAGAATGACTAAAAAGGGAATTGTGAGACTAAAAGATACAGTGAAACGCTATGTAGATAATGATGAAGAAAAAGCCAATTTGCTAAATAGATACTTTTGTTCTGTTTTCACTGAAGAAAATCCTGGAGAAGGACCGAGAGGGACTGGCAAAAGTACACCTGAGAATGGAGTGGATAGAGCACCATTCACAGAAGAGAGTGTGTATCAACAACTTGGAAAGCTAAAGGTGGACAAAGCCATGGGACCGGACGGGATCCACCCCAGAATATTGAGGGAGCTGAGAGAGGTTCTGGCGGGTCCTCTTAAAGATTTGTTTAATAAATCCTTGGAGACGGGAGAGGTTCCGAGGGATTGGAGAACAGCAGATGTGGTCCCTCTTCACAAAAGTGGTGATAGGGAAGAAGCTGGAAACTACAGGCCGGTAAGCCTCACTTTGGTTATTGGAAAAGTAATGGAAGCCATGCTGAAGGAAAGGATAGTGAATTTCCTGGAAGCCAATAAGTTGCAAGATCCAAGACAACATGGTTTTACCAGAGGGAAATCGTGCCAAACGAATCTCATTGAATTCTTTGATTGGGTAACTGGAGAATTAAATCATCGACATGCTATAGACGTAATCTACTTAGATTTTAGCAAAACTTTTGACACGGTTCCCCACAGGAGGCTCTTAAATAAAGTCGATGGGCTGAAGATAGGTCCCAAAGTGGTGAACTGGATTAGGAACTGGTTGACGGACAGACGACAGAGGGTGGTGGTAAATGGAGTTCGCTCGGAGGAGGGAAAGGTGAGTAGTGGAGTGCCTCAGGGATCGATGCTGGGGCTGATTCTGTTCAATATATTTGTGAGTGACATTGCCGTAGGGTTAGAAGGTAAAGTTTGCCTATTTGCGGATGATACTAAGATTTGCAACAGAGTGGACACCCGGGAGGGAGTGGAAAGCATGAAAAATGATCTGAGGAAGCTAGAAGAATGGTCTAAGGTTTGGCAATTAAAATTCAATGCGAAGAAATGCAAAGTGATGCACTTAGGGAGTAGAACCCAAGAGAGACTTATGTGTTAGGCGGTGAGAGTCTGATAGGTACTGAGGGGGAGAGGGATCTTGGTGTGATAGTATCCGAGGATCTGAAGGCAACGAAACAGTGTGACAAGGCAGTGGCTGTAGTGAGAAGGTTGCTAGGCTGTATAGAGAGAGGTGTGATCAGCAGAAGAAAGGAAGTGTTGATGCCCCTGTACAAGTCGTTGGTGAGGCCCCACCTGGAGTATTGTGTTCAGTTTGGAGGCTGTACCTTGCGAAGGATGTTAAAAAAATGGAAGCAGTGCAAATAAAAGCTACGAGAATGGTACGGGATTTGCGTTCCAAGACATATGAGGAGAGACTTGCTGACCTGAACATGTATACCCTGGAGGAAAGGAGGAACAGGGGTGATATGATACAGATGTTCAAATATTTGAAAGGTATTAATCCGCAAACAAATCTTTTCCGGAGATGGGAAGGCAGTAGAACGAGAGGACATGAAATGAGGTTGAAGGGGGGCAGCCTCAGGAAAGATGTCAGGAAGTATTTTTTCACAGAGAGGGTGGTGGATGCTTGGAATGCCCTCCCGCGGGAGGTGGTGGAGATGAAAACGGTAACAGAATTCAAACATGCGTGGGATATGCATAAAGGAATCCTGTGCAGAAGGAATGGATCCTCAGAAGCTTAGCCGAAATTGGGTGGCAGAGCAGGTGGGGGGGGGGGGGGGGGGGGGAAACAGGGGTTGGTGGTTGGGAGGCGAGGATAGTGGAGGGCAGACTTATACGGTCTGTGCCAGAGCCGGTGATTGGGAGGCGGGAAGTACTGCTGCACAGACTTGTACTTGTGCCCTGAATAAGGCAGGTACAAATCAAGGTAAGGTTTACACATATGTTTGTCTTGTTGGGCAGACTGGATGGACCGTGCAGGTCTTTTTCTGCCATCGTCTACTATGTTACTATGTGCTGTTCACCGCTGCTGCCTTGAATTTCTTTCATCTCAAGCTATTCTTGATCCACTTCAGTCTGGCTTTTGCCCCCTTCATTCAACTGAAACAGCGCTTGCTAAAGTCTCCAATGACCTGTTCCTGGCCAGATCCAAAGGTCTCTATTCTATCCTCATCCTTCTCGATCTATCTGCTGCTTTTGACACTGTTGATCACAGCCTACTCCTTGATACGCTGTCCTCACTTGGATTTCAGGGCTCTGTTCTTTCTTGGTTTTCTTCTTATCTCTCCCAGCGTACCTTTAGTGTATACTCTAGTGGATCCTCCTCTACTTCTATCCCACTGTCAGTTGGTGTACCTCAGGGATCTGTCCTGGGACCTCTTCTTTTCTCCATCTATACTTCTTCCCTTGGTACTCTGATCTCATCCCATGGTTTTCAGTATCATCTTTATGCTGATGACTCCCAGATCTACCTCTCCACACCAGAAATATCAGCCAAAATCCAGGCAAAGTATCAGCCTGCCTGTCTGGCATTGCTGCCTGGATGTCTCAGCGCCATCTGCAACTAAACATAACCAAGACTGAGCTTCTTATCTTTCCCCTAAACCAACCTCTCCTCCTCCCCCTTTCTCTATTTCTGTGGATAACACTCTCATCCTTCCTGTCTCATCAGCTCGTAACCTTGGGGTCATCTTCGACTCCTCCCTCTCTTCCTCTGCACATATTCAGCAGACTGCTAAAACCTGTAATTTCTCTCTCTATAATATCACCAAAATTCGCTCTTTTCTTTCTGAGCATACTACCAGAACCTTCATCCACACTCTTATCACCTCTCGCTTAGACTATCGCAACTTGCTTCTCACAGGTCTCCCACTTAGCCATCTCTCTCCTCTTCAATCTGTTCAAAATTCTGCTGCACGACTAATATTCCGCCAGTGTCGTTTTGCTCATATTAGCCCTCGCCTCAAGTCACTTCACTGGCTTCCTATCCGTTTCCGCATACAGTTCAAGCTCCTCTTATTGACCTATAAGTGCATTCACTCTGCAGCTCCTCAGTACCTCTCCACTCTCATCTCTCCCTACATTTCTCCATGGGAACTCCGTTCATTGGGTAAATCTCTCTTATCTGCACCCTTCTCCTCCACTGCTAACTCCAGACTCCGTTCCTTTTATCTTGTTGCACCATATGCCTGGAATAGACTTCCTGAGCCGGTACGTCAAGCTCCATCTCTGGCTGTCTTCAAATCTAAGTTAAAAGCCCACCTCTTTGATGCTGCTTTTAACTCCTAACCCTTATTCACTTGTTCAGAACCCTTATTTTATCATCCTCACTTTAATATTCCCTTATCTCTTGTTTGTCCTGTTTGTCTGTCCTAATTAGATTGTAAGCTCTGTCGAGCAGGGACTGTCTCTTCATGTTCAAATGTACAACGCTGCGTATGTCTAGTAGCGCTATAGAAATGATAAGTAGTAGTAGTAGTAATGCACAGCAATGAGATAGATATAGGGCACTGTCCATCAGCTCTCAGGAGGTTTATAGTATTCCCATTCAGAAGCAGGACTGAGTCAAGCATGTAAGTTGGTGATGTCATCCAATGGCCCTGGGCTGGAGCAGCTCTCTCAGAGCTCAGAAGAGTAAATTTGAGCATGTGTACAGTTATGTGCCCTTAGGCCCCTTAGTTTTGTTCCTTCCACTTTGTCAAATGCCATGAAAATGAACCTTTTCAAATACAGGAAAGTTTTATTACCTTCTCTTGCCCCTCATTTGTTTTTCCATCTTCTTTAATAAAGAAAAGCTGTTTTTCTTTTGTTGGTTATTTTTGTCCTTGTGACAGTGTCACCAAGTTTTGATTCTGGCCGAAAACTAAAATGGAAGAACTTTGACTTCCAATTTGCATTCCTGATTTGTCTAAGCGAAGAACGTAATCAGGCTCACTCCAATCATTTTGGTATGATGTCTTCAGAAGACTAAAACAATTAGCTGCATTACCTCCACAACTTCTCCTGCTAGCCCAGAAGGACAAGAGAAGATACTTTCCCTCTAACTCCTGTGGAGTGACTTCAAGCATCTAACCACAAAGCAGTAAGGTCAAGGTTCCTCCACGATGATGCAAAGTGCAGTCATCTGCAGCACACACACGCAGACCTGAGGTCCAGCAACCTCAAAAGTTCCAGCTCAAGCGCTGGAAAATGGTTAACACCTCAGTGTGGATATTCCTCAGGGCACTACCCTGTGTACATCTGTGCAACCCTCTCCTGCACTATTTACTCCATTACAAAGACCAGCTGGACAGCAGCTCCACCAGTGCAGATATCATGTTGGCCTTTCAACCCATATAGGCCAGCACAGAACATGAAAAGACTGCCCCACAATAAGAAGGTTTATTTTATTAAAATACATGCCAAACTGTCTTTCTAAATTAAGCAGCAAGGACGTGGACAGGCAAAAAGATGACATATGAATACATAGTCAAAGACTACCTAGATAAATTCAGAAAACATATAATAAAGATACAAAGGAAAGGATACCTAGCACAGTAACAGTCAAAAGAAAAGCAAGAAAAAAAGGCAAGGAATACAGCATCGGCATGTCCTGTATAATGGTCCAGAGTCCAGCTTCCACTAGCATTCACTTCCATTCTTGTCACAATAGCAGATGAGTCCTATCCATCTGCCTTGCAGCTTCTACTAGAGCAACCACATTCATTCCTGCAAAAGATACTTAACTAAAGATCTACCATCTGTGTAATATCAACAGCCAAGCATAACACCATTTCAACTGATGGGTGATGCTCCTGCAAGGAGAGATATGTATCTCAAGTGATGAAAGTCAGGGGTGCACAAGCTCAGTCCTCAAGAGTTGCAAACTGGTTGGGTTTTCAGGATATCTGAAATGAACGTGTCCTAGATGGATTTCCATACAAGGAAGGCAGTAGGCATACAAATCTACATCATGGATATTCGGAAGGAATATCCTGAAAACCCAACCAGTTTACACCCTTGAGGTCTAGAAGTGTGCACCTCTGTGAAGCCTCTATGCAGTCTACTTCAGATTATGAAGTGGAGGAGTGGCCTAGTGGTTAGAGCACCAGTCTTGCAATACAGAGATGGCCAGTTCAAATCCCACTGCTGTTCCTTGTGATCTTGGGCAAGTCACTTAACCCTCCATTGCCTCAGGTACAAACTTAGATTGTGAGCCCTATTGGGACACTGAAATATCCAGAGTACCTGAATGTAACTCACCTTGAGCTACCACTGAAAAAGGTGTGAGCAAAATCTAAATAAATAAATATGAACCACAAGGGGAATCATTAGGCATCTCCTCAAGGCACCACTGTGTTTTTATTTTTATTGTCCCCATTCCACTGTCTGGGGTCGTAGACAATAGAATCCAATGGGAATGGATGTGTAGTAGACCAAGCGATAGGGCTGGAGAGGTCCCAGAGAACTGGAAAAGGGCAGCAAGTAGGAAGTTCAAAACTAGTCTGGTTAGCTGGCAGCTGTGGTGAATAAATTAATGTAAACATTTTTAAAACAGAGGATAGTGAGGTTTCTGGAATTAATTGGATTTCAGGACCCAAAGCAGCATGATTTTAACAGAGGTAGGTCCTGTCAGACAAAACTGAATAATTTTGTTGAGTTAGGAGGAACGCTAGATTTCATGTATTTTAGCAAAGCCTTTGACATGGTTCCATAAAGGTGACTGATGAGTACATGCTGAGGAAAAGGATATTAGTGGCGTGCAATATTTCCAACTCCTTGTCTATGTCCTGTAGTATACGCCAGTGTTCTGTCTTGGCCCCTTTACTCATTAATATGTTCCTGACCTTATCCAATATTTTGAAGTTAATGCCTTTATCTATGCTGGTTAGCGTTGCTAAAAGTGTTCAGTTAGTGCCTAACTTAGAACTGGCTCTTTTGGGAGCCTTCTGGGGGTGGAGCTAACACCTGCCTGGTTAAGTGCCAATATTCAGCATAATTGCATAAAAGTCAGTTCTATCTTTTACGTGGTTCACCATCGCCAGTTAAGAACTGAATATTGTATTTAACCAGCTATGATTTCACCGGCTCCGTAAACCTGGAAATTCAGTGCTGGAGCCTGGACATAGTCTGCCATTTAAATTTCTATAACACTGTCGGCAGTCAGCAAAATGCTGAGCGTTGCTAGCTACATATCAACCCCTTCATGTTTAGTTTGAGATTACAATATTAAGTCACTGAACAATATAAGAGAATCCTAAGACACTCCACAATTTATGACTGAGATACATGACCCTTCATTTTGACTCGATATGCTCTATTAATCAACAAGGACCAAACGTTGTCCATAATACCACTGGATTCCTATTCAGTTCAAAATTCAGTTCAAGGTACTAGTGCTTCCTCACAAGGCACTCAACATGAAGACCTCTTTGTATCTACCCTGCTTAATTACTATATATAAAATAACTAGACACCTAAGATCCTTATATGAAAATCATCTAATTCTCTTACCTCCTTCTAGCCATGCCAGCACTTGATCCAGTGCTTTTTTTTATTTGTAGCTCCATTGTTATGGAACAACCTTCCTGAGTTCATTCGAGCTAAACCTGAACGTAAGAAATTTAGAGCATCCCTAAAGACCCATTTTTACACAACTAAATATCAGGAAACAAGGACCACTGTATGGAGATAGTTAAATGTATGATGGAAACATGTATGTTTATGTTTTATTGAATGTATGGATAATTTTATTAGTTCTCATTTTTGGTATGGGTGTTTAGTTACTTTTCTATAGAATATTGGCATTCCTTTCCACATGGGTCATTCCATGCCAAGTGGTCTAAACCTTCCCACCATCATGCCTCCAATTTTGTTCAAATTTTATCTGTTGCGCGAGTCAGGTGTTAACCAAAGTTTCCCAAAATTTGAGCTCTCTAGCTGCAATAGTTGCAGATCTAGACCCCCTTTTCTGAAAGGTTGTCAGTCCATGAGCGCATTACATTTACCAAAATGCCATTTTTGGGGTCTAATAAAATGCAAACACATTTATAAGAATGGCTAAAAAATTCAAATCCTGTACAGTTTTTGATGCTAATTCCGATGAAATACATTTTAACATTATGGATGCAAAATCCAGTCAAACAAGTTGATTGTAAGCTCTTTGAGCAGGGACTGTCTTTCTTTTTCTATGTTTGTGCAGCGCTGCGTATGCTTTGTAGTGCTATAAAAATGCTAAATAGTAGTAGTAGTAGACTCAAAGTGTGCATCAAAATTGGTCGCGACTCATCGGAACATATTTGGACTTATAATATTTGGACCAATACTTAATGGTGGCATTGCAAAACAAAAACATATCAGTGTTGTGCAGCACAATTTTCTCTTTCAGATAATACTGTTCACCAGCTGATTCAGGCAGACCCTTTTTTTAATAATTGGCTTTGAACTTTGGTACATTTTACCATTTGCGCTGACAGTGCCAACTTTGAAGAGATCCTGCAGGGCAGTTATAGACGCTGATTAGTTGCAAATCTGGCAGTATTATGTCCAGCACAAGCATAATGCTTGTTCAAAATTTCAAGTCCGTATCTTTGTTTGCATGGAAGTTGTTGCGGTCTGAATATTGATCCAAATATGTTCCGATGAATCGCGACCAATTTTGATGCACACTTTGAGTCAACTTGTTTGACTGGATTTTGCATCCATAATGTTAAAATGTATTTCATTGGAATTAGCATCAAAAACTGTACAGGATTTGAATTTTGTAGCCATTCTTATAAATGTGTTTGGATTTTATTAGACCCCAAAAATGGCATTGTGGCAAATGTCGCGCGCTCATGGACTGACAACCTTTCAGAAAAGGGGGTCTAGATCTGCAACTATTGCAGTTAAAGACCTCAAATTTTGGGAAACTTTGTTTAACACCTGACTCGCGCAACAGATAACATTTGAACAAAATTGGAGAACATGATGGTGGGAACCTTTTTTAATTTTAGACCACTTGGCATGGAATGACCCACATCCTTAAATTTTAAATGTTTATCTTTACTTCTAAACTGTTCTGACATGTTTCACCGAGAATGATATATCAAGAGCAAAATAAACCATAAACCATAATCACTTAGAATCATACTTAGCAAAAAACACACATGAAAGATCGAATTGCATTATTAGAACCTGATGACCAGTACAGTGCAATCCGCTTACGTGCAAGGTCTGGGACCAAAGAAATGCATGCAGTTAACCGGAGAGTTCCATAGACTACATCTGCCAGACGGTAAAAACTGTCATAGCACTGACATCCAGTGGCCTCCACATAGGCCCACACGGTGTTGAGACTCTCCAGTGCTCTTGCAAAAGTGACAGAAGGAGGTTGTTGAATTTCGTCAGCATGTGCCTCGCTGCTCATTTCATCATCTGTTTCATCAGCAGCCATTGTTGCCTGCGTGTAGGCACATATCTCGACATCAGTGCTGTTGTCAGCTGTTTGTAGATCTTAATCAACAACTACGTAGCGATGAAACTCCTCTTCAGTAACATCGGCTGGGATGTCAATAACCTGTTCATCTGAAGCGTTTGCAACAGCTGCATCGGTTTCGTCCCTCTCCACATCCTTAACAAAGCTTGCCCGCTTGTAGCAGTTCACAATGGTTGCCTGTGTAACATGATTCCAGGCTTCTTTCTGCATATGTAGGGAATCCAACAGTGATAGATTACGAGCCAGTTCAACAGCATGCTTATCCTTGCTAGTCTGGTCAACCATAACGCTCATCAGACAACGTAGCACAAGAGCCCAATAATGTTGTTTGAAATTGGTTATTATGCCCTGATCCATAGGTTGGATCAGAGAGGTAGTGTTTGGTGGCAGGAAGACCACCTTAACGTTAGACAGCCTGACATCATCCCTGTGTGCAGCACAATTATCACAAAGCAACAAAATCTGACACTTTTGTGCCCGCATTCTAGTGTCTAACTTCTTTAGCCACTGCTTCCAAATTTCCCCAGTCATCCATGAATTTGCGTTAGCCTCGTATGACACAGGAAGTCGCTTAACTTTCTTGAAGCAACGGGGCTGTTTGCTCTTTCCAATGACGAGGGGTTCCAACTTCTTACTCCCATCCATATTGCAGCAAAGGAGGATCGTCAGTCGGTCCTTCAACGTTTTACCTCCAGTAGTTTCGGCATGTTTGAATGCAAGTGTTCCATTAGGAATTGCTCGCCAGTAGAGACCGTTTTCGTCAACATTGAAAATGTCACGAGGTGCAAACTAGTTCAAGATGGTAGGAAGAACTGAAACAACCCAATTTTCAGCACCAAAGTCATCAGTGTCTTGTTTCTCACCATGCTGTTTCTTGAATTTTATGTTGTTCCTCTCCTTCCATCTTTCCAACCATCCAACAGTGGCTTTGAATTCAGTTAGTCCAAGACTTTCAGCTAGCTGGTTAGCTTTCTCCATAAGCAGTGGACCACTGACAGGAAACTGTCTGCTCGTGACTCGAGAAAACCACTGAAGAAGAGCATCTTCTACCTCCTCAGCTTTTCCCGCCCGTTTTTGTTTCCGTTGTGGATTTGTATTGTTTTGCCAGTCTTCCAGAAGCTGGTCTTTCTGCTTCAAGACATGTGAAATTTGACTGGGATTGACACCATATTCTTTAGCAATAGATACTTTGACTTTGTTTGTTTTCTCATTTTTTAAGAACTTCTATTTGTTCTTCCAGTGTTAAAGTCTTACAGTTCCGCCGCAATGACGATGACCCCAGTGTACACTCTAACAACATTCTTTCGCTTATTCCGCCTGTGGCAGTTAAAGGGGCGGTAAATTTGAACTCTCGTTGGTTGTCACACACCAATCGTCTTCCATAGTCCATGCGCGCGCTTGTGCGGAGTCTTTCCTGCAGAGGAGCAGTCTTAAACCATGCATATATGCGAATCTTGCACATATGTACAAAATAAGTACCTGAATATATGTAAACCGCTTTGAATGTAGTTGCAAAAACCTCAGAAAGGCGGTATATCAAGTCCAATTTCCCCTTATCAGTGGTGCGCTAAACGGAAGTTTGTCCCCATAGAAATTGATGGTGCCAAAAACGGGACCGAAGTACGGCATGCAGTTAAACAGAGCATGCGCTTATCCAACGTGCACTTAAATGGAGTGCACTGTACTAATAAAACATCTGCTTTCTGAAACCAATGTATCCAAAACTATTTTAGTACTGTGATTACTTCTAAAACATGATTGAGATACATGAAGGATGTTAAAGAATAGCGACAAGTGCCACCATCACCTTGATCAAAAATGGGATAGATGCCACTGGTCTTTAATTAGTTCTCATCTCTGTCCGACTAAAAAAATTTGGGAACCTTGGTTTTCTCCACCAACACCATGAAGTCCATTATAGGAAGGCTCCATGTGTGCATTACGAGGTCGAAGGTGCCCTGTCTCAGGCTCCATTCTCCCGGATCTAGGATATTTCTGCTCAGAAAATCTGACTTTACGTTATTTACACTAGCTACACGCACCGCTAAAAGATCTGCCAAGTGATTTTCTGCCCAAATCATGAGGACAGCTTCTGGAAACTGGTGACTTCTCATGCCCCCTGGTGAATTACGTAAGCTATGGCCAAGGCACTGTCAAACAGGACATACACTGCTTTGCCACTGAGAAGGACTTGAAATACATTGTCAAACAGGACACGCGCTACTTTGCCATTGAGAAGGACCTGAAATGCCCACAAAGCCAGGTGAATTGCCCTGGTCTCCAGCCTGTTGACCAGCCAAAATGTTTCTTCCCATGGCCACCAGCCCTGGGCCATCAGCCCTGCCCAAGCCCTTGAGACTGGAATCCACCATCACAATTGTGCATTCCAGCGCCTCCAAGTTTTTTCCAAGTTTGGAGAGTGAAGCCATCACTGTAGTCTGCTCTGCAAACTCCCTTGGAGCAGCAACCTCATTTCCAATTCCTGCATCTAAGGAGACCACTGTGACAAGACAGCCTACTGAAGGGGGTGCATATGGGCCCTGGTCCACTGCACAACTTATAAAGAGAGAGCTGCATGGGAGCATGGATAGCGGGATCCCTCCAGGTCTGTGGGGATGGAACCAGGTCCTGCAGGATCCCCACGGAAGTACCTTTCCTCCTCCTGGCACATACCTCAAGGTACCCTGGTGGTCTAGTGGCTTCTTCAGGGCAGGAAAGATCCCCACTCTTTCCTGTCCGCTGCCATAGTGCTGATCCTCTCGTCTCTGCTTTTTTTAAATGGCTGTGAGACTTCCAGTGGCAGCCTCACAAGACTTCTGCAGAAGTCTTGCGAGGCCACCGATGAAAGTAAAAAGCAGAGACAACGAGAAGATTAGTGGCAGTGGGCAGTTAGAAGCTTAGCGAGCAACTGCAGCTTCCTATAAGTCGACGCTGCTAACTGCTAAACAACAGTGCTATTGTAGACAGATTTACTTGGCACCTAATGTGGCCACACTATACTGTGTCCTTGCACTTTAACCTCTGGGCCACCTGCTAAGCCATCTGACATGTCTACCCCATCAGCCCAGACCCTCGTGTCTTATTTTGAAGGCAAGGTCTTGGTCTTACTTCAGGTCCTGCATCTTCTAATTCTTCTCTATTTCAACCTAGTGCGACATAGGACACCTTTTCTGCTTTCACTTTACCTCGCAACCTGACCTGATGAAGGAGCTTCAGATTCTATGGCCTACCTCTACCCTGTTAGATCTTCTCCCTTCTCGCATTCTGAAGACCTATGCAAGTACACTGATTCAGTTTCTTCTCTCCATGATTACCACCTCCCTATCGGATGGTTATATATCTCAGGGTTGGAAAGCAGCACTTGTGCAGCCAAAACTTAAAGACCCCTCCACATCTTCTAGTCACTGTGACAACTATTGCCCGATAGCTAATCTCCCCTTCACTGCCAAACTAGTAGAATCTATAGTTTTTACTCAGCTATTAGATTTTGTTACCTGTACCCAAGTCCTTCATCTGTATCAGACAAAACCATAATACTGAACTCACTCTTTTAGACTTAACTATCTATATTCAAACTCATCTTTGTCAGGCCAACTCTGTTTTGCTTCCCTTTATTTACCTTAAAGCTGCATTTGACATAATGGATCACACTGTTACTCAGAAGCCTTTCTCAAATTGGGCTCAAAGGCTCTACTCTGGCCTGGTTTACCTCTTACTTTACAGATCATACTTCAGGAATCTGAGTCTGCCCCTTATTCTCTACCCAAGGGCTCCATTTTATCCCGCCTGCTGTTCAATACTTTTTTGGCCCCGATGCTTTTTCTCTTGGTATCTATGGGCTTCGTATCCTCTGTCTATGCTGACATTCAGCTTCTTAGCCCTGTCGACCCTTCTGACAGCTCTCAGATAGCTATTATTAATCATAAACTGCACACAGTTTCTACTTGGTTTACGCAACATTGCTTGTTTCCCAATCCAGACAAATCTTGTGCAATGCTAATCAACCTGATTCTTTTGAACAGTACCATGATCGCCTTCACTGACAAACTTAAGATTCTGGGCATCCTATTGGATAATGCTTTATCCTTTATTCCGCAGATTTTATCTGTGATGTGTCATGCATTTTTCCAACTTAGGCATATCAGGTCCATCAGGCCATTTCTCTTTCCTGATGTGATGAACATTCTAGTACATTGTTTTATCATATCACAACTTGATTACTGCAACTCTCTCTACATGGGTCTTTCTCAATGTGAGCTACATAGGTAAATACTGCCATTAAAAAAGCTTATCATGGGTCATAAGAAATACGATCCACTTTTGGAGAATGCTCACTGGTTATCTGTTCTCTACCACATTAAATATAAACTGCTTTTATTCGTTTATAAGATTTGTGCTGCCTTTCTTTTCTTGCTTCTTCTTCATTACAGGCCACTATGTCTTCTGTGTTCCTCTCAAAAAGATCTTCTGGTTATTCTATCACCTCATGATATTTCTTCAGCCATGGCATGCCATTCTCGCTTCTCTGTGCAAGTCCCCCATCAATGGAATCACTTACCCGACAGCTTGAAGACTGCCCTCTCTCTCTCTCTCTCACTTAAGCCTACTTTTTTCTGGAGTGAGCTACCTGCACTTCCTTCATCCTATTGCATTTTCCTTCCCCCCCTCCCTTTCCTATTGGAAATTGTAGTTCCTCCTCTGCCCCTTCTGTGTCACTGAATCTTTTGGTTTAGGTTTATTTGAGTTCTGGTCTTTCCTTCTTTATTAGGTCGTAAGCTGCCTAGACACACGTTTGATAGGCGGGATAGAAAGTCTTTTAATAAACTTGAAGAATATCAAATCGTTTCAATTTGTCATATTGCTCCATTACATCTTCCAGGTTTATAGAGATTTGTTTCAGTTTCTCTAACTTAGCAGCATTGAATACCATTTCTGGTACTGGTATCTCTCCCACATCTTCCTCTGTGAAAACCGAAGCAAAGAATTAATTTATTCTCTCACTATGACCTTGTCTTCCCTGAGTGCCCCTTTTACCCCTCGGACAACCAACGGTTCAACTGATTCTTTTACTAGCTTGTTGCTTCTAATATACAGTACCTAAAAAAGTTTTTACTATGTGTTTTTTGCCTCCAATGCAATCTTCTTTTCAAAGTCTCTCTTTGCCTCCCTTATCAGCGCTTTGCATTTGACTTACCATTCCTTATGCTATTTCCTATTATTTTCAGTCCGATCCTCGCAACACAACAATCTTCAGATACCATCATCCCGCATTATCTGCCTAATTACTATTTAGAACAAAATCTTTAGTGTTACAAGCCCTTCCCCTCAACCTATGCCTGGAACGTTCCCTGGATAAATTGAAATCTAGAAATAGGAACGTCTTAAGTCTAGATATGAATTTATCAAGTCCAACGCTACTCAGTCCTTAACTAGGGAGCAGGGTACATTGATTAACGTCAGACTGGTCTACTTTCACTTTTTTCTCTCATCTTTGACTGCCTTCTCTCTCTCCCCTGTGCTTATTATAGTTCCATTCTAGTTATTTGTATTTATTGTGAACTACTCTGACAGGTTTTTCTAGGGCGGTATATCAAATTCTAATGAAACTTGAAATCTTCTAAAAATCAAATGGAATTTTGAGAATTATTAGGAAAGAGATGGAAAATAAAAAGGAGACTATCAAAAGATCTGTGTGTCACTCCAGTATTGTGTGCAATTCTGGTCACTGTATCTCAAAACAGATATACAGAGAAGGGTTATAGTTTTAATTTATAGTTGTATTTAAATTTGCAATACCGCCTTTGCTAACTTGCAGATCAAGGCAGTTTACAATCTAAAATCATAAAAAGTATTACAAAATTTGAAAAGAAAAGAGCCTTCATTCACTCAAGAGTCATTCAAGCAGAAAGAATGTCCTCCTCTATGAGAAAAGGCTAAACAGGTTACGGATCCTCACTTGGGAGACAGAAGACACGACATATGACAAACTTCTATAAAATTATGAGTTAGGTGGAACAGGTAAACACAAATCTGATGTTTATTCTTTCAAGAAATACATAGAATAGGAGACATGTCATGAAGTTACTATTTGAAACAAATAATAAAAAAATTTTTTCACACAATGCACAATTAAGCTCTGGAATTGGTTGCTGTAAGATGGGAGAGGGAAAAAAAAAAGTTAGCATAGCAAGATTTACAAAAGGTTTGGGCAAGTTCCTGGAGA
Source organism: Microcaecilia unicolor (assembly GCF_901765095.1). Taxonomy (NCBI): domain Eukaryota; kingdom Metazoa; phylum Chordata; class Amphibia; order Gymnophiona; family Siphonopidae; genus Microcaecilia; species Microcaecilia unicolor. The sequence continues at coordinate 256,893,821 of NC_044033.1, read as the reverse complement.
AAAAGACAATTAACTATTATTAACAAGGTAGACATTAGAAAAGCCACCGCTTATGCCGGGGCTGAGGGATCTATCTACTTTCTTCTGAGGTGGTTAGATACTTGTGACCTGCTTGGCCACTGGTGGAAACAGGATGTGGGGCTTGATTGAGCTTTGCTCTGATACAGCATGGCCATACTTAAGTTCCTAACATCTTGCCTCTGTCTGTCTCTGTGTACCAGCCTTCTTCTCTTTTAGATCCAGTCTCTCTCCCTCCTCCCTTCTCATCACACCGTCTCTCACTCAGGCCCTTTCTATGTCTGACTCTCCCTCCTCCTCTAGTCTTTTCAGCTCATCTCTCTCCCTCCTCTCAGCCACCGTCTGTCTCCCTCGTCACCCTTTTCCTCTCAGCCCCTCAGCCCTTTCTCCCTCTTTTCAGTCAGCCCCTGTTTTCGTCTCCCTCCTTTCCTCTCTCAGCCCCTATCGCTGTCTCCCTCTCCCTCCTCTTCCTCCTCCTCCTTCCCCCTCCCTGGGTACGGTGCAGTGAAATGAATGCTGGGAAGCTGAGATCCGCACACAGAGAGGCTGCAAACATGGCTGCACTATGAAAAAAAACCCCAAAATGCATTTGCGCCTGTGACTCGACGCCAGCGGCGGCGGCAGTAGCAGCGGATCGGGCCGAGCCCCCAGCGCCCCCCCGGGCCGGAGGGGGGGAGGGCAGGCCCGGAGGAGGGGGAGAGAGGCAAAGACACGCAGAAACAGGGAGGAGAGGAGGGAAGAAGCTGCTGCGCCCCCCCCCTCCAGTCCGAAAGGCGAAATTAATGGATAGAAATTACCCGAGCGCAGGCTTCGGAGATCCCTTGGGCGCGGGCGCAGGATGGAGCTACGAAAGGACGGCCAAGGCCAGGTACAGCAGAGGGGCTCGGCGGCTCCCCAATTAGACTGGAAAAAAAGGGGGGGGGGAGGGCAGAGGTGCGCCGGTGCCTTTGTGCTGGTGGTGCAAGGGATGGGGGAGGGGGATCCTGTGCCCCCAACTCTCCCCCCCCCCTCCTTCTCTTCCTGGAGACGGGCAGAAACCCGAGCTGAGGCCCTGCAAGCTCAGCCCAGTCCGGCTTCTTCCATTTTGGGTTTAGCCTTGCGTCGGGCACAATTAGAGCAGGACTCCAACTCGGATCTCCTCGGAGCATCTCTGCCGGGGTGCAGACTGTGGTGGCCGGGGGCTTGATTGCGCCTCGGAGGAGAGGAGGAGGGGGGGCTGGGGTTTTTTTGGGGGGGCTTTTTGGAAGTACAAAACGATGAATACGTAAACGAAATCTGTGCATGTGCAATAAGGGGGTGGGGTGGGGAGCAGATCCTGATAGGAGAAGGTCTGACAGGAAACTGATCCTGGCAGGAGAGGGCCCGAGAAGGGGGCAGGACCGGGATCCCAGGGTTTTTAGCACCTTAATTTTAGATCCAAGCGAAGAAAAGATGAAAACTAGATAGGAGAGAAATGCAGAGATGGCCTGGGTGCCCAGGCCATTCCTTTTTCATTCTAGAAATTAAGGGGATGGCACTTGATGTACCGCTTTTCTGTGCTTTCTGGGATGCCCACCTCTACCTCCTGTCCCAGGCAGATTGGTCCAGATACATTACACAGTTTAAAGTGCAACTTGCTTCTCTGCTGAGAGATTGCAAGACAGGACCGGGCTTTTCTGGCCTCCTTCAGGACACACACAGCTTTTGTGTCTTATGCTTATGGAAAACTTTTATCATCCCCACGTACTATCAATAGCACCTGGCTGGCTAAATTGCTTGTTCGAGCCTAACTGAAAATGTCATGTTCGCGCCTGATGCAAAACTGGCTATTTTGAGGGCAATCTGGGGGTGAGTAAAGTGCCCATATTCAGTGTTTAACTGGCCAAGGTTAGGACAGTGCCCTGCATATCCAGGTTCATAAACCTGGAGCCCAGACTCGGCCTGGCCACAACACTGCCAGCGGTCAACAAAATGCTGATTTTCGGGACAGTCTTTCTCTGTTCTGGTTGGCCCTTGGATGCACTTCTGGGGACCTGTGACATCCATTAGTGGTGATTGCTGATCATTTTGCCTGCGGGCCCAGCAACAGATGAATGTAGGCAGCTGCAGGGCCTGCACGATACTACCAATACCCAGCCGCACTGCTCTGTGAACAAATACCACAGGGTATAAGTCGTGCCGAGCTCTATAGAGAAGTATCAAAAATCTCTCTCCACAGAGAACGGAGAGTAGGAATGGTAGCCATACGGCCTGTAGAGAAATAACGCCAATCCACTGGCCAGAAAGCTTGCAGGAATGGGATAGCCTTTTCTCAGGTTTTTGCCTATCCTTGAAACAGATATAGACTCATTGTAGCTCCTCTCACGTTCTCAGTAGACCAGACTTGCTATGATGAGCCTGAGGTACCCACAAAAGCAGTTTCACGTGGACCTGCAGAGCTAAAGCCAAGCAGTCTTTTGGTACAGATTCTTTACCATTCTTAGACCTGCAGTGTTTTAACATCATTAAAGATTAAAAAAAAACAGATAAAAGGTTTCACATTTGTTTTTAGCTAACAAAATTTAATGTAAAAACAGTTAACATAAGGTGTTAATGTTTTCATTCATGTTATGTGGTGATGCTTCCCATTCATTCAGAACTAACCCCTAATTGGGTTGTATTTCTGCGAGTCATTTACAGGTACCCAGGGATATATGCCCTGTGGTATAGCTCTCCCCCACCCCACCATCTTCTAGTCCAACCATTGAAATAGACCAGATCTTTTGCAGTCCTGCAACAATTGCACCCTGGATTTGCAGAATGGCTAAGATGCCCAGGACCAACCTACCAATGAGCGTCTGTGATTTTTGAACATGGCCTCACATTTTGGCCCCTACTGGCTTATGCAAATGAGGCATCACACCAAGTCTCTACACATGACCTACATCCCTCACAATGTCCTTTTTCCAAGAGTGTAAGCACTTTCTCTACGGCCTGTTCATCAGACTGTAGAATCAGCACTAGGCCTGAAGTGCTTGCCCAAGCCAGAGAGCAGAGACTGAATTTAGGGATCATACTCAGGCCTCTCACTACCATTGGACCAGGCCAGGGATCATATCCAGGTGTCTTACATGGCAGCGTATCACATTAGTGCAGAGTTTGAGTTAGGCTAAGGAAACAGCCTGGTATCACTGAGATGCTGGTCCAAGCAGCAGAAGCAGGACTCGAGCTATCACAGCCTATGGTCTTATGCCCAGCATATACGTGATCATTGAGCCACAGGAGGAGATCAGGGAGCAGAATCTGAGCTTAGGTGTTGCATGCTGGTCTCATATGCAGCGTTACCCCTGAGCCAATGGATGGGCCAAGGAAAATAAGCTGTGCCGTCTCGCGCACTCGTGCAGCTACCAGCTGAGGCAGGGGAGCAGAAGTTGGATTTGGGGGATCTCGCCCTGGTCTCATACCAATGGTGCAACTCCTCCACTTTACCAACAGGCTGGGAGTTTTTTTTTTTTGTTCCCTTTTAATTTCTTAGCTCAATAACGTTATTGCTTGTAGGAGTTCCCAGGGATCTTGGAGCTGTTTAACATATTTATAAAGCTGGGTATTCTTCCACCTGACACTCCTCTTGAATATCAGAGAGCAGAGTGAGAATATTTCAGATGCTTACTTTGCAGCAGGCAACTTTCTGGGAATTTCAGGGCTTGTTATGGGAAATGGGCAACATGTGAATGTTTTTGAAAGCCATAAGTTTCCTCCTTGAGCATACTCTTGCTGTGAGCCCCTGAAAACCTGTAAGAGAAGCTTTGCCTGCAGTGAAGGGTCACAGACCTTGCATACATTTCTTTCTGCACATAATAGCCAGGAGTTTGGTTCACCTTCAGTGCCCCCTTATGCTTCTCCCTCCCCCTCTGACTGACTGTTCTGGCTATGGGCCTGTACTTAAGTGAACTCAGCAGACAAACCTCCATTGACAGTGCAGGAATTTGATCCTATTCTGCTCTGTTTAAGTGGGTGGAGTGTGCAGCTGGCTCCTCTTTAAAAGGGAGAAGGCTTTCTTGGTTTTCCCTCCTAAAAAGTCTCCAAAGATAGGTGGAAGTCCTATAGTTGCACAGAATAAAGACCATCCCCCTGGCTTTTCTATCCCTTCTGCCTCAGTGTATCAAATAGTGCAGGAAATAAAGACCATCCCCAGGTGTTTCTATCTCACTATATCGCAAGGTGCTGAGAATATAAGTGGTCCCCAGTAATATCTATCCCTTCCTTCTCATGGCTTCTGCTTGTGGGGTACTTGTTCTTTGGTGGGACAAAACATAAGCTTAAATTGCTGCTTCACCTGATCTGTGTGCAGACTGTGAACTTGCTCCTTGCTTAGTACTTGAGAAGTTCTTTGGGGTAGGCACATCTTGATTAATTGCAGTTATGTAGCTACAGTGTTGGTATTACAGAAATAATTAAGAAGTGCATACCATTTATTTTTACCCCAAGTCTCTATTTTTGAAGCGTTAATACAGTTGTATGCCAGAAATGTACTGCAGATATAGGTTGCCCCAATCTGTCTGACCTTTCAGATTATCTGTACATTTGTCTTTTAGATTGTAAGCTCTTCGAGCAGGGACTGGCCTTCCATGTTAAATTGTACAGCGCTGCGTAACCCTAGTAGCGCTTTAGAAATGTTAAGTAGTAGTAGTAGTAGTAGTTGCATGTAAGTTTTCTGAATTCTTGGGGCCTGTGCTGTGATTCTGTTCGGGTGAAAAGCACATTGTAAATCAGAATGATTACTATTATGAATTTTTTAGCCATTCAGAGTAAGAGGAATAAGGTGGGTAAAAGATTAAGACTCCATTGTTTCTGAAGACTGCCAGTGTATTCCCTGGAGGCTAGCTGTACTTTAGTGTCAGGATTACTATGGGGGCCCTGAGAGCAGAGATAAAGTGGTCTGGTGATGAGATGTGGGTTTAGGACTCTTTCTCCCCATTGACCATTAGGGGAGTCTGTTTTTCTTTCTGTGCCTCAGGTCTAACACCCCAGTGTTTTACTGACTGCATCGTTTTATTTCCCTGTGCTAATCCTGAGAGCTGGCCCTTTGGGGTACTCAGTTGAAAATATTGTTTGTCTTAACCAAGTTGATTTTGTGAGGCATTTTGTGTACATAAAGCATGTTTTTCACATGAAAAATGACTGTTATAAAGTCGCACAAGCGAATATGCATGTACAACTTATGTGCTGACAAAAGGATGCATACTTTAGGATGATCTGAACATAGATGTTCCAAGGATAGCATTTGGCAAGTTAGGTACACACCCGTAGTTGTACCTTCCTTGATGCAGGTGTAAATTTCTGTAGAGCATTTCTGTGCTACCAGGGATTATTGTAAGATGTAAGACGTGCGTATGTTGGCTTTAATAAATAGGTGTGTATTTTAAAATTTTCTTTTATAGGTGCCCTATTTTAAAATTACCACCGATACCTCTTTCTTGGTGCCTAATTTACTAAGGTGTATGGAATCCTAAGGCCCTTAGAGTCCTGTTAACTAAGCATTTTCCCCCTAGACAGTCCTAGAAAGTCTTTAGTGCACAAGCCCCTTGTCACTAAATTAAAGGAACCTTCCTTTAGGATTTATTCTGTGCACACCAGAGCTGTTACAGAGGCCTGCATCACATCTCAGTTTTCCACAGTTCCCTCTCTGACTACTAAAGTCTGGATTAAAAAAAATGAATTATGAACAGTAGAGAGGAGCTGCCTTTAACACAGTGGTTCTCAACCCAGTCCTCTGGACACACTTAAATAGAATGTTAGGTGTCAGATATTATTAGGAAAGGAATGGAAAACAAAAATGAGGATGTTATAATGCCTTTGCATTGCTCCATGGTGCGACTGCACCTCGAATACTGTGTTCAATTCTGGTCACCGCATCTCAAAAAAGATATAGTGGAATTAGAAAAGGTACAGAGAAGGGTGACAAAAATGATAAAGGGAATGGGATGACTTCCCTATGAGGAAAGGCTAAAGAGGCTAGGGCTCTTTTTAGCTTGGAGAAGAGACGGTTGAGGGGAGATATGCTAGAGGTCTATAAAATAATGAATGGAGTGGAATGGGTAGATGTGAATTGTTTGTTTACTCTTTCCAAAAATACTAGGACTAGGGGGCATTCGATGAAGCTACAAAGTAGTAAATTTAAAACAAATAGGAGAAAATGTTTCTTCACTCAATATGTAATTAGACGCTGGAATTCATGGTCAGAGAATGTAGTAAAAGCAGTTAGCAGGGTTTAAAAAAAGGTTTGGATGGCTTCCTAATGTAGTCCATAGACCATTATTAAAATGGACAGAGAAAATCCACTGCTTATTTCTAGAATAAGCAGCATAAAATGTATTGTACTGTTTTGGGATCTTGCCAGGTACTTGTGACCTGGATTGTCCACTGTTGGAAACAGGATACTGGGCTTGATGGACCTTTGGTCTGTCCCAGTATGGCAATACTTACGTACTTATGTAGCTAGTCAGGTTTTCAGGATGCCCACAATGAATATGCATGAGATACATTTGCATACAGTGGAAATATCTATTTCATGCATATTCATTGTGGGTATCCTGAAAACCTGACGGTCTAGGTGTGTCCCAGGGACTGGGTTGAAAACCCCTGCTTTAATATAATTCTCTATGCCCTACATACGGAGATCTCTACCAAGTCTGTATCAAAGTAAAGCTGGAATCCTTTGCTCACCTCTACTACACCAAGGTGAGTACAGCACCGATTTGGATTTTATTAGCTTTCCAAATTGGAATTTAATGCAAGTGCACTAGGTATTCCCTTGTCCAAGAGGATTTGCAACCTTAGGCAATGGAGGATGATAAGACTTTCCAGAGGTCCGTGTTAGAAGTGGGATTTCAAGCCTGGCTTTCTTAGTATGCCGCCCACTGTTCTAGACAGGGGTGGGCAACCACGGTCCTCAAGGGCCACAACCCAATCAGGTTTTCAAGATTTCCACAGTGAATATACATGAGCTTGATTTGCATGTACTACTTCCACTATATGCAAATAGATCTCAGGCATATACATTATGGAAATCTTGAAAACCCAATTGGGTTTTGGCCTTCAAGGACTGTTGTTGCCCACCCCTGGGTATAACAAGTATTATACTTGGATTCTGCCAGCTCTAGGGCTCTTTTTTTTTTCCAGGGATTGGTGCTGGTGGTGAGCGAGGGGCAGTGATAAGTCTGTGTTGCCTGGCATTCCCATCAAGAAATTTTGCCCTTCACCCTACCTTCCCTTATGTCACTTTCCCCCACCCTCCTCTATCCCATTTGACATTACACATCATTTTATTTCCTCACCCCCCCCCCTCCAGTCGCCCCTCATAGATTTTTCTCCTCATGCCTCCTTCCAGATGCTCCTAACTTTACTTCCTTACACCCCCTCCAGTCGCTCTTTGTCAGTATTTATCCTTACCCCTCTCTAGTCACTCCTCATTGACATGTCTCCCTTACTTTACTTCCTCATACACCCCTCCAGGCACTCATCAACATTTCCCTTCACTTCTTCACACACCCTCCAGTCACTCCTCATCGACGTGGCCCCCTCACTTTACTTCTTCACACCCCCTCCATTCACTCCTCATCGACGTGTCCCCCTCACTTTACTTCTTCACACCCCCTCCAGGCACTCCTCTACTTCTTCACAACCCCTCCAGTCACTCCTGATTGACGTGCCCCCTTACTTTACTTCTTCACACCCCCTCCAGTAACGCCTCATCGACGTGTCCCCCTTACTTTACTTTTCACACCCCTCCAGTCACTCCTCATCAACGTGGTCCCCCTTACTTCTTCACACCCCCTCCAGTAACGCGTCATCGACATGTCCCCCTTACTTTACTTCTTCACACCCCCTCCAGTAACGCCTCATCGACTTGTCCCCCTTACTTGACTTAACACCCCTCCAGTCACTCCTCATCGACATGTCCCCTCACTTCTTCACCCCCCTCCAGTCCACTCCTCATCGACGTGTCCCCCTCACTTTACTTCTTCACAACCCCCTCCAGTCACTCCTCATCGACGTGTCCCCCTCCATTTACTTCCTCAAAACCCCTTCCAGTTGCTGTTTGTCAATATTTCCCCTCACCCCCTCTAGTCACTTCTCATTGACATGTCTCCTAATAACCCCTCCAGTCAGTCCTTATCGACGTGTCCCTCTCACTTTACTTCTTCACACCCCCTCCAGTCACTCCTCATCGACGTGTCCCCCTCACTTTACTTCTTTACACCCCATCGAAGAGTGACTGGATGTGATCGATGTGTGATCGGAGTGATCGATGTGTCCCCCTTACCTTACTTCACACCCCCTCCAGTCACTCCTCATCGACGTGTCCCCCTCACTTTACTTCTTCACACCTCCTCCAGTCACTCCTCATCGATGTGTCCCCCTCACTTTACTTCTTCACACCCCCTCCAGTCACTCCTCATCGACGTGTCCCCCTCACTTTACTTCCTCACACCCCTTCCAGTCGCTGTTTGTCAACATTTCCCCTCACCCCCTCTAGTCACTTCTCATTGACATGTCTCCCTCACTTTACTTCCTAATAACCCCTCCAGTCACTCCTCATCGACGTGTCCCCCTTTACTTCTTCACAACCCCTCCAGTCACTCCTCATCGACGTGTCCCCCTCACTTTACTTCTTCACACCCCCTCCAGTCAGTCCTTATCGACGTGTCCCCCTTACTTTACTTCTTCACACCCCCTCCAGTCACTCCTCATCGACATGATCCCCTTACTTTACTTTTTCACACCCCCTCCAGTCACTCCTCATCAGACGTGTTCCCCTTACTTTACTTCTTCACACCCCCTCCAGTCACTCCTCATCGACATGATCCCCTTACTTTACTTTTTCACACCCCCTCCAGTCACTCCTCATCGACGTGTCCCCCTCACTTTACTTCCTCAAACCCCTTCCAGTTGCTGTTTGTCAATATTTCCCCTCACCCCCTCTAGTCACTTCTCATTGACATGTCTCCTAATAACCCCTCCAGTCAGTCCTTATCGACGTGTCCCTCTCACTTTACTTCTTCACACCCCCTCCAGTCACTCCTCATCGACATGTCCCCCTCATTTTACTTCCTCAAACCCCTTCCAGTTGCTGTTTGTCAATATTTCCCCTCACCCCCTCTAGTCACTTCTCATTGACATGTCTCCTAATAACCCCTCCAGTCAGTCCTTATCGACGTGTCCCTCTCACTTTACTTCTTCACACCCCCTCCAGTCACTCCTCATCGACGTGTCCCCCTCACTTTACTTCTTCACACCCCATCCAGTCACTCTTCATCGATGTGTCCCCCTTACTTTACTTCACACCCCCTCGAGTCACTCCTCATCGACGTGTCCCCCTCACTTTACTTCTTCACACCTCCTCCAGTCACTCCTCATCGACATGTCCCCCTCACTTTACTTCTTCACACCCCCTCCAGTCACTCCTCATCGACGTGTCCCCCTCACTTTACTTCTTCACACCCCTTCCAGTCGCTATTTGTCAACATTTCCCCTCACCCCCTCTAGTCACTTCTCATTGACATGTCTCCCTCACTTTACTTCCTAATAACCCCTCCAGTCAGTCCTTATCGACGTGTCCCTCTCACTTTACTTCTTCACACCCCCTCCAGTCACTCCTCATCGACGTGTCCCCCTCACTTTACTTCTTCACACCCATCCAGTCACTCTTCATCGATGTGTCCCCCTTACTTTACTTCACACCCCCTCCAGTCACTCCTCATCGACGTGTCCCCCTCACTTTACTTCTTCACACCCCCTCCAGTCACTCCTCATCGACGTGTCCCCCTCACTTTACTTCCTCACACCCCTTCCAGTCGCTGTTTGTCAACATTTCCCCTCACCCCCTCTAGTCACTTCTCATTGACATGTCTCCCTCACTTTACTTCCTAATAACCCCTCCAGTCAGTCCTTATCGACGTGTCCCTCTCACTTCTTCACACCCCCTCCAGTCACTCCTCATCGACGTGTCCCTCTCACTTTACTTCTTCACACCCCCTCCAGTCACTCCTCATCAACGTGTCCCCCTTTACTTCTTCACACCCCCTCCAGTCACTCCTCATCGACGTGTCCCCCTCACTTTACTTCTTACCCCCTCCAGTCACTCCTCTTCGACGTGTCCCCCATACTTTACTGCTTCACACCCCCTCCAGTCAGGGCTGTGCCAGGGTCTCTGGTGCCCCCCTGCAGACTATCAGTTGGCGCGCGCCCCGCCCCCCTGGACTTTTAATTTACCTCCCTCCGACGTCTGCGCAGCGTCAGTGAAAGCGCTGCCTGTCTGACGTCTCTCCACCAGCCCAGCCTTCCCTTTGCTCGTTTGTTCCCTCTGTGTCCCGCCTTCTTCTGACATCATTTCCTTGAGGGCGGGACACAGAGGGAACGAATGAGCGAAGGGAAGGCTGGTGGAGAGACGTCAGACAGCAGTGCTTTCACTGATGCTGTGCAGACGTCGGAGGTGAGCGAGGTAAATTTAAGCGCCGGGGAATTGGAGATGGAGGGAGCGGAGGAGTAAGGTTTAAAAAAAAAAAATACAACGCGATGGCGCGGCGCCCTTGAAGGCAGGCGCCCCCTGCAGCACTTACCGCGCTTACCGTGTTGGCACGGCCCTGCCTCCAGTCACTCCTCATCGATGTGTCCCCCTTACTTTACTTCTTCACACCCCCTCCAGTCACTCCTCATCGACGTGTCTCCCTTACTTTACTTCTTCACACCCCCTCCAGTCACTCCTCATCGACGTGCCCCCCTCACTTTACTTCCTCACATCCCTTCTAGTCGCTCTTTGTCAATATTTTCCCTCACCCCCCTCTAGTCACTTATTTATTTGTAGCATTTGTATCCCACATTTTCCCACCTATTTGTAGGCTCAATGTGGCTTACATTGTGCTGTAATGGCGATCGCCATTCCGGAATGAGAAATACAGAAAATTATTACGTTTAAAGTACAAGTTAAAAGGAGTAGATATACAGTTCAATTCAGGCATTAAAGATCAAGGGTAAGTGTAGAAGATTCAACAGTAATAATGTTAAAACAGTAAACAAAAAGAGTTCAATATTAACTTGTTTCGATAAAGTTTTGATGGCCATTTATGATGGATCCTTTAGGTAAGTCTCTTGAACAAATTAGATTCAGTAAGTTACAGAAATCTGTCAAAACGTGCATAGTTTTTATGGCAGTTGGTAATGCAATCCACAGTTGCGTGCAGATATAGGAGAAACTGGATGCATAAATTGATTTATATTTAAGTCCTTTACAACTGGGGTAATGGAGGTTCAAGAAAGTGCGTGATGATCTTTTTGTATTCCTTACTGGTAAGTCTATGAGGTCTGTCTGACATGTAGAATGGGGCCTCTCCGTGAATAATTTTATGAACTAGGGTACAAGTTTTGAATAGAATTTGGTCTTTTAGTGGGAGCTAATGTAATTTTTTTCTTAGGGGTTTGGCGCTTTCGTATTTCGCTTTTCCAAATATGAGTCTAGCTGCAGTATTTTGGACAGTCTGGAGTTTTTTTAATGATTTGTGCTTTGCATCCGACGTAACTGGAATTGCAGTAGTCTAAGTGGCTCCACACCATTGATTGCACCAAGTTGCGAAATACCTCCATTGGGAAGAAAGATTTAACTCTTTTGAGTTTCCACATTGCATGGAACATTTTCTTTGTTACATTTTTCGCATGGTTTTCTAGTGTGAAATTTCTATCAATTGTGACTCCCAGTAGTTTCAAGGTGTCTGAAACAGGAAAATTATGGTTTGGGGTATTTATAGTGGTATACTTATTCTTGTTATATTGCGATGAAAGGATAAGGCATTGTGTTTTTTCTGCGTTAAGCTTCAGTTGAAATGCATCCACCCATGAGTTCATTATTTGGAAGCTAAGATCGATTTTGATTGTAATTTCTGTTAAATCCTTTACAAACAGTATGTAAATCATGACATCGTCTGCATAAATACATGGATTGAGGCCTTGATTGGAAAGTGATCTGGCCAGTGGAATCATCATTAAGTTGAAAAGGGTTGGTGAGAGGGATGAGCCCTGAGGGCACTCCACATTCAAGTTTCCATGGTGATGTTTTCAGCTTTGATATCACTTGGTATGTTCTTGTAGTCAGGAAGCCATTAAACCAGTTCAGTACTTTTCCTCCAATACCGAAATATTCTAAGATGTTCAGTAGTATATTGTGGCTGACCATGTCGAACGTGCTGGACATGTCAAATTGCAAGAGGAGAACATTGTTGCCAGCTGCTATTATTTGTTTAAATTTGGTTAGGAGCGTTATTAGTACTGTTTCGGTAGTATGATTAGCGCAAAATCCCGATTGAGATGTATGAGTATAGAGAATTTGTTTAAGTAACCGGTAAGTTGTTTGGTAACTAAACTTTCCATTAACTTAATTACAAGAGGGATGGATGCTACTGGGCGGTAGTTAGTTATACCGTGTTTCCCCGAAAATAAGACACTGTCTTATATTAATTTTTGCCCCCAAAAATGCGCTAGGTCTTATTTTCAGGGGCTGTCTTATTTTTCGGGGAAACATCGGGATTGGATCGGGGTTGGCCCGCCCGCCCTCCGTCGCTCCCGGAACTAACCTTAAACGCCTCCTTTCACCTTCGCAGCAAGCAGCAGCAGGGCAGGCCACTCCTTCCTTCCGTGTCCCGCCCTCGCCTGACGTAACGTCCGCAAGGGCGGGGCACGGAAGGAAGGAGAGGTCTGCCCTGCTGCTGCTTGCTGCGAAGGTGAAAGGAGGCGTTTAAGGTTAGTTCCGGGAGCGACGGAGGGTGGGTGGAGGGGGGACCCGGTGGCCTCGGGTGGGGGGGGGGTGGCCTTGTCCGGCTCTCGGCGGCCCTGCTTTCAAACAAAAATTTGCTAGGTCTTACTTTCGGGGGAGGCCTTATATCTACCAATTCAGGAAAACCTCTACTAGGTCTTATTTTCGGGGGATGTCTTACTTTCGGGGAAACAGGGTATCATTTAATTTTTTTTTTTTAGGTCTTTAGATATCGGAGTGAGTAAAATATTTCCTTTATCCAGAGGGAAGAATCCATGTTGGAGCATGAAGTTTAAGTAGGAGGTGAGATCTGTTAAGAAACGTTGAGGGGCAGACATAATTAGATAACTGGGGCAAGAGTCTAGTTTGCATTGGGACTTGGCGAATCTGTTGACCGCTTGGGTGATGATATCCTCTTCCAGTATATCAAAATTTGTCCAGATTCGGTCTGCTGGATATCCATCGGTGATTGGGTCCAAACAGTTAATGAATGTTTTGTGATCGGTGTTATTAGGTGATAAGGTAGATCGTAGTTTTATAATTTTCTCTTTGAAATAAGTAGCCAAATCATCTGCTGATGGGGTATCTGTGCTGGTTGTGGTAACTGGTGAGATGTCAAGAAGTTTATGCACGAGTTGGAATAATTTATGTGTGTCTTTGTAATCAGGCCCTATTTTGAATTTGTAATATGACCTTTTGGTTTGTCTAATTGTATATTTATATTTTCTTTGCATTAGTTTCCATGCATTGAGTGTAGATTCATCTTTCATTTTATTTCATGCTCGTTCAAGTCTCCTAACTTGAGTTTTTAGTATTTTTAGATCTTCGTTAAACCATGGTATTGAACTATGTCTTCATGAGGTTCTTGTTTGTAGTGGTGCGATAGTGTCTAATATACTCTTGCATCTGTCATCCCAATTTAGGAGATATTGTTTGGATTCTATTTGTGTTGACCAATCATTCATATAGAACTGTTGCCAGAATAGGACAGGATCAATTTGGCCTCTTGTGGTATATGTTGTACGTTCTTGTTTCTGATGTGAGTTTTTTTTTCCGCCATTGTAAGGATAGGTTTAGTTTATAATGGTCTGACCATGGTATCTCTGTCCATTTTGTATCTGTTAATATAAGGGATTGATCTGAGGAGAGTTTGTGTGTAATAAGGTCAAGTGTATGTCCTTTAACATGAGTTGCTTGAATGTTGGACCAGTTGAAAAAATCTTTACATTCTCGTGCGTTGATTGCATTAGGGTTTTCTAGGTGCAAGTTTATGTCCCCCATTATAAGAAGATTGGAATTAGATACACAGGTATTCAAAATGAAGTCCATGAAGAGTGGTTGGCAATCTTGCCAGTTACCTGGTGGTCTATAAAACAAGACGATGTTTAAATGATTTAGCAAGGAGGTATGGTTGATTCTGAGTGATGCAATTTCAAGTTGTGATGTTATGGATTCTGCTGAAGTAGTTACGGTGAAATAGGATTTATATATCGGTGCAATTCCTCCTCCTCTCTTTCCGTTTCTTGTCCAATGAGTAATTTTGTAATCTGGGGGGCAAAGATCAAATATTATGGGTCGTTATGATCATGAATCCAGATCAAGGTTGTCATCAGTGATCCAATCTGTTATTGTTGTAGTTTTGTTAACAGCTGATCTGGCATTAATGTATCCTATTTTAATTGTTTGATATGGATCAGTTGGGTTTGGGATTGTGATGATTTTCCTTAATTGTCTATTTTCTTGTGTGGTGGATTTATTATGTCCTTTTTTCCCTTTAATTTGGTTTTGTTCGTGTAAAGTAGTATCTCTTTTGTTTTGGTTATTATTGTAACTTTGGCGGTGTGTATTGTGTTTAGATGATCTATTGAGCATGTATATTGTGCAAATGCTGTTGGTTTCTGAAAGGGGAGTAGTTAGTATGAGGCGGATTAGGGAAAGTGAATAAATAATAAGGAGAAGTTTAGTGGTATTCATTTTAATGTTAATTGGTTAAGGTTATTAAGATGATTGGATATTTGTTGTAGTATTGGTTCTTAATTCGATTGAAAAATGAATATTTCCAGGTAAGGTATTCAGGTCGGGCTCCTGTAACTTGTCTCTCTGATTTGATGTCCAGAAAGGTTACACCAGGGTACAGAGGCTATATGGTTCTAAGAGCCTGTATCTGGAGAGATATTTTGATGCTGTGCCTGTATCTGGAGAGATGTTCTGATGCAGATGCTCTATAGTTCTAAGAGCTATGTTTGTAACTGGAGAGATTATCTGATGCAGGCGATTCTGTGGGTAATTCATGTAGGGTGCAGAGGCTATATGATTCTAAAAGCGTGCCTGTATCTGGGGAGATATTCTGATGCTATGCCTGTGTCTAGAGAGATATTCTAATGCATAGGCTCTATAGTTCTGAGCTATGTCTGTACCTGGAGAGAATCTGATGCAGTCGATTCTGTGGGTAATTCGTGTAGGATATCTGAGGGAATACAGAGTCAATCTCTTCGTTGTAACGCCTTCTCAATTCCATTATGACTGATATCTTTGTGGCACCACCGGTACCCTCTGCGATCTGGCAGGCGGGAAAGTGGGCCGGCATACGACTGGGTATAGGCCAAACCCTCGAGGCAACAGAGTTTCCAAATGTTTTGGTCGTTGTGCGGGTGGGAGAACCGTCCGTTTCTTCACTAATCGCTGCTTCGATAATCACACTCCGTCTTTCATTACTCCGACGATTCGACGCTTCGACCGGGTGCGTATCTCGCAACCAGGGGTACTATTACCTGCTCAGCCCTGGTTCCACTCCTCCAGTTCGTCTTGAATTAGGTCGGGGATGTGTCCACCTTCTGGACTTCTGTCTGGTGGGCAAGGGCTGTGTTCGCCTTTTGGTTTCCTGTTTGGTAGGCGGGAGGTCAGGCCTGCGCACATTTGATACCAGCTGGGTTTATGCGGCCTCAAAGGGCTTACAATCTAAATAGGATAGACATGTCTCCCTCACTTTACTTCCTAATAACCCTTCCAGTCAGTCCTTATCAACGTGTCCCCCTTACTTTACTTCTTCACACCCCCCTCCAGTCACTCCTCATCGGATGTGTCCCCCTTACTTTACTTCTGCACAGCCCCTCCAGTTACTCCTCATCGACTTTACTTCCTCACCTTCACTTACCCTCTTCTTCTTTCTCCTGCTCCCTTTAACGCAGTTCTTCTCGCGGGTGTGCGTGCCTTTGCAGGCCATGCCCTTTCCGTCACGCCGGTTTCCCCATATTGGTTGGAGTCTCTGAGGGGCAGGGCTTTTTAATGAGCACACGCGTTTCTCCCCACCTCCCCCTTGCAGCTGTGGTTTCCCGCCGCTGTCACGTGAGAGAGATACTTCTCGTTCCTCCTGGTCCGGTATCTCGCGATTTCCATATTTCCTAACGGGAGTGACGACCCCTCCCCATTCCCACCCCTGTGCTCTCCCCCACCCCCAGTTAGGGGCTTATGGGGTGAAATTCACCACAACGTCTCCACGGATCTTTCAGGAGCCTCCTGACGCTGCCCAACTGCCATATAACCCTTTGCAACGAACCCCCTGAATCCCCTTAGTGAACCCGTGAATAATAACACCTCAAATCCAACTTCCCATTCCCTACTAAATCAAAACACCAACTGACCCCTCCCTCTAAATCTGTATCATTGACATCTGTGGAAACAAAAAAAAAAAATCCTAAATACTACCCAAGACCCGTGTAACTAACCCCCTGAATTTCAATCCCCTTAGTGAACCCATGAATAATAACATCCGAAATCCAACCCTGTTAAAACCCCACAAAGATCTGTGTAACTGACCCCCCTCTAAATCTGTATCATTCAGACATCCGTGTAAAAAAAAAAAAAAAGCTAAGTACTACTAAGACCCATGTAACTAACCCCCCCTCCAATCTCAATCCCTTCAAAGAACCTGTAAATAACAGCCTAAATCCAACTCCCCAGTCCTGTATAACTAACATCCCTTGCTAAATTAAAACACCTCAGAGACCTATGTAACTGCCCCCCTCTAACTCTATATCATTCAGAGAGTTCTATGTAAAAAACAAACAAACAACAAAATCCAACTCCTCAAAGACCCGTGTAACTAACAGACCCTTTTACTAAAGCTTAGCGTAGCCTAATGGGCCACATGGCACTTAGTGCATGCTAATGTCTGTTTGCAGATGCTAACCTTCAGTAAAAGGGCCTCTAAGCCCTTAAAAACCTGTGTAACTAACCCCCTAAAATCAAAACAATTTAGATCCATGTAAAAACAAAATCAAATATTTGACACATGTAACAAAACTCCACAGACACTCATAACTAGCCCGCTGAATGTAAATCCCTCAGATCCATAAGAAGAAACCCTAAATCCACCCCTTAGAGACCCGTGTAACGAAATCTAAATTCCTCAGAGAACCTATGGAAAAAAACCTAGATCTGACTCCTCGGAGACTCTAGTAACTGACCCCCCCTACCCTCCCCCCCAAAAATCCTTCAGAGACCTGTGTAAAGAAAAACAAAATCCTAAATCCAAGCCCCTCAGAGACCCATGTAACCAACCCTCAAAATCTAAAACCCTCAGAAGAACCATGCAACCAATTCCCTAAATCCAAACCCCTTAGAATCTGTATCAAACCCCTCAGACTTGTTAACCAACACTTTGAATCCAAGTCCCTCAGTGAGGTTTGTAACCAACCTCTTAAAGCCAAACCTCTCTGAGTCCTATGTAACCCAGCCACCTAAATCAAACCCCCCTAAATCCAACTCCCAACAGACTTTTCAGCCTTTAAATCTTTCTGTGCACTGTGTAACAAACCATCTCAATCTAAACCTCCCAGTGATCTGTGTAAGCAACCCCCTAAATCCAGTCCCCTCAGTGAGTCACCCTTAAATTCAAATCCCTCTTCACTTGTGCCACTATTTATGTTCCCGTGTAACCCATATCCAAATTTCGTGGTATTTTTTTGTCACCTTTAGTTACCTGTGTCCTTTCCCTCAGTGCCCTGGGTCTCCCCTCTTTAGAACCCTGCTCTCCTGTCACCCGTATCCTTCTCTAGAGTCCTGTATGTCTTCATCAGGTGCCCTTTTATTCCTATTTAGAGCCTTATTCCCTCCTTGGTGCCCTCTGTCACTCCCTTCATCTTTTTTGCACCCCACTCATGTCTTGTGTGACCTTCCCTTCTCTTTGCTCTGGGTTGACCTGCCCATGAATGAGGATATGAAGATTCACTCCTGCATACTTGACCGGAAGTAAGATAGCTCCCACTCAGCTGCTGTCCCATTGTGAATACCTAACACTGCTGCTCTTTCACTCATAAACATAAGACAAGAGTTTGCTTGTGATCCCGATGTTTTTAACCACCTGGGCCATGTCTATTTGTTGCTAGACCCTTAAAATAATTTGTCTTGAGCACCAAAGTGGCTTTGTGTTTAGAAAATAGCCTGGGAGCCTTGAGATCAGAGTTCAAATCCTGCTTCTGCCAGTAGTGCTTTGGCTTTGAGCACATCCCCTTCTGTCCTGTTTGCCATAGACACTCTCCCTTCCTGAGAGGAGCTTTAGATTTATGTTAAGGCTTTCTCTTCATTACTGAATAGTGAATTACATAGTAACATAGTAGATGACGGCAGAAAAAGACCTGCACGGTCCATCCAGTCTGCCCAACAAGATAAACTCACATGTGCTACTTTTTGTGTATACCTTACCTTGATTTGTACCTGTCCTTTTCAGGGCACAGACCGTATAAGTCTGCCCAGCACTATCCCCGCCTCCCAACCACCAGCCCCGCCTCCCACCATCGGTTCTGGCACAGACCGTATAAGTCTGCCCAGCACTATCCCCGCCTCCCAACCACCAGTCCCACCTCCCACCACCGGCTCTGGCACAGACCGTATAAGTCTGCCCAGCACCATCTCCACCTCCGCCCGCCACCGGTTCTGCCACCCAATCTTGGCTAAGTTCCTTAGGATCCATTCCTTCTGAACAGGATTCCTTTATGTTTATCCCACGCATGTTTGAATTCTGTTACCGTTTTCGTTTCTACCACCTCCCGAATTCCTAGTGTCAGATCCCCTTGATCCCTGTGGAGTTGGTACAGGTGGTAGGTTTGAAGATGTCACCTTTCCCCATCCTTTGTAGTATTTTAGCATTATACCTCCCTCTGGCATGGGCCTTCATATTTGGCTCCTTATTACCTCTAGCAGTACTTGGGGTACTTGTCCCCTTCCAAGGACACTTACAGTCATGGTTGCTTAGTCTCTGGCTCATAGTCATTTCTTCTCTCCAAGTTGCCCTTAAAATTCTTGCATTCGGAAACTAATTATCTCTTTGTGAGTGTGTTCCCAAGTTTGGGTCTTAAGCCTCTAGCCTGCCTTTAGCAGGTGGCATTCCTGTTCCATCTTAAAGGCCCTTAGCATCAAAGTCAGACATCAATGTCTTCTTTATTGGCTTATTCTGGCTTCTCCATTTTCTGTGCCATCATTTTCTATTTGTTCTGTATCAAACCACACTTAAGAGAATGTGGGTGCACTATAAACCTGATATTGTGCGGATGTTGGAAGTTCAGAATATTGGACCATGTTTGCGTTATGTTGGGGATACAAATCTTGAGCGTGTTATAAGCAATCTTATGCTATATCAGGTGTACAATGTATTTTATTGCTTAACCCAAATATCCCTTTCTATGGTAGGACAGGAACCGACAGATTGTTAATGTAACTAAAGTGCCAGCCATACCTTTTTTAAGAGAGAGGGAAATGTGACTTTCCTTTTTATCTTTCTAGTTATTTTGTTTAAATTTTTTTAAAATATATCTATTTTTCTCTGAGGACAAGCAGGCTGCTTGTTCTCACGATTGGGTGACGTCCGACGGCAGCCCCAGATCGGAAGATCTTCCTAGCAACAAAGTTTGCTAGCCCCCACGTGGACATGCACGAACCGCGCATGTGCGACCGTCTTCCCACCCGTAGCGCGAGCATGCTCCTCAGTCTCTTCTTTTCCATGGCTCAGGACGGCTGTTTTCGGCGGTTCTGTGTCCCAGAGAGGCCCCCGCTGCATTTTTCGCCGAGTTTTGGCGTGTTTACTAGTTCGCTCGTGTTCTATCGTTTAAAAAAAAGTTTCCTTTATTTCTTTAGTTTTTCCCTTTTTTGGTTTCTTGTTTTCGGCACCATCGTGAATTTTGACCTAACCAGCGCGATTTTTCCGCCCAGGTCATCGAAGCCTACCAGCGGCTTCAAGAAGTGCTCATGTTGCAGTCAGACGATCTCGCTCACTGATAGGCACGTCTCGTGTCTTCAGTGTTTGGGGGCTGGTCATCGGCCCAACGCCTGCACGCTATGTCTACAGCTAAAAAATAGGACCCAGGCGGCAAGATCGGCTCAGTGGAACCTGTTGTTTGGAGCCCAGTCTGATCCTTCAACATCGACGGAGCCAGCGGTACCAAGGTCATCGCCGGTATCGACGTCCGGAGCACAAGTGATAGCTGTCCAGAGATCCCACGCTAGTAGCAGTGAGCCATCGAGTGGGGCTCCTGCGGAACAGGCCTCCCGGGACCGACCTCTTTCGGACCCGGCCCCGAGGAGACGTGTGGCTTCCACGTCCTCCTCATCGTCACCGGTCTCCTTCCCGTTACGGTACCGAGAGCTCTGGGACGCCGAGGGAATCAGCACCCGGAAAGCGTCGACGCCGGGAGGACCGCTCACCCTCCATCCAGGAGGTGTCGATGCGCTCTGCTCCGGACAGCTCGGTACCGCCTCCGCACCCCAGACAGATTGTCTTTGTCACCGGTACCAGCCCCACAGCCTTGCTCGACGGACACTCTAGACGAGTGCCTCCGAGCCATACTTCCAGGGATTCTGGAAGGGCTGCTACGACCATCTGTTCAGGTACCACCGGTGCTTGTGCTGTCGGTACCGTTGAGAGATGCGGTGGTTGGCTCCCTGCCCGTGGTGAGGACGGCGACACCGGTACCGCTTGCGGCATCGGCGTCCACTGCCACCCAAGTTGACTTCCCGTCGACGTCGCTGGAGGGAGCTTTGTCGCCGCCGGCGCGGGAGTCTTCTTCTCGGCACCACCATAGAGGACATAGTTCCTCGGCGTTGAGACGGGCTCGGCTTCGCACCGAAGTTCGAGAACTGGTGTCCGATACCGAAAGTGAGGCCTCGTGGGAGGCAGATATTTCTCTGATGAGGAGTCTTGTGGTCTTCCTTCAGATCCCACTCCTTCACCAGAAAGAAAGCTTTCTCCCCCTGAGTGTCTGTCTTTCTCGTCATTTGTCCGGGAAATGTCTATGGTCATTCCCTTCCCAGTGGTTACTGAGGATGAGCCCAGGGCTGAGATGTTCGAGGTCCTGGACTATCCTTCGCCACCTAAGGAGTCGTCCACTGTTCCCCTTCATAATGTCCTGAAGCAGACATTGATGGCGAACTCGACGAAACCCTTAAGTAATCCCACTATTCCCAAAAAGATTGAGTCCCAGTATCGGATCCACGGGGACCTAGAGTTGATGAAGACCCAGTTGCCTCATGACTCTGGAGTTGTGGATCTGGCTCTCAAGAAAGTCAAGAGTACTAGGGATTACGCCTCGGCACCCCCAGGGCGGGAGTCTAGGACTCTGGACTCTTTTGGGAGGAAGGCCTACCATTCTGCTATGCTCGTGTCCAAGATCCAGTCCTACCAGCTCTACACGAGCATCTACATGCGGAACAATGTGAGGCAGCTGACAGACTTGGTCATTAAGCTCCTGTCGGAGCAGGCCAAGCCTGTTCAGGAGGTGGTCAGGCAGCTGAAGGTGTGTCATAAATTCCTGTCCAGGGGTGTTTACGACACTTTTGATGTTGTGTCCAGGGCCGCTGCTCAAGGTATAGTGATGCGCAGACTCTCATGGCTGTGTGCCTGTGACATGGAGAATAGAGTCCAGCAGCGGATTGCGGATGCTCCTTGCCGGGGGGGATAACATTTTGGTGAGCGGGTCGAACAGGCGGTAGAACAGCTCCACCAGCGGGACACCGCATTCGACAAGCTCTCCCGCCGGACATCTTCAGCATCTACCTCTTCAGGTAGATGTTTTTACAGGGGTCGGAAGAATGCTCCCTACGCTTACAATAAGCGCAGGTACAATCCTCCTTCCTGCCAGCCTGCTCAGGCTAAGCCCCAGCGCGCTCGTTCACGTCTAACAGCGTGCGCCTCAACAAGCCCCTGCAGCTCCCCAGCAAAAGCAAGGGGCGGGCTTTTGACTGGCTCCAGGCGAGCATAGCCGATATAAAAGTGTCTGTGCCGGACGATCTGCCGGAGGGAGGTTGAAGTTTTTTTTTACCAAAGGTGGCCTCTTGTAACCTCCGACCGGTGGGTTCCCCAAATAGTCCGGCTAGGATATGCCCTCAGTTTGATCTCAAAACCTCCAAATTGCCCACTGGGAGCTCAGTCCTTCAGCTTCCAGCACAGGCAGGTACTTGCAGAGGAACTCTCTGCTCTTCTCAGCACCAATGTGGTCGAGCCCGTGCCACCGGGGCAGGAAGGGCTGGGATTCTATTCCAGGTACTTTCTTGTGGAAAAGAAAACAGGGGGGATGCGTCCCATCCTAGACCTAAGGGCCCTGAACAAATATCTGGTCCGAGAAGAGTTCAGGATGCTTTCCTTGGGCACCCTTCTTCCCATGATTCAGAAAAACGATAGGCTATGCTCTCTGGACTTAAAGGATGCTTATACTCGCATCCTGATACTGCCAGCTCACAGACAGTATCTTCGATTCTGACTGGGAACACAGTATTTTCAGTACTGTGTGCTACCATTTGGTCTCGCCTCTGCGCCCAGGGTGTTCACAAAATGCCTGACAGTCGTGGCAGCGTTTCTACGCAGGCTGGTAGTGCATGTGTTCCCTTATCTCGACGATTGGCTGGTAAAGAACATCTCGGAGGCAGGAGCTCTACAGTCCATGCAGTTGACTATTCAACTCCTGCAGCTACTAGGGTTTGTGATAAATTATCCAAAGTCCCATCTTCTTCCGGTACAAAGACTCAAATTTATAGGAGCTCTGCTAGACTCCCAGACTGCTCATACCTACATTCCCGAGACGAGGACAGACAATCTTCTGTCTCTTGTTTCCTGGGTAAGAGCATCTCAGCAGATCACAGCTCGACAGATGTTGAGATTGCTCGGCCATAGTTCATGTGACTCCCATGGCCCGTCTTCACATGCGATCAGCTCAATGGACCCTAGCTTCCCAGTGGTTTCAAGCTGCAGGAAATCTAGATGACGTGATCCAACTGTTCACGAGTTTTCTCACCTCCCTGCTTTGGTGGACAATTCGCTCCAGTTTGACCCTGGGACGTCCCTTTCAAATTCCTCAGCCGCAAAAAGTGCTGACGACGGATGCGTCTCTCTTGGGGTGGGGAGCTCATGTCGATGGGCTTCACACTCAAGGGAGTTGGTCCCTCCAGCAAACAGGGTTTCAGATCAATATCCTGGAGTTGTGAGCGTTCTGGAACGCGCTAAAGGCTTTCAGAGATTGGCTGTCTCATCAAATTATTCAAATACAGACAGACAACCAGGTTGCCATGTATTACATCAACAAGCAGGGGGGCACCGGATCTCGCCCCTTGTGTCAGGAAGCCGTCAGGATGTGGCTTTGGGCTCGCCAACACGGCATGTTTCTCCAAGCCACGTATCTGGCAGGCGTAAACAACAGTCTGGCCGACAGGTTGAGCAGGATAATGCAACCTCACGAGTGGTCTCTCAATTCAAGAGTAGTACGCAAGATCTTTCAAGCGTGGGGCACCCCCTTGGTAGATCTTTTTGCCACTAGGGTCAACCACAAGGTCCCTCAGTTCTGTTCCAGACTTCAGGCCCACGGCAGACTAGCATCGGATGCCTTTCTCCTTCATTGGGGGAAGGGCCTTCTGTACGCGTATCCTCCCATACCCTTGGTAGGGAAGACTTTGCTGAAACTCAAGCAGGATCATGGAACCATGATTCTGATCGCTCCCTTCTGGCCGCGTCAGATTTGGTTCCCTCTTCTTCTGGAGTTGTCCTCCGAAGAACCGTGGAGATTGGAGTGTTTTCCAACCCTCATTACTCAGAACGAGGGGGCGCTTCTGCATCCCAACCTCCAGTCCCTGGCTGTCACGGCCTGGATGTTGAGAGCGTAGATTTTGCCTCCTTGGATCTTTCTGAGGGTGTCTCCCGAGTCTTGCTTGCTTCCAGAAAGGATTCCACGAAGAGGTGTTATTCTTTCAAATGGAAGAGGTTTGCCATCTGGTGTGACAGCAAGGCCCTAGATCCTCGTTCTTGTCCTACACAGACCCTGCTTGAATACCTTCTGCACTTGTCCGAGTCTGGTCTCAAGACCAACTCTGTAAGGGTTCACCTTAGCGCAATTAGTCCTTTTCATTATCGTGTAGCGGGTAAGCCTATCTCGGGACAGCCTTTAGTTCGCTTCATGAGAGGTTTGCTTTTGTCAAAGCCCCCCATCAAGCCTCCTACTGTGTCATGGGATCTCAAATGTCGTTCTCACCCAGCTGATGAAACCTCCTTTTGGAGCCACTGGATTCCTGCCATCTGAAATACTTGACTTGGAAGGTCATTTTCTTGGTGGCAGTTACTTCAGCTCATAGAGTCAGTGAGCTTCAAGCCTTAGTAGCTCAAGCTCCTTATATTAAATTTCATCATAACAGAGTAGTCCTCCGCACTCATCCTAAGTTCTTGCCAAAGGTGGTGTCGGAGTTCCATCTGAACCAGTCAGTTGTCTTGCCAACATTTTTTCCCTGTCCTCATACCTGCCCTGCTGAACGTCAGTTGCACACATTGGACTGCAAGCGAGCATTGGCCTTCTATCTGGAGCGGACAAGCCCATTCAGACAGTCTGCCCAAATGTTTGTTTCTTTTGATCCCAATAGAAGGTGAGTGTCTGTCGGGAAGCGCACCATCTCCAGTTGGCTAGCGGATTGCATTTCTTTCACTTATGCCCAAGCTGGGCTGACTCTTGAGGGTCATGTCACGGCTCATAGTGTTCGAGCCATGGCAGCGTCAGTGGCCCACTTGAAGTCAGCCACTATTGAGGAGATTTGCAAGGCTGCGACGTGGTCTTCTGTCCACACATTCACATCTCATTACTGCCTACAGCAGGATACCCGACGCGACAGTCGGTGCTGCAGAATCTGGGGTTTAGAATCCAACTCCACCCCACTAGGTCCAGTTTTATTCTGTTCCAGGCTGCACTCTCTTTTAGTTGGTTCTATTTAGGTCAATCTCAGTTATGTCCTCACCGTTGCGAGGCCCAATTGACCACTGTTTGTTGTTTTGAGTGAGCCTGGGTGCTAGGGATACCCCAATCATGAGAACAAGCAGCCTGCTTTTCCTCGGAGAAAGCAAAGTTACTTACCTGTAGCAGGTATTCTCCGAGGACAGCAGGCTGATTGTTCTCACAAACCCGCCCTTCTCCCCTTTGGAGTTGTGTCTTCCCTTGTCGTTTGCTTTCTGCTGGACTGAGGAGCACGCTTGTGCTACGGGCGGGAAGATGGTCGCGCATGCGCGGTTCGCGCGTGTTCACGCGGGGGCTAGCAAACTTTGTGGCTAGGAAGAACTTCCGATCTGGGGCTGCCATTGGACTTCACCCAATCGTGAGAACAATCAGCCTGCTGTCCTCGGAGAATACCTGCTACAGGTAAGTAACTTCGCTTTATTTCTTTTCCTAACTTTTATTTGGCTTCTCTATGCATTCCCTTTCTCAGTCTCTCTGCCACTCAAACCCTTCTTTCTCCAGTCTTTTTCCTACTCCAGTGATAGTTACCAGATGCCACAACTCACCCTTCCCAGCTTAGGCACCTCTTCTATTGGAGGCATTGGATTTTTGGTACAGGAGGGCCAATATTTTTTTTATTTTATCTTTGACTAGTAAAAAAGGCCCGTTTCTGACACAAATGAAACGGGCGCTAGCAAGGTTTTCCTCGGAGTGTGTGTGTTTGGGAGAGTGTATGTGAGAGTGAGTGTTTGAGAGTCAGAGTGAAAGTGTGAGTCCAATCCTGCTCCTCTGTCACCTGGCCCCTCCATTCATCCCTATCCAGCAATTCCGCTGTCTCCCTGAGGCCTGCCCTGCAATCCATATGCATCCATGGCCATCTGTCCCTTCCATTCATCCGTATCCAGCAATTCCCCTCTCCATGAGTCCTGCCCTTCCAATCCATGCTCCTTTGTCACCTGGCCCCTCCATTTTTTCCCTATCCAGCATTTCCCCTCTCTGCCTGAGGCCTGCCCTGCAATCCATATCCATCCATGGCCATCTGTCCCCTCCATTCATCCCTATCCAGCAATTCCCCTCTCCCTGAGTCCTGCCCTTCCAATCCATGCTCCTCTTTCACCTGGCCCCTCCATTCATCCCTATCCAGCAATTCCCCTCTCTGCCTGAGGCCTGCCCTGCAATCCATATGCATCCATGCCCATCTGTGCCCTCCATTCATCCCTATCCAGCAATTCCCCTCTCCCTGAGTCCTGCCCTTCCAATCCATGCCCATCCATGCTCGTCTGTCACCTGGCCCCTCCATTTTTCCCTATCCAGCATTTCCCCTCTCTGCCTGAGGCCTGCCCTGCAATCCATATCCATCCATGGCCATCTGTCCCCTCCATTCATCCCTATTCAGCAATTCCCGTCTCCCTGAATCCTGCCCTTCCAATCCATGCCCATCCATGCTCATCTGTCACCTGGCCCCTCCATTTTTCCCTATCCAGCAATTGCCCTGTCTCCCTGAGGCCTGCCCTGCAATCCATATCAATCCATGCCCATCTGTCCCCTCTATTCATCCCTATCCAGCAATTTCCCTCTCTCCCTGAGTCCTGCCCTCCCAATCCATGCCCATCCATGCTCCTCTGTCCCCTGCCGCCTCCATTCATCCTTTTCCAGCAAGTCCCCTGTCTCCCTTCCATGACCCCCCCTTGCATCCATGCTCCTCTCTCTCCCATGTCCCAGCCTGGGCCGCCCTCTTCTCCCCCCCCCCCCCCCCTTCGCATCCATGCTGTCGTTTCTCCTCCCCTGCCCTCCCGCCTCCCATTGTTTTTCTTTTGTGGCCACCCTCTTCGCTCCCCCCAACATGGTTTTTATTTTTTTTTCTTGTTTTAAATGTACCTCCGTGGTTCCGGCAGCGAAGCGTCAGGGAAGGAGGCGGTGCTCCCGACGTCTAGGTTTCCCTTCGCTGTGTTCCGCCTTCTTTTGACGTCATCCTTGACGTCAGAAGAAGGCGGAACACAGCGAAGGGAAGGCTAGACGTTGAGAGCGCCGCCTCCTTCCCTGACGCTTCGCTGCCGAGCGTTGCGATTGGATGAGTGTCATTGCTCCGCCCTCGACGTCATCACGTTTGACGCGTGGGCGGGGCAGACACAATGCGATCTCACCCCCTTCACTTTTGGCTAACAGAGGCTTCATTCGAACGTTGGAGGTGCGTTTTATATAGAGAGATAGTGAGGATTTCTTGCCTTTTCTTAAACTAACCAAGGTGGTTTACAGTTTCACAGCATTAACACACTGTTCACAGACTAATCTGGGATACAATCAACATTTCACTTTTCTTACAACTAGAGCTGTAGAGTCAGCATACCGAACATAAGAATAGCATACTGGGTCATAGCAATGGTCTATCTAGCCCAGTATCCTGTTTCCAGCAGTGGCCAATCCAGCTCACAAGTACCTGTCAGAAACCCAAATAGTAGAAACATTCCATGCTACTGATCCCAGGGCAAGCAGTGGCATCCCCATGTCTGTCTCAATAGCAGACTATGGTCCTTTCCTCCAGGAACTTGTCCAAATAAGCTAACCGCTGTTTCCACATCCTCCAGCTGCGAGTTCCAGAGCTTAACTATTCATTGAGTGGAAAAGTTTGCTCCTATTTGATTTAAAAGTATTTGCATTTAACATCATTGATTGTCCCCCTAGTTTTTGTACTTTTTGAAAGAGTCAAAAGTCGATTCACTTCTACTTGTTCACATCAGTCAGGATTGTGTAGACCTTGATCATATCTCCCCTCAGCGGTCTGTTTTCCAAGCTGAAGAGCCCTAACCTCTTTAGCCTTTCTTCATATGAGAGGAGTTCCATCCCCTGTATCATTTTGGTTGGTCTTCTTTGAACCATTTTCTAATTCCGCTATATCTTTTTTGAGATACATTGACCAGAACTGAACGCAAAACTCAAGGTGAGGTCGCACCATGGAGCGATACAGAGGCATTGCAGTATTCTTGGTCTTATTTACCACCAGTTAATAGCATCATGTTTGCTGACCGCTGCCACAGGATGGGCAGATTTCAGCATATTGTCCACAAACCACCAACTCTGACTCCAACTATGTATAGTAAATCTAAGAGAAATTTGATTAAATTACAGAAACATAGGATATTTCTTTATGTGCAAAATTAGGACTAGTAGACAACAAAATATATTTATTAGAAATTTGAACAAAGAACCTGAACAAAAAAAAATGCTATCAAATGAAAATATGTTGTTGTAAGCTTTTATTTTGAAGCTGGAGTTGGCATTGGTACATTTTTACCGACTCTACAGCCCTGCTTACAACCACATTTTGTGGTTAGAAAAATGTACCACAGGAGTAGCTGCATAGAAAAGAGAATGATCTCCTCCCATGTTTTTCAGCATCACCTTTTTCCTTGTCATCAAGCAGATGAAGCCATTACGTATGGGTTGTGTTCATCAACCAGCAGGGGGAGATAGCACTCAACTTTTCACAGTGCCTCATGGCCAGCTAGCTCCACTGCCTCTTCAGTATTCTCTATCTCCCCAAGCAGGGTGACTGCAGCTTCTTCGAGCTCCATCAAAAATCTGCCTTGGGGTGGCTCCTGGCTTGCCAGTTGTTAGCCGGGGTGTTAGAGGCTATAGCAGCTTCACTTTGAAGGCACATAGGTTAGCCCTTTCCCTGCCTTACCCAGTGGATGTGGACATATTAGCTTGCTTTTCCCTGTCCTTTCCCACTCAGTGGATGCAGGCACATTGGTTCGCCTTTCCCTGCCTTTCCCACTTATCTGAGCCTCCGGAGTGTTTTTATTTACCTCTTTTTCCTCTGCTTTCCTCACAGCGTCAAAAATAATTAATTAATTAAAGTTGCATCGCGCTTTAGCGCAGCGATCTTGGAAAAGAGGTTTTTTTCTTGAGATTCTTCTGCAGGACCGGAGCTGTGATACTCGGTCTAGTGAGGTAAGAGTGTTTTCTGACTCCTTCGGGGTGGGCCCGCGATCGGGACGTTTTTGGCGCGAACCGCCATTTTTGAATTTTACCGCCGTTTTTCGGTGATGGCTGCGGAGACTGTAAAGCGCTGTTCTAAATGTGGCAAGCGCAAATCAGCAGCGGGGCTCTGTAATTCGTGCTGTACAGACGGTAGAGCCGGCCCGAGCATGGCGAGCGGCGATCTTTTTGCGCTCTGAGCTGGCAGCGGACGCCATTTGGATTTTCCACATGGCGCGGCCTCTGTTGCGACGGAGAGCCCTGAATCCGGGGGGGGGGGGGTCCCTCTGAGTGAGGCTAATAATAGAGCTGATAGCCCTGGGCAGGATCCGGGCAGTCAGGGAGCGGGTTTCTCCCCTGATTTTGTTTTAATGCTGCATAGGGTGTACATGCTTAAAAGAGCTCTTCCACAGGGATCTTCGGACCCTCTGCCTGCCCCCCCCCCCCCCCCAGTGGATCCTGGCCTTTTGGAGTTGGCTTGCCTGTTTCTTATCCTCCTGATAAATGCAGAAGGGCTAATTCCCCTTCTGAGTGTGGCACACCCCCCTTCCCCCTGTGGTCGGGCTATGAGGATTCTGAGGGGTCTGGCAGAACTTCTTGGGCTGAGGAGCCAGAGTCGGGTGCAGAATTGCCACAGGAGCTTGATGATCCGTCTGTGGTGAGGATTTTCCACCGCGAGGAGCTGCCAACGCTTATTTCAGATGCCTTACAAGCCCTCTCGATTGAAGATCCTGGGAGTGGCACAGCATCCTCTGTTAATCCAGGATGGCTAGTACCAGAAAGCCTGCTCGAGCCTTTCCTTTGCATGGCTCCATCCAAGAGCTTATTTGGCTCAATGGGCTGACCCCGAGGGACCTTTGAAGGTTGCCAGGGCTATGGGCAATTATACCCTCTGAGTGAGGCACATTTGGCTCGCTTTGCAATGCCTAAAGTGGATGCCTGGTCACGGCTGTGACAAAGAGAACTACCCTCCCTGTTGCAGGAGGTGTTGCCCTGAAGGATATTCAAGACCGCAGGCTTGATTCAGCTCTGAAGCGGTCCTTTGATTTGGCAGGTCTCACTGTTCGGGCGTCTGCATGCAGTTGTTATGCTGCTAGAGCCTGCCTGGCTTGATTACAGTAGGCAGTGGAACAGCCCGGTGATGGAGCGGAGACCTTATCTGAAGTGGCTCCGTGGATGGAGTCGGCCTTGTCCTTTTTGGCTGACGCCCTTTATGATATGGTCAGAGCTTCGGCTAAAAAAATGGCTGTAGCAGTGGCGGCTCGCTGCACTCTTTGGCTACGACATTGGGTGGCGGACATGGCCTCTAAGCAAAGGTTGGTGAAGTTGCCCTTTCAAGGCCTTCTCCTGTTTGGTGAGGAGCTGGAAAACATTGTTAAAAGCCTGGGGGATTCCAAACCCCAGCGCTTGCCCGAAGCCAGGCCGAAGCCTTCCTCTAAGGGTCAGGCGGTCCGCTTCTCTTACAGACCTCGCTTCCATGAAGCTAGAAGGTACCGCCTGGGGCGTGCTGCTGGGTTCACTTCGCGTGCCCGCTTTCAGCAGAGAAACTCCTTTCGCTCAGACAAATGTTCCGCAGCTGCCGGTTCAAGGCCTGGAGTTCTGGGGCGACCCTCTCAATGATGGTGCGCCGGCCCCCTCCTGGTTTCCAGTCATCGGAGGAAGACTTTCCCTCTTTTTCGAGGAGTGGGCCAAAATCTCCGCAGATCAGTGGGTCTTGGACCTGATCAGAGACGGATACCGAATAGAATTCGATGCCCCGGTGAGAGACATGTTTGTGGAGTCCTGATGCGGTTCTGCCGCCAAACGGGCGGCGGTAGAGGAGACTTTGCACAGTCTGTGCCAGATAGGGGCTGTGACCCCGGTGCCTCCCGCCAAACAAGGTCTAGGCCGCTACTCCATTTACTTTGTAGTGCCACGAAAGTGCTGAAAAGAGCTAAACAAGTCCTTAAGGGTGCGGCATTTTCACATGGAAACCCTGCGCTCCGTCATTGCGGCGGTACAGCCAGGAGAGTTTCTCACGTCTCTGGACCTGAAAGAAGCTTACTTGCACATACCAATTTGGCCCCCGCACCAGAAGTTTCTGCGGTTTGCGGTGTTGGGAAAACATTTCCAGTTTTGGGCCTTGCCTTTTGGCCTCACCACAGATCCCCGAACCTTCTCCAAGGTAATGGTGGTAGTAGCTGCCTTTCTCAGGCGAGAGGGTATCTGGGTTCACCCGTACCTAGATGACTGGCTCATCAGAGCAGACTCAGAAAAAGAGAGTCATCTAGCTACAGCCAGAGTGGTTTCAGTCCTTCAATCTCTGGGCTGGGTCGTCAATATGACCAAAAGTTACCTGATCCCCTCGCAATCTGTAGAATATTTGGGGGCCAGGTTCGACACAGCCTTGGGCTATGTGTTTCTTCCCGAGCAAAGGCGGTGCAAGCTTCAGAATCAGGTCCGTCTGCTCCTGAGGATGCCCCGCCCGCGAGCTTGGGACATTGTCCAGCTGTTGGGATCGATGACGGCCACCTTGGAAGTGGTGCCATGGGCGAGAGTGCACCTGAGACCTCTACAGTATTCTCTACTTCAACGATGGCCTCCAGTATCTCAGGATTATCAGTGCAGACTTTCTTGGCTCCCTGCGGCCCGCCTCAGTATGGAGTGGTGGCTCTCGGACAGCATGTTGCGGCGGGAAATGCCGCTGGCGCTCCCCGATTGGTGCCTAGTGGTGACAGATGCCAGCCTGAAGGACTGGGGCGCACATTGCCAGGGGAAGCATGCCCAGGGTCTGTGGACGCCGACGAGTCGGAGTGGTCTATCAACCACCTGGAGTGAAAGCGGTGTTTCTGACTCTTCTGGCCTTTCAAGTGACCCTGGAAGGATGGCTGTCCGAGTGATGTCGGACAACACGACAGCAGTGGCCTACATAATCGACAAGGCGGCACTCAGTGCAGAGCTTCTAGCCGCGCAGACCGAACAAATTTGCCACTGGGCCGAGCTGCATCTACAGTCCCTGTCAGCAGCTCACATTGCAGGTCAGAGCAACGTGCAAGCCGACTATCTAAGCAGGCATCAGATCGATCCAGCGGAGTGGGAACTAGCAGACGATGTATTCCTGCAGATATGTGCCCAAATGGGGCAAGCCAGTGATGGATCTTATGGCGACCAGTTCCAATGCCAAAGTCCCGTGCTTCTTCAGCAGATGGAGGGATCCTCGCTCTGCCGGTTTGGATGCCTTGGCTCAACCCTGGCCCCTGGGCTTGCTGTATGTCTTCCCTCCGTGGCCCTTGATAGGGCCGGCTGCATCCAGGAGAAGTGGTGCTCATCGCCCCGGATTGGCCCAGGAGGCCTTGGTATGCGGACCTCCAACAGATGCTGTTGGAGGCTCCCTTTCTGTTACCTCTGGTTCCGCACCTGTTGTCACAGGGTCCGGTGGCCATGGAGGACGCCTGCCGCTTTGGTCTTATGGCATGGCGATTGAGAGGGCGCAATTGAGAGATAAAGGCTACTCAAATAAGGTAATTTCCACTCTTCTGCAGGCCCGTAAGCGCTCCAGTTCCGTGGTTTATGCCAGGATTTGGCGCCAGTTTGAAGTCTGGTGTGTTTCAAGAGCGCTTTCTCCGTTGCGGGCTCCTGTCTTGCCGATTCTGGACTTTTTGCAGGATGGTGTACACAAAGGCTTGGCCTATAATTCTCTGCGGGTGCAAGTGGCAGCATTGGCCTCCCTGCGTGGCAAGGTTGAAGGCGTGTCCTTAGCTGCTCATCCAGATGTGGCACGGTTTCTTAGAGGGGTGCTTTGGCTCCGTCCTCCCGTGCGGGCACCTTGTCCAGCTTGGAACCTGGGGTTAGTATTGAAGGCCCTTCAGGGGGCTCCCTTTGAACCGCTTCGGCGTGCTTCAGAGAAAGATTTGACACTGAAGGCCGTCTTTTTAGTGGCCATTACCTCCGCGAGACGGGTGTCAGAGTCCAGGCGCTGTCCTGTAGAGACCCTTTTCTGCAATTCTCAGAGTCAGGGGTCACGGTTCGGACCGTGCCTTCCTTCATGCCTAAGGTGGTTTCAGCGTTTCACCTAAACCAGCCTGTTTTTCTTCCCTCCTTTGTTGAGGAGGAGTTTCCAGATTCATTTGGGCAGTTGCACCTTTTGGATGTGCGCAGGACTCTGTTGCAGTATCTGCGAATTACAAATTCTTTCAGGACCTCTGATCATCTTTTTGTGCTGTTTGCAGGTCCTCGCAAAGGGTCTTCAGCGTCTAAAGCCACTATTGCCCGTTGGCTCAAAGAAGCTATCTTTTCAGCATATCTGCTGTGTGGCCGGGCTCTGCCTGAAGCCTTTAAGGCACATTCCACGAGAGCGATTTCCTCTTCCTGGGCGGAAACTGGAACACTATCTTGAGATTTGCAGTGCTGCAACATGGGCTTCTAAGCTCTCTTTCGCCCGACATTACAGGCTGGATGTGGCTGCCAGGAGGGATGCGTGTTTTGGAGCACAGGTGCTAGCGCATGGTGTGGCTTGTTCCCACCCTATTTAGGGATTGCTTTGTTACATCCCATACGTAATGGCTTCATCTGCTTGATGACAAGGAAGGGAAAATTAGGTTCTTACCATGATAATTTTCTTTCCTTTAGTCATAGCAGATGAAGCCATGAGCCCTCCCTGTATGATTGTCTGTATTGCAGTGATTCTGATTTTAGGTGCTGTTCTTGTTTCCTGAAGTTATATTCCTTCCTTGGGGAGTCGGAAAACAGTCTTCAGGATTCTTGTTACAGTTATAGGAGGATGAGTTCATTCCCTCCAGTTCATGTTTGGGAGGATGAGTTTATTCCCTCCAGGAGGATGCAAGTATTCCCTCCGTTTATACAAAGTGGAGGATGAGTTTATTCCCTCCAGGAGGATGAGTTCATTCCCTCCTTTTTTGAGTTTATGCCCTTGTTAAGGGGCCATCGTTCGCTGTGAGGAAAATTCATGTTATTCCCATTGCGGTTTGCCATACTGCTTTGAAAGCTTCAAATACTGAAGAGGCAGTGGAGCTAGCTGGCCATGAGGCACTGTGAAAAGTTGAGAGCTCTCTATCTCCCCCTGATGGTTGATGGACACAACCCATACGTATTGGCTTCATCTGCTATGACTAAAGGAAAGAAAATTATCATGGTAAGAACCAAATTTTCCCATGCTGATGACTTCTAGATCTGTCTCTCCACACCAGAAATTTCAGCAGGAATCCAGGCGCAAGTCTCAGCCTGCCTCTCTGACATTGCTGTCGGGATGTCTCACCACCATCTGAAACTACTCATGGCCAAAACTGAGGGCCAGATGCACTAAACCTAACGAGCCCACAACTTGTGTTTTAAACTGGTTCCAGCCAGTTTAAAACGCAAGTAGTTTACTGGGGGCATGCACTAAGGGCATTTTCCCTGCCATGGTAGCAGGCAACGAAAACGAAATGCAAATTATTCAAAAGCTATTATAATGAGATGCACTACCGTTTTTCCGATTCCCTCACCGTAGGAACCCTAACGGGAGGTCTGCACCTCTCGTTAGGGCTCCTGTGAGGGAATCGGAAAGGAAAGGGCCCCCCAAAAAAGGTAAAAAAGAAAAAAAAAAAAAAAGCAGGGAGCGCATGTGAGGGGCGTCCTTTATGGACGTACTCTCCCTGCGCTTGTGAGAAGAGACGTCTTTTTTTTTTCGCTGTTTTTCGCTCTGCCGGCGCTCGTGTTTTTTTCCCCCTTCTATTTTGTCTTCGCCGCGCCACTTACCCCTCCACAGCAAAATTTTTCTATTTTCCTGGTTGCCGGAGAATCAGGACGTCCCTTTCGATTATGCACCTCTTCCTAGTCTCTTCAGCCAATCAAAGCGCGTTTCGCTGACAACAGCCAGCTAAACCCGCTTTGATTGGCTGAAGAGACCAGGAAGAGGTGCATAATCGAAAGGGACATCCCAATTCTCCGACTGGCAACCGAGGAAAATAGCGAATGCAAGTGAGCTATAACGAGTAGCTCATTTGCATTCCCTATCGTTGATGCATTCCCGTTACCTACGGATTCGCTATGGAATCGGTAGGGAACGGGAATTACCGACGACTTTAGTGCATCTGGCTCTGAGCTTCTTATCTTTTTCCCTAAACCCACTTCTCCTCTTCCCACTTTCTCTCTCTTAAATTTATAATTCTAAGGTAACATCTCACAAGTAACAATTACTTCTTAAAGCATAGAGAAACAAGAAATAAACTGCTCTTTTTTAGACCCTAAAATATGGGGAGTGGCCAATGAAATATAAGGAAAATAAAAAGTAAATAAAACAGGAAAGACCAATAACATGATTATCCCATCATTTTACAAATTCTAAAACAATTTCCCATTAAAAAAAAAATTAGTGAATGTGCTCAGAAAGCCAATGTGAACTTTATTTATTTATTTATTACATTTGTATCCCACATTTTCCCACCTATTTGTAGGCTCAATGTGGCTTACATAGTACTGGAGAAGCGTTTGCAGACTCTGGTGTGAACAAATACAAAGTGATGTTATGGTAAGATAAAGTTCATGTGGCACAGCCCCTTTAGGGCATCGTATAATGGAAGAGTTGTGTTATGTCCATTACGTACTTTAGTTTTGTTGTGTTGCAGGTATCAGGCATTTATGTTGGATTGGCAGGGTATGCCTTTTTAAACAGTTTGGTTTTTAGTGTGAATTTAAAGTGAATTTCTCTTATTGTAAGGTTACTGTTATCTATCATCACATTTCCTCATTATTTAATAGCAAAAGCATAAGTGTCCAAAGTTCACAGTTCTTAATTCACAATTTTCCGTCCACAGTTTTGTAATCAAAGTCCAAAAAACTGCCCTTTTTTTTTTTTTTTTTTAAAGAAAGAACACTTATCTTTGAAGTTGAAACCAGAGGAACATTTCCATAACCCTTCTTCCACTGTGACAAGATAGATACAGTGCCGTATCGTTCCAGTCAACCCGACTTGGATCCACGTTTCGCTGTAATAGCTTCTTCGGGGGGGGGGGGTACCTCGAATAATAAATCATAATCAATATTTAATACTCATTTTAAATCAAAAGATACACATCAAAATCTACAGGCTTACTAGGGGAGCAGGAACAAGCCTGCCTCAAAAATGGCATATTAACACTTGACACCCCCCCCCCCCACACACACACACACACACTTCAATTTAACTGAATTTGGTGTAGAACCGCAAACTTTAAATCTGAAACCGTATGTCCCTCAGCAGAGCAACGTTGCACCAAAGAAGCTTCCACACAAGTCAAATGTAAATTGCTCATGTGTTGAGCTATCCGACGTTTAATTTTACATTTCTTTTGTCCTATATAGTATTTAGAGCAGGGACATTTTATACAATAAATCACTTGCATTGTCTCACATGTGTAGTTGTCCCTTAAAAAATATCTTCTCTCACTATGTGGTATCAGTAGAGAGTCCGTTTTCCAAACATTATCACAGTATACATAGTGGCCACAGGGAAAATTTTCCACCAATCCTACTTCTGTTGTAGATGACAACACTGTCAAGCTGGAACTCATTGACCTATCAGCCAAATTCTTATGTTGAAAGCAGGCAAATTGCAAAGACACCTGTAGCTACAGTTGATACAGAAAAATGCTCCATTCCTTGTCATCAAGCAGATGAAGCCATTACGTATGGGTTATGTCCATCAACCAGCAGGGGAGATAGAGAGCACTCAAACTTTCACAGTGCCCTCTTGGCCAGCTAGCTCCACTGCCTCTTCAGTATTCTCTATCTCCCTTAGCAGGGTGGCTGCAGCTTGTTTGAGCTCCAGAAAAATCTCCCGGGAGGTGGTTCCTGGCTTGCCAGTTGTTAACCGGGGTGTTGGAGGCTATAGCAGCTTCACTTTAAAGGCACATAGGTTAGCCCTTTCCCTGCCTTACCCATACCTCTGTGGATGTGGACATATTGCCTTGCTTTCCCTGTCCTTACCCACCAACAGTGGATGCAGGCATATAGGTTCGCCCTTTCCCTGCCTTTCCCACTCATCTGAGCCTCCGGAGTCTTCAATACCTCTGCTTTCCTCACAGCTTAAAAAAAAAAAAAAAAGTTGCGTCGCGTTTTTAAACGCAGAGACGCTGGAACAGAGGTTTTTGACCTGATTTTCAGCAGGATTGTAGTTGTACACTAGATCCTTTGAGGTAAGAGTGTTTTCCAACTCCTCCGGGGTGGGCCCGCGATCGGGGCAATTTTGGCGCGAAACCGCCATTTTGGATTTTACCGCCGTTTTTCGGTGATGGCTGCGGACAATGTAAAGCACTGTTCCACTTGTGGCAAGCGCAAATCAGCAGCAGGGCTCTGTAAATCGTGCTGTATTGGCGTAGGAGCCGGCCCGAGCATGGCGAGCGATGTTTCTTCCCGCTCTGAGCTGGCAGCGGGCGCCATTTTGCTTACACCGCATGGCGCGGCCTCCGTGGACACGGAGAGACCTGAGCCGGGTGGGGCACCTCGAGATGAGGTTATTTCAGGAGTGGCTAGCACCGGACAGGATTTGGGTGCCCATGGTGAGATTTTCTCCCCGGATTTTGTGCTTTTGCTGCATAAAGCATACATGATGAAAAGAGCCCTTCCTCATGGGTTGCCTGAGGCTCCTCTGATTGCCCCCCCCCCCCCCCGATGGATTCTGGCCTGGGACTGCCCAGTGAGGCTTTTTTCCCGGATGCTTGGCCTAAAGATAAGCGCAGAAGGGTTAATTCCCCTTCAGATTGTGGTGCACCTTTTCCCCCCCCCCCCCCCCCCCCGTGGTCGGGGTGTGAGGATTCGGAGAACTCTGACAGACGTTCTTGGTCTGAGGAACCAGAGTCAGGTGTGGATTTACCACAGGATCTGGATGATCCCTCCGTGGTGAGGATTTTCCACCGTGATGAGCTGCCAGCGCTTATTTCAGATACCCTGCAGGCCCTCTCGATTGAAGATCCTGACAGTGGCATGGCCTCCTCGGGTAATCCCAGGATGGCTAGTACCAAGAAAGCTGCTCGGGCCTTCCCTTTGCATGACTCCATCCTAGAGCTTGTTTCGGCTCAGTGGGCTGACCCCGAGGGACCTTTGAGAGTTTCCAGGGCTATGGGGCAGTTATACCCTCTGCGTGAGGGACATATGGCTCGTTTTCAAATGCCTACAGTGGATGCCCTAGTCACTGCGGTGACAAAGAGAACTACCCTCCCTGTTGAAGGAGGTGTTGCCCTGAAGGATGTTCAAGACCGTAGGCTGGAAACAGCGTTGAAACGGTCCTTTGAAATAAATGCAGGTCTCACTGTTCGGGCGTCTGCATGCAGCTGTTATGCTGTGAGAGCCTGCCTAGCTTGGCTGCAACAGGCAGTGGCTCAGCCCGGAGATGGAGCGGAGCCCTTCTTGGATGTGGCTCTGCGGATGGAGGTGGCCTTGTCCTTTCTGGCTGATGCCCTTTATGACCTTGTCAGAGCTTCGGCTAAACAAATGGCAGTAGCAGTGGCGGCTCGCCGTCGTCTGTGGCTACGACTCTGGGCAGCGGACATGGCCTCTAAGCAAAGGCTGGTGAAGTTGCCTTTTCAAGGACTTCTCCTATTTGGTGAGGAGTTAGAGAAAATTGTGAAAGGCCTGGGTGATCCAAAACCCCAGCGCTTGCCCGAAGATAGGCAGAGGCCTTCCTCTAAGGGCCAGGCGGTCCACTCCTCGTACAGACCTCGCTTCCATGAAGCTAGAAGGTACCACCCGGGGCGTTCTGCTGGGTTCACTTCACGTGCCCGTGGTCAGCAGAGGAACTCCTTTCGCTCGGACAAGCGTTCCGCAGCCGGTGGCTCAAGACCAGGAGTTCAGGGGCGACCTTCTCAATGATGGTGCGCCGGCCCTCTCCTCGATGCCTGTCATCAGAGGATGGCTTTCCCTCTTTGTCGAGGAGTGGGCCAAGATTTCCTCAGATCAGTGGGTTCTGGACCTGATCAGAGATGGATACAGAATAGAATTCAACGCCCCAGTAAGAGACGTGTTTGTGGAGTCCCGATGCGGTTCTGCCGTCAAACGGGCGGCGGTGGAGGAGACTTTACAAGGTCTGATTCAGTTAGGGGCAGTGACCCCGGTGCCTCCCGCCGAGCAAGGCTGTGGCCGATACTCCATCTACTTTGTGGTGCCGCGAAAAGGTGGGTCCTTTTGCCCTATTCTGGACTTAAAAGAAGTGAACAAGTCCCTGAGAGTGCGGCATTTCCACATGGAATCCCTGCGCTCCGTCATTGCGGCGGTTCAGCCAGGAGAGTTTCTCACGTCTCTAGACCTGAAAGAAGCTTACTTGCACATACCGATTTGGCCCCCGCACCAGAAGTTTCTGAGGTTGGCGGTGTTGGGAAAACATTTCCAGTTCAGGGCCTTGCCTTTTGGCCTCGCCACAGCTCCCCGAACCTTTTCGAAGGTAATGGTGGTAGTAGCTGCTTTTCTCAGGCGAGAAGGTATCAGGGTTCACCTGTGCCTAGACGACTGGCTCATCAGAGCAGACTCTGCAACAGAGAGCTTACAAGCTACAGCCAGAGTGGTCTCAGTACTGCAATCTCTAGGCTGGGTCGTCAATATGGCCAAATGTCACCTGTCCCCTTCACAATCTCTAGTTTTTGGGGGCCAGGTTCGACATAGTCTCGGGCTATGTGTTCCTACCCGAGCCAAGGCGGTGCAAGCTTCAGAATCAGGTCCGTCTGCTCCTGAGGATGCCCCGCCCGTGAGCTTGGGACATTGTCCAGCTGCTGGGATCGATGACAGCCACAATGGAAGTGGTACCCTGGGCGAGAGCGCACCTGAGACCTCTACAGTATTCCCTACTCCGGAGATGGTCTCCTATTTCTCAGGATTACCAATGCAGAATTACTTGGCTCCCTGCGGCCCGTCTCAGCATGGAGTGGTGGCTCTCGGACAGCATGCTGCGGTGAGGAATGCCGCTGACGCTCCCCGTTTGGTGCCTAGTGGTAACAGATGCCAGCCTGAAGGGCTGGGGCGCACTCTGCAAGGGGAAGCATGCCCAGGGTCTATGGACACCCGAGGAGTCGGAGTGGTCCATCAACCACCTAGAGTTGAAAGCGGTGTTTCAGGCGCTTCTGGCCTTTCAAGTGACCCTGGAAGGATTGGCTGTCAGAGTGATGTCGGACAACACGACAACGGTGGCCTACATAAATCGACAAGGCGGAACAAGGTGCAGAGCACTAGCCGCACAGGCCGTACTGATTTGCCACGGGGCCGAGCTGCATCTTCAGTGTCTGTCGGCAGCTCATATTGCAGGTCAGAGCAATGTGCAGGCCGATTATCTGAGCAGGCATCAGATCGATCCAGCAGAATGGAATCTGGCAGACAAAGTATTCCTGCAGATCTGTGCCAAATGGGGCAAGCTCGTGATGGATCTAATGGCGACAAGTGCCAATACCAAAGTCCCGTGCTTCTTCAGCAGACGGAGAGATCCTCGCTTGGCGGGGTTGGATGCCTTGGCTCAACCCTGGCCTCCGGGTCTACTTTATGTGTTTCCCCCATGGCCCTTGATAGGGCGCCTGCTCTTGCGGATTCGGCTGCACCCAGGAGAAGTGGTCCTCATCGCCCCGGATTGGCCAAGGAGACCTTGGTATGCAGACCTCTGACAGATGCTCCTGGAGGCTCCTCTGCCGTTACCTCTGGTACCGAACCTGTTGACTCAGGGACCGGTAGCCATGGAGGACGCCGGCCGCTTTGGTCTTACGGCATGGCTATTGAGAGGGCGCAATTGAGGGATAAAGGTTATTCCAATAAAGTTATTTCCACTCTCCTGCAAGCCCGCAAGCGGTCCACTTCCGTGGCTTATGCCAGGATTTGGTGCCTGTTTGAGTCTTGGTGTGCTTCCAGAGCCATTGTTCCAATGCGGGCTCCTGTCTCGCCGATTCTGGACTTTTTGCAGGAAGGTGTACAAAAAGGCTTGGCCTATAATTCCCTGCGGGTGCAGGTGGCAGCGTTGGCCTCCCTTCGTGGTAAGGTGGAAGGCGTGTCTTTGGCTGCTCACCCAGATGTGGCACGGTTTCTTAGAGGGGTGCTTCGGCTCCGACCTCCAGTGCGAGCACCCTGTCCAGCTTGGAACCTGGGGCTAGTTATGAAAACCCTGCAGGCATCTCCTTTTGAGCCGCTTCGGCGAGCATCGGAGAAAGACTTGACACTGAAGGCCGTTTTTCTGGTGGCCGTTACCTCGGTGAGACGGGTGTCAGAGCTCCAGGCGCTGTCCTGTAGAGACCCATTTCTGCAATTTTCAGAGTCCGGAGTCACGGTTCGGACCGTGCCTTCCTTTATGCCTAAGGTGGTTTCAGCCTTTCACTTAAACCAGCCTATTTTCTTGCCCTCTTTTTCAGAGGAAGAGTTTCCAGAATCTTTTGGGCAGCTGCACCTTTTGGATGTGCGCAGGACTCTGCTGCAGTATCTGCGAGTTACTAACTCTTTCAGGACTTCTGATCATCTGTTTGTTTTGCTATCCGGTTCTCGCAGAGGGTCTCCAGCGTCTAAAGCCACTATTGCCCGCTGGCTCAAAGAAACTATCTTTTCAGCTTATCTGCTGGCCGGCTGGGTTCCGCCTGTAGCCTTTAAGGCACATTCTACTAGAGCGATTTCTTCCTCTTGGGCTGAAACTGGAGCACTCTCTCTTCAAGAGATATGCAGTGCAGCAACATGGGCTTCTAAGCTCTCCTTTGCCCGACATTACAGGCTGGATGTGGCTGCCAGGAGGGATGCGCGTTTTGGTGCACAAGTGCTAGCGCGTGGTGTGGCTTGTTCCCACCCTATCTAGGGATTGCTTTGTTACATCCCATACGTAATGGCTTCATCTGCTTGATGACAAGGAAGGGAAAATTAGGTTCTTACCTTGGTAATTTTCTTTCCTTTAGTCATAGCAGATGAAGCCATGAGCCCTCCCTGTATGATTGTCTGTATGCTGTGAATCTGTTTTTCAGGTTCTGTTCTAATTTCCTGAAGTTCCTTCCTTGGGAGAAAGTTGGAAAACAATCTTCAGGATTCATGTTCAGTTTAAATTTAGGAGGA
Organism: Microcaecilia unicolor; assembly: GCF_901765095.1. Lineage (NCBI taxonomy): Eukaryota > Metazoa > Chordata > Amphibia > Gymnophiona > Siphonopidae > Microcaecilia > Microcaecilia unicolor. The sequence goes on along the minus strand of NC_044033.1, from coordinate 256,851,815 downwards.
TGTGTTCATTCCCTCCAGCATGTTTTTTTTGGAGAATGTGTTGATTCTCTCCAGGAGGCGCGTGTGTTCCCCTATAAATAGGAGGATGAGTTCATTCCCTCCAGTGTGTTGGGAGGATGTGTGATTCCCTCCAGGAGGCGCGTGTGTTCCCCTCCACTTATAAGGAGGATGAGTTTATTCCCTCCAGGAGGATGTGCATTCCCTCCTTTATGAGTTCATGCCCTTGTGATGGGCCATCGTTCGCTGTGAGGAAAGCTCTTGTGAGTCCCATTGCGGTTTGCCATACTGCTTTGGAAGCTTTAAATACTGAAGAGGCAGTGGAGCTAGCTGGCCAAGAGGGCACTGTGAAAGTTTGAGTGCTCTCTATCTCCCCTGCTGGTTGATGGACATAACCCATACGTAATGGCTTCATCTGCTATGACTAAAGGAAAGAAAATTACCAAGGTAAGAACCTAATTTTCCCTTATAGCGAAAGATACATACCTGTAGCAGGTATTCTCCAAAGACAGCAGGCTGATTGTTCTCACTGATGGGTGACGTCCGATGGCAGCCCCAGGATCGGAGATCTTCCTAGCAACAAAGTTTGCTAGCCCCCACGCGTACATGCGTGCACTGCGCATGCGTGACTGTCTTCCCACCCGTAGCGCGAGCGTGCTCCTCAGTCAAATAGAAAGCAAAGACAAGGGAAGACACAACTCCAAAGGGAAGGTGGGCAGGTTTGTGAGAACAATCGGCCTGCTGTCCTCGGAGAATACCTGCTACAGGTAGGTATCTTTTGCTTTCTCCGAGGACAAGCAGGCTGCTTGCTTGTTCTCACTGATGGGGTATCCCTAGCACCCAGGCTCACTCAAAACAACAAACAGTGGTCAATTGGGCCTCGCAATGGCGAGGACATAACTGAGATTGACCTAAAAACAGAAACAACTAACTGAGAGTGCAGCCTGGAACAGAATAAAACTGGGCCTAGGGGGGTGGAGTTGGATTCTAAACCCCAAACAGATTCTGCAGCACCGACTGCCCGAACCGACTGTCGCGCCGGGTATCCTGCTGTAGGCAGTAATGAGATGTGAATGTGTGGACAGATGACCACGTCGCAGCCTTGCAAATCTCTTCAATAGTGGCAGACTTCAAGTGGGCCACTGACGCTGCCGTGGCTCGAACACTATGAGCCGTGACATGACCCTCAAGAGTCAGCCCAGCTTGGGCGTAAGTGAAGGAAATGCAATCTGCTAGCCAATTTGAGATGGTGCGTTTCCCGATAGCCACTCCCCTTCTATTGGGGTCAAAAGAAACAAACATTTGGGCGGACTGTCTGAATGGGCTTGTCCGCTCCAGATAGAAGGCCAGTGCTCGCTTGCAGTCCAACGTGTGCAACTGACGTTCAGCAGGGCGGGTATGAGGATGGGGAAAGAATGTTGGCAAGACAATTGACTGGTTAAGGTGGAACTCCAACACCACCTTCGGCAAGAACTTAGGGTGAGTGCGGAGGGCTACTCTATTATGATGAAATTTAGTATAAGGAGCATGAGCTACCAAGGCTTGAAGCTCACTGACTCTATGAGCTGAAGTGACTGCCACCAAGAAAATGACCTTCCAAGTCAAGTATTTCAGATGGCAGGAATTCAGTGGCTCAAAAGGAGGTTTCATCAGCTGGGTGAGAACGACATTGAGATCCCATGACACAGTAGGAGGCTTGATAGGGGGCTTTGACAAAAGCAAACCTCTTATGAAGCGACCAACTAAAGGCTGTCCCGAGATAGGCTTACCCTCTACACGATAATGAAAAGGACTAATTGCGCTAAGGTGAACCCTTACAGAGTTGGTCTTGAGACCAGACTCGGCCAAGTGCAGAAGGTATTCAAGCAGGGTCTGTGTAGGATAAGAACGAGGATCTAGGGCCTTGCTGTCACACCAGACGGCAAACCTCTTCCATTTGAAAGAATAACACATCTTCGTGGAATCTTTTCTGGAAGCAAGCAAGACTCGGGAGACACCCTCAGAAAGACCCAAGGAGGCAAAGTCTACGCTCTCAACATCCAGGCCGTGAGAGCCAGAGACTGGAGGTTGGGATGCAGAAGCGCCCCCTCGTTCTGAATGATGAGGGTTGGAAAACACTCCAATCTCCACGGTTTTTCGGAGGACAACTCCAGAAGAAGAGGGAACCAAATCTGACGTGGCCAGAAGGGAGCGATCAGAATCATGGTTCCACGATCCTGCTTGAGTTTCAGCAAAGTCTTCCCTACCAAGGGTATGGGAGGATAGGCATACAGAAGGACCTTCCCCCAATAGAGGAGAAAGGCAGCCGATGCTAGTCTGCCGTGAGCCTGAAGTCTGGAACAGAACTGAGGGACCTTGTGATTGATTTGAGTGGCAAAAAGATCTACCAAGGGGGTGCCCCACACTTGGAAGATCTTGCGTACTACTCTCGAATTGAGAGACCACTCGTGAGGTTGCATTATCCTGCTCAACCTGTCGGCCAGACTGTTGTTTATGCCTGCCAGATACGTGGCGAGCCCAAAGCCATATCCTGACGGCTTCCTGACACAGGGGGCGAGATCCGGTGCCCCCCTGCTTGTTGAAGTAGTACATAGCAACCTGATTGTCTGTCTGAATTTGAACAATTTGAAAAGACAGCCGATCTCTGAAAGCCTTTAGCGCGTTCCAGACCGCTCGTAACTCATGGAGATTGATCTGAAAACCTGCTTCCTGGAGGGACCAACATCCTTGGGTGTGGAGCCCATCGACATGAGCTCCCCACCCCAGGAGAGACGCATCCGTAGTCAGCACTTTTTGCGGCTGAGGAAATTGAAAGGGACGTCCCAAGGTCAAATTGGAGCGAATTGTCCACAATTTAGGGATTTGAGAAAAACTGTGGACAGTTGGATCACGTCCTCTAGATCCCCCGTTGCTTGAAACCACTGGGAAGCTGGGGTCCATTGAGCTGATCTCATGTGAAGACGGGCCATGGGAGTCACATGAACTGTGGAGACCATGTGGCCGAGCAATCTCAACATCTGCCGAGCTGTGATCTGTTGAGACGCTCGTGCCCAGGAAACAAGGGACAGGAGATTGTCTGTCCGTGCCTCGGGGAGGTAGGCATGAGCTGTCTGGGAGTCTAGCAGAGCTCCTATGAATTCTGGTCGTTGAACTGGAAGAAGGTGAGACTTTGGATAATTTATCACAAACCCTAGTAGCTCCAGGAGTCGAATAGTCATCCGCATGGACTGTAGAGCTCCTGCCTCCAAGGTGTTCTTCACCAGCCAATTGTCGAGATAAGGGAACACATGCACTCCCAGCCTGCATAGAGACACCGCCACAACTGCCAGGCATTTTGTGAACACTCTGGGCGCAGAGGCGAGACCAAAGGGTAGCACACAATACTGAAAATGCCATGTTCCCAGACAGAATCGAAGATACTGCCTGTGAGCTGGTAGTATCGGGATGTGAGTATAAGCATCCTTTAAGTCCAGAGAGCATAGCCAATCGTTTTTCTGAATCATGGGAAGAAGGGTGCCCAGGGAAAGCATCCTGAACTTTTCTTGGACCGGGTATTTGTTCAGGTCCCTTAGGTCTAGGATGGGACGCATCCCCCCTGTTTTCTTTTCTACAAGGAAGTACCTGGAATAGAATCCCAGCCCTTCCTGCCCAGGTCAGAGGCACGCAGCCATGAGAGTCTGCGCATCACTATACCTTGAGCAGTGGCCCTGGACGCAACATCAAAAGAGTCATAAACACCCTTGGACAGGAATTTGCGACACGCCTTCAGCTGCCTGGCCACCTTCTGAAAAGGCTTGGCCAGCTCCGACGGGAGCTTATCGACCAAGTCCGTCAGCTGCCTCACATTGTTCCGAATGTGGATGCTCATGTAGAGCTGGTAGGACTGGATCTTGGACACCATAGCAGAATGGTAGGCCTTCCTCCTAAAAAGAGTCCAGAGTCCTAGACTCCCGCCCCAGGGGCGCCGAGGCGTAATCCCTACTACTCTTGACGTTCTTGAGAGCCAAATCCACAACTCCAGAGTCATGAGGCAACTGGGTCTTCATCAACTGGGTCCCCGTGGATCTGATACTGGGACTCATTCTTTTTGGGAATAGTGGGATTACTTAATGGTTTCGTCCAGTTCGCCAGCAATGTCTGTTTCAGGACATTATGCAGGAGAACAGTGGACGACTCCTTAGGTTGTTGTTGTTGTTGTTACATTTGTACCCCGCACTTTCCCACTCATGGCAGGCTCAATGCGGCAGGCAATGGAGGGTTAAGTGACTTGCCCAGAGTCACAAGGAGCTGCCTGTGCCGGGAATCGAACTCAGTTCCTCAGGACCAAAGTCCACCACCCTAACCACTAGGCCACTCCTCCACTCCACAGGTGGCGAAGGATAGTCCAGGACCTCAAACATCTCAGCCCTGGGTTCATCCTCGGTAACCACTGGGAAGGGAATGGCCGTAGACATTTCCCGGACAAATGAAGAGAAAAACAGACTCTCAGGGGGAGAAAGCTTTCTCTCTGGCGAAGGAGTAGGATCAGAAGGAAGACCACAAGACTCCTCCTCAGAGAAATATCTGGGGTCTTCCTCTGCCTCCCACAAGGCCTCACCTTCGGTATCGGACACAAGTTCTCTAACTTCAGTCCGAAGCTGAGCCCGTCTCGATGTGGAGAAGACTCCCTTGCCGCCGGCGACGAAGCTCCCTCCAGCGACGTCGACGGGGAGTCAACTTGGGTGGCAGCGGAGGCCGATGCCACAAGCGGTACCGGCGTTGCAGTCCTCACCACGGGTGGGGAGCCAACCGCGCATGTCTTGACGGTACCGGTGGCGCAAGCACCGGCGGTACCGGAACAGATGGTCGCAGCAGCCCTTCCATATCCCTGGAAGTATGGCTTGGAGGCGCTCGTCTAGTGTCTGTCGAGCAAGGCAGTGGGGACGGTACAGGCGACGAAGCCAGAATCTGCCTGGGGCGAGGAGGCAGTACCGGGCTGTCCGGAGAAGAGCGCATCGACACCTCTTGTATGGAGGGTGAGTGGTCCTCCCGACGTCGACTCTTCACGGGTGCCGAATCCTTCGGCGCCCCGGAGCTCTCGGTACCGTGACGGGAAGCTGACCGATGACAGTGCTTCTTTGCTCGAAGCACGTCACCGTCACCTCCCGGTACCGATGAGAAAGACGTGGAATCCACACGTCTTCTCGGGGCCGGGTCCGAAAGGGGTCGGTCCTGGGGGGCCTGTACCGCAGGAGCCCTCGAGGCAGGTGGAGACCCACTCGATGGCTCACTTCTACCAGTGTGGGAGGGTCTGTGGACAGCCATCACCTGCGCTCCTGACGTCGATGCAGCTTCCGATCCCGACATGGATACCGACGATGACCTCGGTACCGCTGGCGCCGTTGAAGTACCAGACGGGGCTCCGAACAAAAGGTTCCACTGAGCCAATCTCGCCGCCTGGGTCCTCTTCTTCAGCTGAAGACACAAAGTGCAGGTGTTGGGGCGATGACCAGCCCCCAGACGCTGAAGACACAAAACATGTCTATCAGTGAGTGAGATCGTCCGGCTGCACTGCGTGCACTTCTTGAAGCCGCTGGTAGGCTTCGAGGACATGGGCAGAAAAATCGTGCCGGCGAAATCAAAACGTGATGATGCCGAAAAAAGAGCACCAGAACCGGGGAAAACCCGTACGGGCGGCCAAAATGGCCGCAAACGACAACGAAAGGAAACTTACGTTGGAACAAAACTAAGGAATAGAGGAAAGAAAAACGTTTTTTTAAATAAACAAAAAGACGAGCGAACTCGCTTAGGAAACACTCCGAAGAGTGGCGAAAAGCGGTGAAAAATGCTGCGAGGGTCTCCTGAGGCGCAGAACCACTGAAAAACAGCCGTCCTGAGCCGTGGAAAAAAAGAGACTGAGGAGCACGCTCGCGCTACCAGCGGGAAGACGGTCGCGCATGCACGGTGCGCGCGAGGGCTAGCAAACTTTGTTGCTAGGAAGATCTCCGATCCTGGGGCTGCCGTCGGATGTCACCCATCAGTGAGAACAAGCAGCCTGCTTGTCCTCTGAGAATTCTGTATTCTTCTAATATCAAAAACCAAGGTTGAGTAAGGCAACATACAAGGTATCTTCGAAGATTCCGTTTATGAAGTACTGTTGAGTAACCAATACCTCTGTGCATACAGCACATACTGCTCCTTTTGCTACATTTCTTGGATAGCCCCAATCCAGAAATCTTGATTCTTGTATTCAACTACAGTAGAACATAGTCCACACAACCGCAAAAATTGGCCTACTGGGATATTATTACTTAGATGATGGATGATGACTATGATAATGTAAAAGTGTAGTACAATTAGTATTTTTTCAAAAAATAGTAGTTTCAAATTGTCCCTGTTCATATGAAATTATTATGTCCAAAAAAGCAATAGATTGTGCATTAAAGGCAGGAACAAATTTTATATTGGAGTCACAGGTATTTATCCAGGATTTAAAAAAACTTGGAAGTTTTTCCCTACTAGCTGTCCAAACAAAAAATATATCAATGAAACGCTTCCAAAATAAAATGTCTCAAAAAAATCAGATGAATAAACAAATTGCTGTTCAAATCGACCTATAAACAAATATGCTAATGAAGGAGCAAATGTAGAACCCATCGTGGTTCCTTGTGAATAAAATTGGTCCAAAAACTTGAAATAATTTTTCTTCAAAACACACACCATTAATGTCAACAAAAATGAAACTTTTCCAGCACATATCTGTAACTGATTCAAATAAGCCTCTATAACTTCCAAAGCTGCTTGATGTGGGATATTAGTGTAAAGGGCTGTAACATCCATGGTGACAAGAATAACTGATTGATCAGTAGGAAATTGACATTCCTATAATATTTTTAATAAATGTGTTGTCTCTCATGTATAGGAATGAATTTTTGGAACCAAAGGTTGAAGATAAGAATCCACATAACAGGACAACGGTTCCAACAAGGAGCCTATTATTGCCACTATGGGGCAATCTGGAGGGTGAATGAGAGATTTATGTACTTTAGGGACAGAATAAATGTGAGGAATACAAGGACAAGACTTACCGATATCACCCCTTCTTGATTAGCCTGAAACAATATGTCCCTATTCCTGCCACTATGGGGCAACCTGGAGGGTGAATGAGAGATTTATGCACTTTAGGGACAAAATAAATATGAGGAATACAAGGACAAGGCTTTAACTGATATCATCCCTTCTTGATTAGCCTGAAACAATGTGTCCCATTTCTGTTGCTGGAAAATATTAGTCGGATCTTCCTCCAGTTGTGAATGAAGTTGCGAGTCCTTCAACCGTCGAAATGCCTCTTGTATATACTCTAACAAAACCACTCCATCCCATTTATCCGCATGCTTAATTACTACTGATCGATCTTGTTGGAAACCCCTAAGCACATTGCATTGGTCTTTTGTAAGATTTTGAATATTGTTTCTTCTGATTTTTCTCCAGTTTCTCAATATCCTTCAAAACCAATTTCTCAAAAGCACCCAAAATCAGATCAGTCAGACCTGGAGTCATCCAAGTCATCTTCATTCTTGGTAATTTAACTTCCTCCTGTTCTGTTTGTTCTGGATTCTCTGGAAAATAATTCCTCAACCTTAATAATCTGAAAAACCATCTAAGATGCCTCCGAACTTCAAAGGCGTCATGTTCTGATGTTGGAACAAACAACAAACCCAGACCCAATAAATCTGTCTGGGCTACAGTTACAAGTTTTTGAAGACAAATTGAACGCACTGGTAGTACTTAATGGCATCTCTGATTATTTTGCTTGCCTCTGGCTGATCTGGTCACATTGGTCCGACTGCCTAATTTGATACATCCCCCTTCTGCTCCTGGTAAAAAAAAAAATCAAAGGAATTACTTCTCGCCCCAGAATCCTGATCATCTGCTGATGAATCACCAGATGAGAAATTAAAACCCACCGTTTTTGAAGATGATTTACAATGACTTCTTGATTTGTCCATCCACAGGTAGACATATTCATTTATATAATCATTCTCATCCCTTTTATATTTCTTAATTTGCTGGCATTGTTCCTGTCAATATTTAACCATTTGTTGTTTAAACTCTTGATTTTGTTGTTCAAATAAACCAGGATCCAAATTAGACCTCACCTGATCAACCTTATCTCTTAATAACTTCCTTTATTCTTCTATTTTTTTTTATTTAGTATATCAGTACTAAGTAACATCAAATCCAAAGAGCATTTTGTTAATACTGCATTCCATCAATGCACATATTCTTCCTTATCCAAAAATTGAGGTTCCATATTGATTGTAACCCTCGAGGAATTCTCTTCACATGGCAGTATTCAACAAGAGCTACAGCATGTAACTCAGCTCGAATTAATACTTTATGGATTTTATGCATCTCCATCCAATCTTAGGTTATATTGAGGCATATTTTCAAAGCACTTAGCCTTCCAAAGTTCTATAGGTTTCTATGGAACTTTGGAAGGCTAAATGCTTTGAAAATATGCCTCAACAACCTCCGAGGCATCAAATAAATGGGTCCCCACCATTATTTTAGTGATTGTCTCCCCTGACAAACCGAATGCGGATTTTACAAAAATACAACCTACTAGCGAAGTCGGACATCACCACCTACTACTTTCTTCAATTCCAAAAATACCTTAACAGGAGCAAAGAAAACATACTTGATCCCCAAATACTTAATAACACATTACAAGGATATACAAGTAAAACTGAAACACCCAATGTCAAAACATTCTGCTTCAAAGGCAAAAAGGCCCTTCTACGATCTTGGGTCTGCTTGGTTACATTAGGGTATATCCAGATCTTTTTACCATAAAACAAACCATTTGAATTCCTGAAATAGTGTCTCATTAAGGAGGGTTGTGCACCAGAGGAGATTAAGGTCACGTCCAACCCCATGGTCTTGAGTGCTCCTTCACTCTGTACCGCTGCAGGGGAACCTCTGGAAATGCTAGATGGGGTCCGGACAACATACCCGGCCAGTGTTTGCTGAACAGGGGAGGGTGTCAGACCAATTGGAGGAGCAGTCATAAATACCGCCTTACGCTTGGTGTGAGGCATTCCTTCAAGGGGAAAAATGGGAGTAAATTGAAGATTGCTGGTAGCTTCCTGGAGTCATTCCACCATCTTTGCGACTCCCTCCTTTAGCTGGGTGCTCATATCTTCTTCCCTCTTTCTCTGTATCTGTGGATAACGCTCTCATCCTCCCTGTCTCCTTAGCTTGTAACCTTGGGGTTATCTTTAATTTGTCTCTCTCTTTCTCTGCACATATCCAACAGACTACTAAAACCTGTCATTTCTTTCTCTATAATATCACCAAAATTCATCCCTTACTTTCTGAGCACACTACCAAAACCCTTATCCACACTCTTATCACCTCATACTTAGACTACTGCAACTTGCTTCTTACAGGTCTTCTATTAAGCCATCTCTCTCCCCTTCAAACTGTTCAAAACTCTGCTGCATGAAATATATTGCGCCAGTGTCACTACGCTCATATTAGCCCTCTCATCAAGTCACTTCATTGGCTTCCTATACATTTCCACATATCATTCAAACTCCTCTTATTGGCATACAAGTGCATTCACTCTGCAGCTCCTCAGTACCTCTTCACTCTTCCTCCCCGGGAATCGGGTAAATCTGTTATCTGTACCCTTCTCCACTACCAACTCCAAACTCCGTTCCTTTTATCTTGCTGCACCGTACACCCAGAATAGACTTCCTGAGTCAGTACGTCTAGCCATCTTCAAATGTAGGCTAAAAGCCCACCTTTTTGAGGCAGCTTTTAACTCCTAACTCCTATTCACTTGTTCAGTACCCATGTCTGTTTTACCATTCCCACCTTAAGTAATTTCCTTGTCCCTTATTTGTCCTGTTTGTTTATCTTGATTAGATTGTAAGCTCTGTTGAGCAGGGACGGTCTTTTACATGTTTAGTGTGCAGTTCTGTGTACATCTAGTAGCGCTATGGAAATGATAAATAGTAGTAGTTACAGCAAATAGATATTAAACAATTCTTAACGTGTCATCTGTGCAGGCAAATCTATTTGTATTCTAGGACATCTTATTGTTTAGTAAGGTGTTATTTATATTGGAGTTTGTGAAGATTCACCCAAGGCAGTATACAGCAGGTATAGCTTAATGTAAAATTTTGTTAATAGCATAATAATAGTAACATGAACATATATAAGCATGAATTCAATCTATGAGGTAAACTTGGAGATAGTCCTATTAGGTTCAATTTGCCTAACATGAAACAGTATCAGCAATATAAACATTTAACAGTACTGTAGAACAGTCATATAACAGGATTATGATAAATGTCAGTAGAATATGAATAGCCATAATAGGCAGCATTTCTTTTTACCAGCCTATTTCTCTGAGGTTCTGTCCATGCTGTGTTCCCTGGGGATTTTTTTAGTTTTTTATATTGTATTCCCATTTTAGCTGTCTCAGGGTATGTCTGTCTCCTTGAGGTTTCGCTTGAATTGTTTGTGCTGTATTCTTTAGGCATCTCAGGGTGCTGCTGTTACTTTTCCTCATGCTTTTTTTCACCTCTTCTGCTGTATTCTTGGTTTAGGTGACTTGAGGTACTGCCATCTTCTCTAAGACCTCCCTTCAGTTGTTTGTGCTGTAAAGCTTGTCCTGGCTCTCTCCTCCCTAAAAGGGTTTGTTTTTTTTCATCCAGCCATGCTGTATTTGTATTTTGGTATTTGAGGACGCTTCTGTTTCCTCCCTGATGGTATGCTTCAGCTGTTTGTGCTGTATTCATTCATTTGGTTGTCCCAGGGTACTGCTTTCTCTGTCCCATCGCCCCCTCCTAGTATTTTCATCAGTCGTTTGTGCTGTATTTAGAATATGGGTATCTCCTCTCCTGAGGTTTTCTTCAGTTGTCTATGCTGTATTTACACTTCGATGTCTCAAGGTATTGCTTTTGTCTTCCCTGAATGCTCTCATCAGCTGTTTATGCTTTATTCCTACTTTGTCAGAGTTAATAGAAGGTGAGTAATTCTAAAAGAGAAGAAGACAGAGACAGGGAATGGAGCCAAGAAGTATAAATGCTTCTTACTAATACTCTAGCAGAAACATTCAAGCTCTTCCACTTGCTGTTGGGTTCTGATGTCGTTGACTGGGAAAAGCTGAATGCTGCCCTGTGCTTTCTGCTCCCAGGGGTTCAATCAGATTTCTGTATTCCTGCTATCTGATCCTTAAGCAAAAATTGTCATCAGTGGAAAAGCAACTATAATGTTTTCTCACTCATTACATTGGGAAATCGGGCACAGAAAGTCTTGCTTGTTTAGCAGAGTGCTCTTCGGTGAAGACTTACTGGCATTTCACCTCCGTAAGAGCCCCGTGGTTGGTTAGCTGAGCACAGCACTGATAGCAACTCATTATATAAATAGTTCTTAAAGCAATTTGTTTCTTTACTAGTGAGGAGTTTCTAGCCCAGTGTGGAGGTGATTTACTGCTCCCACATCATCTTTGCTTGTTAGCACATAAATCCAGTTTAGGTTCTTGCCCTCACTCAGAAGGGATGGCCATGAGTCAGGAGTTCTTTTCAGAGAAAAATATTTTTCTTAACAAAAACTGATTTCAGCTGGGAAGTCTGTAGATTGAAGAAAGTAAGGGACAGGTTGAGTAATGATCAAGACATGCAGTTGCTAGGAAGGAATATACCTGTCTTGGCTAGGTTGGTAGGCGCCAAAGAGGAGGGACTGTCTCTCTTGTGCATTTGTACAGTGATACATAATGTCTGGAAGTTCTATAGAGAAATTGTTAGGAGGTTTAATGCATGAGGTGCTGGGTTGTTCTGTACTTGAAGCTTCTGTCATTGGAATTAGATTTCATTACTTGGCTTGAGCTCTAGGTTGATTTGCATTTAGGTACAGTAGGTATTTCCTTGTCTTGCAATCTGTTTGCACCTGAGGTAGTGAAGGGGCTATTCCTCTACGAATTCCAGTATGCATTGGAGTAGGTGACAAAAGAAACAGAAGTAGCATTAGCACATGAATACATGTGTTAACACATTAACACAGAACAGAAAGAAGGATCCATGAGCCATGCTTTTTTTCTAAGTTAAAAACACACACAAAACTTTGGCACAAGGTTTATTTTGATGGTGTATGTTAAATGATTAGAAACTTAAGAGCTGTTCTGTTCATAAATATGGTCAGAATTATTTCTGTATCTTTTGACTAGTAAGGATAATTCTGCGACATTACTACATTTGGATGATTCCCTGTTTTGTAGAGCAAGGGTGGTGGAGAGGCTCATTTTCAAAGCACATAGACTTGCAAAGCTGTGTGCTGTGAAAATGAGCACCATAATGTCTTGTCCTTTTTCCTATAACATTGCAAGGCGTGGGTGTGCGAGTGCAGTAATGTTGACTGACTCGTATCTGTTGCCAGTAATTCATTGCTTTTTACTTGTACATTCCTTCTTGAGCCAGCTCAGCAGCGTTCAACCTCACGCCTTACATCAGAGTCTCTCAATCCAAGCTACAAAGTGGAAGCCCTAAGGCTCCTGCCCTCACTCTCTTCATTTGTACTCAAGCTGGACACAGAGAAGGACAGAGCTGTTTGACGTTTACTCAGCTGCAGCATTGGACTTCCTGTGGGAGGAGACGAAGGTTGTGGTTAGGTCTGCTGCAGGTGCTGCGGCAGTAGCTGGAAACATTGCTTCTCCCACAGCGCAGCACTTTCTCTGCCCCTTTGATTTTAGCAGAGGGATCCACCACACACCTCCCACAATGCAGAGCTCCTTGTGCAGCTTTTGAGAATGGAGGAAGACGGAGTGCCATAAGTATACGGCAGCAGGCTTCCAAATTCATGAACATTCCCCCCCACCCCTTCCTCTTGCAGTGAAAAAAATCTTGAAAAGGGTTCGTCTCGCTGGTTGTGAGGTTGGAAAGGAGGCTGAGTTGAAGCTGGAGCAGGGGCCAGATGAGAGTGCCTAGGGTGTGTGATGTATTTCAACAATTTGTACGGTTTTAAAACAATGTAGTCAGTTGGTGCTTCTTTGATGCATCCATCCATTACTGAACCCTAAGTACAGCACTTAGTACAACCCCCATGATATCACTATTCCTTTTTTCTTTCATTTTCATTTCATTGTATTGCATTTGTTAATGGTTGTATCTAGGAACCTAAACTCTATGTCCTGTTCAAATACAATAACACAATTTTCCATTATGTATTATGTAGCTTCCCACTGTTCCAGAACCTGTGGGACAGTTGTGTCCATCATTCAGCAGGTGGAGATGGAGAACTGAAAACTGAGCTGACATCTTTCTCTTGGCATCCAGTCTAGTTCCTTAGTATTTTCTATCTCCAGCAGGTTGATGGACACAATGACCTATGCAAAAAGTGTCTTAAATAACATAGCTCCCCTCAAATCTACATCCAAACCGATCCAGAAAATTTCACCTTGGTTTAATCAATCTATCCTTCTTTTGAAAAAGAAATGTAGAAAACTGGAAGGAAAATGGGCTAAAGACAATTTGGAAAATGAAATCAAAATTGCAAAAACTCAATACTAAAACAAAATAATCGATGGTAATTTCCTTAATACCAGTAAACTTTTCAATCTGATAAAAAGCCTATTATCCACAAAAGAAATAACCACAACCACAGAGTCTCCACCAACAGCAGAGCAACTGGCTACTTTTTTTCCGAACAAAAAATAGTTAAAATCAGAGAAGGAGTCCTCAAATTAAGTCAACCATCAAGATATTTACGAAAAACAGTCAGACACACATACAGGAATAGCCACCAACAGAATCTGGTCTTCCTTCCAACTACCAACCCATGACATAGTAAAACATTACCTTCTAAAATATTCAAACTCACAATGCATACTAGATCCTTGTCCTAGTTACCTTATGAAGGACGCTCCTAATTTCCTTGTCATCAGCAGCAGATGAATCCATTAACTGATGGGTTGTATCCGCCTACCAGCAGGTGGAGATAGAGAACACTGAAGAACCATAGTGACCCTTGGACGGCTAGCCCCAACTGCCTTCAGTATTTCTTTATCTCCCAGCAGGTGTGGATGTAGCTTGATCAGCTCCTGGATTTCTGCCTGGGGTGGCTCCTGTGCTTTGCCAGTTGAGCAGGGGTGTTGTGGCTGGTGGTGCCCACTTCAAAGGCATATAGGTTCGCCCTTTCCCTGCCTTACCCATTCCCCCCTCCTCCCGGAGTCCCTCTGTTGCTGCCTGCCTCCAACTTTCCTCACAGCGTAAAAAAAAAAGAGCGCGCTTTTACTGTGTGGCTGTTCTGAGGCTTTCTCCAGAGATTCTGGTTCAGTGCAGCTTGACTGGAGCTCGTTGATTCGGTCTTCTGAGGTGAGAATGGTGCCCAGCTTCTCCGGGGAGGTCCCACGGACAGCGTTCCGAACAGGGTAGGTTTTGGCGCGAAGACGCCATTTTATTCCTATATTTCCGTCCATTCGGGCGATGGCTGCTGAAGAAGTTAAGCGCTGCTCCCGCTGTGGTAAGCGCAGGTCAGCAGCGGGGCTTTGCAGTACGTGCTCCTTAGTCGCTCGAGCTAGTACGAGCATGGCAAGCGATGATTCTTCCCGCTCGATGGAGCTGGCAGTGGGTGCCATTTTGGAAGCGCCGCATACCTCGACCCCCGCAATGGCGGAGGAGTCTGAGTGCAGGGGGATGCCTCATTTCGAGGCTGCCAGAGGAGCTCCAACCTCCGCTTCGCCTAATTCGGGGACGGAGGGCCAGGGTGAGTTTTTCTCCCCTGAGTTTGTGCTGCTGATGCATAAGGCCTTCATGCTGAAAAGAGCTCTGCCGCAGGTATCTGACACTGCGTTGCATTCTTGTTTCCCTCTGGGTGCTGATGCCCCGGGGATGGCTACAGATGTTATTTCTTCCCCCGAGCGTTGGAAACACGCTAAACATAGACGGGTAAATTCCCCATCTGAAAGTGGCGCTTCTCCCTTCTCCCCCCCCCCCCCCCCCCCCCCCCGTGGTTAGGCTGTGGGGAGTCTGAGGGATCTGGCAGGCCCTCATGGACGGAGGATCTGGAGGAGGGTGCCTGTTTGCCACTGGATTTGGATGATCCCAATGCGGTTTGGATTTTCCACCGCGACGAGCTGCCAGCTCTCATTGCTGATGCCTTGCAGGCCCTCTTGATTGATGATCCTGCTGAGGGCGATGCCTCCTCTGTTAATCTTAGGATGGCGAGTACTACGAAGCCTATGCGGGCCTTTCCTGTGCATGATTCCATCCAGGAGCTTATTTCAGCTCAATGGTTTGACCCCGATGGGCCTTTGAAAGTGGCCAGGGCTATGGGGCAGCTTTACCCTCTGAGTGAGGTTCACTTGGCCCTTTAGTGGACGCGCTGGTCACGGTGGTCACTAAAAAGACCACACTCCCTGTAAAGGGAGGAGTCGCTTTGAAAGACATGCAGGACCAGTGGCTAGAATCCGCGCTGAAGCGGTCCTTTGAAATATCGGGCCTTGCTTTAAGGGCATCTATTTGCAGTTCCTATGCAGCCCGCGCCTGTCTTTCCTGGTTACAACAGGCGGTGGATCAGCCCGCGGAGGGTGCGGGGTCCCTCTCTGAGGTTGCCCCGCGGATGGAGTCAGCCCTGTCATTTTTGGCTGATGCCCTTTATGATGTGGTCAGAGCTTCAGCTAAGCAGATGTCTGTGGCGGTTTCTGCCCGCTGCCTCCTTTGGCTGTAGCATTGGGCGGCGGACACGGCCTCTATGCAAAGGCTGGTGAGGTTACCCTTTTGGGGCCTCCTGTTATTTGGAGAGGATTTGGAGAAGATTGTTAAAGACCTAGGGGATTCGAAGCCCCAGCGGTTACCTGAGGATAGACTGAGGCCTTCTTCCAAGGGTCCTGTGTTTCCCCCCTCTTCCAGACCTCGCTTCCGTGAAGCTCACAGGTATCGCCCGGGGCGCTCTGCTGGGTTTTCTCAACGTGCCCGTTTTCAGCAGAGGAACTCCTTTCGGTCGGACAAACGCTCTACAGCGGCCGGGTTGCGGCCAGGAGTTCAGGGGCATCCTCCACAATGATTTTTTTATTTATTTTAGTTACATTTGTACCCCGCGCTTTCCCACTCATGGCAGGCTCAATGCGGCTGGGACGCCGGCCCACTCCTCTATTCCTGCAGTAGGAGGACGTCTTTCCCTCTTTCTCGAGGAGTGGGCCAAGATTACTTCGGATCAGTGAGTCCTGAACCTGATCAGAGAAGGTTACCGATTGGAATTTGGTGCCCCAGTGAGAGACATGTTTTTGGAGTCCCGATGCGGCACTGCTGTCAAACGGGTGGCAGTAGAGGAGACCTTGCAAGTCTTGCTGCACCTCGGAGCGGTAATCCTGGTGCCTCCCGCCGAATGCGGCTGCGGTCACTCCATTTATTCTGTGGTCCCTCGAAAAGGCGGGTCTTTCAGACCAATCCTCGACTTCGACAAGTCAACGAGGCCCTAAGAGTGCGACACTTCTGCATGGAAACCCTGCGCTCCGTCATTGCTTACTTGCACATTCCTATTTGGCCCCCGCACCAGCGGTTCCTCCAGTTTGCGGTGTTGGGGCCAGCATTTTCAGTTTCGGGCCTTGCCTTTCGACCTAGCCACAGCTCCCCGTACGGTTTCCAAGGTAATGGTGGTGGCAGCAGCCTTTCTCAGGCGAGAGGGTATCAGAGTTCACCCTTATCTAGACGACTGGCTCATTAGAGCAGATTTGGCAGTTTTTTAGCGAGCTGCGGACTGTGATTGAAACTGTGTTGAAGAATATAAATAAGGTATGGTCTCCAGAATTGTACACAAAATTCTAAATTAGGTGTCGCCTCACCTTAAGCATTTATGTGTGAGGTTTTGATCGCACGATTTCTGGAGTAATATTTTATATTTTCCACTGTATTCATTTGCATCTTTATTCTAACTTGTTGACTGATCTAATTCTTTAAAGTGTGTTTTTTCTGTTGCTTTGCAAATTTTGTTCCTTTCTACTCTACCTGTACTGATGGATTCTCATATATTCCTTCTATTTCTTGGACTGCTTCTCTGAGTTTAAGGATGGAGACCAATTCTTCACTTTGTGTGTAATTTGGTCTGTTGATGCTGTTAAGTAGACCTGGAGGCTTATAATAGTAGCTCTTTATGTATGATCTATTTTTATAAAGTACATTCCTCCTGTTTTATGAATATACAGTCTCAGCATACGCTGAATTCTTATAGATGCTCTCATGGGCATGCAGGAGTTTTCTTGTTTGCGCATCCAGTTTCTCATGATCTTTATGGGGCTAGTCTATGGTTCCAAAGCTGTATGAGAGTGCAGGAGTTGCAGGCTGATTAATGGCTTGTATCTTATTCTGTGCTGTTAAGGCAATTTTCAATGTCAATTTTAATCCCAGCAATGTGCTTTACTGATATTTTGTCTCAATAATTTATGAAAGTTTGTTGCCTATTCCTCTACTCCCAGATGTTTATATATACGTTATTCATGCTCTTTTATGTTAAATAGTAGTAGTAGTAGTCATCAAAGAGATGTTTTCAGTTTTGGTGGGTTTTTTTTTTCTTCTTCATGGGAGGTTGCCTTTAGCACATTTGTTCAGGTCAAAAGTTATCCTAATCTCATTTGAAAAACTTTTTACTATAGGAAGCTGTTTCACTAAATGTTGATCACTGGAACTGTAGAGCATCAAATTAGCTATAAACAATACGTGATGTTACTTGTGGGTCATTAGCATCTTTAAGTTTAAATTTATTGCCGAAGGGTTAATCAGTAAATTAAATGCCTTACAGATCAAGAGTGGTGACAGGGAGGCTCCCTGAAATATTTCTTACTAGATCTTGATGTAAGGAATGACAAACTATTCATCTTCTTATATTAGAGTGGTTTGCCACATTTTTATGATAAACTTAACGTACTCAATCAATACATGGTTTATTTTGTTTGTTTGAAGGCTTTTTATTATCCAGGTGTGTGGAATGGTATCAAAGGCTTTCTTATAGTCAGTACATACTGTTTGAAGATTTCTGCCTTTCTTACCACAGACCATAACGACTTTATTCGGGATTAACTGTTCTTTGGTTTTATAATACAGCTCTTTTGCTCTATTGCCATAATGTTATTAGAAGCAGTGTGATTGTATCCATTGTAATGAATGGCTTATAGATATAAGTAGACAAGTTATCTGTTAAACTTTTGTAATATTATTTGATCTATCTTTGGACAGAGAAGTTTTCTTATTTTAATTTTTTTTAATTTAAAAGTACTTATATTCCGCTTATTATATATTATTGTGTTAAGTCTGGCTGCTTAATGAATTGGTTTAGCAATTTGCCAGATCTTGGTGGAGAAATGATAATTGAGCCAAGAACTGTGCGCGCCGTCTAGGCCAGGGTTCCGCTTAACCTGCTTTCCATCTCTTTTATTGTTACTTCAAATACTTCCATTGCTTTGATGTTTTCCTTGTTCACATTTTTATGTATACTGAGTATCCAATCTTCTCTGTTGTACTCTACTATACAAATGTCTCCAGAAGGTTTCTGTTTCAGGTTTCAATCAATCAGTCATTCAAATGTATTTATATCTTGCCTATCATACAGTTACTAAGTGAATTACAGTAAAAACAAACAATAAAACATCTTACAATATAGCAAATCATACCAGTTAGTTGGTGGTATTTTGACTGTATTCATGCATTTCCTCAGTTCCCTGCAGAAATGTTTTCCCTGCACCATCGCCTCATCCACACATTGAGTCTCTGGAGCTCTGCCTGTCTCTTGGGCCCTGCGCTGGAATGGGGAACACTTCGGAAAATGCTACCCTAGAGGTTCTGGATTTGAGCTTTCTATCCCAAAGGAAGCAAAACCCTAGATTCTCCCCTATGCACTCATCCACACATAACATGTCCCCTTCGTCCCCCATCCACCTCCCTCACTATCCCTCCCCATCATCAATATGGTGCTATTAGCCATCATCTTAACCTTCATAATCCATAAAAACTAAGCGTGAAGGCCCAAGCAGTGAAGAAAAGCTGAAAGCTACTACTACTACTATTTATCATTTCTATAGCGCTACAAGGCATACGCAGCGCTGTACACCAGACACAAAAAGACAGTCCCTGCTCAAAGATCTTACAATCTAGATAAGACAGGCAAACAGAACAATTAAGGGTAAGGGAAAAAATAGGTGAGAATAAAGGACAGGGCGCTTGAGTATTGTTTAGGAGGCAAAAGCATTGGTAAAGAGATGGGCTTTAAGTTTGGACTTGAAAACGGCCAAAGACGGGGCTAGACGCACAGGCTCGGGAAGTCTATTCCAGGCGTGAGGTGCAGCAAGACAAAAGGAATGGAAGACCTGCTCAGCAAAAAGGGATTAAAGTACAGCATCAAAGGACTTGGTGAAATGAATGGAAGCAAAAATGGAGAAGATCCTCAAGAAGAATCGCTCCACAAAAGCAGAAACCAGGAGTAAACGTATCTCTCCAATAGAGAAATACAAAGCACACCAGTAAAGGCAAGATTGCAGGCCTAAAAAGGGTATGTTGGTATTTCCACGAATAAGTCTTGGGTAAAAGCCCCGTTGTATCTATAAACATAGCGCAGCATAATGGGGTGAAAATGCACAGCAGATGCAAAGAGAAGAAAGGGACAGTAAAATCTTGTTTCCAGCAATATAGTAGACATTTCATGCACAATCCACCCCATGAAAACAATTATTCTATGTAGGATTGAGTGTCCCACTGCAGTCAAACAGGTGTTAACAAATGTCTATTTAGAAACTGGTCAATGATGGACTGTAGCAGCGAGGTCCTCAGAAATATGGCGTGGGTTCCAGCTGTGCATTGCAGCCCCCCCCCCCCCCCACACAACTGTCCCAGGCTCAACGTACATGGCAGGTCCCTGTCTCAACTCGCGGAGCCAAACCGCCACAATCCCATGTGTGCCCCGACAGTGGTCTCAACATAGGCATTACAACACCTGTGGGGAAACTCAACAATCCCACAAAGGTCCCAGCATCCGATTACGTGGATGGAATCATTTGTGCACAACTGTTAAGCTTTACTTTCCAATGTCCATACTAGGGAATAACCGCAGGTTTAGCTGCTGTTTTAATTGTGATTGTCATTGTGATCCCATGCTGGGCTTCCGCCATAAGGTTGCTTCTCCGGCGCCTGCTGCGCATTTATGCTATCCATAAATTTAGTGGCTCCCAATCTATTTGTAAAAAGTAAGGACTGCTCATTATGCCAAATATGCAGCCAGGCCAGGTATTCTAAAGGTTCATGCAGACAGGTGTTAGTTCCTTGTGCTAATGCGCCACTCTTGCAGAGTAATCATTAAATAAAAGCAGTTTTTGTTGGTATATCAACTCACCAGCTTTCCTGTAAGCGCGGAGTTTAGCGTCCTCAGCAACAGACGCATGAGGCTTCAATTCTCTGTCACCTCGTGTTCCTATCTGATAGGCCCTTTCACATTGAAAGGATGAGGCATTACAAACTAGGCCCAAATGTGTCGGGAGCCAAGTGCTAAAAAAACAGTAAAGTTCAGAGTCTGTTACTGATTTTGGGAGACCTACTTACTACCCGCGGGTTGTTTCTATGGATCCTGTTCTCCTGATCTTCAAGCTGGGTTCACAGTTCTGCTGTTTTCTTTCTTCTTCATCTTCCCGGTCAGAGATGTGGCGTTCTACTTCCGTAAGCCTCTGCGAATGCGAGTCAGATTTTTCATTTATCTCATCTACTGCTGATCGCAGCTTATTTAGGTGACCCTCTAGTGCTGCAGTGATGGCCCTGGAAATTTCTTGCGCCCATTCTGCTGGTGTGTTAGCTATTGCAGCTACCCTCCGCCATTTTGCATGGTTTGGGCACAGGTTTGGTCCAAGATGTTTTGTGTTTTTTTATGAGCATGTCACTCGTTCACCAGCTCGCACTCAACAATTTCTGTTCTAGCACTTCAATCTTCACTTCTGGCATGCTTTGTAGCAAAAATTCCAAATTTTGAAGCTGACTTAGGAGATATATAGCAAGTCTTCCTTGGAGCCCCAGGCAAACGCTTCTTGCTAGGAGGCAGGCATCACATGACCCCCTTCTTATGTTCTTATAAGTAACTGAGCTCCTGGATGAGTGAAATATCTTCTTATTAGAGCAAATGCCTTACACTGTACAACCCATGTAATGGAGAACAAGACCTGCTGTCCCCTCCAAGAGCACCAGATAGCACTGGGGGAAAGCTTGTAACTTCTCTCCAAACAAATTTTCCATCTTCTAGCTATTATTATTATGGCATTTGTACCCCACATTATCCCGAACAAGCTCAGGTTCAACGTGGCTTACATTCAAGAAAAAACATCAACCATATAATAGATTATAACATTTGAACATATTAGGAATAATTGTGTGTTTGTCATAAAGCTAAGCTAGATGAAGGAAGGATTCCTTTAAAGGTTGTTTAATAATCACACCCAGCTGAGGGCCCTATTTGTCTGTCTTCTAAGCCATCAAGAAGTGGGAGAATGGCTGGTCTTTTCTTTGAGGCCCCACCACCCTCTGAATTTTATTTCAGTACCAAGAGTGATATTTGTCATCCATCTCTTCATTTGTAAATTGTGAGATCAAATATGCAGTGGGGTTGCTGACGCTTGAAGATATTCAGCTAAGCTATTCATTTCTCTTTAAGCGTATTTTCAACCACACGATTTAAGCAGGACCACTGAATATGGGCTCCTATGGATAAGTCAGCAGTATGTTTGTTTGTTTGTTTATTTATTTATTTATTTATTGGGATTTCTTAACTGCCTTTATGAGGAGATTCACCCAAGGCGGTGATTGAGTAAGATTACTTACCTGTAACGGAATTGGGTCATATACATGTGAATGATGTCATTGATGGTGCTGTGGGTGGAAGTACTTTCCCACAGCTGAGAAATATTTCCTTGGATTATTCTTGAACCTACAACCTTTCACCTTCATCCTATGACACCCCCCCTTTCTAGAACTCTTCTCAGATCAGAGGCTTATCTCTTATGCATTTATACCTTAGATATACCCCTGTCCCACCTTTTATCAAGGCTATATTGTCCTGATCCATTTTCTCATTATACACTAAGGGGCATCTGTTTATGTTGTAGAAGATGGATTAGTAGCCCCATCAAAGTGCTGCCTCTGACATGGCCTGGTAAACCATACGACCCCCTTATAAACAGTTTCTGAGAGCCAGATCTTGCCTGATGGGTTTGGAATTTCCAGGAGAGTGTAAGCTGTGATTGGGGCTTATTTTAAAGATCTAAGGACTTAACCATTTCCATAATTCAGTGTTCAAATACAAATAAAGCTACACAAAACATTAACTTCAGTTCAACCATCAATTCTGTAAACAGCTGAAGACATGTGTTTGCGATGGCGTGAAGTTGATCTTTGTGTTAGATTTATGATTGAAGAGTCGTGATCTGTTTATGTTCTGTCTTAGATTTTATTTGTTAGGCTTTTATTATGAATGTAACTTTATAATCCGCTTAATTGTAAGCGGAATAGAAATTTTTAAATCCCCGGTGCTGTTTGGCACTTTGAGGTGGCTGCCAACCTCCCAGTAAAGAAATATATCCTAGCATGACAGCCCCCCCCCCCCCACTTCACCCTCCATGTTTATGACTTTTCAGAATTGAGGTGGGAGAAAGAGGGAATTTAGAAGTACTTCTGATGTTTCTACCCTCATCTCCCCTTACGTTCCCGCCCGTAACCTCCGTTCACAGGATAAATCCCTCCTCTCAGTACCCTTCTCCACCACCGCCAACTCCAGGCTCCGCTCATTCTGCCTCGCCTCACCCTATGCTTGGAACAACCTTCCTGAACCCTTACGCCAAGCCCCCTCCCTGCCCGTCTTCAAGTCTTTGCTTAAAGCCCACCTCTTCAATGCTGCGTTCGGCACCTAACCCTTACCGTTCAGTGAATCCAAACTGCCCCAATTTGACTGCCCCTATCGGACCGACCGTTCACTTGTCTATTAGATTGTAAGCTCTTTGAGCAGGGACTGTCTCTCTTTGTTAAATTGTACAGCACTGCGTAACCCTAGTAGCGCTCTAGAAATGTTAAGTAGTAGTAGTAGTAGTAGTAGTAGATGTACTTGGGTCAGAGCATCAGAACAGCAGAGGTTATAATAACCAGTCAATAGGAAATGTAGAAAAAAGTAAATTTTGATTTGTTTCTGTCTCATCAGTTTGGTGTATGGAGGGTCAAGAAGCTCCCATCCCGAAACGGACATTTTGCACAGACAGGCGTACGCAACTCCGCACCCTTTACAGGGCTATGCAACGAATCATCACCCAGCAGGTAAGAGACATGTTTCCTAATCTTCATTTGCTTAAATTCCTAGTTCTTACTCCCATAGCTTCCCCTTTCTGTTTCATCACTGTAGTGTGCTACTTTTTCACATCCTTTACTTCTTTTAGTCAGTTTCTACCCCTTCTGAGCTGTTTGCTTGATTTTGATATAGGATGCAATTTATGCACGGTCTCTGTCTTGCTCTCTCTTTTTTTCATATTTCACCATTTTTCCAGGCCTCTCGGGGCTGTTTGAGACTGGACTGCACCATGCGAGCAGCGCCACCCCCGATGCCTCAGTCATGAACCTCATATCGGCGCTGGAGTCCCGGGGCCCTCAGCCTGGCCCCTCAGCTTCCTCCCTTCTCTCTCAGTTTCGCACACCCTCCTGGCAAACAGGTATTGCTTGCTGCAGAAATGAGGCTTCATGAAGTTGCATTTTATTTTTTTCACAATATTTGTGTTACTGTAGAAGTTCAGCTCATTAACAAGGAGTAGCATTTAGTGAAAACAACATTTGGCAAGTTACCTTGGTTGTAAGTCAATCAGGGTTCATTCCGGATCATCTACTACTGTTTGTGTCACCTAAATGCATAATTTATCAGGTTGATGTTCAAAGCGATTTACCTGGCTGGTTAATTCGCTTGTTCAGAGCTAACTGGTCTTTTTCAGCGCCACTTAACGGGTTAGTGCTGTTGAAAATGTCGAGTTAGCGCCTAACTCAAAACTTTTGGGGCTCTTCCTGGGGCACAGTCAGCACTTGACCTGGAAATTCAGTGCTGAAGCCAAGACATGGCCCAGCCTCGAATTTCTCTGCAAAATGCTGACCGCTGCCGAAATATTGACCCCTGTATGTTTAGCGGCTGAGTATCGGTGCTCAGAAATATAAGTGACACTGACAATGAAATGCCCTAAATCCTACATACTGTATAACAATATATACACCCACAATTATCAATTCAAGTGGCCCTGATTATTGGGAGGAGGGGGAAAGAATTTATGCAGGTGGCTCCACCAACAACTACATGAGTGCTTCTGAATAACAACCTTGCAGTCTTTATTTTTTTTTAAACGTGCTATCAATTGCAAAATTTAAAAAATGTTTATTTCTCTTGCAGCCATGCACACGCCAGCTCCAGCTGAGCTCTTCATATCTGGAGCAATCCCAGGATCTGGTACTTTCCCCTCCTCATCGGCCCTTTCAGCTTATCAGCATCCAGCATCGTTCAGTGGAAGAAGCTTTCCTGTGACATCATCATTGACGCTTCAGGACGCAACATTTAGCCCCACATCCAACGGTCTCCTCTCCCCTCACGACCCTCTCCTCCATATTAAGTCATCCCAGTCTTCTGTGCCCTCTTCCCTGAGCTTTGACCGCCTCGGCAGCACGGTGCTAGGGACGGGATTGCCATCACAGAGTTCAGCCTATCGCAGTGCGCAGGAATCTGCCTCCCGACATTTGCCCTCCCAGTTTAACCTTCTCTCCTCCTCTCTGGGCCCTTCAGAACAGACATCTCAACTGTACAATGCATCCGTTTTCTCTAGCTCACCCGCATCATCAATTGAGAGAGCCATTCCCCGCCAGGACAGTGTCATCAAACACTACCAACGGCCTTCTAGCGCTCAGTCTCAGCTCCCATCAGCGGCTGCTGCAGCCCACTCACTGCAACATTATCTTAGCTGTGGAGGGAGCTACCAGCAGATGAGCCATCGCTCCTCTTTGTCCTGCAGCCCACTGGGGGATCAGTCGCCTGCTAGTAGTGAGGGATCACAGCAGAAAACCTCTCAGGCTCGGCAGGAGCAGTCACAGAGCTACAGGCCAATAATTCAGTCCCCTGGCTACTCCACTTCCTCTTCATCCAACAAGTCC
This sequence comes from Microcaecilia unicolor, assembly GCF_901765095.1. NCBI lineage: Eukaryota > Metazoa > Chordata > Amphibia > Gymnophiona > Siphonopidae > Microcaecilia > Microcaecilia unicolor. The sequence continues at coordinate 256,826,646 of NC_044033.1, read as the reverse complement.
AAGAGCTACTCTGCTTCCAGACAGACACCACGCTCTAGTGCTACTCCCAAGTGCCAAAGCATAGCCACTACCGGACAGTCCCACAACTACTCATCATCCACGCCGAAACCCAGTTCAGTCATTGCCAGCCAGTCCCAGGCATATTCTCCTGGGCAGCCACAAAACCTGCTGTCCATGAGCCAAACACAGAGCTATGCGGTGACTCAGTCTCAAAATCTCTCGGCAGTCACCCAATCTCAAGGTTTTACTTCTAGCCAAGCCCAGGATCTAACTAGTGGCAATAAGTCCCAAAGTTACACCACCAGCCAGTCACAGGGCCTCCAAACCTGCGTGAGTCAGAATCAAAGCTATTCACCAGAGCAGCTGCAGGGGCTGTCGTCCGTCGGTCAAATCCAGAGCTACACTGTTCAAACCGAACCACATGTTTCTGTCAGCCAAGCCCAGAGCTACGTCCCTGCTCACTCACAAGGCCTGCCAACTGCAAGCCCCTCTCTCAGTTACAGCACTGGTCACTCTCCGGCAATGTCCAGCCATGGTCAATCTATTGGCTACTCATCAGTCAATCATGGCCAGAATCTACCTGACTCTAGCCCCTCTCAGATTATTAGACCACTGCAGTCCCCTACGTCTAACCGTTCCCAAAGTGTTGCTTCACCCGGGCAATCCCAGAAGTACTTGACATCTGTGCTCTCCCCATCTTTCATGCAGGCTTCTCATTCACAAAGTTATCAGAGCACCCAGCCTACGTTGGAAAGAACTTCCTCTTATAGTAAACCAAAATCCGACTCTGATCTTCTCTCTGCAGAGAGGACAGATGATGAAGACTTCCTCATTCAGCACCTTCTGCAGTCTCAGAGCCCACCCAGAGTCTCCTCAGAAAGCCTCGTTGAGTGTGAGGACAGATCCAGCAAGAGCCTGGGCTATGAGATGAGCAAAACAGAAGAACGGTATCATCTCCAAAGTGTTATAAGGACTAACTCAAATTTGGACAACCAAGGCTTGGAGATGTCTCTGCAGAGCTTGAAAGACAAGAAAAAAAGTGACCGACATAAGGAATATGCCAACACCAGATCCACCCCTGAGTCCCTGGCCACCTCTGTGGTTCATTATACGCATCAGGCAGGAGCTATGGACTCGTTTGCTCAAGACATCAAAAAATCTGTTGAGCATCTTCAGACATCACACATGGACACATCCAGCAAAGATCTGAATCAAGCACATTCGTATCTTCAGAAAACGCCAGAGCATGCATCACAAGCGCATCGAATGGTGACTGAGAGCCAGTCAATGGAGACCCATGGAATGCTGCAGACTCAGCAGGGCACTCCAATGATGCTGGACACATCACCTGACTTGCCCTTGTCTCTGACCCACCAACCCACCACTCAGCAGTCACAGCTGTTGCAGTCTGTGCTCACTCACACACAAAGCCAGTTGCAGGCTCATCAAAGGAAAGTGCAAACTCCCATGGATGTGCATCTTCTGGACTCGCAAAGGATCCAAGCCGAGGCGCAGTCTCCGCAACTACAGATGCAACTGCAATCCCAGGCACTGGAAGCTCATTTGCAGTCACAGCAAATGCAGGCCCATGTCCGCTCACAATCAATGGAGGTCCACTCACGTTCTCAGTCGATAGAGGCCCAGCTTCTAGACTCCCATCAGATCCAAGCAGACCAGCAGTCACCTCAGCTCCAGGCACAGTTACAGTCAGAACATATGCAAGCAGAGATGCAACCAGAGAGAATACAGGCAGCTCTTCAGTCGGAGGCTATGGAGGTTCTTCCTCAGGGTGATACCATGCAGCCTCAGGAGATACAAGACTTCCTGGAGCCTGACCTGAACTTGGAAACACATCTAGGTCAAACTGGTTCTGTGCAGTCACAACAACACCTCCTTCCTGACACTGGGGAGGCACTGCGCCTAGATGCGGAGTCTTCACAGCAGGTTCCACAAGCTCAGATGGAGCCTAAAGACCAGTTTGATAGTCCAAGCCCTCAGGGCTCCAAGCAGCGCTTTGTCCCATTGACGTCCATCTGCTTCCCAGATTCTCTCCTTCAGGATGAAGAGAGAAGCTTTTTTCCTGGGATGGAGGACATGTTTTGCCCTCCTTCTTGTGGTAATGATGAGTTTCCTAAACCAGGGTGTGGTGATGATGGTACCCAGAGCATGGACAGAAATGAAGGCATGAAAAGTGGTTATGATATGATGCAGACTAACCAAAGTTTCTCAGGTTACTGCACCTCAGAAGGTAATGACAATCAGCAAAATGTTCATTTAGGACTTGATTCTGTTTCTGTCAAGCATGAACTACCCTCCACAGTTAACACGGAACAACTAGGTCTCATCCAGTCAAGTCACGGACCTCCAGTAACTGAGGTAAAATCTGGCCTGACCTCACCCATCTTCTGCTCTTCCAAGCCCAAGAAGCTTCTCAAAACTTCATCTTTCCATCTCTTGAAAAAACGAGAACCTCCATTCCAGCCCCCAAAGAAGAATTATGCCCAGGAATATGAGTTTGAAGATGATGAGGATAAAGAAGATGTCCCAGCAGATATTCGCTTGAATAACCGCAGACTGCCTGACTTGCTTCCAGACTTGATATCAAGCTGCCGAACACGTCCCAATATTAGTCCCATGGGTAATATTGACTTTTGTCCACCAACCATAGATGGTCCAAAGAGACGAGGCAGAAAGCCCACCAGACCCAAAAGAGAGGGCCCTCCCAGGCCAAGGGGAAGACCACGAATCAGACCGCTATCTGAGCCCCATGGCGTGGCACACGATAGCAACAAAAAGCCCAGAGGCCGAGGGAGGGGCCGAGGCAAGAAAGTAGCAGAGCCAAGCTGTGAAAGTTTGGGGCTGGAGCCTTTAAAACCACTGAAGGTAATGAGGGGATAAACGGGGCATTGGTGAATTGGGGAGATCAATGAGGAAGCATTACAAATGAATACATGGGATCAAGGGTTTGACTTTTGGATTTGGGATGCATTGTTGACAGTTGGGGAGGGAATCCCAGCTATCCCACTAAAGCTGCACCAATGGGTGGAATTCAGAGGGCAGGTCTGCTGGGTTTAGAAAACAAAGGCATGGCCACAAGTGTAGCTGGAGGCAGAAACCCAACGGAATTGGAAGGTCAGGTTTGGAGAAAAATCACTTTAACATTTTTCTAATAGAAGAGGACTACTTTTGCAAATGTACTTAGAGAAGGGTTGCCAGTAGAGGTGCCTTCATGTAACTAACTCCCTTGCTGGTTCGTGAATGTGGATGCACCACTGTATGTTCTGTGAAAGTCCTCTAGTCATTAGTAAGTCTTTTTTTCTCATTTCTCTTCTAAGTGCAATATGAAGCTTCCTTGTCATCAAGCAGATGAATCCATTACGAATGGGTTGTGTCCACCTACCAGCAGGGGGAGATAGAGCGCACTGAAAAACCATAGTGCCTCTTGGCCAGCTAGCTCCATCTGCCTCTCAGTATTCTCTATCTCCCCAGCAGGGTTGGACGCAGCTTATTCAGCTCCTTCAAAAATCTGCCTGGAGTGGCTCCTGGGCTTTTGCCAGTTGTAGCAGGAGGTGTTGTGGCTATTGCAGCTTCACTTTAAAGGCACATAGGTTAGCCCTTTCCCTGCCTTACCCTTCCCCCTATGTGGATGCAGGCATATAGGTTTGCCCTGTCCCTGCCTTTCCCACACTCTTCTCTGTGGATGCAGGCACATTGATTCGTCCTTTCCCTGCCTTTCCCACTTTCCTGGACCTCCGGAGTGCCTCTGTAGCTGTTGCCTCTAACTTTCCTCACAGGGTTTAAAAAAAATAAACGTGACGCGCTTGTTAGCGCTGCGATTCTGAGGCTTCCTTCTGTCTGTGCAGCGTGACCGGAGCTCTGTGACTCGGTCTGGTGAGGTAAGAGAGTCTTGTAGCTTCTCCAGGGAGGGCCCGTGATCGGGATGTTTTGGCGCGAATCCGCCATTTTGAAGTTTTCCACCATTTTCGGCGATGGCTGCGGAGGTTGTTAAGAGCTGTTTACGTTGTGGCAAGCGCAGATCCGCAGCGGGGCTCTGTAAATCGTGCTCTTCAGACATCAGGGCCGGCCTAAGCATGGCGAGCGAGGTTTCTTCCCGCTCGGTGGAGCTGGCAGCGGGCGCCATCTTGGATGCACCGCATGGCTTGACCCCCGCAGGAGCGGAGGGGTCTGAGGCCGGAGGGGAGCCTCGGATGGAGGCTACCAGAGGAGCTGCTTACCCCAGATTGGAACCGGGAGGCCAGGGTGAGCCTTTCTCCCCTGAGTTTGTGTTGCTTTTACATAAAGCGTTCATGTTAAAAAGAGCTCTGCCGCAGATGTCTGACTCTGCATTGCTACCTGGTTCCTCTCCAGTGGAGACCGGTCCGGGATTGCCGTCAGGGTTTTTTCCCCAGACAGTTGGCTGCAAGACAAACGCAGAAGGGTAAATTCCCCTTCAGAGAGTGGCGCACCCCCTTTTCCCCCCCGTGGTCGGGCTGTGGGGATTCTGAGGGGTCTGACAGGCCTTTGTGGTCTGAAGAGTCAGAGGAAGGTGTAGGATTGCCACTGGATCCGGATGATCCCACTGCAGTTAGGATTTTCCACCGCGAGGAGATGCCAGCGCTTATTTCTGATGCCTTACAGGCTCGCTGTATTGAAGATCCTGTGATGGGTGAAGCCTCCTCTGGTAATCCGAGGATGACAAGTACTAAGAAGCCTGTTCGAGCCTTTCCTTTGCATGACTCCATCCAAGAGCTTATTTCGGCTCAATGGGCTGACCCTGAGGGGCCTGTGAAAGTTGCCAGGGCAATGGGGCACTTATACCCTCTCAGTGAGGAGCACTTGGCACGCTTGGCCGTGCCTAAAGTGGATGCCCTAGTCATGGCTGTGACGAAAAAGACTACCCTTCTAGTAGAGGGAGGGGTCGCCCTGAAGGACATGCAGGACCAACGTCTGGAATCAGCAATCAAACAGTCCTTTGAGATTTTAGGCCTAGCCTTACGGGCATCTGTGTGCAGTTGTTATGCTGCTCGAGCCTGCCTCGCTTGGTTGCAACAGGCAGTGGAACAGCCCGGGGATGGAGCGGAGCTCCTTGCGGATGTGGCACCACAGATGGAGTCAGCCTTGTCATTTTTGTCTGACACCCTCTATGATCTGGTCAGAGCTTCAGCTAAACAGGTGGCGGTGGCCGCTTGCCGTATTCTATGGCTACGGCATTGGGCGGCTTACATGGCTTCTAAGCAAAGGTTAGTGGAGTTGCCCTTCCAGGGCCTTCTCCTATTTGGTGAGGAGTTGGAGAAAATTGTTAAAGCTGGGGGAAACTAAACCGCAGCGCTTACCCGAGGCTAGGTCGCGGCCTTCTTCCAAGGGTCAGGTGGTTCCCTCCTCTTCCAGACCTTGCTGCCGTGAAGCTAGAAGGTACCGCCCGGGGCGGTCTGCTGGGTTTACTTCATGTGCCCGCTTTCAGCAGAGGAACTCCTTTCGCTCGAACAAACGTTCCACAGTGGCCGGCTCAAGGCCTGGAGTTCATGGGCGACCCTCTCAATGATGGTGCGCCGGCCCACTCCTCGATGCCTGCAGTTGGAGGACGTCTTTCCCTCTTTCTCGAGGAATGGGTCAAGATTACCTCAGATCAGTGGGTTCTGAACCTGATCAGAGATGGCTACAGATTAGAATTCAATGCCCCGGTGAGAGACGTGTTTGTGGAGTCCCGATGCGGCTCTGCCGTCAGATGGGCGGCGGTAGAGGAGACTTTGCAAGGCTTGTTGCACCTCGGGGCGGTGGTCCCTGTGCCTCCTGCCGAGATCAGCTACGGTCGTTAGTCCATTTACTTTGTGGTGCCGCAAAAAGGAGGGCCTTTTCGGCCCATACTCGACTTAAAGGAAGTCAACAAGTCACTAAGAGTGCGGCATTTTTGCAAGGAAACCCTGCGCTCCGTCATGGCGGCGGTACAGCCAGTTGAGTTTCTCACGTCTCTAGACCTGAAAGAAGCTTACTTGCACATTCCTATTTGGCCCCAGCACCACCGGTTTCTCCGGTTTGCGATGTTGGGAAAACATTTCCAGTTTTGGGCCTTGCCTTTTGGCCTTGCCACAGCTCCCAGAACCTTTTCCAAGATAATGGTAGTAGTAGCTGCCTTTCTCAGGCGAGAGGGTATCCGGGTTCACCCGCATCTCGACGACTGGCTCATCAGAGCGGACTCTGCAGAAGAGGAGAGTCATGTAACAGCCAGAGTGGTCTCAGTACTTCAATCTCTGGGTTGGGTCGTCAATATACCCAAAAGTCACCTGACCCCCCCCCCCCCCCCCCCCATCTCTAGAATGTTTGGGGGTCTGGTTCGACACAGCCTCGGGGTTTGTCTTTCTACCCGAGCAAAGGCGGTGCAAGCTTCAGAACCGGGTCCATCTGCTCCTGAGGATGCCTTGCCCGCGAGCTTGGGACATAGTCCAGCTGTTGGGGTCAATGACGGCCACCTTGGAAGTGGTGCCATGGGCGAGAGCGCACCTGAGACCTCTGCAGTGTTCCCTGCTTCAACGATGGTCTCCAATATCTCAGGATTACCAGCGCAGACTCGCGTGGCTCCCTGCGGCCCGGCTCAGTATGGAGTGGTGGCTCTCAGACAGCATGCTGCGGCGAGGAATGCCCTTGCGCTTCCCGATTGGTGCCTGGTGGTAACAGATGCCAGCCTGCAGGGCTGGGGGCACATTGCCAGGGAAGGCATGCCCAAGGTCTCTGGTCACCCGAGGAGTCGCTGGTCCATCAATCGCTTGGACTGGAAAGCGATATTCCAGGCGCTTCTGGCCTTTCGCACGACCCTGGAGGGACCGGCTGTCAGAGTTCTGTCGGACAATACGACAGCAGTGGCCTACATAAATCGACAAGGCGGCACTCAGTGCAGGGCACTGGCCGCGCAGATTTGCCACTGGGCCGAGCTACATCTGCAGTTTCTGTCAGCAGCTCACATTGCAGGTCAGAGCAACGTGCAAGCCGATTATCTAAGCAGGCATCAAATCGACCCAGCGGAGTGGGAACTGGCAGACGAAGTGTTCCTTCAGATCTGTGCCAAATGGGGGACGCCTGTAGCGGATCTTATGGCGTCAAGCGCAAATGCCAAAGTCCTGTGCTTTACAGCAGACGCAGAGATCCTCGCTTGGCGGGGTTGGATTCCTTGGCTCAACCCTGGCCTCAGGGCCTCCTATATGTGTTCCTTCCTGGGCCCTTGATAAGGCGAGTACTCCTGCAGATTCGGCTACATCAAGGAGAGGTGGTTCTCATTGCCCCGGATTGGCCCAGGCGGCCGTGGTATGCGGACCTCCGGCGGATGCTGGTGGAGGCTGCCCTTCCTTTGCCTCTGGTACCGAACCTGTTGTCACAGGGGCCGGTAACCATGGAGGACGCCTGCCGCTTTGGTCTTGCGGCATGGCTCTTGAGAGGGCGCAATTGAGAGACAAGGGATATTCCAACAAGGTCATCTCCACTCTCCTTTAGGCCCGCAAGCGTTCCACTTCTGTTGCCTATGTTCGGATTTGGTGCCAGTTTGAGGCTTGGTGTGCTGCTAAAGCGATTACTACTACTACTACTATTTAACATTTCTAAAGCGCTACCAGGGTTACACAGCGCTGTACAATTAACAAAGAAGGACAGTCCCTGCTCAAAGGAGCTTACAATCTAAAGGACAAATAGTGCAGTCAGTCAAGATTGAGGCAGTCTAGATTTCCTGGATAGAGGTACAGTGGTTAGGTGCCGAAAGCAACATTGAAGAGGTGGGCTTTGAGCAAGGATTTGAAGATGGGTAGGGAGGGGGCTTGTCGTATGGGCTCAGGGATTTTATTCCAAGCATAGGGTGAGGCGAGGCAGAAAGGGCGGAGTCTGGAGTTGGCGGTGGTGGAGAAGGTTACTGAGAGGAGGGATTTGTTCTGTGAGCGGAGGTTACGGGTGGGAGCGTAAGGGGAGATGAGGGTAGTGAGGGGCTGCAGATTGAGTGCATTTGTAGGTTAGTAGGAGAAGCTTGAACTGTATGTGGTACCTGATCGGAAGCCAGTGAAGTGACTTGAGGAGAGGGGTGATATGAGCATATCGGTCTAGGCGGAAGATAAGACGCACAGCAGAATTCTGAACAGATTGAAGGGGGGTAGATGGTTAAGTGGGAGACCAGTGAGGAGTAGGTTGCAGTAGTCAAGGCGAGAGGTAATGAGAGAGTGGTTGAGAGTTCGGGTGGTGTGCTCAGAGAGGAAAGGGCAAATTTTGCTGATGTTATAGAGGAAGAAGCGACAGGTCTTGGCTGTCTGCTGGATATGGGCAGAGAAGGAGAGGGAGGAGTCGAAGATGACTCAGAGGTTGCAGGCGGATGAGACGGGGAGGATGAGGGTGTTATCGACTGAAATAGAGAGTGGAGGGAGAGGAGAAGTGGGTTTGGGTGGAAAGACAATGAGCTCGGTCTTGGCCATGTTCAGTTTCAGGTGGCGGTTGGACATCCAGGCAGCAATGTCGGATAAGCAGGCTGATACTTTGGCCTGGGTTTCCGCAGTGATTTCTGGTGTGAAGAGATAAAGCTGGGTGTCGTCAGCATAAAGATGATATTGGAAACCATGAGATGAGATCAGGAAGCCCAGGGAAGAGGTGTAGATTGAAAAAAGTAGGGGTCCAAGGACAGATCCCTGAGGAACTCCAACAGAGAGCGGGATGGGGGTGGAGGAAGATCCATGAGAATGTACTCTGAAGGTATGGTGGGAGAGATAAGAGGAGAACCAGGAGAGGACAGAGCCCTGGAACCATACGGGCTTCTGTCTCGCTGATACTTGAATTTTTGCAGGATGGTTTACAAAAAGGCTTGGCCTATAATTCCCTGCGTGTTCAAGTTGCAGCCGTAGCATGTTTCGGGGGAAGGTGGCTGGCCTCTCCCTGGCTGCTTATCCGGAGGTGGCACGGTTTCTTAGAGGGGTGCTTCGGCTCCGTCCTCCCTTTTGGGCTCCGTGTCTGGCCTGGAACCTGGGGTTAGTTTTAAAGGCCCTTCAGTGTTCGCCCTTCGAGCCGCTTAGGCGAGCTTCAGAGAAGGATGTGACCCTAAAGACGGTCTTTTTGGTGGCCATTATTTCGGCGAGACGGGTGTCTGAGCTCCAGGCGTGGTCCTTTCGAGACCCATTTCTGCATTTGCACCTTCTAGATGTGCGAAGGGCTCTGTTGCAGTATCTGCACATGTCAAATGCTTTCAGGACCTCTGATCACCTTTTTGTTTTGTTGTCAGGTCCTTGCAGAGGGGCTCCAGCGTCTAAAGCTACTCTGGCTTGTTGGCTCAAAGAAGCTATTTTTTTCAGCATATCTGTTGTCTGGCCAGCCTCCGCCTGAAGCCTTTAAGGCACATTCCTCAAGAGCGATTTCCTCTTATTGGGCTGAAACTGGAGCACTCTCTCTTCAAAAGATATGCAGTGCAGCGACATGGGCTTCTAAGCTCTCATTTGCCCGACATTAAAGGCTGGATGTGGCTGCCAGGAGGGATGCGCATTTTGGAGCACAAGTGCTGGCGCGTGGTGTGGCCTGTTCCTACCCTATCTAGGGATTGCTTTGATACATCCCATTCATAATGGATTCATCTGCTTGATGACAAGGAAGGGAAAATTAGGTTCTTACCTTGGTAATTTTCTTTCCTTTTGTCATAGCAGATGAATCCATGAGCCCGCCCTGATTGATTGATTGATGCTGTTTTGGGTTCAGTTTTTCCTGTAGATATGTTCCCTCATTGGGAGAAGTTGGAAAACAGTCTTCAGAATTTCTGTTCTGTTACAGGAGGTTGAGTTCGTCCCTCCTTTGAATTACTGCTCCTGTTCTGAGGTGTTTGTTCGCCGTGAGGAAAGTTCATGTTATTCTACTTTGCGGTGTAACACTGCTTTGGAAGCTTCAAATACTGAGAGGCAGATGGAGCTAGCTGGCCAAGAGGCACTATGGTTTTTCAGTGCTCTCTATCTCCCCCTGCTGGTAGGTGGACACACCCCATTCGTAATGGTTTCATCTGCTATGACTAAAGGAAAGAAAATTACCAAGGTAAGAACCTAATTTTCCCTTTCATAATTCAGAAGAATATTGTCTGGTGGTCTAGCACCATGTTTAATTGAAAAAGAAAAGGCAGAGTTTATAAAAGAAACTTGACCGGCTACCCTAATAGCCTATTATCATGTAGGATGATTTGTATATTTATCAAATCATGTGACATGACTTTTTTTTGTTTCTGATAACAGATCAAACTGCAAATGCCAAAGGCAAACGAGCCAGTACCCATGGAAACCCTGGAGGTGCTTCCAGTAGTGGCAGCACAGGAGAGTACCCTGGACAACAGCCAAACGAGGGAGAAGATTAAACAGAAGATCAAGGAAGTGGAAGAGAAGCAACCTGAGATGAAATCGGGGTTCATGGCTTCTTTCTTGGACTTCCTGAAATCTGGCAAAAGACAGCAATTACCCACCGCCAGCACGAGCCCCTCCAAGAGCCGACCACCCTCCGCCTCCTCTCAGACGGCCTCACAACCCCCCTTCGGAATGGCATCTCAGATGCTCTCGGGTTCACTAGATGCCACAGAGAGTGACAGTCTGGTAATGAGCTGCACCAGCCCATGCAAGCGGTTAGACGATGAGCTGAAGCGGAATCTGGAGACACTACCATCCTTCTCCTCTGATGAGGAAGACTCTGTCAGCAAAAACCAGGACCTCCAAAAGAGCATTTCCTCAGCCATTTCTGCTCTCTATGACCCCACTGATCGAAAGGAAGGGGATGTCACAGGTAGGTTGGTAGGGCTGAGGTGGATGTTGTGCAATTTGGATGGAATTTATATCTATGTGGATGAATCAATCTTGGCTGCCAAGCCACCTTATTTTGGGCTAAAATATATGCAAGGTAAGGGTGGTCCCTTCTCAGCCTTTTATTTGGGGGGGAGGGGCAAAACCTTGTTGATGACATGCGCTCGTTGGAACAGTACAATGGCCTTTTATTTGTTTAAAATGCTAAATGATTGCAATATACTATTTCTATCAACCCCTCCCCGGATGTGATATTGTACATAAAGATATTGCAAAGACCAAAACAGCATTAAATTAAACAGGTAACAGTTCTGGTAGTAGAAGTAATAATCAAAGACTCTGCTTTAGTAAATGTGATATCAAAATTCAAAACTAGTAGCCAATGCCCTAGTTTGTACTGGTGCAGAGGACGTAGGGAAGTGAGGGGAGAGGGAGGAGAATAAGCAAACTCTTGTCTGCTCTTGCAGGGTTACTGTGGGAGTGAGCTTAAGGTTACTAACTTAGCACAACATGGAACTGAAAAACCATTTTTGTTCCTTTATATTTGGAAGACGTTACAACGGTGATAGAGGAGAAGGAAGTAAGCCCACCACTTTCTGAACCCTCATCTCAGCCAGAGCCAGCCATGCCTGTGTCCCCAGTTTTGCTCAAGGAGCCTGTAGCCCCCCAGGCTCCCCTGGAAGAGCCTCCAGCCCAAGCCTCTCCAGAACAAGAAGAGCCAGAAGATTCCAGACCCTTGCATCTTGCAAAGAAGCAGGAAACGGCAGCCATCTGTGGGGAAACTGACGAAGAAGACGGGGAGAGTGGGGGAGAAGGCATTTTCCGAGAGAGAGATGAGTTTGTCATTCGAGTAGAGGATATCCAAGCGTTAAAGGTACAGTCCATGCATAAAGATTTCACTCCGGGGTTAGGGAGCTTTGTCTTTTGAATGTGAAGTGTAAACCAGGTTGAAATAACCAAACTGGATTCCATAGCATCCCTCCAGACCAGCACAGATGGGTTATGCATGCCGACCAGCAGATGGAGACCGAGAATCACTGACTTCTGGGACTAGCTATAACCATGCTGTGCTGACCCCAGAAGCCCGATCTCAGTCTCCAGCAGATGGTGGATGTAGTAAGCCTGTCCCGGTAGTTAGTTTATAAAACAAACAAACAAAGGATAATTTAATAGGATTTGGTGACTTTCCTCTCAGTGCGAAACTGGATTTTTAGGGCTGAAGTGAACAGAAACATTTTGCTGAAAAGTGATGGAAATGGATTGGTGACGTACTAATTAAGATTAAAAGCATTTTGAGGAAGCAGTTCAGCAAATCTACTAATATATGGAACTTTCATGCTGAGATGTATAGACCTGTTCAGTGCAGAATGTAGAAACAGCCTGAGCGAGAGGCACACTACATAAGTAGCCGTACTGGGTCAGACCAGTGGTCCATGTAGTATCCTGTTTACCAAACAGTGGCCAAGCCAGGTCTCAAATACCTGGCATAAACCCAAATTGTGGCAACACTCCATACTAAAAATCCCAGGGCAAGCAGTTGCTTCCCTTGTCTGTCTCGATAACAGACTATGTCCTTTTCCTCCAGGAATTTGTCCAAACCTTTTCAAAACCCAGATACACTAACTGCTGTTACCACATCCTCCAGCACAGAATGTCTTGATAAGCCTAACATTGAGTCTTATTTTCAGAAGTCTTTGTCAGTGTTTCCAGAGGGCCAGTTTAGGCATTTCAGCACTGTCCTGTACGAGGCCATTAATTGGATTCTCCTTGATGTGGCCTTGAGGAAGTCGTAAGAATCATACCAACTGTATTTGTATTCCTTTCTACAGCTTGCCTTACAAACGGGCCGAGAGCCACCCCCGATCTGGAGGGTTCAAAAAGCCCTGCTGCAGAAATTCACTCCTGAAATCAAAGATGGACAGCGACAGTTCTGCGCAACCAGTAATGTAAGTAATAGGATTCTAAATCTATGATGTCATTAGCTCGTTAGAGAGCAAGCATGAGTCAGAGAGCTTTCTAGATGGCAAAGACTAGAACGAGACAAAACAGTTCTTGAAGTTGTCTTTTTTTGGTCCATCCCAGAACCTGCAAAGGCATTTAGGACATGCAGAATCTACAATTATTGTATTTCATGTCATGATAATTGTTAGTGTAAAATGGTATTATAATGGTGTAACAGGTATTGGAACCCTATATATTAAAACGACCCAACTACTGATCCTTATTATCCTATCAGACCAGTACAGACCCCTGGAATTATGCTCTCCTGCTAGCAGGTGGAGACAGCATTACCTTATAATAGGGTACCATGCAGCTGGACACCCTAGTCGAGGTTCTTGGGTTCAATCTCTCCTTCTAGAGCCCGGGCCGTGAGCACAGGTTTTTGAGTCGGGTTAGCCACAGGTTCTTCTACCCTGGGGGTGGATTTTGGCTGGGCTGGTTGCCTTTGACCCCACCGCCTTCTCCAACTCCTTGCTGCCATTTCTCCTCTCTGGTTTGGCTTACGATGAGTAGGGCCATTTAGGTTTTCCAAACAGGGAAAGAGGGCATGAACATAAGTTTAAAAGATAAAAATTAGCAACAGCAAGGCAGTGTCAGATTGTAGGCCTTCGGGAGCTTGGATATTTCTCCAGTACAGAAGTGAGCCTTAGTTCTGTGGGTATGTTGAACTAAGCTGAGCGTGACAAGCACTCCAGAGCCTGCAGTTCTCACCACATGTGCTGTTTTCACAGACAGGAAGCTTTTCCAGAGAGCTGGGACAAGTGCGAGGGATTTCCTGAAGGAGAGTAGAAGGTTCTCTAGTGCTGGGTTTGGCAGCAGGAGCAAATCCTGGTTTGGACTCTTTGAGAGAGGACCTGATTGCAGGAATGACTGCTGTTTTAGGGAAAGGTGGTCGCAGGAGACAATCACTCGGGTCTTCCTCTTGGATGTGGTCTCCTCAAGAGCAAGAGGACACTTTTGTCCCCAGAGAGTCTATGGGTTTCTCCTGTCTCCCCAGCTGTCTTTTCCAGTTAGTGATCTTTGCTTATGCATCAGGCTTATTTTCTGAGGCATAGATATGTTTCCTGTGCACCTTCTAACCTCTTTTTCAGAGGGTAAAGCTCCAGGACTGAGTGTCTGGACCCAAGGGGAATCTGAGGGATTAGAACAATGCAAAGTTCTTGTCAGCATAGCAGATTCTTTCAGGGAGAAGAATTTACCTTATGTGTTATAGTTTGTGTTTGGTTGAGCCTCCTGTTTAGAAGAAGGTTGAGTTGGCTCTGTCAGTTCAAAACTCTCTCATAGGTGGACACAATTAGTCTTTCTGTTTGGTATAGGTATACTGGAGAGGTGAGGCTGCATAGGGGTGATATCACCAAATTAGTGGTTCTCTGACTCCATCTGTTGGTAGGGGAGCATAAACCCAGGTGCCTGGACTGGTCTAGCAGGACTCAAGGGGAAGTAGCAAGTAAGACTACATTTTTTATTCTTTTATATATATCGTAAACTCCCTGTATTGGCATGAGGGTGTGAGTGAGGTGAAAATAAACAAAACACTTTTTATTTGTATTCAGAAGAATGATAAATCCTGTTCTCTCCACAAGCTTGATAAACTTAAGAAACAAAGTCTCTTGGAATTCAGTTATAATCTTCCTGCAGCCCTATCCCTGACAGGGCCCCATAATTTCTGTGTGCACTATTCTTTGTCTTTAAGGTTAACCAAAATCAGGCCTGGCTCTGGTTCGGCCTATGGGATAAGATTTTACAAGGGTCCAAGGTAAAACTTGGCCTACCTGCATTAAGTTTGTGTTTCTTGCACATCTATGGTGAAGGCATATGCTGGAGAGCTGCTCTATCTTCCCTGGGCCTCTCTGGTCTCTTCTCGGAGCTTCTATTTGGTTGCCAGAACCACGCTGTCCTGTCTTGACTGAGCCATGCCCTTTCTGCTCTGTACCACTGTACTTCATGTGGCTCTGTGAGAGAGTGTTGCTAAAATGAGGGGACCAGAAATTCGTATACACTCCATCACACACTCCCTTTATGTTAAAATATCTCCCTTGCCAGTTAGAAAAACTTTACCACATTTTAGAGGACTCTTCTTTTTTGTTCTCGTACCTCCAGTTGTTGCTTGTGCAGTCTCCAGCAGTGGATTACTTTCATCTGGCTAGGTGCGTGTAGTCCTAAAAAATTAAAATTAATATAATGTATTGTAAGCCACACTGAGCCCGCAAATAGGTGGGAAAATGTGGGATACAAATGCAATAAAATAAATAAATAAAAAGCTGACGAAATTTGAAAGCAGCCTTTCCTTTGCCCCCTAATTGGTAGAAGAGGCAAAAAGTGACAATATAACTGAACAGGTGGCTGCTTTTATTCTGTTTAACAACCTCTCCTTGATTCTGAGTCTGTATTTCTGGCACGATTTTGCGGTCTGCGCAGCTGTCCCGAGACACTGACTATCACCTCACTACCTGGCCTCTTTGGTTCTAATTTGCCCTCTCTCTGTCTTTTTAGTATCTGGGATATTTTGGGGATGCCAAGAACAGGTACCAGCGTCTGTATGTGAAGTTTCTGGAGAACATCAACAAAAAGGATTATGTGAGGGTCTGTTCGAAGAAGCCCTGGCACCGGCCCCTGCAGGCTATGAGGTAAGGTGGCCTTATAGAGACTCAGAGTAAGGTTCTGTGTTTCAGCGCTTGTGTCTCTTGGTACTGCTGCTGTTGTCGTTTTCTGCATTCTCTGTTGTTCAGAGCTTCTGGATAGTACTCTTGACCGTGGCAGTAATTTAAACACTGTTTCAGTTCAGATGGAGTTTGCCCAGGGGAAGCAATAAGGGGAGAGAAATAAAGCTCTGGTGTAGGACTTTCCACTTCCTGCTGCCCAGTATTCCTGCTCTCATCATCTGTTGGGCTTGGATGGAAAAACAAAAATGCCTAAGGACACACAGCTCCAGTGACGACAATTGCTGGAGGGGCAGAATAAAGTTTTACTCATTCTACCCATGTGTAATTGTTTGTAAAGAAACCCTAGTTTGCATTTTTGTCCTCCTGTGGAGGTAGCACATTAAGCTAAACTGTCCCCCACAGCTGACATCTTTTATAGACCACGTGGCTGCTATCTTGGATCCAGACAATTCTGTGAAAGGAGTTACAAGCTGTAAGTCTGAAATGTGCCATAAAATACTCCATTTCCTGTACTGCTGGGCCATGTGAGCCCTGGAAAAGGTTTAGTGTCTTTATTTAGCCTCGAGTGGCTCTGTGGACTAAAGGGTGGACCATTCCTTATGTGAATGTAGAAACACCCAGACACACACCCCAGTTCATTCCAGACTATTCTGTTCACATCACAGAAGAGAAATGTCTGAGAGGGAGCACCAGCTGTGAGTTCTGGACCTAGATGTCCAGATTTGAAGCTGGCTTCTGCTTGCCATGGAAGGACAGGCTTGCAAATAGAGGAACCAGCACCAAAAGCTGTCCTGCTTCCTGGCAACACCGTGAAAGAATATGCCAGGGCCCTCCAGAACCTGAGGGAAATCCATAGCCCCAGGATATTGTGGGCTGATGAAATCCTCCTGTTCAAGATGGCTTCTTTCTTAGAAAAGTCTTTAGCGGGGCAGCTGGACAAGCAGGGAGGAAGAAGAGTTTTGGTGGATTCTAACTCCTTTCAGAGACTGCAAGTGCTGGAAAGTCTCCAGATTCGTCCAATCTCCGTAGAAATCTTCAAGGATCTTACATACATTGTGGGAGCAAGTCACCAGTGGGAAACTGTACTTTCTGAGGTCCCTGATCAGGAAAGTGGCTGTGACATTCAGCCTCACGGAGTTGGAGTTGAGGATGGACAGTTCTTTCAGTGTTTGTTGAGCACAGAGGCTTCAAAATAGTATGGGTCGCCAGTCATTGAGGGTCTTGTCAAAAAGACATGACTTTTCGTGGACAAAAGAGCCACCCTTAGGGAAATGATGAAAAGGGCAAAGTAGAAACCTGAGTGAGTGCTTTTGACATCCCAGTATGGCAATACTTATGTATGGCGCCATCTTATCAGTGCATGCAATAAAGTTTTATGGACTGTTTTATGATGCTGAGAAGTCCGTGCCAAGATTCATTGGAGTGCCCTTCCTGAAGCAGCCTATTGATTGGCGAAACAAGGCGCACTTGTTGAAGGGAGATACGGGATGTTGTCAATTTTTCAGACTAAAACAGATTAAAACAGATGAATCCAACTACACGATCTTCAACCCTGATCTACATGACTACTAACCTAGTCGGAAGGATTAAATGAGAAGATAAGTGACTGTCAGTTGTTTGAAAGACATTGTATGGACTCTTTCTCACTTCAAAACGGGGTTTTCAATAGGATTGGTTTAGGCTTGAATGTGATGTGTTAGTTTGGGATTGTTTAAGATATACCGGGTTTATTACCGGTTTGAGGGTTTTGAGGGGAGGTGTTTCATTTTGTTAATTTCTAGTAATAGAGGGAGAGAAGAGGAAGGAGAGTTTTTGGACCATTCGTTTTTCTCATGTATATATGAGTTTTTGCGATTGGAGTTTTTCTCTCTTTTTTTCTTCTCTTTATTGGAACTGGTGATAGTATCCTACTCCTGAAGAAAATAGTGGAAGGTGCAAATTTTTTTTGCTGTGTATTCCCTATTAGGAGGTTTGAGGTTCCTAATCGATTTATTTAAAATGATTATGTAACCCTAGAAATGACAAGGTGAGACACCTGGAAAACCTATATTTCAAACTTTTTAGGTATTTAGAATTTAAATTTAGCTGGTTTGAAATTCCCAGGTTTAAATTTAGAGTGTTTTCTAATACTTATGTAGAGGAATGTGCGGTGAACTCTAGTTGCTGCATTATAGAGCGAGTTACTCAGGTAGCAAGTTTTCTCAACCATGCACTGTACCGGACTTGAATTTTCTCATTGATGTACCATACCGTGCACTGTACCGTTCCTTCAAGTCCATGACCTGCAAGAGGTGGCCACAGGTTTTCTATAGATAGGACTTCCAAAAGCCATTTTCTTGACTAACCCCTTGAAAAGAATTCTTTTTCTATGTTTAAATCTATTTTATTGACGATAAAATCAATACAAGCCTTTTTGGGTATCTATGCAAAATGTCATAATACAAAACCAGCAATCCTCCAACGTTCCCTTAATCACCAATGATTTTTCTTTTTCTCCCCCCCTCCCCCCTGTTTGTTACGTGTAATGAGGTTTATTAATGACCTTCCATTATCAATGTTACCACAAAAACTGCAATACCAAATTGAATAAACAGAAACTTTTCATAACCTTACCAACAGAATATCATTCAGCTTCATTATATATAAACTCTTCTCACATTTTTGCATTGATTCTCCCGCCTCCCCATCCTAGTGTCATCTCTACTTTCCATCCCCCCACCCTATCCAAACTCTCTGCATTGCTGTTGCTTAGTCTATATAGTCGAGCCAGGTTCAGACATTTAATAAATAACTTCTTGCCTTCGGGTTCATGGTATCCCAAAACTTACTCCACCTCTGTTGGAATTTTGTCCCTTGGCTAGAATCAAAGTTCTTTATGCCCATACGTTCCAAACGTAACAGAAACATCATGCGGGTTCGCCACTGCTGCCACGTGGAGTATTTGTGTGATAACCATTCTGCTAATATTGACTGCCAGCAATTATAGTCCTCATGGCAAATGCGGTATATCCTTTTTTTGGGGAAGGCCCCAAGTTGGGGTGTCCAAACAGCAGAGTTGAGTCACAATGCCATGTCTGGCCCCCACATGTCAGAAACGTGTGTTATAATCCATTTCCAAAATTTCTTAATACCTTCACAGGTCCAAAACATATGACCCAGTGTTGCTCCTTCCACCCCACACTTTGGACATTCTCCCCAAGGGGAGAGTCCCATATGGAAGGCTCTTCGCGGGGGTATATGCAGACGCAGAACCATCTTGTATTGCAGTTCCCAGTGTAAAGCCAAATCCGTAACTTTTCGTATCGCCAATATATGGGATTTCAGTTGTGCTGCTGTAACTGTTACTTGTAGGTCCACTGACCACAGCTGTGCTAGCCTTTGATAGTCCATTTCCAAGGCCGCATCTCGTATGTACCTGTGATGAAAGGACATTGGCACCTTTTGTTATGATTTTAATGAAAAGGCTGATGATGAAAGTTCTTCTTGTACATCTTCTGTCAGTGATGTCCATGGTAAAGATGAAAAGAAAACAAAAAAGGCAACAGTCTACTTGCTACATAAAAATCTATTATAAAAAGTAGACCGATACCCATATATAAAAAACAAAGAAATAATTTATTCAAACCAAGATAAAAACAGCACCCGACGTGGCCACGTTTCGCCCTCAGGCTGCGTCAGGGGTAAAACTAAAAATCAGGGGTGATCAACATACCCCTTCAAAAAAAAAAAAACTGTGCTTGTCAACAGACACTGCTCTGGATCAAAGTGCACTCTGATCCAGAGCAGTGTCTGTTGACAAGCACAGTTTTTTTTTTTTTGAAGGGGTATGTTGATCACCCCTGATTTTTAGTTTTACCCCTGACGCAGCCTGAGGGCGAAACGTGGCCACGTCGGGTGCTGTTTTTATCTTGGTTTGAGTAAATTATTTCTTTGTTTTTTTTATATATGTGTATCGGTCTACTTTTCATGGTAAAGATGATACATAGTGACGTAATTGGACGTAATAAAACTTGTCGCTAGTTGGTATGCCATATTCTACTTGTAAGTCCGAGAATGGTCTTTTATGACCCTCCCTAGTCACTACCTGCAAGCAGTACACAATTCCTTTATTCTTCCACCGTTTAAATACAGAGTACATTTTACCTGGCATAAAAGCCTGATTATCACAAATTGTCAAGTATGGTGTCATCCTTGCAGAGAAATGATGCAAACGGCACACCCACCCCCAAACTGCCTTTGCAGTCTTCATAATCCAGGAGTGTCTCAGAGCATAAGGGACAGGGACACCAGCGCCATGTAAATAATTACTAAAGTGGATCCCCGGGGTGAGGCATAATTCCAAGACTGTGTTTGTATAATCGCTGGTGTTCCTATACCAGTCGTTGACACTCCTCATACCACTAGCAATGTTAAGAAATCTTAATAGGCCCAATCCTCCATATTCTACTGGGATGCTTAGGATAGATATTGGGAGACGTGCCTTTTTCCCTTTCCAAAGGAAAGCTTGTAGTAATTTGTTACAGGCTCGTTCATCCTCCCCGTCTCAAGTATATCGGGATGGTTTGAAAAATATATATCCATTTAGGGGCCACTATCATGTTATATAAAGCAATCCGCCCGAGCAAAGAAACAGGTAATGTAGACCATGCTTGTAATTTCATTTTAGTATCATACATCAAAGTTTGCATATTAAGCTCATATAAACATTTTAAATCAACTGGGATGCGTACTCCTAAGAATTTGATAAAAGTTTCTGCCCACTTAAAAGGAAATTTGGTTTTCCAACCTCAGTGACCTCCTTTCACTATCTCAAGGGCAGAAGATTTGGACGAATTCAGTTTAAAACCCGAAATCCGGCCAAATCTATCTATTTCTACTAACATTGCCTTCATAGACCGGGGTGGATCTGTTACTATTACCAGCAAATCATCTGCAAATGCCAATACTTTCACTTCTTGCCCGGCCACAAGGATTCCTCAGATTTCTGTCTTTTTCCTAAGTGTACACAGCAAAGGTTCCATTGATATCACAAATAATGCAGGCGAGAGAGGGCAACCCTGTCTAGTTACCCCTCATTATCTCAAATTCCCTTTCCTTTATTCCATTTACCAGGACATTCGCTCCTGGGTTACGATATAGGGTTGTATTGCCTGTATAAACCAACCTGTTATCCCCATGGCTGTCATGGTGCAAAACAAATAGTCCCATCCAACCCGGTCAAATGCCTTATCGGCATTTAAACTAAGCACTACGGCTGGGACTCCCTCACCTTGACTTAGCGCCATTGCCAGCAGCAGGTGGCGAACATTATGCGTCGCCTGTCTGCCTCTAACAAAACCGTACTTGATCAGTACCCATCAGCGTAGAGAGAAATTTTGCAAGTCTGTCAGCCAACATCCCCCCGCTAATAGCTTAATATCTACATTTAGTAGTGATATCGGTCTATAGTCCTCTGCCCTGTCCAGAGTTTTTCCAGGTTTTGGTATTAATGTAATTAGGGCCATGTTAGCATATTTTGGGAAGTATCCTTTTTCTATCACCATTCCATAGTAATCTAACAGGGCCACCTGTGCATCTAAAGGTATTGCCGTATAATACTCCCCTGTATACCCGTCTGGGCCTGGTGCGGAGTGGAATTTCAATCTCTTAATTGCCTGTTGCAGTTCTTTCAAAGTCAAGGGGGCATTCAATATAGGCAATTCTTCTGCCTGCGCTAGGTAATCCTGCATCGCTTTTTTATCCGATGCCTCACTAGATGAATAAAGGGAAACGAAATAGTTTGTAAAAATCTGCCCGATTTCTTTCTGGTTAGTGGTAAATTTACCCTGAGCGTCCCTCAATGTGGCCACCAACCTAGGCCCTCCCCAGTTCTTTATTACTTTAGCTAGCAGCCGACCTGGCCTATTACCAAAACGTTGCAACTTATATTTATAATATAGAGCTGACCTAGTCTCAGTCTCATGAGTTTAAAGTTATTTGTATTGTTTTCAAATTTTCTAATGTGCCCGGTGTGGGTCTATGCATATGAATCTTTTTAGCCTTAATTAATTGTTTTTCTAGTTGCAGTATGTTCGCAGCTCGGCGTTTCTTTCTTGTGCTACTGTATGCGATTATCTCTCCCCTTAGGACTGCCTTAGAGGCAGACCAGTACAGAGTAGAGTCTGTTTGGGCGTGTTCCCCATTATTATTCGCATAGTCTTCCCATTTATTTACAAGATATTCATGAAATTGGGGGTCTGTGAATAAATATGCCGGGTATCTCCATCCTGCCCCTCCTGCCATGTCTACTGGCAGCTCAAGGTCCACCCACACCGGGGCAAGATCCGAGATTTCCTCAGGCCCGATTATTGCTGCCCTCACTAATGGGAACATAGATCGCTCCATTAAAATATAGTCAAGTCTCGCTAATGTGCCATGTGCTCTTGATCTGTGTGTATAATCCCGTTCTCCAGGATGTAATGTTCTCCACATGTCTACCAAATTTAGTGTTTTAACAAACCTCTGTAGTTCTCCGGCCCTCTGCCCAGAATAATGTGCAGAAGTGGGGTTAGAGGAGTCCTCCCCGGGGTCCAGAACCAAATTGAAATCTCCCAAAACCATCACCTTATCACTTTCTCGCTGTAAACACTCATTCCCCAGAGACCCAAAAAATTTGGGATCGTATTCATAGGGACCGTACACTACTACCAGGAAAAATTCAACACCCTGCAGCCACACACGCAGGGTAAGGGATTGGCCCTGTTCTCCTTTCGCCACCAAAGACACTCTGTGCTAATCCCTTCCTGAACAGCACTGCCACCCCACCTCTGCGCCCCTTGGAGGCCACCACATGGTATTCTCCCACCCAGGATCTCTGTAATTTTTGCATTCTCCAAATCACTTAAACGTGTTTCCTGTAGACAAGCTATGTCTGCCCCATACTGTTTTAATGCTGCTAATATTTTATTCCTTTTTATGGGGGAAGTTTTACCCCCCACGTTCCAAGTTATTACTCTGAGTGGCATAGTTTTATTGCAGTTTTATAGATCCTTCTTCCCCCTCCTGCCCTGGGATCCTCCCCTATTAACGTTACGCATAGGAGGGTCCACTTTCCTCCCACAATCTGTTCCTGAGGAAGTATCACCTGCTGGTACATTAATGAGTCTTCTAATCAGCTGCAGAGAGCCCCCATCCCTCCCTAATCCCCATCCTCCCTCCCCCCCCCCCCCCAATTCCATTTTCCCTCAACCAAACAGATACCCCGTCTCATCCCCCTAATCTAGTCAGGTGGGAAGAGTAAGACCTCGGTGAGTGCCTAGGACCCCCGACTCCACAACCCATTCAACCAATATACATACATTTTCCACTTGTGAAACATAATTTATCTCGTGCCCCACAGACCACTCTGCCACAGTATACTTGGGTCCAAAGTCAGATAGCATCTATCACTTTACTTTCTAGCAATTGTTTTTGGCTTCTGACGCTGATTGAAACGTTTGCCATTTATCTTGGAAGTAGACCTTCAGCTGGGCAGGATATTGTAGCGTAAAGCGAATTTTCTTACTCGCCAGGGATTAACACAATGGATGGTATAACTTCCGCTTTTCTTGCACTAGCATGGAGTAGTCCTGGAATATTTATGTTCCTTCCATTATACTTTAGTGTGTCTCTCTTCAGCTTGAAGCTTTGTAAAATTTCCACCTTGTGTTTATAGTTTAATATCTTTGCAATAATTACACGTGGCCTGTTTCGTTCTGTTGTTTTACGGCCCACGCGGTGCGCTGTTTCAATCACAACAGGGCCCATGGTGTCCGTTAGCGCCAGTTCTTTTGACAGCCAGTTTTCCAGCCAAACATCGAAATTCCGCTGTGGAAGTGCCTCATCCAGGCCCACAATTCTGATATTGTTTCTGCGGGCTCTATTTTCATATTCATCTAACATTTGCCTTTGCTCTTTCAATTGCTGCTGGAGGCTTGCGATGTCAGGGCCATATCCTCGTGAGTCGTCCTCCGCCACTGACACTCTGGCTTCTAAGTCTCCTACACAGATTCCCAGCCCATCCAGCGCCGTTTGGTAGGTCTCCAGTTATTTAGTTCTGTCCACCTCGGGTTCCAAGCTTTTTCAACCACTAGGGTTAATTGCGCTAACTGCGTCTCTGTGAATGCTGCCCCCGACGGGGTTATCTCGTCCACCATCTTAGCGTCTCTGCTACCCGCCTTCTTCTTCTCTCTCTTTGCTGTTTTTTGTGCCATTCCCATCGGTGTGCTTTTGAGGAATTTATCCATAAAGCAGAGCCTGCTTGTAGGGGTCCGTTATTCCATCGGATTTCACCGTTTTGGAGTCGGGGGCCTCAAAGCCTCGGCAGCGCTGCTCCTTAGCTCATGACGTCACCGGAAGTCTCCCCAAAAGAATTCTTTTATTAAAGATGTCGCAGAAAGCAAGATGATCTTCCAGCTTTAATCTAACATCAGATCTGCACAGCCCATGTTTGTTTCCTGGGGACATTTCATTAGAAACAAATTTTTAATTTCTTCAGAAAAGCCCAGTGGACTCTCTAAGGACAAGATCCTTGGTGGTGGTGTGTCTTTGTAAGCTTTAGATTCTGAATGTGGCCTGGTAAAGGTAGCTAAGAGACTTATGAAGTTTTCCTCGACGTTCTGTCATGGGATCCAGGTTTCCCATAGAAGTCTTATAAAAGTCAGGCAAAATGAGTCATTGCTCTGCTCTCTTGGCAGAAAGCTGATGAGGAACGAGTCGAACATTTTTCTAGTCACCAAAAAAATCAGATCTTTGTAGACTATCGCAGAGATTTCTGCTTTTAGTAATGGTCTGAACCAATTAGTTAAATAGGTTGGAGCTAACCCATGAAGGATCTTAAAAAGCGTTATGCAGACCTTAAACTTGAACACGTGCCTCTACTGGAAGCCAACTTAGGGGAAAAACTATCACATTTATGGGTAGAAAAAATTAATCAAACAGCTGTATTCTGAATGGTTTAGCATCAGAAGGAAAGATTTCTTATAGAGAATTCGCCTGTGATTCAAGTGTAAGGGAGCCAGGTTTTCTGGAGTCTCATGATACCTTTTCCAGGACCCCAGAGTTACCTAGGTTTGTTCTAAAGGAAAGCAAAGATACATACCTGTAGCAGGTATTCTCCGAAGACAGCAGGCTGATTGTTTTCACTGATGGTGACGTCCACGGCAGCCCCAGGAACGGAAATCTTCCTAGCAACAAAAAGTTTGCTAGAGCCTTTGGGCGCGGCAAGCTTCCCGCCCGTCGCGTGTCCGTTCCCGCCTCAGTTATATCAAAAAGCAAATAAAGAACAACAACAACTCCAAAAGGGGAGGTGGGCGGGTTGGTGAGAGCAATCAGCTTGCTGTCCTCGGAGAATACCTGCTACAGGTATGTATCTTCACTTTCTCCGAGGACAAGCAGGCTGCTTGTTCTCACATGTGGGGTATCCCTAGCCCCCAGGCTCACTCAAAACAACAAAAGAAGGTCAATAGGGCCTCGCAACAGCGAGGACATAACAAAGATTGACCTACGAAGAAACATCTAACTGAGAGTGCAGCCTGGAACAGAACAAAATGTGGGCCTAGGGGGGTGGAGTTGGATTCTAAACCCCGAACAGATTCTGCAGCACCGACTGCCCAAACCAACTGTCGCATCGGCTATCCTGCTGGAGGCAGTAGTGTGATGTGAATGTGTGGACTCATGACCACGTCACAGCCTTGCAAATCTCTTCAATAGTGACTGACTTCAAGTGGGCCACCAACGCTGCCATGGCTCTAACACTATGAGCTGTGACATGACCCTTAAGAGTCAGCCCAGCTTGGGCATAAGTGAAGGAAATGCAATCTGCTAGCCAATTGGAAATGGTGCGTTTCCCAACAGCGACTCCCCTTCTGTTGGGATTGAAAAAAACAACCATTTGGGCAGACTGTCTGAAGGGGCTTGTCTGCTCCACATAGAAAGCCAATGCTCTCTTGCAGTCCAATGTATGCAACTGACATTCAGCAGGGCGGGTATGAGGATGGGGAAAGAATGTTGGCAAGACAATTGACTGGTTCAGATGGAACTCCAACAGCACCTTCAGCAAGAACTTAGGGTGAGTGCGGAGGACTACTCTGTTGTGATGAAACTTGAGGTAAGGAGCATGCACTACCAAGGCTTGAAGCTCACTGACTCTATGAGCTGAAGTAACAGCCACCAAGAAAATGACCTTCCAGGTGAAATACTTCAGATGGCAGGAATTCAGTGGCTCAAAAGGAGGCTTCATCAGCTGGGTGAGGACGACGTTGAGATCCAATGACACTGG
This sequence comes from Microcaecilia unicolor, assembly GCF_901765095.1. Taxonomy (NCBI): domain Eukaryota; kingdom Metazoa; phylum Chordata; class Amphibia; order Gymnophiona; family Siphonopidae; genus Microcaecilia; species Microcaecilia unicolor. Next base: position 256,800,904 of record NC_044033.1, on the reverse strand, counting down.
TGGAGGTTTGACAGGGGGCTTTGACAAAAGCAAACCTCTTATGAAGCGAACAACTAAAGGCTGTCCAGAGATAGGCTTACCTTCTACACGATAATGAAAAGCACTAATTGCGCTAAGATGAACTCTTACGGAGTTGGTCTTGAGACCAGACTCTGATAAGTGTAGAAGGTATTCAAGCAGGGTCTGTGTAGGACAAGAGCAAGGATCTAGGGCCTTGCTGTCACACCAGACTGCAAACCTCCTCCATTTAAAAGAATAACACCTCTTTGTGGAATCTTTTCTGGAAGCAAGCAAGGCTTGGGAGATACCCTCATAGAGACCCAAGGAGGCGAAGTCTACGCTCTCAACATCCAGGCCGTGAGAGCCAGAGACTGGAGGTTGGGATGCAGAAGCGCCCCCCTCGTTCTGAGGGTTGGAAAACACTCCAATCTCCACGGTTCTTTGGGTGACAACTCCAGAAGAAGAGGGAACCAAATCTGACGTGGCCAAAAAGGAGCAATCAGAATCATGATTCCGCAGTCTTGCCTGAGTTTCAGTAAAGTCTTCCCCACAAGAGGTATGGGAGGATATGCATACAGAAGGCCCCCCCCCCCCCAATGAAGGAGAAAGGCATCTGACGCTAGTCTGTTGTGGGCCTGAAGTCTGGAACAGAACTGAGGGACTTTGTGATTGATCTGAGTGGCGAAAAGATCCACCAAGGGGGTGCCCCACGCTTGGAAGATCTTGCGCACTATGCTCGAGTTGAGCGACCACTCGTGAGGTTGCATTATCCTGCTCAACCTGTCGGCCAGACTGTTGTTTACGCCTGCCAGATACGAGGCGTGGAGAAACATGCCGTGATGGCCAGCCCAAAGCCACATCTGGATGACTTCCCGACACAAGGGGCGAGATCCGGTGCCCCCTGCTTGTTGATGTAGTACATGGCAACCTGATTGTCTGAATTTGAATAGTTTGATTGGACAGCCGATCTCTGAAAGCCTTTAGAGCGTTCCAGACCACTCGCAGGAGATTGATCTGAAGATCTGATTCGTGGAGGGACCAAGCTCCTTGAGTGTGAAGCCCATCGACATGGGCTCCCCACTCCAGAAGGGATGCATCCGTTGTCAGCACTTTTTGAGGCTGAGGAATTTGAAAAGGACGTCCCAAGGTCAAATTGGATCGAATTGTCCACCACTGAAGGGAATTGTGAAATTCAGTGGACAGCTGGATCGCATCCTCTAGATCCCCTGCAGCTTGATACCATTGGGAAGCTAGGGTCCATTGAGCAGGTCTCATGTGAAGACGGGCCATGGGTGTCACATGAACTGTGGAGGCCATATGGCCCAGAAGGAGGAGGAGTGGCCTAGTGGTTAGGGTGGTGGACTTTGGTCCTGAGGAACTGAGTTCGATTCCCGGCACAGGCAGCTCCTTGTGACTCTGGGCAAGTCACTTAACCCTCCATTGCCCGCCGCATTGAGCCTGCCATGAGTGGGAAAGCGCGGGGTACAAATGTAACAAAAATAAAAAAAATAATAAAAAAATAACATCTGCCAAGCTGTGATCCGCTGAGACACTCTGGCCTTGGAAACTAGACACAGAAGATTGTCTGCTGTCGTCTCGGGAAGATAGGTGCGAGCCATCTGTGAATCCAGCAGAGCTCCTATGAATTCCAGTCTTTGAACAGGAAGAAGATGGGACTTGGGGTAGTTTATAAGAAACCCAAGTAACTCCAGCAGTTGAATAGTCATCTGCATGGACTGTAGATCTGCTGCCTGACCAGCTCCTGAAAAGGCCTGGCGTGCTCCGGAGGGAGCTTGTCCACGAAGTCCGCCAGTTGCTTTACATGGTTCCGCATGTGGATGCTCGTGTAAAGCTGGTATGACTGAATCTTGGACACGAGCATAGAGGACTGATAGGCCTTTCTCCCAAACGAGTCAAGAGTCCTAGATTCCCGCCCCGAGGGCGCCGAGGCGAAATCTCTAGTACTCCTGGCCCTCTTGAGAGCTGAATCCACGAGTCGTGAAATAACTGCAACCTCATCAACTCAGGTTCTCCATGAATCCGATATTGGGACTCAGCTTTTTTGGGGATGGTGGGATTAGTTAGTGGTTTCTTCCAGTTCTTCAGCAATGATTATTTAAGGACATTATGCAGAGGAACAGTGGATGATTCCGTAGGTAACGAAGGATAGTCAAGGATTTTGAGCATCTCAGTCCTGGGCTCCTCCTCAGTTACCACAGGGAAGGGAATAGCCACAGACATTTCCCGGACAAATGAAGAGAAAGAAAGACTCTCCGGAGGAGAAAGCTTTCTTTCTGGTGAAGGAGTAGGATCAGAGGGAAGACCACAAGACTCCTCAGAAGAGAAATATCTGGGATTGTCTCCCTCATCCCACGAGGCATCCTCCTCAGTATCGGACAAGAGTTGCTGAACTGCAGTCCGAAACTGGGTCCGTCTCGACGCCGAGGAACCATGTCCCCGAAGTCAACTCCCGTGCCGGCAGCGATGAAGCTCCCTTCATCAATGTCAACGGGAAGTGGACCTGGGTGGCAGCCGATGCTGCAAGCGGTACCGGTGTCTGAGGCCGCACCACAGGGCCAGAGCCAGCTGCCGCTTCCATCAACTGTGCCGAAGGCGCAAGCACCAGCGGCACCGGAACAGGCTGACGCAGCAACCCTTCCAGCAAACTGGGAGAATGGCTTGGATGCACTCGTCTAGAGTTGCTGTCGAGCAAGGCTGCGGGGTTGGTGCAGGAACCGGGTCCAGAATCTGTTCAGGTCGAGGAGGCGGCACCGGGCTGTCCGAAGACCGACACCTCCTGAATGGAGGGTGAGCACTCCTCCCAGCATCGGCGCTTCACGGGTGCCGAATCCTTCGATGCCCCGGAGCTCCCGGTACCATGCTTAGAAGGAGACCGATGATGATGCTTCTTCGCCTTCGCTCGAAGCACGTCATCGATACTCCTCGGCACTGATGAGGAGGATGTGGAATCCATACGCCTGCTCTGGGTTGGGTCCAAGAGTGGTCGGTCCCATGGGGCCTACGCAGCAGGAGTCTTCAAGGCAGGTGGAGACCCACTCGATGGCTCACTACTCCCAACGTGTGGTCTCTGGACAGCCATTACCTTCGCTCCCAAGGTCGATGCCATCTCCGGTGCCGATATTGACGCCGCCAACCATGGTACCGATGTCGACGTTGACGCCGAAGAACCGGGCAAAGCTCCGAAAAGACGATCTCAAAGAGCTTTCCTCGACGCCTGTGTCCGCTTTTTCAAGCTAAGACACAACATACACGCGTCTGGGTGATGGTCGGGCCCAAGGCACTGAAGACACCACGTGTGAGGGTCAGTACCCGAGATTGCCCGGTTGCACCGATTACACTTCTTGAAGCCGCTGAGCGTACTCGATGACATGGACGGAAAAATAGCGGCGGCAAAATCAAAATTCTCGATTGTACCAAAAATAAAGGCACAAAAATGAGAAAACCGCGTACGCTCGGCCTAAGAGGGCCGTGTCGGAAGCGAAAGAAAACTTATCAGGACCTAAAACTAAGAAATAAAGGGATTTTTTTTGTTTGTTTTTAAAGGGATACAGCTTAAATAAAAGAAAAAACGAGGGAAAGGTAGACGAAAAACGAGAAATAAGCGAAGACTTTTTCCAGGGCACAGAGAGAGAGACCTCAAGCAGCCACTCTCTACCGCAGAGAAAAAAAGAACTGAAGCGGGACTCTCGCGCGACGGGCAGGAAGATGGCCACGCATGCGCAGTCGACAGCTCTAGCAAACATTTTGTTGCTAGGAAGATTTCCGTTCCTGGGGCTGCGGTGGACATCACCATCAGTGAGAACAAGCAGTCTAGCCAGTATCAAGCTTCCAGCAGTGGCCAATCCTGGTCACAGATACCTGGCCAAATCCCAGATGTAGCAAGGTTCCCTGCTACCAATCTCGGGGACCTCTGCCAAGGGCCATGTACTAGGGCTCCTTTTGGGACCCTGCTTGCAATCATAAGTCCTAAATCTGGCCACTAGATGATGCCATTGAGCAATAACTGGGACTCTTCCCTCTCTTGCTTCCCCTTGACCCAGAGAGTAGAGGCCTGGGCAAGGAATTGAACACTGGTCTTCTGTGCACACAGCTACTGAGCCTGTGAGTTGGCAGTTGCATTCTTTAAGAACACTCATTTTAGTTTAGTTTAGTTTTATCAATAATACTCAAAAGGTACAAGCAACTGATCAATAAACATCCACAATAAATAGCAACACCCCTTCCCCGTCTGTCCCCCCACCCAAACACTCTCCAAGAACACTCATTAAATAAAACACTGTATTTTTCATATGATCGGATGAGTTATTTGTACTGTTGGGTACCAGCTTTTTCCCCTCCTGTCTCCATGTATTGTAGAGGAGATCTCCAGGGATGTGACTCTTAGCACATTCAGCCAGCTCATTGTCTTCTCTTTTTGGTGAAAAGACGTAGGCCTCTGTGGAACAAAACCTACCAGGCACCCGAGAAGTGGTCTTTGAGAGACGAGACCTCCAGACAGCAGTTCACCTTATGCTTAGCCCTGTGGTACATCTCCCGGTGCCGATCACTGGGAAAGAGTTAAAATATCAATTTTTGGATTTTCATTTACTCTGTACAAAGTCAGAGCCATCCTGCCCAGTTGCATAATTTGTTGAGGAATACTGTAGAAGTCAGAAACACTGACTACAGAGACATATCTGTGGGAGCATTAATTTTCCTTTTGAGTTCTCTTCATATTTTCAGAATAGCCAGATAAATTTTGAAACTGAGGAAGGCATGTGGGCAGCAGGAAGTTCTGCAGTTAAAACCTTTGATTGACTGCTGGTCTTATTACACTCCCCAAGAGTGGTTCCTAGTGGTTCTTTTTATTGTAGGAAGGGACAGAGAGGATTTTTCTGTTGTGGAACCAGAGATTCTATTCCCCAGCTAGAAAAAAATAACAGTGACAATGAGAAACAATACAGGGAGTATGAAACGCTTGTACTGCTGAAAGTTCACAAAAGTTTCTAAGAAAGTGTGGAAAATATGCTGCAAATGCCTAGGTTACCCTCGATTTTTCAAACTGCTTAATTATCCCTTCTTTTTTTTGCTTGATACTAATTATTGTAAAAGAAGGGTGACTCTTGAGTTCCCATCTGCATGTGTGTTCATAACTTTTGTAGAAAGAGACTTTGAAATTAAGCTCTTGACTTTGTGCATTTTTTAGGAGACAGAGTCAACCTAAGACACCCATAGGTAAAAATCCAATCATATTGAAACCAGAGAGACCTGAAAAGAATGAAAAACCAGAAAAGATGGAGAAAATGGAGACAACTGAGAAAGTAGAAAAGACTGAGAAAATATTGAAGACAGAGAGGCCTACCAAGGTGGAGAGGTTGACTAAGTCAGAAAAAGTGGAGAAGCCAGAGAGGCCAATCAAGGTCGAAAATGTGGAAAACATAGAGAAGCTGGCTAAAATGGAAATCGTAGACAAGCCAGAAAAGCTGGCTAAAGCGGAAATCATAGAAAAGCCAGAGAAACCAGTCAAAGTGGAAATCGTGGAGAAGCCAGAGAAACCAGTGAAAGCGGAAATCATAGAGAAGCCAGAGAAACCAGTCAAAGCGGAAATCGTAGAGAAGCCGGAGAAACCAGTCAAAGTGGAAATTGTAGAGAAGCCAGAGAAACCAGCCAAAGTTGACACTGTAGAGAAGCCAGAGAAACCAACCAAAGTGGACATCGTAGAGAAGCCAGAGAGGCCACCTAAATTGGAAAGAATAGAGAAGCCAGAGAGGCCACCTAAATTGGAAAGAATAGAGAAGCCAGAGAGGCCTGTTAAGGTTGAGAGAGTAGAAAAGCCAGCCAAGATCGAGAAGATAGAAAAGCCAGAGAGGCCTGCTAAGGTTGAAAGGATAGAAAAACCAGAAAGGCCAGCCAAGGCTGAGAGACTGGAGAAACTAGAAAGGCCTACTAAAATGGAGCGAATGGAGAGGCCGGCTAAAATGGAGCGAATGGAGAGGCCGGCTAAAATGGAGCGAATGGAGAGGCCGGCTAAAATGGAGCGAATGGAGAGGCCGGCTAAAATGGAGCGAATGGAGAAGCCAGCTAAAATGGAGCGAATGGAGAGGCCAGCTAAAATGGAGAGGCCGACTAAAATAGAGAGGCCGACTAAAATGGCAAGGCCGACTAAAATGGAGAGAACAGAGAAACCGGAGAGGCCAGCTAAAATGGAGAGGACAGAGAGGCTGGCTAAATCTGAAAGACTGGAAAAGCCAGAAAGGTCAGCCAAAATGGAAAAACTAGAGCGGTCAGAGAGAGCTGCGAAGGCTGAGAGGCTGGACAAAGCAGAGAGGTCCTTGAAGGTGGAAAAAGCAGAGAAGCCAGAAAGGATTTCCAAGCTAGAAAAAACAGTGAGAGGTGAAAAAATGGTGAGGGTGAAAAAGACGGAGAAAATGGAGACCCCTCCAAAGGCCACACCAAAACCCAAACAAAAGCAGGCCAAGGCCAAGGCAGAACCGCCTCCAAAAAAGCGGAAAACGTGGTTGAAAGAGGTGGCGTCTTCATCTGATTCCGATTCGTCGCCTGACCAGCAGAGTGAGGAAGGTGAGAGTTGCTCTCTTCTCTCCCCAGTTGCCATTTTGGTTCTTATTCGACCTGTGAAGTCATTAGGGTGTGATGGAAGTTTTTGTTGTTTGTTTGTTTTTTTAATGTGGGTGGGTGGGTGGTGGGGAAGGGGATAGTTTTGTATCGCTAGGGTCTGAATTACAATATTCTATGAGTAAGGAAGAGGGTAAATGGAATTAGATTTTCAGGAAGAACCTTCTTCTTGGTACTGATAATCTTCCTTTTGGGTTGTGAGAGTAGCCGGTTCCTTTGTCACTGTTGTCTTAAAATTGTGTGTAGTCCTGGAGAAAACTATTATATTTTTCACTTTCAGAGCGGGTGCCTGTGGGCCGAGTACTCAACACACGTGCCATGAAGGAAATGTACCGCAGTTACGTGGAGATGCTTGTGAGCACCGCCTTAGACCCAGACATGATTCAGGCTTTGGAGGACACGAGCGGTATGTCTGTGCTGAGCCGAGAGTGATAAGTGTACAGCAAAGGGAGGGGAGGGAGCTTTGCAATTTTATTTCACAATCTATATGTCTCTTGCGTAGATGACTGGCAATCAAAAAGCGCTGAAATGAGCCTCAGGCAATAATATTATCCAAATCTGCTTTCTGTGCCTGGATTAAGTGACTTGAGCCTCTGTTGAGGTTGGCCATTTCTAAGGAATTTTAGCTGTGTAGAGATTATAAAAGAAGGAATCCTAAGTTCAAATGGGGAAAAGTGTCATTTGTGGCAGAGTTGTAAAGAGCTGGAAGAAGTGGCTGAAGATGTTAGGACCCAGAGTATGTGGTTTGTGGGAAGATTTTCTGACACTGAACTGATGGGTGTGGGGGATGGGAGCACGGTATTAGTGGCTGTCCTCACTAGAAGCCACGGAAAGCCTTCTGGGGGCTTGTATGGGGAAGATTGCAAGGGTAGTGAGGAAGGGTGACGGAGCTTTTGAATGCTGCCACGAGATAGCAAAACGCAAATGTAGAATGTGCTGAGCTTCCCACTTAGTCAGCTTGGGTGTACAGCATGGACAGTGGTGTAAAGGAGCCAAGTGTCTTGTCCACGGTGCAGTGGATCAGTAATTCCTTTGCACTCTTCCCCACAGATGAGCTCTACCTACCCCCCATGAGAAAACTAGATGCCATTTTGAACGAACACAAAAAAAAGGTGTTAAAGAAGCTGACTCTAACGTCTTCCATTCAGGTAGGACCAAGGGACTGCAGCGGGGTGTAGGAGGTGCTGTGGACGCCATGTTTGAGAACACATGCGTTGGTCTCTTTCACATAAATTAGAGACCTGTATTGGTCTTGATTGGTTGAAGAAGGCCTTTGTTGCCCCAGTTTAAGTGCATATGAACTGCTAGGGTTTCTGGTCTTGCCTGATGTATAGCTTACAATGGGTTTGAGACAACCCAGTCTGGTCAAACTTAAATTGGTATTTCTCTGTATACCTTAGTTATAATTGTGGTGGGCGGTATATTGCTACTACTACTAATCATTTCTATAGCGCTACTAGACGTACACAACACTGAACACGTAAGAGACCGTCCTTGACTCTAGTACTACTAATCATTTCTGTAGCACCACTGGACATACGCAGTGCTGCACACGTTATATATGCTCAATCTGATTGACCTTCCAACCAGAAACATGTCTGAAACTTTGCAAACGTACCTCAACCTGCATTACCCCAATTGCAAAGGACTTAAATACAAAACCTATTATGGATCCAACTTCTCCTTCTTAGGCAGCCAACTTTGGAATGCTCTCCCAAGACCTATCCGATCAATTAGTGACTATTTACCCTTCCAGAAATCTCTAAAAACCCACCTGTTCAAGCAAGCCTACCCAAATTGACCCAATCTAATCTTATGAACCCTTTTACCTAACACAGATCCAGGAGACAATGACAATAATACAGACCACTTCTTCCACCAAATTTCCCTATGCCTATCCCGTGTCCTGTTCTCCTCCCGCCTCCACTATCCCTCCTCCAGTACTCAATTATCTCTTGTTCATCCCCCTCCCGCCCCCCATTACCCCTCCTCCTGTGCCCACCTACCCCTTGCTTATACCTCTACTACTTCCTTCACCCTTACCTTTTCTATTTACCTATCGCTCTTATTATTCTGCTAGACTTAACGTATATTTTCTCTATCAATACTTTGTAATCTCTACTACTATGTAAGCCGCATTGAACCTGCTCTAAGTGGGAAAGCGAGGGGTACCAATGTAATAAATATATGCAGGTTCTTTCTCTGACCCTAGAGGGTGCACAGGGGCAATGGAGGTTTGTGGCTTGCCCAAGGTCACAAGGAGCTGCAGTGGGAATCGAACCTAGGTAGCCAGGATCAAAGCCCGCTGCATTAAACATTGGGCCACTCCTCCACTCCATATCAAAGGAAAGTGACTAATGAAGGCACATAGTTTAGGCAGAGTTATGCACCAGTGGCCATCTCCTGTCTGAAAACACTTGAACTAGAGATTGACATGCTCATGGTCCCCCTGCTGTAAGAGGGAGTGGGATCCCAGTGACGTCCGATTTGGGAGGAGGCTTTTTATGCTCTGTTTCTCCCTCTTGACAGGAGGCGCTCCACACATTCCCACAGCTCCACATGGAGCCGGGAGAGTCGACGGTAAAAATGAAGCCAGGAGGCGAACCATACAACAGAAAAACACTGAACAAATTGAAAAAGAATGTATCTAAACCACAGGTGAGAAACAGGTTTTGGTAGCTGATTCTTTGCATAGGCGTGATCCGAGTGGTCACCTCATTGGGAACACAGATTTATTAAAGAAGAGAAGTGGGAAAAAATTGATCCTGGTACGGAAAATTCTAGTTCTGCACAAGTAGTCACCACTGAGTTTAACACCTTAGATTTTCACATTCATGGTGCTTCTAATAACCCAGTTGCATAGCCAGACCTTAAATTTTGTGTGTGTGGGGGGGGGGGGGGGGGCACAAAACTTTGCCCTGCTGCCCCCACCCCTCAAGTTCCTGAGCTGGAGAGGACCCCAAGCCCTGCCAGCGAAAGGTCCTCCAGCGGTGAGGTGACTCTTTCTAGGGGCCATTCCTGCACCTCCTTCCACCCCTGCCCACCAAAGCAGATGGTGCCACAGTTTGGGGGGGGGGGGGGAGTGCCAGGCTATCCTACTGCAACAAGTTCATCAGGGCCTTGTAAGTTAAAAGCTTTTAGTGTGTAGAAGCACATGGATGTATCTTTTGTCTCAGCATTTTTTCAGCAAGCTTCACCAAAGCCTCCTTTTCCAGGATCTGATGAAGAATCGGAAGGAGCGTTCTGTACAATTTTAATGTTTCTGAGCCCTCAGGGCAGTGTAGATGACTAGGTTACCTGACATGACTTTCCTTTAAGGATCAAGGTGGCAGTTCGGGGGACCTCTGACTCTCTTCTACCCACATAGTGCATCAAGTGGCTAAGGAGGAATCAGAGGTCCCCTTCTGTATGCTGACTTACTTGATTTGGTGAAAAGCCACTTTGAAAAACAGAACCGAGAACCATCCCTGTGTTTATAAAGAAATTGAAATAATTGCATTTTTTCCAGACACAATTGTGATTTTTTTTTTTTTTTTTATTTGTTCCTCCTAGGAATTTAAAGTTGAAACTGAGAAGTCCCTTTTTTACTCTCTGTATCATTCCTTACATCACTACAAGTATCATACTTTCCTACGCTGCAAAGAAGAGGTGAGTTATGCTACACACCCACAAAGCTAGGTGTCTTCTGTCTCCTTCCCTCCCCCTTACATAGAGGCGGTAAGGTAGCATGGATTATCCACTGGAAACTAGGTAAACATCCTTCACCAGGTTGTGCTAGAAAGAGTCGGTGATCTCCTCTCTAGGAGACCAGTAGAGAAGTTGTGCCCACCTGGGACATTGTCATTCCAACACGTGAAAAGTTGAAGCAGAACAGGGAAACCCAAGAAGGGAAATTAATAATATATTGTCACTACCAAGTGACTGTTTTGTGCTACTTTTGGAGAGATTGAAAAAAGATTGAGCTCATGCCTTTTCAGTAGGAGCTAAAGGTACCTGAAGCATTGCAGGATTAAATAATTTGCACCAGGTCAGAAGATGTGTTGGTGGAACGTGAACTTAGGCTTCTCTAGTTCCTACGAAATGTAATGTAATATAGCTCTTGTATCCTGCTAACGCCCAGAAAAAGTGGTTCAAAGCGGCTAACAATTAAAAAATGATATAACAAAATTAACCCCCAAATTTCTTAAAACAAAAAAGTTTTCAGATTTTTACGAAAAGAGTAACAAGAACCCAGAGAGTGTAGTTCTAATGGAAGAGATGACCAAAAATGAGGAGCTTGATAAACAAAAGAAGCTTCAAGATAACACTTGTAGTTGACTCCTAAGAAGGAAGGCAGAGACGAAATGGGTCACTAGTTCTAACAAAACTGTTGACTGTAGGAAATGGGAAAAAATCAAGAATATAAGTAGGAACAAAACCATCAAACATTTGACAATTTAAACAAAATACGAGCTTGGAATGGGAGCCAATGAAGGGAAATAAGAGCAGAAGAAGCACTATCCAATCTTTTAAGTCTCAATATCAATTTGGCTGCAGTATTTTGCAAGATCTGTAATTTTGAACAAAGTTTAACAGTAATGGATAGATCTAAAATATCACAATAATCAAAATGAGATAATAGCCTGCGCCAAGGTACAGAATGATAAGTATGAAAAACAAATGACAAATTCGACGTAGGTGACTAAGTTTAAAAATGCAATTTGTGTAATATGATTTTCTCCGAGGACAAGCAGGCTGCTTGTTCTCACGACTGGGTTGACGTCCGCGGCAGCCCCCACCAACCGGAAAAAGCTTCGCGGGACGGTCGGCACGCAGGGCACGCCCACCGCGCATGCGCGGCCGTCTTCCCGCCCGTGCGCGACCGCTCCCGCCAGTTACTTTTTTCCCGCGACTGAGAGAGTCGTGTTTTTGCAACTCTCTCGTTTCAGCCGCCGGAATTTTCGACCGCGTTTACGCGGGTCGTCGCTCTTGGCCCTTTTGGCCTCTTCTTCTTTCAGTTTCGTTTGTTATCCAAAAAAAAAAAAAAAAAAAAAAAAAAAAAAAAGAATTTTTCGCGTGTGGAGCACGCGCTCCTCCTTTTTCCCTCGCTTTCTAGCGGGGACGCCTCGTTGCGGCCTAGTGGCCGCTCGGTCGGTTTCAATTTTCGTGGTGTGATTTTAGCCACCATTGCCGACTTTGACTTCGCCGACGCGATTTTTCCGTCGATGTCCTCGAAGGTCCCGAGTGGATTTAAAAAGTGTGGTCGCTGCGGCCGGCCGATCTCGCAGACCGACACCCACGCTTGGTGCCTCCAGTGCCTCGGGCCGGAGCACAATCTCAAGTCGTGTGCTTTGTGTCTCGGTCTCCGGAAACGGACTCAGGTTGCGAGGCAAGTTCTGCGGGACCGTCTTTTTGGAACTTGCGCCGGCCCCTCGACGTCGACCTCGACGGCATCGGTATCGAAGGCCGGTTCTTCGGTACCGGTATCGATGCCCGAGACATCGGCACCGATGGCAGCGACCCCAGGAGAACAGGTCCCGTCGGCCCGCCGGTCCGCCGGCGAGAGTGGGGTAGAGAGACCGCGTGGGCAGTCGGCCCCGGTCACTCCCTCAACTCGTGAGCCACGGGACCGAACCCTGTCGGTCCCGGTACCTCGAGACCGAGGGGGATCGACCTCCTCCTCCTCCATGCCCTCCGGCACCGGTGACGTGCACCGGAAGAAGGACAAGAAGCGCCGTCACCGGGAGCCCTCGGTGCCTGAGGAGGTGTCGACGCCGAAGCGTCATCACAGAGAGGAGAGATCTCCGTCGGTGGTGGAGGTACCGACGCGTCGGGGTTCCGGCACCTCGGTGCCGTCTCCTGGCCCCCAGCAGCTTCTGGCACCGACACCCTTGCCGGCCCCACCGCCTTTCTCGGCAGCGGGCCTGGACGAGTGCCTCAGAGCCATCCTTCCGGGGCTCCTGGAAGGGCTGATGCGCCAGGCTGTGCCGGCGCCGGGGGTGCTTGCGCCCTCGGCGCCGATGACTGTGGCGCCGGCGAGCTCTAGCCCGGCGCCGGGGCAGTCGACACCGCCGCCGCTTGCGGTGCCGGTCTCGACAGCCACGCAGGTGGAGTCCCCGTCGACGTCGATGGAGGGAGCTCCGTCCCCGCCGGCGCGGGAGTCCACCGCTCGACGACACCGAGGCCTCGGTGCCTCGACGTCGAGCCGGGCCCGGTACCGGACTCAGCTACATGAGCTAATGTCCGATACCGAGGATGAGGACTCGTGGGGGGAAGAGGAGGACCCGAGATATTTCTCCTCAGAGGAGTCTACGGGCCTTCCCTCGGACCCCACGCCGTCACCGGAGAGGAAGCTCTCACCTCCTGAGAGTCTCTCCTTTGCCTCCTTTGTGCGGGATATGTCTATAAGCATTCCCTTTCCCGTGGTCTCTGTGGAAGAGCCGAGGGCCGAGATGCTCGAGGTCCTCGACTATCCATCACCACCTAGAGAGTCCTCCACGGTACCGCTGCACAATGTCCTGAAGGAGACGCTGCTCCGGAACTGGGTGCGACCATTAACTAATCCCACCATTCCCAAGAAAGCAGAGTCCCAGTACAGGATCCACTCTGACCCAGAGCTCATGCGGCCCCAGTTGCCCCATGACTCAGCGGTCGTGGATTCTGCTCTCAAGAGGGCACGGAGTTCGAGGGATACCGCCTCGGCGCCCCCGGGGCGGGAGTCTCGCACTCTGGACTCATTTGGGAGGAAGGCCTACCAGTCCTCCATGCTCGTGACCCGCATCCAATCGTACCTGCTCTATATGAGCATCCACATGCGGACCAATGTGCAACAGCTGGCGGACCTGGTCGATAAGCTCCCGCCGGAGCAGTCCAGGCCTTATCAGGAGGTGGTCAGGCAGCTGAAGGCGTGCAGAAAGTTCCTGTCCAGGGGGATTTTTGACACCTGTGACGTGGCATCTCGTGCTGCGGCCCAAGGTATAGTGATGCGCAGGCTCTCATGGCTGCGTGCCTCTGACCTGGACAACCGCACCCAGCAGAGACTGGCCGACGTCCCTTGCCGGGGGGATAACATTTTCGGTGAGAAGGTCGAGCAGATGGTGGACCAACTGCATCAGCGGGAAACCGCTCTCGACAAGCTCTCCCACCGGGCGCCTTCAGCACCCGCCCCCACGGGTGGGCGTTTTTTCCCGGGCACGGCAGGCTGCACCCTATTCTTTTGCAAAGCGTAGGTACAACCAGCCGGCCCGAAGGCCTCGTCAGGCACAGGGACAGCCCCAGCGCGCTCGTTCTCGTCAACAGCGTGCGCCTAAGCAGCCCCCTGCGCCTCCACAGCAAAAGCCGGGGACGGGCTTTTGACTGGATCCACGGGAACATAGCCGCCCTACAAGTGTCCGTACCGGACGATCTGCCGGTCGGAGGGAGGTTAAAATTTTTTCACCAAAGGTGGCCTCTCATAACCTCCGACCAGTGGGTTCTCCAAATAGTGCGGTGCGGATACGCCCTGAATTTGGCCTCCCTGCCTCCAAATTGTCCTCCAGGAGCTCAGTCTTTCAGCTCCCATCACAAGCAGGTACTTGCAGAGGAACTCTCCGCCCTTCTCAGCGCCAATGCGGTCGAGCCCGTACCACCCGGGCAGGAAGGGCAGGGATTCTATTCCAGGTACTTCCTTGTGGAAAAGAAAACAGGGGGGATGCGTCCCATCCTAGACCTGAGAGGCCTGAACAAATTCCTGGTCAAAGAAAAGTTCAGGATGCTTTCCTTGGGCACCCTTCTGCCAATGATTCAGAAAAACGATTGGCTATGTTCCCTGGATTTAAAGGACGCATACACTCACATCCCGATACTGCCAGCTCACAGACAGTATCTCAGATTCCGCCTGGGCGCACGGCACTTTCAGTATTGTGTGCTGCCCTTTGGGCTCGCCTCTGCCCCACGAGTGTTTACAAAGTGCCTCGTGGTGGTAGCGGCCTACCTACGCAAGCTGGGAGTGCACGTGTTCCCATATCTCGACGATTGGCTGGTCAAGAACACCTCGGAGGCAGGAGCCCTCCGGTCCATGCAGTGCACTATTCAACTTCTGGAGCTGCTGGGGTTTGTGATAAATTACCCAAAGTCCCATCTCCAGCCAACTCAGTCTCTGGAATTCATAGGAGCGCTGCTGAATTCCCAGACGGCTCAGGCCTACCTTCCCGAAGCGAGGGCCACCAATCTCTTGGCCCTGGCTTCGCAGACCAGAGCGTCTCAGCAGATCACAGCTCGGCAGATGTTGAGACTTCTGGGTCATATGGCCTCCACAGTTCATGTGACTCCCATGGCTCGTCTTCACATGAGATCTGCTCAATGGACCCTAGCTTCCCAGTGGTTCCAAGCCACCGGGAATCTAGAAGATGTCATCCGCCTCTCCACCAGTTGTCGCACTTCACTGCTCTGGTGGACCATCCGGACCAATTTGACCCTGGGACGTCCATTCCAAGTTCCGCAGCCCACGAAAGTGCTGACGACGGATGCATCTCGCCTGGGGTGGGGAGCCCATGTCGATGGGCTCCACACTCAGGGTCTGTGGTCCCTCCAGGAAAAGGATCTGCAGATCAACCTCCTGGAGCTCCGAGCGATCTGGAACGCACTGAAGGCTTTCAGAGATCGGCTGTCCTGTCAAATTATCCAAATTCGGACAGACAATCAGGTTGCAATGTATTACGTCAACAAGCAGGGGGGCACCGGATCTCGCCCCCTGTGCCAGGAGGCCGTCGGGATGTGGCGTTGGGCGTGTCGGTTCGGCATGCTCCTCCAAGCCACATACCTGGCAGGCGTAAACAACAGTCTGGCCGACAGACTGAGCAGAGTCATGCAACCGCACGAGTGGTCGCTCCATGCCAGAGTGGTACGCAAGATCTTCCGAGCGTGGGGCACCCCCTCGGTGGACCTTTTCGCCTCTCAGACCAACCACAAGCTGCCTCTGTTCTGTTCCAGACTTCAGGCACACGGCAGGCTAGCGTCGGATGCCTTTCTCCTCCATTGGGGGACCGGCCTCCTGTATGCTTATCCTCCCATACCTTTGGTGGGGAAGACCTTACTGAAGCTCAAGCAAGACCGCGGCACCATGATTCTGATAGCGCCCTTTTGGCCCCGTCAGATCTGGTTCCCTCTTCTTCTGGAGTTGTCCTCCGAAGAACCGTGGAGATTGGAGTGTTTTCCGACTCTCATTTCGCAGAACGACGGAGCGTTGCTGCACCCCAACCTTCAGTCTCTGGCTCTCACGGCCTGGATGTTGAGGGCGTAGACTTCACTGCGTTGGGTCTGTCTGAGGGTGTCTCCCGGGTCTTGCTTGCCTCTAGGAAGGATTCCACTAAAAAGAGTTACTTTTTCAAGTGGAGGAGGTTTGTCGTGTGGTGTGAGAGCATGGCCCTAGAACCTCGTTCTTGCCCTGCACAGAACCTGCTTGAATACCTTCTGCACTTATCAGAGTCTGGCCTCAAGACCAACTCAGTAAGGAATCACCTTAGTGCGATTAGTGCTTACCATTATCGTGTGGAAGGTAAAGCCATCTCTGGAGAGCCTTTAGTCGTTCGATTCATGAGAGGCTTGCTTTTGTCAAAGCCCCCTATCAAGCCTCCTACTGTGTCATGGGATCTCAACGTCGTCCTCACCCAGCTGATGAAACCTCCTTTTGAGCCACTGAATACCTGCCATCTGAAGTACTTGACCTGGAAGGTCATTTTCCTGGTGGCAGTTACTTCCGCTCGTAGGGTCAGTGAGCTTCAAGCCCTAGTAGCTCATGCTCCATATACCAAATTTCATCACAACAGAGTAGTGCTCCGCACTCACCCAAAGTTCCTGCCGAAGGTGGTGTCGGAGTTCCATCTTAACCAGTCAATTGTCTTGCCAACATTCTTCCCCAGGCCGCATACCCGCCCTGCTGAACGTCAGTTGCACACATTGGACTGCAAGAGAGCATTGGCCTTCTACTTGGAGCGGACACAGCCCCACAGACAGTCCGCCCAATTGTTTATTTCTTTCGACCCTAACAGGCTAGGGGTCGCTGTCGGGAAACGCACCATCTCTAATTGGCTAGCAGATTGCATTTCCTTCACTTACGCCCAGGCTGGGCTGACTCTTGAGGGTCATGTCACGGCTCATAGTGTCAGAGCCATGGCAGCGTCGGTGGCCCACTTGAAGTCAGCCACTATTGAAGAGATCTGCAAGGCTGCGACGTGGTCATCTGTCCACACATTCACATCTCATTACTGCCTCCAGCAGGATACCCGACGCGACAGTCGGTTCGGGCAGTCGGTGCTGCAGAATCTGTTTGGGGTGTAAATCCAACTCCACCCTCCAGGACCCGAATTTATTCTGGTCAGGCTGCACTCTCAGTTAGTTGTTCTTCGTAGGTCAATTTCTGTTGTACCCTCGCCGTTTGCGAGGTTCAATTGACCTGGGTTATTGTTTTGAGTGAGCCTGAGAGCTAGGGATACCCCAGTCGTGAGAACAAGCAGCCTGCTTGTCCTCGGAGAAAGGGTATGATACATACCTGTAGCAGTTGTTCTCCGAGGACAGCAGGCTGATTGTTCTCACCTTCCCTCCCTCCTCCCCTTTGGAGTTGTGTTTCATACTTTATTGCTTGTCATTCAACTGGCGGGAGCGGTCGCGCACGGGCGGGAAGACGGCCGCGCATGCGCGGTGGGCGTGCCCTGCGTGCCGACCGTCCCGCGAAGCTTTTTCCGGTTGGTGGGGGCTGCCGCGGACGTCAACCCAGTCGTGAGAACAATCAGCCTGCTGTCCTCGGAGAACAACTGCTACAGGTATGTATCATACCCTTACTGTGACTCTGGGCAAATCACTTAACCCTCCATTGCCCCAGGTACAAATAAGTACCTGTATATGTAAGCCGCATTGAGCCTGCCATGAGTGGGAAAGCGCGGGGTACAAATGTAACAAAAAAAAAGAAAGAGTGGTGACCAAAGTGACACCAAGAACTTTTCCCGTTCTGTTGATCTTTAAAGAAAGACTATCAGAAATAGTTATAGAATCAGGAACGGAATCAATATTTCTATCTAACCAGAGTAGTTTAGTCTTATCGGCGTTCAGTTTAAATCCATGGATAACACTGTAGTGAATAATTTTAAAGATACAAGATGCAACCATTGAAGTAACTGTACACAGAAAGTCAAATACGTTAGTGTTTAACTTTAAAAAAGGAGACTATGATAAATGAGAAGAACGGTAAAAAAAAAAACTTAGGGGGGCAACTGAGAGAGTAAAAACTGTACAACAGGCGTGGACGCTGTTCAAAAATACCATCCTGGAGGCCCAGGTCATACATATTCCGCGAATTAGAAAAGAAAGACGGAACTCCAAAAGACAGCCGGCCTGGTTGAAAAGTGAGGTGAAGGAAGCTATTAGGGCTAAAAGAAACGCCTTCAGAAAATGGAAGAAGGAACCATCTGAAAATAACAAGAAGCAGCATAAGGAGTGTCAAAGCAAATGCAAGGTGCAGATAAAGAAGGCCAAGAGGGATTATGAAAAAAAGATAGCATTAGAGGCAAAAAAACATAGTAAAAAAAATTTTCGGTATATTAAAAGCAGGAAGCCGGCAAAAGAATCGGTTGGGCTGCTGGATGACCGAGGGGTAAAAGGGGTGATCAAGGAAGACAAAGACGTAGCGGAGAGACTGAATGAATTCTTTGCTTCGGTCTTCACCGAGGAAGATTTGGGTGGGATACCGGTGTCGGAAATGGTATTTCAAGCGGACGAGTCGGAGAAACTTACTGACTTCACGGTAAACCTGGAGGACGTAATGGGGCAGTTCGGCAAACTGAAGAGTAGCAAATCTCCTGGACCGGATGGTATTCATCCTAGAGTACTGATAGAACTGAAAAATGAGCTTGCGGAGCTACTGCTAGTGATATGCAACTTATCCTTAAAATCGAGCGTGGTACCGGAAGATTGGAGGGTGGCCAATGTAACGCCCATTTTTAAAAAAGGCTCCAGGGGAGATCCGGGAAATTATAGACCGGTGAGTCTGACGTCGGTGCCGGGGAAAATGGTAGAGGCTATTATTAAAAACAAAATTACAGAGCACATCCAAGGACATGGATTACTGAGACCGAGTCAGCACGGCTTTTGTGTGGGGAAATCTTGCCTGACCAATTTACTTCAATTCTTTGAAGGAGTAAACAAACATGTGGACAAAGGGGAGCCGGTTGATATTGTGTATCTGGATTTTCAAAAGGCGTTTGACAAGGTACCTCATGAAAGACTACAGAGGAAATTGGAGGGTCATGGGATAGGAGGAAATGTCCTATTGTGGATTAAAAACTGGTTGAAGGATAGGAAACAGAGAGTGGGGTTAAATGGGGAGTATTCACAATGGAGGAGGGTAGTTAGTGGGGTTCCTCAGGGGTCTGTGCTAGGACCGCTGCTTTTTAATATATTTATAAATGATTTAGAGATGGGAGTAACTAGCGAGGTAATTAAATTTGCTGATGACACAAAGTTATTCAAAGTCGTTAACTCGCGACAGGATTGTGAAAAATTACAAGAGGACCTTACAAGACTGGGAGACTGGGTGGCTAAATGGCAGATGACGTTTAATGTGAGCAAGTGCAAGGTGATGCATGTGGGAAAAAAGAACCCGAATTATAGCTACGTCATGCAAGGTTCCACATTAGGAGTTACGGACCAAGAAAGGGATCTGGGTGTCGTCGTCGATAACACGCTGAAACCTTCTGCTCAGTGTGCTGTTGCGGCTAGGAAAGCGAATAGAATGTTGGGTATTATTAGGAAAGGTATGGAAAACAGGTGTGAGGATGTTATAATGTCGTTGTATCGCTCCATGGTGCGACCGCACCTTGAGTATTGTGTTCAATTCTGGTCGCCGCATCTCAAGAAAGATATAGTAGAATTGGAAAAGGTGCAGCGAAGGGCGACTAAAATGATAGCGGGGACGGGACGACTTCCCTATGAAGAAAGACTAAGGAGGCTAGGGCTATTCAGCTTGGAGAAGAGACGGCTGAGGGGAGACATGATAGAGGTATATAAAATAATGAGTGGAGTGGAACAGGTGGATGTGAAGCGTCTGTTCACGCTTTCCAAAAATACTAGGACTAGGGGGCATGCGATTAAACTACAGTGTAGTAAATTTAAAACAAATCGGAGAAAATTTTTCTTCACCCAACGTGTAATTAAACGCTGGAATTCATTGCCGGAAAATGTGGTGAAGGCGGTTAGCTTAGCAGGGTTTAAAAAGGGGTTGGACGGTTTCCTAAAGGACAAGTCCATAAACCGCTACTAAACGGACTTGGAAAAATCCAAAATCCCAGGAATAACATGTATAGAATGTTTGTACGTTTGGGAAGCTTGCCAGGTGCCCTTGGCCTGGATTGGCCGCTGTCGTGGACAAGATGCTGGGCTCGATGGACCCTTGGTCTTTTCCCAGTATGGCATTACTTATGTACTTATGAAATGTCACTCAATCCATTCTCAGTTGGAATTAGCAAAAGCTTATCATCAGCATAAGAGCAGTATTTTACTCCTATCCAAAATCCATATAGGTCATAGAAACATTAAACAGGATGGGTGACAATGGGGAACCCTGTGGGACTCCATATGGTTGTTGCCAAGACTCTTGAGAACAATCAGAGACCAGGAAAATAGGACAGAAAGATACAGAAAATTGGCTGAATTGTACTGAGCTACCAGCCTGATTAGCAGTGCACCTTGATATCTTGTGTCTCATATTCCCTCCTATGAATCCCATGATGCAGGTACTAAGTGTAAATTTGAGAGAGTTCATAGCCAACGTACCCTGGCTTTAGCAGAGATACTCACTACGGTCGTATGTGCAAAACTAACCTGTTTGGAGACACTGCACCCAAGAGGTGCCAGGAGCTGAAGGCAGTGTTGGTCTTGTAGAAATATTTCAGACACATAGAGTTACCATTCATAGACCCAAATACTGAAAAAGTGCTGAAGAAAGGGAACGTGAAAGGGTCGGTCTCCATCATTAAATGTGGATAGGGTGAGGGAGAGGGCAGAAGAAGCAACAGGATTTACAAAACAAGAGACAGGGCACTTTTAAATATGAGTCAGATCAGCAAACCAGGAAAAACTGTGGCACAGGCACAAATACAGTGGGAAGTACTGAGTTACTTCAGCAATCACACATTGACCAAAGGTGGTTAAGGAGAAGTGAACTTAAATCTAAGGATGAGAATTACATCCACACACGAGATAGTTCAGAGCCCGTACTGAAAACACCAGTAAGAGAAATGGAGAGTGCGACATGATGATTGCAGAAGGATGAACTGATCACACCTGTGAACGATGTCATTGCACCACGTATAGAGAGTCTCCTAACATTGGCCAAAAAATCATAACTCTTCAGATCAGGACCTTACAAACCTGTGATCGGGTGATCACTGGCGCTTTCCCATTTTCTCCAGTTTAAAAATCATGAATCAAGAAACTTACACAAGAGACTAAAGGAAAAAAAATTATCAGGTAAGACATAATCTTTCCTTTATGATCTCCAGGAACTGTTCTGTAATAAGAGTATGTCAAAGGGCAACCTGTAAGGGAAAATCATTTTGGAAATAGAATGTGACCCATAACAAATCGGCACACAAGATGAGAATCCACCTTAGAAACACAAACTCTGCATGATGTGAGCGTGAAGCAGCAGTACATCTGCCAGTAGGGGAGCAGTAACTTGACTTTGCTACTGGAGTGACTGCATAACTTTAGGTGATGATTTCCAAGCGCTTTCATGGAGCTTACAGTACGCTTCTAGAGTTCTCCTTTGAAAATCTGTTCCCCAACAGGGACAATAGCTACAGGCAGACCGGCAGAATCAGGAATTTATTTTTACTTCCTCATATTTTGCCAGGATGGCCCTTCCCCCAGCACCTGTCCTTTCCCTGGCACTGGGTGGGGGGAGGGGGGGCTTTCCCAACAGGTAACTATCTATTTACCCACAGAAAATCCTTTTAAAATTATTCTCCTAGGAGACTCTACTCTCTACTTCCTATGAGCCTGCTACATGGAGAACAATCTTTAAAAGACTGCCGTCCTTCTCTGTGGCGACTCCCCTGGTGGAAAATGGGTATAAGATGCTATATCAATGGTACATGACCCCTAGCAGACTGGCTTGCATCTTTAAAACAGGCGAGGCGCAATGTTGGCGCAAATGTGGGGCGGTAGGAACATTTTGGCGCATTTGGTGGGAGTGCCCGGTGATACAGCTGTTCTGGCAGAGCCTGCAGGCACGATTGCAGGGAGGGCTGGGTATTGAGGTAACATTACATCCGGGCCTGTGTCTGCTGAATATCCCGAAGAGGGGGGGTCGGGCCTCCCACCATTGCCTTTTGTCCCATATAGTAACTGCAGCTCGAACATTAATTGCCAGACTGTGGAAGCAAACTGCAACACCTACGGTGGATCAGGTGTTAGCGAAAGTGGATTATTGCCGTTTAATTGATAAACTTACAGCCTTAAAGCGAGGAGGCAAGTTGAGGTTCCTTAAAACATGGGCTCCATATTTGGAGTGGAGGGGTTTACCGGTGTAATAGGAATAAGAAGAGGCAGTTCTAGTGGTGGGCAAGGTTTAGGATCCCTGAGTGGACGGGAAGAAGGGAGGGGGGAAAGGGGAGGGAAGGGGAACACTGCAGATGTTTGTAAATGTTGAACTTATGATGATGTTGTAAATTTGATCTTTGTGTTTTTCTGAAAATGCTAATAAAAATAATATTAAAAAAAAAAAATTATTCCCCTAGTGTTTTGAGGCTCTTGTGCTCATGTTGTCTTTCTGTCTTCCCCCTTTCCACAGACAGATGCGATAGAAGAGCAGAGTGATGACTTGGGGCAGGAAGAAGTCGTCCAGCAGTGCATGAGGAACCAGCCGTGGTTGGAGAAACTCTTTGACTCCTTCACTGACCTCCTCACACAGGCACAAACCAAGTGCGCCTGATGCAAAAGCAGAAAGGCGAAATGACAACTTAACAAACACAAAGACAAGGAAGGGGCCCCCACTCCCCCGCCTTTATCTGGGGCCCAGTGGGCGTTGGCTGTTCGGGCACCAGTGACTGGAAGAGATGTGAGGCAGAGCATGGAGCGCTGACGCCAGTGCGTGATTTTACGGGCATTTTCTTTTCCTACTCCCCACCCCTGCCCCACTCATTCCTGTGACCGTGGAGTTACATGGAACAATCAATAACGATTGTTCGCTCCTTCTATCTTTTTGTCTTTCTCACTCACTCACACCTTTCCTCCTTCTCCTCCCAAACCATCTCTTTCAAGACCATCACATCAGCGGAGTCTCATCCAGTCGCTGGGTCTCTATATTTTCCTTTGATTTTTCTTGTTTTAAATACTCTCTCATGCAACAGTTTTCCTTGTTCTGCTGTGATCTGCTACTGCAGGAAGCAGGTGAAAAGTCCTAAGAAACTGTACTATTTATTCAGAAACAAAGGCGCTGTGTGTATGTGTGTGAATGAATACCTGCCTGAAAGAGAGAGAGAGGAAAAACTTCTGTGTGGAAAGTGGAGGAGAGAGAGAGAGATTAACAAAGCTTTCTGGATGAGCCCCCCTTTCCCCTCTCTGTGTGGATCTGAAATCACTTCTAGATGTATGAGATACTTCTCTCAGCTCTCAATAGCACAGGGTCCTGTCTTGAAAATCTTTCCCTACTGTCTGTCTTCTTTCTCCTGCTTGTAAATGTCCAGCATTCAATAAAATGCTTCATGTAGAAATATTCGCCCAACGCGAGCTGCTGATTGCTGATACTGGCGCCGTGCTGTGGTGACTGTTGGGTGTGATTTTTGTGTCCGCCCCACTGTGAAGCGTGTCACCTGCCTCCACTCAGAGCCTGGAGAGAGAGAGGTTTCAGCTGGGCTTTGAAGCCAGGAGGGATTCACATGGCAAAGGAAAGCTGAACTGAACAAAAGTGGGAGAAATCTGGGACAATTGGGGAGGATCCCTGGTGGTGCAAAAGTGAGGAGAATGCCAGAGGTCTGGGCATTAGGACTGGTTTTGCTGTTATACTTTGAAACTGAGAAGGAACCTCTTTGTGTATGTGTGTGTGTGTGTGTGAGAAAGAGAGAGGAGCTGGTAGACTGTGAATCTACTTTCAAATCTATCCTCCGAGCAAAGAGAGGGAATTCACTAGGGAAATACATACGGGGACTTAATGCAGAACAGAACGAGCCCGTAAACGTTCAAAAATGGTTTTGCTGGTTGTGTTGCAGGAGTTTGAAAGATGTCTTTCAAGTTAGAATTGTCTTTTCTCCTTAAATGTCTTTGATCGTTGAGCACAATGCCTCCCTCCTTCCCTTTCCATCCCTAAAAGAGAGTATTGTTAATCCAACATCGGCTGACGTGCAGTGCTGTCACCAAGGGCAAAGTGTTTCTGCGTGGCAGCCTTTGGGACACTGTCTAGCACAAGTGCTTTTCAGCATGTCTTGTGCTCTCTGACATTTTCTCAAAAGACGCAGGAGGAGAGGGGAAAAAATGGATCTGAGAGGTTTCCAGCTATAACTGTTGAACGTATATATTTATTTCACTGGCTGCGGCAGGTTCATGTGGACCTCCTGATACGTGATGCAAACTTTGAGAGGGAGGTATAGCCAGCATGCACTGTGCAAGATTTCTGAAATCGTGTTTCACAGTAACCTAAAAGTAAAACCTGGAATAGCCATGGAAGGGGAGGGTGCTTGGCCTTTTCGGAATCTGCCCAGTGTCTGTAAGATTTGGGTGTCTGTTGAGAGTTAGGAATATCCTAGAGCCATCCTGCTAGCTCTGAAACTAGTTCTCACCCCCCACCTTGTTCCTCTGGGTGTGGGGGGGGGGGGGGGTGAAAGGTGGGATGGATCGATCTGAAGTTGTCTGCCCAGATGTTGCTTTCCAAAAGAAATGAGCATGCACCAGTGTTCCTTCATCTGAGGGTATTGCGACTCTCTTTCGATCTTCTCCTTAGCCTCAGTTCCTGTAGTTTCTGGGTATTTTTCTGGAGATGTTCCACCTGTGTTGTGTTTTATTCTTTGAGGGGGCGGGGCAGGAGGGATCAGCTTTTTGTGGCAGAGACTTACTCACTGGCATAGTATTTCACGCATCTCTGGCAGAATACGGGAGTGGGAGCATTATGGGCTCTGAGTAATTAGAAGGGGAGGGGGGGTAAGAGTGGCCGTATCGGGGCATTTGCAGTGTGTGGTTTACTTTGTGAATCCTCCGTTAACCAGGCTGATGGTGATAATTACTGTTCGTGTGATGAGATGCCAGCTGTAATTTTCTTGGGTTATGCGTTTCTAAAATTTATTTAAACTTTTTAGGTGATATTATACCTCTCTCCTTTGTTTTTCTTTGCATTAATATAAAAAGACTGATATGAGAAAATGACTACATTAAAATTTCTGGTCCCAATTTACAGGGATCATCATACATTTCACTCCCCCTCCCCAAAAGGAAAAGATGACTTGGAAAGCGAGTTTGGACTTGGTTGTGTGGTTTGTTTGTTTTTTTTTTTTAAAGCTTTTTATTGTACATATTGTATAGAAAGACGCAATGTCTCTGTACCATAATGTATTTGAGTATAACTGAGTGAGGAGGAGGAGGAGGTGGAGGAATGGCCTACTTCTGAAATGTTCAGTTTAACTGAACTTTAACTAGTGCTTTTGACTGGGGGGAAAAGAAAAAAATAAGTTGTCTTGCTAGAGCGCTTACCAGTGCAGTTTATTCCCACCCACCCCCACCCCTCCTGTTTTGGCTACTGAAATTTTACCTGTTTTTTAAACAAAAAACTTGCAAAATTATAGCAAGGATAGAAAATCTTGTTCTGCTTCTTTTCTTTTTGTTTTAACCTCATATTGTTGCCGTCTTCTTCCGACATAACTTTTGCCTCCTACAGTGTCAGGGAAGCTCATGGGATGGAGACCCACCACCAGATCTGGGGATTTAAATCCCAGGTAAACCGACAAGCTCTCATTCTGCACTTGGCTGAAGGACTGTGACTCAATCCAGGGAACCTTCTCTCACGTGGTATCTCGGGCACTAGTGTGATGGATGTGGCTTTTGTTCCTCAGACCTTGCGCATTAGCAGTCAGCTGCCCTGCCGAGGTATTTTCCCCACACCTTCACACTCGTTCTCTTTACACTGACCTGATTGCATGATGGTAAGGCAGAAATTCAGCAGTCATGTGGCTGAGTGCCGACAATAGCAAATCTAGGGGATTTATGATACTGAGAACTTCTCCCCCTTTTTATGTTGAGTTGTTACTAATGGAACAGCGGAAGCCCTGGAGGATGGAAGTCAGTGAGACTCTTTCCTAGTAAGAAACTGATCGTCTTTAGCTCCGTTCCTCTCACATTCCTATCACGAGTCTCACTGTAGTACACCTTAGGATTCAGTTCAGAGCTTGTGATAACCCAGAGTGTCCTCCAAGCCCTTTCTCCCTCCTTTGAGGGTAGGCGAGTGCTGTTATGTAATGTAGACAGAACTGCTGGTACCCAAGCCCAGCATGACTAAGTCTTCCATTGTCAGCTGCATCTTGCGTAGCTCTTTCTGGCAAACTTCAGGTGTTGGAACAAGCGCCTGGCTTCCCTCACACCTGGGCCCTGATTGTTACAGAGGGTACTGCTTCGGTACCATCTCTGCTGCTGACTGCTCAGTCCTTTTCACTGGAAATTGTTGTTTCTCAAATTCTGCATAGCACTATTCTCTGATTAGAAACATGAAAATTATACAATTTGTTGCTTAAACAATCTATAACAGATCAGAAAAATCAGCTAATTAATTTTGTGCTGCCACCAGTGATCACTAAAGAGAACAGGCGTATTAAAGTGCTGAAGGGCACATTCCATTGACGTGGTGGTCTGCTATTGCCATCTTTCCTCCCCAGTCCCATTTGAAATGTTTTGCTCTAGTGCTTTGGGTTCCCGGCCTTTGAAACCAGAGGGAGTGTGGCTGAATTTGATGACACAGGGCAAACCAAGGGAGGCTGTTGAGACCTTCATGGCTTTGGCTTCAGTCCATGTATATTGTGTGCGTGTAACGAAACTGTTTGCAGCTCGGACATGGAGGACTTGCGACATTGCCAGTTGCTACCACTTCTTATGTCTGTAGTGCTCCAAGGCATGTACCGCGAGAGTCCCTGCTTTGTGGTGCTGTGGAAGCCATTAAGCTTTCACAACTCTTACTGGGCGAAGTGTCCTGATAGGTCAAGGGGATATGACAGTCGCCATGGTAGGTTTCATTCAGGTGGATGTCTTCTGTCCCCTCGGGGGGGTGAGTATTTCTGTGTTAATCTTGTGGCTTGCCTTCCATACATTTGGGTGGAACTTTCAGCCCTAAGGTGCTCCACTGTAGGACCATAAAGAGAGCTGAAGGGGGGACAGGGGAACTTAGTGCAGACAGACTTAAATGATTACCAGCTTCTAACAAGTTATATAGCCTGTTCAGGGAGTGGAGAAGTGGCCCAAGAACCAGGAAAGCCCAGTTCAAATCCCACTGCCGCTGCTTATGATTGTGAGTAAGTCACTTAACCCCTCATTGCCTCAGGTATAAACGTAGATTGTGAGCCCTCTAGACCTGAATGTAACTCACCTTGAGCTACTGCTGAGAAGCCTTTCCCTTCCCTTCCTCCTTCGTGCTCATATGCACGGACATGTTCAGAGGCACGTTTGCTTGTAATCTTCATCTAAAGTAGGATTGGTGGGGGAAAACCTGGCTGCAGAGGCCACGTTTGTTCAGCGGAGGTTAGTTGGTCACATCCTTTTCAGTAGTAGCTCAAGGTGACCAATTTCCCTGTTTCTGGAGGGCTCACAATCAGCAGTGGAAGGTTGTGATTTGCTCAAGATCACAGGGAGCTGCCACCTCTTTTAATATTCTTTTGAAAAATATTGATCCTGACGTGAGGTTGTGGGGGGGGGGGGGAATTTATTTTGTCTAAAAGCAGAAGACATACCACTGTTCCGGATGCTGACCGCACCAGTCTCTGTATCTTTTTTGCTGATCACTGTCCCCAGACATTGCAGAAAAAAAGACATCGGATAGTGGATCACGCAGAGCCTGATTCCTTGACTCTTTTCTCCCATTCTCTGTGGATGGGGGATGAGACTCCGTACAACTGGCCCGGTGTGTGGTGCCAGTAGAAGGGGTCGGTATGCAGCTGTACATTGTGAAAGGGGGTAGGGTGGGGGTTACCTGGGTCAGCTCAACACTAGACAGTTGCCTAGACAGTAAAGGTTTTACATAGTAACATAGTAAATGACGGCAGATAAAGACCTGAACGGTCCATCCAGTCTGCCCAACAAGACAAACTCATTTACATGGAATGTGATACTTTATATGTTTATATGTTCGTCCTTGCCATTCTCAGGGCACAGACCCTAGAAGTCTGCCCAACACTGTTCTTCTACTAAATTCTGAAGCTAACGAAGCCCCTTAAAATTTACACTCCAGCCCACCCTTATCTATAGTCACGATCAGGGCATAGACCGTAGAAATCTGCCCAGCTCCCATTTTGTTTCCCAATTACTGGCGTCGCCACCCAATTTTGGCTTCCGTGGAACCATTCCTTCTAAACAGGATTCCTTTGTGTTTATCCCACGCCTGTTTGAATTCCATTACCGTTTTCATCACCACCACCACCACCTCCCGCGGGAGGGCATTCCACATAATCCACCACCCTCTAGGTGAAAAAAATACTTCCTGACATTAGTCCTGAGTCAGCCCCCCCCCCCCCCCCCAGCCTCAATTTGTGTCCTCTAGTTCTACCGCCTTCCCGTCTCCGAAAAAGGTTCTTTTGCGGATTAATACCTTTCAAATATTTGAACGTCTGTATCATGTCGCCCGTTTCTCCTTTCCTCTAAGGTATACATGTTCAGGTCAGCAAGTCTCTCCTCATACGGTTTGCAACACAAATCCCATACCATTTTCGTAGCTTTTCTTTGCACCGCTTCTAGTCTTTTTACATCTTTAGCAAGATACAGCCTCCAAAACTGAACTCAATGCTCCAAG
This sequence comes from Microcaecilia unicolor, assembly GCF_901765095.1. Classification (NCBI taxonomy): domain Eukaryota; kingdom Metazoa; phylum Chordata; class Amphibia; order Gymnophiona; family Siphonopidae; genus Microcaecilia; species Microcaecilia unicolor. The sequence continues at coordinate 256,772,286 of NC_044033.1, read as the reverse complement.
TGGGGCCTCACCAACGACTTGTAGAGGGGCATCAAGTCATTTTAGTGGCAGCAAGGGTGAGAGCCTAGCTCTCTGGGTGCCTTTGTTGGAGTAGTCACACAGTATGTTAATTGCAGGAGAGAAACTTTGCTGAGCGGTGCACAAAATGATACTGTGTGTTATACCGTTTGTAACTTTTGGCCAACTTTTTCCCAAAATTTTAAATGTAGCCCTTAATCTTGCTTCACGTAAAGAACGTTCTGGAAGGAAAAAAAAAAGCCAGGATGTACAACCTGTATTGTTTGGGTGGGGGGTGGGGAAATTACAAATCTGCAAACGTTATAGAACAGAATTAAAAATAAAACCTTTTTTTGGAGCTGATACCTGACCACTCCACAGTGTTTCCCAAGGATGCAGGGAGCCTTTCTCCGAGTGTATGGTTCCCCAGCAGACGGATCCCACTTTGGCTTCTTTTCATTTACCTAAACAGAAAAAGTGCCAACTGATGAGAAAAAGGCCAAAAATCCCCAAGTCTTTGGTTAGAGCAGTTCCCCTAGTCCTGGAGCCACCCTCTTCCCCCCCCCCCCCCCCCTTATCCAGCATCATTTGAGATGGAGGCCTCTTAAAGAGCTTCTGATAGGTGTGGTCTCCCTCCTGTAGGGCTGATGACAAACTGCCCCATTGCATTTCAGAAGCCCGAGACCTGTGACACCAGTGGTGTTGTCTGGGCTGTCTGCTTTTAAGTGTAGTGCTGCGATTTTCTTTTTCATTGCCTGTGTGTGTAGGCTGGTTGAAGCCACTACCTTTGTGAAAGACTTCCTTTCAGACCCCTAACAGCAGGCTTTCTAAGATCTTTGTGGTTTAGAGAATGGGTTACCATAACCCTGGAAGTTTTTGTTGTTGTTACCCTTGGCTCTTTTGCATCCTTGGAACTGTGGTCACATTTTTTTTTTTCTACCTGGAAAAGAGAGTTAGATTGCCAAAGCAGCAGGATTCTCTCTGCTTCGCTTGGGTGTGCACAGAGGAATGAAGCAGGGTTAGTTTGATTCCTCTACCTCTTGGGAAGTATTAAAAGGCTTCACCCTTTTGTGTCTGATGGGGAAAAGGTCTTGGAGAACTGAGACCTGCTGAAAAGGGAGAACTCAGTTTGATCAGCTGCATCTCCAACACCCTTTCTTTCAGCTGTCAAGAGGTTTGGCAAAGTGTTTCCCAGAATGAGGCCACCTTGACAAGTATTTACAAAGACAAGATCTGTAGGGTTGTAACAAAGGGTTGCATTTGTCTCCCGTGCTTCTCCGTTTACTTCATGTATTATAACATGCAGACGGTCTCTGTTTAACGTAGGCTTGCTGATCCACTACAGACAGTCCTAGGCAAACCTTTTAGATTCCCACGCAAAAAGGCAGCTTGAAATCCAAACCAATATAGTGACCCATTGAGGAAGGTGCATAGGTAACTTTTTTTGTATGTTTTTGCTTTACAAGTCTAAAGTTGATAGCAAGTATGGAAAAAAGCGCAATCCCTGCTGTATGTCGCCACTGCCACGTTGTAGACAAATGGCCGCAGAGCTGGAGTGTCACCAGGTGTGCGGTGAGTGCTAAGTGCTGTCGGAAACACTCCAGGGAAGAAAGTCAACATCACTGTGTAGAGCCCAGATGTATAAATTATTTAATAATAATACACAGGGGATAAAGCTCATTGAATCTGCAAACGGGAAATATAGTGTTCCTGGAGGGAGAGGGTCATAGCTGTTGGAGGTTTCTTTCCTCATCCCCCTCCTCCCAAATTCATGTTAGTTTGATTAGATTATTGAGAAAACATGCAAAGTTTGGGTTGATGGCATCCTAGAAACATGAGAAATTCTTTTTTTTTCTCCATGCTACCAAATTTATTACAGAACTAACCCCCCCTTCTCCCATTCCTTGCTCTTCCCCCTCATTTCCCCGTGTCGTCCTAGCCCAGCCCTTTTCATGTGTTCTAACCTAGACTCTTTTTTACAATGTGTGCTATGTGTAACTTGTTCCTGCCTCAAAGGTATTGTTACAATATTTGAATTTGTGTTCCTGTATGGATGTTATTATATATTTTTTATTGTTTCTTAGTGTCTGACAATGTTTTTTCTCTCAATATGTACAACTCACATTGTATACTGTGTACACAAAATGAAAAAAGAAAAAAAAACACTTTTCTTTGCAACCCCCGCCGTGGCTGACTTTTGTGTGTGTGGGGGGTGAGAAGGGTGGTGGGTCTTTTTGTTTTCTAATTAATGGGGGAAGGAGGTAACTTGTCATTAAACATTTTGATTGATTTGGATACAGGTATTTCCCTAGTCACCTTCCATTATCTTCTAGATCACTTTCGCTGGTAAATTGGTCCCATGCCCCACGAAAGCCATAAGTACATAAGTGTTGCTATACTGGGACAGATCAAGCCCAAAATCCTGTTTCCAACAGTGGCCAATCCAGGTCACAAGTACCTGGCAAGATCCTAAAAAAAGTACAATACATTTTATGCTGCTTATTCTAGAAATAATCAGTGGATTTTCCCAAGTCCATTTTAATAATGGCTTATGGACTCTTCTTTTAGGAAGCTATCCAAACCTTTTTTTAACCCCCGCAAAGCTAACTGCTTTTACCTTGCTGTGTCAGTCAAGGGACGTTTTTAACGCTGAGGGGAGTCATCCACCTCATGGCTTGGTTACTAATTTGTAATGGACATATTAAAAACAACAAAAAAGGTTTGACCAAGTTTTGAAATAGCCATTATATTCTTCTACAAGAGATTCCAGCACTTAATTGTGCATTTGATGATTAAATAGGTTTTAAGTGTGCTCCCCTTTTAGTCACATGGAGAGTCTCTCCTTCTCCCAGCACTATACTACAGGAGAAATAATCCTTCCCTAATTACTGGTGATTCTACAACACCTTGTTATCGTACCCCGCATAGTCGTCTCCAGGCTGAGGAGCTGTAATCTCTTTAGCCTCTGTTCATAAGGGAGGGTGTCTGTCCTAGTTAGATTGTAAGCTCATTCGAGCAGGGACTATCTCTCTTTATGTCCAGTGTACAGCGCTGCATACGTCTAGTAGCGCTATAGAAATAAGTAGTAGTAGTCTCTCCCCTTTATCATTTTTGTTGCTCTTCTAGTTGTTCTGTCTCCTTTTAGAGGTGTGGAGACCAGAAAGAACTGCTCCCAGTACTAACCATGCCGAGGCATAATGCTAATCTCAGTTTTGTTCTCCATCCCTGCTCCTAATAATTATTTCTAAGCTCCACGGCAGAGGGAGCCAAGATTTGAACATGCCAGTGTCCATAAGATCCTTCTCCTAGATGGCAACTCCTGGCATTGTGTAGGTGGAGCTTGGGTGATTTTTCCTATGTGCATCACTCCAACCTAATTCACATTACATTTCATGGGCCCAGTTCTCTAGTTGGTGTGGGGCTTTTAAGCAGTTACTCACTTTCTCTTGCATTTTAACAACTTTGAGTACTTCCCTGTTTCACACAGCTTCGTGGCAGGATGTAAACAGACTGTATATTGGGTGTGGTGAGAAATTACACAGAGGTGGGGTGTTATGTTTTTTTTGTTTAAAGGAGAGATCTCAGCAGTAGGCAGGGGCCTGTGCTCCCCCCCCCCCCCCCCCCCCCCGTCCCTAAGAGAGGAAATGGTGACAGCAAGTGGCCAACTGGGGGGGGGGGAGGGGGGGCAGAGAATGCGGTTCATACTTCCAGAGCAGATGCATTTTCTGTGCACCTGGCACATATGAAGGTGGCACACCTACAGTTAAAGGAAACTCTTAATGGCTAAAGAGAAAATGAGCATTGCTCGAATGTTTAATTCTGCCAATAGCAGGCTCAGGTCATACGTGAACACCATCTCCAATACAGCTTTCCGCACAGCAGCTAAAGTTCAATTAACTTAGTATAAATGCACGCTCCCCGCCCCCCATCATTATCTTTCATCACTCCCACTGCTGCCAAAAAATTTAAAAAAACCTGGGCCCAGCCTCCCCCCCCCCCCCCCCCCCAAGGCAGCCATCAGCTTACACCGTTTCCCCCCTCCATGATTGCTTTGCCAGGGACTCTTCTGCCCCACCCCCCCAAATCTAAGGTCATTCACAGCTGCTGCCACTCCCCCCACCCTGCCAGTTTACAATATTCGATTTTAATTTTGAAAATGACACTTTAGTCAGGACACAATCAAACAAAAAACAGACTCAACTTATCTTTTTGTTGGATTGGTGGTAATGAGTAGTAATTTTTTTTCCCATTTTTAAGTGGCATAAACACACAAGGCCAGAGCTGTCCTCGCCTTCAGCCTATGCTATAACTCGCTCACAGCCCAGGGCTGTATGAGAGCGGCTGTAGCACTTTCCCCTCCATGTCGGAGAATGTGTGGCCAGTTTCCAAAGCCACAGTACTAAAATGCAGCCTCCAGGGCAAGAGTTGTCCCAACCAGTAACAAGCAACAAAACAGCTGAAAAGTAGATCAGACAGACACGGAGGAAGGGTTTTGTTCCTTTAATAGACAGGATCCTTTATAAGAAGCACCAAGCAATGTCTCTACACTGTTAGTGGAGTGTATTTGCAGGCAGGGGGGCTACAAGTGGGACGTTTGGCATGTGTGGTTGTTTTCTGGAAAACCCCTGAAGAAGCAGGGGGAATCCTCCATGGGATAAAAGGAGCAGCTCTCCCGTCCTCCACTCTTGAGAGGCCACTTTCCTATCTCCAGAAAAAGAAACCGGGGGGGGGGGGGGGTTGACTTTGTGGCTCCATAGAACACCCAGACCTGTTCCCTCCCCCCCCCCCCCTTTCCCAAGGTTGAAACCTCCCTGTTTTCCTAAGAGAAATGGTGTGAGGGAGTGAATTTTGGCGAGAGGGGAGTGTTTGTAGTGTTCCAGAAAGGACCCAGGTGAACTCATGGGGGCAGAAGGTGAAGCACAATATCTGCTGCAGTGTGTGCACGAAAAGACACCCTCTTCCCGTCCTCTCAGCTTTAAATACCTTTCCCCGTACAAAAAGAGCAATATAGAATCTCTCTAGATACAGTATGTACATATACACAAGGCACATATTTACATGCAGTGGCCTCAGTACATGAACTCAGACTGCAAAGATTAGCACTGCAGCAGGTTCACATAAAGGGGAAGCAGGACAGCTCACACCAGCTGTCATTTTGGACAAAAGCGCTCCCCTCCCTCTGCATTGGCTCTTCAGAACGAGGCACACTGTAAAGAAGGCGCGAGAATCCCCTGGCGTTTGAGATCCTTAGGGTAGAGTAAGAAGAAGAGGTGAGCCTCCCTTTCAACCCCATTCCTGCGCTCCGCACGGGTGCTGCCAGAGGGTTATAAAAGGACGCAAGGGCAGCTTTTGGCTTCTTTCTGCTTTGGGCTTAACGTGGGGGTAGGAGGACTCTCCAGTTCCTGGAACTTCCTGCAAATGGATGAAAAGATTATCAACATACAAAAAGATATACGTAACTTAGCATTGTTATATACTGTATCAACCAATGGCTCAAAACGATTTACAAAGCAAACATCAGCGAAAATTGTACAAACAACTTAAAAACAATAGACTAAACAAAAACTGTTAACATGCTTCTAAAATAGCCAAAGTTCCATTCGAAGATCTATTGGCAATAAAAAAAATTACAACTACTGCAAAACTAAACAGCTTTCTGCGGGAAGGAGGATGGTGAAGGAACGGAAAACTTGTTCCTATGGATCAGCCTAGCTGTCACTGCTGGTCTTGCAAAAAGCTAGAGGAACAAGATAATCTGGACAAAGTCCATACAAAAATTTAAAAAGTAAATGGGAATATAGATTACAAGTGAGGCATCCTTGCTCTGTCTACACTGACTGCAGGAGACCAGAGCTGGAGCTGTTCCCCACTTTCCCTTTAACCCCCCCCCCCCCCCCCCCCCCAAATTTCAAAGAGGATTCAGAGGTCTTAAAAGCCATACCTGATCGCTCTAACTAACTCACAGAATGACTCATCCACGTTGAGTCGGATCTTAGCTGAGGCCTCCATGTACGGGATCCGGTTTTCACGTGCAAAGCTCATCACTTCCTCTTTGGACACCTGCTCAGGAATAAAAATAATTGGAGAAAGCAAGGTTTGCACGTTAGTAGTGGATCTCCGATCTCCTCAGACTAACAAGCAGCAACCCGCTGATGTGTGGTGGAAAAGGCAACCTTGAAGATTAGAGAGCAGCCCCAGGAAATTATTCCTGCCACTGGGGGGCAGTGCAGAAAGAGCTGTATGATCAATCGGGGCACAGGATTATTCTGCAGGGAAAGTTTCACTGTTTAACTCTGACTGCGTGCAATTTTCATTAACCTGAGTAGATGCTGCTTCAGGATTTGTCACATATCCTCTCCCTGATACAATTAAGAACGTAAGATCATAAGAATTGCCATACTGGGACAGACCAAAGGTCCATCAAGCCTGCATCCTGTTTCCACCAGTGGCCAATCCAGGTCACAAGTACCTGGCAAGAATTGAAGACAGTACAATACATTTTATGCTGCTTAATCTAGAAATAAGCAATGGATTTTCCCCAAGTCCTTCTTAATAATGGCTTATGGACTTTTCTTTGAGGAAGTTATCCAAACCGTTTTTTTAAATCCCGCTAAGCTAACTGCTTTTACCACATTTTCTGGCAACAAATTCTAGAGTTTAATTACACGTTGAGTGAATAAATATTTTCTCTGATTTGTTTTATTCAGGAGGAAAGAAAAATTTAGAGGTCCTTTTACTAAGCGGCGGTGAGCACTTCCACACTTCTCCTTCTGTATTTTTTAGCGTTGGGGTCGGAGAGCAGGCCTTGCCCTGTGCTAATCTGTCAGTGCGTCTACATTGCCGTACGCCGACCGAATAGCGCATGGTTAGCGCATAAGCCCTTTCCGCCTACTAAGAGCTCACACTTTAATTTGGAAATTCGTACCTGGCCATTAATGGGAAAAATGGAAGTGTGGCCACGCTAAAGCGAAGCAACCCACACACTAATCATAGCACATGGCCCCTTTTAGCGCAGCTTAGTAAAAGGACTCCTTCATCTTTTATTTCTACAGAGTATCCAGGTCACTTTTTTTAATAATTGAAGAATTTCTCCAAAGAGCGCCTAGAAAATGATATCAAAAATATTTAGGTGCACAGTTTTGGCTATTCTGTTTCTAAAATTTTTTCCCAATCATTCCAGCCAGTCTGAAGGATGTTTTTTGCAGGGAGGTCCCACATGTGTGGTGAGACATTTTGGGTCTCACCTGTCTCTGGAGGTCCAGGTCCGCCTTGTTGCCCACGAGGATCATGGGGAACTCGTCTCTGTCCTTCACCCTGAGAATCTGTGTGTGAAACTTGCTGATCTCATTGAAACTGGAAGCAGAGGATGAGAGAGAAGAAAACCAGTCACAAAAGGAGAACTGCACCTACCCGAGACGAGAACTTTTCTTTGCCTGAGATGTGCAGAGCAGAATGAGGTCCTGCTGCTCCATTTGCAATTTTTTTTTTTTTTTTGTAATTATAACAGGATTTTTTTTTTTAAATATTCTATCCTGCCTCTTCTACAGCTGAAGGCAGCTTACAGCTACCATCTATATTAATAAATCCCACCTTGAACGTTCTGAAGCTCACTCCAAGGCAGAGAAGCACAAAAATCCTGTAGTATTCATAGGCTAGGACCAGTCACCCTCACTCACAGACCCGCCCTCAGCCACGCCCCATCTGTACATAAAACGCTACCTCAACATTCTGAAGACAACCTGCTGAAGCCATCTGCAAAATCCCTAAACAGTTCGTAAGTTCATGGTGGTGAAGCCATCCAACTCACCATGTCTCTCTGCCCCGCCCTCGAGGGCGGAACACAGAGAGTAAAGGGATCCATAAAGGCACCCCTACCAACTGGCAACCCCCTCCAACAAACAACGACCCAGGCAGGGGGAGTGTTTCCATATTCCTCCCCCTGCCTAGGAATCGCTACAGACTGCTGGCAAACTCCCCAACCACACGACCACAAAAGCCACCCGCAACCCCCCCACACACACACAAACACACACATACATAAACACACACACATAAACACACACAAACACACGTACACTCAAACACACAAACGCAAACACACACACAGAAACACACAAACACATACAAACACTACTACTACTACTATTTAGCATTTCTATAGCACTACAAAGCATACGCAGCGCAGCACACACATAAACACACACACACAAACAAACGCACACACAAAAACACACAAACGCAAACACACACACATACACACACAAAAACACACACACACAAAAACACACAAACGCCAACACACACACACATACACACAAACGCAAACACACACACACATACACACAAACACATACACACAAACATACACACACACAAACACACACAGAAACACACACAAACACATACACACACACAGAGAAACACATACACACACACAGAAACACACAAACACATACACACAAATGCAAACACACAAACGCAAACACACACAAACACACACACGCAAACACACACAGAAAACACATACACACAAATGCACACAAACGCACACACACAAACGCACAAACAAACGCAAACACACAAACGCAAGCACACAAACATGCAAACACACAAACAAATGCAAACACACAAACACACGCAAACAGAAACACAAACACACACACATAAACACACAAACACACACACATAAACACACACACAAACAAACGCAAACACACACAAACGCAAGCACGCACACAAAAACACAAACGCACACGAACACATAAACACACAAACGCATACGCACATAAACACACACACACAAACACACACACACAGAAACACACAGAAACAAACACACAAACGCACACACGCACAAACACATACACACACAAACACAAACACACACAAACACATACACACACACACGCACAAACACATACACACGCACAAACACATACACACACACAAACACACGCACACGCACAAACACATACACACACACAAACACACGCACACAACACACACAAACACACACACACAAACAGCCTCGACGGTGCACCTCTAAGTGCCCCCCCGCCACATCGCCACAACAACCCGTGCAACGGGGCATCAGAAAGCCCCTACCCCCCTTGCCACATCACCCAACCCCTCCCCTGCCGCATCACCAAGCCCCTCCCCCCCATCGACCGCCTCGCCACCCGCGACCGCTAATACAAACTCTGCCCGGCGGCTGCTGCTGCTGTTTCTATTCAGCAGCAGCAGCCTGTACATAAAGAAAACAAACAAAAAAACAACCTCCTAAAACGCACCTCCGTGAAGAACCATCTCACACTGGCTGACGTCTCTGCAGCCGCTCCTCCTCTCCCCTCAACGTCAGTGCCCCTGCCAGAAGACCCCGGAGAAACACCTAGACGTCAGAGGGGAGAGGAGGAGTGCATGCTGAGACTTCAGCCAATGTGAGATGCTTCTCAACGGAGGTGCGTTTTAGGAGGATTTTTTTTTGTTTTCTTTATGTACGGGCTGCTGCTGCTGAATAGCAGAAGCAGCAGCCGCCGGACACAGTTTGTATTAGCGGTTGCGGGTGGCGAGGGGGTTGATGAGGGGGGAGGGGCTTGGTGATGTGCCACGGTGGGGGGGGGGTCGGGTGATGCGCGAAGGGGGGGACAAGGGGCTTTCTTTGGGTGCTGCGCCGGCTGGGGGGGGAAGGGGGGGTCTCGGACATGGGTGGCTGGAAGGAAGCAGGGGGAGGGGAGGGTCGCTGCATATGGGTGGCTGCAGGGGGGGCAGGGAACAGGGAGATAGGGATGGGGCTCCACACACCACATGGGTGCCTGCAAGGGGGACAGGGGATACAGGACGGACACTGCAGGGTGGGCAGGGGGACAGAAGGGTTGGTGGTCATCAGGGGGGACAGGTGGGTCGATGGACATGGCTGGCCACAGGGGAGGAACAGGGAAAAAAGGAGAGGAGTGTCCTCAGACATGGGTGGCTGCACAGGAGAGGAGGGTCGCTGGACATGGGTAGCTGCAGGGGGGGCAGGGGGACAGAAGGGTCGCTGGACATGGCTGGCTGCAGGGGGGACAGGGGAGAGAGGAGGGACGCTGCACATGCGTGCCTGCAGGGGGACAGGAGGGATGCTGAGGGGGGGGGGGCCTGAGACCACTTGGGTGGCTGCAGGGGGAGCAGGGGAGACAGGAAGGACGCAGCAGGGGGAGAGGAGGGTTGATGAGCATGGGTGGCTGCAGGGGGATGCTGGACATAGGTGGCTGCAGGGGGAACACGGGGAGAGGAGGGTCGCTGCACATGCCTGGCTGCAAGGGGGCAAGGGAGAGTGAGGGGGTTCCTCACACCACACACGCAGTCGCTCATTCTCTGTCTGCCACATACACTGTCACTCACACACTCACTGTCTTTGTCCCTCTCTCTCACACAGTGTCACACAGAAACACAAACACTGTCTCTCACACACTCTCTCTCTCGCACAAACACACACTCTGTCTCTCTCTCTCTCTCTCGCATTCTCTCTCTGACACACACGCTCCATCTCTCACACACGCTCTTTCTGAAACATACACTCCAAGGAAAACCTTGCTAGCGCCCGTTTCATTTCTAACAGAAACGGGCCTTTTTTACTAGTATATAATAATTCAAAAAAATATATGTCACAAATAAAATACACTAAAATCTTTGCTTAAACCTCATAATATAACATCCATGTCTAAGTAAATCACAGCGTTTACTTCAACATCTAAACAAAGGCCTGCTGAAAAGGAAATGCTTTTAATTGTTTTTCCAAAAGTGATTCACTGGTTCTGTTGTAAATCACTGGATTATTCCATTTCTTAAGATGCTATGTAAACCACTTTGATGGTTCGACTAAAGGGCAGTTTAGCAAATAAACTGGAACTTAGTAAATGCAGTGGTAAGGTGTTCCATAATTTTGGGCCAGTAATCATAAAAAATAGAACCTCTATTTTTCCAATCTTACATGTTTAGATGATTTTAAAACGTATCCTCCACAACACTTGGAAGCCAGTGTAATTACATTAAAATTGGAGTAATATGTTCCTGACGAGGGGGTGGCCAAGAACCACTGGTGCCACCCTTCTCAGCTATGAGATGAGGCACCATTAAATGAGACATTTCCCCATTCCTTAACGACAGTCTTCATAAACTTGCTGTCGGAGTGTGTTTCTGTCAAGACTACATCCTGCACCCCTCTGTCCTTGTGGAGGCGTTAGAAGCCTGTGTATTCATTGGATAATTGAGGCATCTGCTTCAGAACGGAGATACAATTTCAGCAACTCTTCATCACATCCCACTGCAGGAGAGGAGGGGGGTGCTAGGCCCCCAGTGCACCAAAACAACCCGGAATGATTCCTGTCCCGGTCTCCAGCATCAGTAGCTATATGAGACCCAGGTGAGATAGAAAAGAAATCGAAGACAAGTTCTCCCCAGGGTCCACTAATCTGTTAACTCTCTCTCTGGCCTAGCTCAGACAATGGCTGTTCCCTGTTGTCCACAAATCAACCGAGCACACCCACCCCTTCAATTTGTCTCCTTCACTTGTAACTGATTTAACTACTTAAGTATTGCCACACTGGGACAGACCAAAGGTCCATCAAGCCCAGCATCCTGTTTCCAACAGTGGCCAATCCAGGTCACAAATACCTGGCAAGATCCTGAAAAAGTTCAATACATTTTATGCTACTTATCCCATAAATAAGCAGTGGATTTTCTCCAAGTCAATTTAATAATGGTCTATGGACTTTTCCTTTAGGAAGCCGTCCAGACCCTTTTTAAACCCCGCGAAGCTAATTGCCTTTACCACATTCTCTGGCAACTTCAGTTTCAAGATTTCATGTCTCCCACATCATCATCAGTCACCTTATCTCCCTGCAGGAAGGTTCTCTCTCATGGTAACTCCATATCCCCCCTCCCGGTCCATTTTCTTAGTAACTCCCATTTAACAGTTCCCTGGCACTGCTACAGACCTATTTTTAACACTATAATGATCTGCCACAGGGCAGCACTTCCCTGGAACACATCCCACTTATGCATTGTGCAAGAGACCCTGTCAGTAGGGATTCAGACTACCTCACACCTTTTCAGGAGTAGGTCAAGGTGAGTTAAATTAAGGTACACTAGGGGGCTCATTTTCAAAGCACTTAGACGTACAAAGTTACATAATAGTAACCTACGTAACTTTTAAGTCTAAGTCCTTTGAAAATATGCCTCCACATATCTTCCTCTCCCTATTAAAAGTTTGTATCTGAAGCAATGGAGAGTTGTGACTGAACTGGTCTCCACTGCTCTACTCCTTTACTCTCTCATGCCATCCCTTCCAAACTTTGACACACTTGACCATCAAATCCTTATTGGTTACCTGTGTCTCTTGGTTTCTCTGGTTCCATCATTCTACCTATCTAACTCTTGTCTCTCCATCCTCTTTTTCTGTAAGCATCCCTAAACAACAATCTCGTTGTTCTTTTTCTCTTCTGCCTGTGGGTATTTTTCTCATTCCTCCACTGATAATACTCAGCCCTTCACCCCATGCCCCCTTCCCTGTTTTTGCTGCTTAACTTCTCCCCTTTCTGACTTTTCTTCCTACTGTCCTGCAAACAGCCCCACTAAAAACCTTATTCTCCATTTTCTAACTGTACCTATCTTAATTCCACCAACTTCCTTCTGGCTTCCTATCTGTTGGCTGACCTCCCTCTCCACGTCCAACCCTGCACAAAGTTTTGCTATTACAAAAATAATGCACCCCTATCTCTCTCTTCCCTTATTTCCACCCTGCATTCGGCTCTTTGCTATCAGCTCTACCATATTGATGAGGTTCCCATGGCCCTTGAGTTTAAAGCCTCTCTTATACTGCTGTAACAGTCTTCGTGTTGTCTCTCTGACTCTGCACGTCTTCTGCTCCAGTTTCTACAAACGTTTATTGCATGCTCCTCTCAGTTCCCTATTAAACATCACACCATGCTCACCATGTTCTCTGTCTCTGGACCGTTTCACTCTCTCTTTACAATTGCACCAGACAATAAACCTCAAGTTTTTGTGTTCACATCACAACAAGCTTTCCCCTCGCATTCTCCCTCTCTCGCTACCTATTCCTCCATCTTTAGAGTTCAGATTTGGATTATAGATGTGATTACAGTAGAACGCAGATCATCCGGACTTCCAATTATCCGGACCTATTATCCGCCAATACCTTCCCAGCCAATCCTTGCGGTCCACACAGAAGCCCTGCCCTTTCCTGACTCATACGCAGCAGGAAAAAAAAGCCCTTTTTGCCTTGCTATTGTGGGGACGTGTGACATCTTTAATGCTGCCAGTGGTTCAAGGAGTTATCGTTTCATTGAAACAACTTTACAGGAAACAACTGCTTTAAAAAAAAAAAAAAAAAAAAACTTAGTTTGACAAAGAAACAAAGTGGCATAATCCAATTCATAAGAGAACTGAACATAAAAGATTGCTCTTACTTGGTTGCTGATGCTTGGAATCATGATAAAAACCAAACCCTGAAAAACGCGTGGAACATAATTCTAAACAGACCAGAAAGACCCGGAGAGGGAGAAGAAGAAGAAGATGTCCTTGAAAACATTAGCAGACATCTTGTACAGGTTCCTAGTTGCTCTGATTGTGATGTTGAGAATGATGATGATCACCAGGTTGATGTTGATGCGGGACCGACACATGCAGAAGCTTTTGAATGTTTAAATACAGCGATGGCTTGGCTGGAAAAGCAGGAAGAAAGCAGTGCAATCCAGCTCCTTTTTCTGAAAAGACTACGCGATCTTGCAGCAGAGAAATGAAAATCGGCCTTGAAGCAATTAAGAATTACTTCCTTTTTTTAGTGTACAGTAGTGTTATATACATTATGTACAAGAAATGCAGCACTGCACTTTTTAAAAACTACTTTTTGATTACTACTGTATTTTATACTTTTTTCTGCAAACATATTAATGAAAATAGAACTAATGTTTAATATGCAATGCTGTAATCTTGTTTTCTTTACAGAAATTTGATGTGTCCAATTATCAGGATTTACGATTATCCACACCACCCTTTGAGAGGATAGTCCGGATAATCAGCATTCTACTGTATTTGCCTTTCCAAATTCAAGCCCAAGGTTAATTTACATAGAACTGCAGGACATGTCCCCCTGCCCAAGAGGGCTTAACTGCATTTCGGGTTCTAGTCCATCCCCAACATAATGTGTTTTTGGGGGGCTGTGCTGTAGAGAATTGCCCTACCCAAGCAAACAAGGAAGGGAAGCATCTGATTTATAATACCTGAAAAAGTTAATCAGAAACCATTCTGTAGCCACAAGCAGCCACCTCGGGGTATCCTTCTGGCCTGATTGTTGTCGCAACAGTCACACACTTAGGCACCGATACCCTGGGTAGATCTGAAAGTTGAGTATTTTGCCTCCTGGCTGTGAGCCACGAGGAAGGGGACACAGCTGGGAGATGTCAGTCTCGATGGTATCCTGGCAGTGTTTCTCCTTTCCCTTCTCGTAAAGCGTTCTGACCCTTTCCCTACTCCTAACAGGGCTGGCGCTGAAACAGATGCTGTATCCTATCCCCACGCTGTGTGTTCAGTCACTGCCCTGTAGCACCTCTCCCTCCTCTGCTGACCTAAATTCCACAAGACTTTCCCAGTGGGGTAGAGGTTTTTAGAATATCTACCATAAACATGCACTAGGATATCCATGGAAATGTTCCTTTCTGTATCTCTAGGACCCCTTCACCGCACCCAGCTGTGTCCTGCCAGATCTTGCTCCCTCCCCTTTGCGTTTCCTCCCTTGTTTGGTAAAGCTGTTAAGAGAATGCAGTGCTCACACTTACCTTCCCCTGTCATTAATGGCGAAGACTAGAAGAAATCCCTCTCCTGTGCGCATGTACTGCTCTCTCATCGCTCCAAACTCCTCCTGGCCAGCTGTATCCAGAACTGAGGGAACAGGGACAGAAGAGGAATTCAGTGGTTCACATACCAGGGATGACAGAGAGATCCAGCCATTGCCCCTTTTGTTCTCACCCTCCTACAGACACAGCTTGGGCTACCTCCATTGGGTTGAAGGTGTGGTGCAGGTTGCCGCTAACTTATGCATTTAACCCTTTATCATCAGCCCAATATGTGAAAGCAGAATATGGTCCAGCTTCACTACCTAAGCAATGTTAATGTTATGTTCCCCTCGACACCTAAAAAAATAGGTTTGGAGTGTATTACAATTTGAAATAAAACCAGTGTACAAAAGTGGGAGCTCACAATATAATAGCTGGATTAATATAAAGAAAAACATAGCATCAACAATTAATTAGAAAGCACATTTTCTAAACAAATTGCGAAAGGATAAGTAATGTAATTGACATTTCACTAGAGTTGGCAAAGAATTCCAAGTTTGAGAGGCTTGATTTGAGAATAGGGCCGTAAAACGTTTCTTGGAATATGAGCCCCTATAAGTAGGGAATGATGTTTAGATTATTTTGAGTTCTACACCTGGAAGTTAATATAGCCAACATGGGATAGCTAGAGGCCACTCAGTAAATATTTTGTACAACCCAAGTATATAAAGCCAGCACTGTTCTTTTGCAAGCCGAGGCTTGCACACAAACCTATTTCATGGTCGGCAAGGGAAGGGCCTGGCCCAACCCCCAAGAAACAGCAAGGACCTGTAGTGCAAGCAATGAGGATGCTCTGTCAGGTCATGGAAACCAGGGCATCTGTGGGGACTCTGTAAAACTTTTTGGTGGAAGTTCACTGCCAGCTCCTCAGCCTTCACTGAAAGGTTTTACAGGAAAAGAAAGAAGAGCCTACAGTAACTCACTTTTCTGAAGAGAAGTTCCTAGAGAAATGGAAAACACCACACATCCCCCAAAGGAGCAAGGTTGTATTTTTTGAGTTTGAGGCCAGGACCTGTGAATAACACTTATTCACTTGTTCAGTGCCCATTTTGTTTTCATCATTCACACAATAGATAACTCCCTAATCCCTTATTTGTCCTAATTGTGTGTCTTGAATAGATTGTGTCTCCATGTTTTGTGTATTTCGCTGCATAAGTCTACTAGCACTATAGAAATGATAAGTAGTAGTAGTTTTGCTGAACTTTCTGCTGGTTCCCACAGTGAAATCCTAACTTGAGGCTTGTTTCTCCAACCAAATCACACAATCAGCACCTCACTACAGGGTATGGAACTGAATTTGTGTGATGCAATATTTCTCAAGGGGTTTCATGTCATTTTTTAACTTGAAATGACAGGGAAACTCCCTTACACCCCTGTGTTTCTGTCATCAGTAGTATGCACTAGGGCTTAACAGTGTGTCTTATTTATCAAATGATGCTTACAAATTGTCTTACTGATAAATAAGATACATGTTTATCAACAGATGCATTCCTGGCAATAATGAAAAGAAATAAAACAAAAAAACAATTCTATAAATTTGAGTAACTAAATGCAATTAACATCTTTGGCCTTCAGACCCCTAATACAGGATTTCACAACTCTGACTTCAATAAATAAGATTAAATATAGATAGTTATTTCTTTTTTTTGGGGGGGGGGGGAGGGGGCCGAGAGAGAACAGGGACAAAGCTACACCTTGGGTAATAAGAGAAGCTGAGAGGTTTTCCCCCCCACTACAGGGTCAGTGCAGAGGACAGGACGCTGGGGCATCCCTCTCTCTATCCCGTCAGCACCAGATCCTCCTGTGGCATTCCAAGCATTCCAGGAAATCTGCCCAGAAATTCAGCAGCCACACCCAGGCCTGCCCCTTCCATCTGCTCTTGCTTCAGCTCCAAAACCCTGAGATCTAGAGCCAAGGGGAGTGTGAATGTGTGTGCCTCTCTCTCTCTCACACAAGTTTCATTTCTAGAAGTTTTTCCATTTCTCAGCATCACTTACAGTAACAAAAGCCTGTGTGATCTTGCTGTCAAGTGGTTTTTGTGAATTCTAATACAGTCCAAATTTGAGCCCTTGTGGGATGTTCAGCACCTTCAGAGCTATGCCATCTTACATGGACCTCAAGTTAACCAAATAAGACAGTTTGGTATGGTTTTGCTCTTCTCTTCCCTCAGTATTACAGAAAAGTTTCAAATTTTGGAGCCTCTGGGCAACACCAGATTGTCAAAGAATCTCCACTGAAAGTGGGAAAATGTGGGATATAAATGCAATAAATAAATAAATAAATAAATAAATAACCCTTGCAGAAGAGGGTGAGAACACCTCACTCTACCACATTCAACTACGGACTTCACTGCTGAGGAAGAAAACCTAACACATAATGGTTATCAATGGTCCTGCATTTTAATAAACCGTTGTGGTGCACAGAGTCTGTATTAATTACTTTCAGCAGGGGCCTTTCCGATTCATGGAAGTAGATGAGAAATTGCAACCAGCGGTGGACTGAAGAATCCCACAGGACCTTGTGATTAAAAAACTTATCAAACTAGAAGGGGAAGGGAAGGGAAGAATACATAAAGGGTAGATTACCAAAAGACACCAAGAAAAAAAAAACAAACGACATCACCAACTACCGCCCAGTAGCATCTATCCCATTAGTAGTCAAACTAATGGAAGGACTGGTGACCAAACAACTCAATGACTACATAAACAAATTCACTATACTACATGAGTCACAATCAGGATTCCGACCCCTACACAGCACTGAAACAGTACTACTCTCCTAACCAAATTCAAGCAGGAAATAGCAATAGGCAAGAGCATTCTCCTCCTCCAATTTGACATGGTTAACCATAACATATTACTAAGACTCCTAGATTACTTCGGAATCAGTGGTGACACTCTCAATTGGATTACGGGTTTTCTAACCACAACATCATATCAAGTGAAATCAAAAACTAACATATCGTCACTGTGGAAACCAAGTTGTGGAGTACCGCAAGGATCACCATTATCACCCATCCTTTTCAACCTCATGATGACTCCACTAGCCAAGACCCTATCCACCTAAGGCCTCAACCCATTTATCTACGCTGATGACGTTACATTATACATCCCATACAAACATGATCTGGTGGAAATCACCAACGAAATCAAGCTAAGCTTAAACATCATGAACTCCTGGGCAAATGCATTCCAACTACATACAGAAAAAACACACTGTCTCATCATCTCATCCCGCTACAATACATACCAACCCACAAACATTAACACCCCAGGCAGGATACACCCTCCCTGTCTCAGACAGCCTGAAAATTCTCAGAGTAACAATTGACCGCAACCTATCACTAGAGACCCAAGCGAAATCCACCATAAAGAAAGCGAAGATACTTACCTGTAGCAGGTATTCTCTGAGGACAGCAGGCTGATTGTTCTCACATGTGGGTCGGCATCTGCGGTGGCCCAGGAACAGAGCATTTTTCCCAGCAAAAATACATAAAGCTTTGTGACAGCTTCCGGAGCGTGAGGGACTCGTACCGTGCAAGCGGTACCGGCGTCGGGGACCGCACCACAGGCCTTGAGCCAGCTGCCGCTTCCATTGACGGTACCAAGGTTTCAAGCACCCCCGGTACTGAGGCAGACTGATGTAGCAGCCCCTCCAGAAGGCCTGGAAGAATGGCTCAGATGTGCTCGTCTAGAGTCGCTGTCAAGGAAGGCTATGGGGTCAGTGGAGAAGTCGGCATCAGAATCTGTGGAGGCCTGGGAGGCGGTACCGGGCTGTCCAAAGATCGACGCACCAACACCTCTTGTATGGAGGGTGAGCAGTCCTCCCAGCGTCGATGCTTCTTGGATGCCGAATCCCTCGACGCCCCGGAGCTCCCGGTACCGTGCCTCGAAAGAGACCGATGACGATGTTTATTCGCCTTCGCTCGAAGTACGTCACTGGTACTCGGTACCGACAAGGAGGATTCAACAACGGTTGGTCCCGGTGGGCTTGCACAGCAGGAGCCTTCGAGACGTGGTGATGTCCGGACAGCCATCACCTGTGCTCCCGATGTCAATGCCATCCCCGGTGCCGATATCGACACCGAGGAATCAGTCGGAGCTCTGAGAAGACAGTCCCAAAGAGCTCTTCTCGACGCCTATGTCCGCCTTTTCAAGCTGAGACACAACTTACAAGCATCTGGGCGATGGTTGGGCCCAAGGCACTGGATGCACCACTCGTGTGCCGGTCAGTACCCGTGATCGACCGCTGGCACCGAGCACACTTTTTGAAGCCTCTGGGAGTCTTCGATGACATGGGCAGAAAAATCGCAGCGGCGAAATCAAAAGGCTCAATTGTGCCAACAGAGGGGCACAAAATGAGAACCGCATACGCGCGACCTAAGAAGACCACGACAAAAGCGAAAGGAAACTTAAAAAGGGGAAAAAATAAGAATATAAGGTTTTGTTTTGTTTTTTAACTGGAAAAAGAAAAAGATAAAAGAGGCAACTTAAAACAAAAAGCGCGAATAAAGAGCACGAAGACGCTAAAGTCTTTCTCTGGGCCTGAGGGAGAGAGACCGACACGCAGCCACTCTCCTCCGTGGAAAAAGAAAAACTGAGGCGGGAACAGACACGCGCAGGCGGGAAGATGGCTGCGCATGCGCAGTGCGAGTCCCTCGTGCTCCGGAAGCTGTCACAAAGCTTTATGGATTTTTGCTGGGAAAAATGCTCCATTCCAGGGCCGCCGTGGACACTGACCCACATGTGAGAACAAGCAGCTGCTTGTCCTTGGAGAAAATGTTTTTCTCAATGTGGAAACTCGAACGCATAAAACCATTCTTCCCGAGGGAAATATTTCGTAACCTGGTACAGTCCATGCTACTAAGCCACGCAGATTACTGCAATGGAATCTACGCAGGATGTGAGGATCAAATCATAAAGAAACTCCAAACCGCCCAAAACACAGCAGCCAGGCTTATATTTGGAAAAAAAACGTTTCGACAGTGCCAAACCACTCAGAGAAAAACTGCATTGGTTACCAATTAAAGAACGCATCACTTTCAAAATCTGCACGACTGTTCATAAAATTATTTACAGTGAGGCACCGGGATACATGACAGACCTCATCAATCTGCCAACGAGAAACACTATACAATCTGCACAATCATACCTAAACCTCCACTACCCAAGCAGCAAAGGTCTTAAATACAAATCCACCTATGCAACCAGCTTTTCCTACCTAAGCACACAACTATGGAACGCACTGCCAAAAGCTGTAAAAACGAAGCTCGACCACCTAAATTTCCGGAAAGCACTAAAGACAGACCTGTTCAGAAGAGCATACCCCACCGACCCAACATAAATATATCTGGTCACCCGAGACACAACATAACCAAAGACCGTAACGGACATTACCTGCCTCTTCTTCCCCATTTCCCTCTCTAAGTTCCCCCCAACTGCTCCCTACCATACATGTATGTACCCCATTATACCACAATATCACTTTGTATTCATTTATACCATGTATTTGTTCAGACCGTAATCGGCTAACACCTTTAACGGTTATATGTAAGCCACATTGAGCCTGCAAAGGGTGGGAAAATGTGGGATACAAATGTAGCAAATAATAATATCAAAATATAATCATCTCCACTGAAATAAAAATGATGCAACGATCAGTGTCTAGCTAATTTAAATTATTTAATTTCCATAAATAATTCCCAAAGGAGGAAAATAGGGCCTCACAGAGCTCCTAGACTAAAAACTGTCTAATGGAGCTGAAGCGGATACAGAATTATGCTCTACGGTAGCACTGGAAAACTGAGACTGACCGTTTCAAATGAATGTGCGCTACCAAGACCCTGAAACAGTTTTTCAAAACGCTGGCCATCGTTGGCTTGGAGCGGCAGAAAGAAACAGAGTTAAAGTCCATCACTCTAGTGTGAAAGATAAGTGTTCATGCTGGTTTGATATCTAAAGTGTAACAATTGTCAGATTCAGTACAGAGTATGAGCAGCCAAGACTGACACCTCCTATATAGCTTTACCAAATATACTACATATCATAAATTAACCCCACCCTAATTACAACCCCATCATAGTACACCTGTTCATACCCATTTCAACAAATCAAGATGACTTTTATTCTCTGTAATAATTGTGGTGCTTTAGTTTCAAGACCAAGCTTCTGGAGACTTAAAGCTTGTCCTATCTGTCTTCAGCTTGCTAGTTTAAAACAGGAGCTCAGCAAAGTAAAGCAGGAATTGAATGCACTTAAAGCAACTTCTAGGACTGCACAAAATCATACTGCACAGAATCATACCAAATTCTCACCACTGCCTCAAAGGATAATACCACCTAAGAATAGATGGTTCACAGTAGGCTCAGGCAGGCTTCGTTATGTGACACAGAAGCATCCGCCCTCACAAGTTTTGCCCCTACAAAATTCCTTTGCTCCACTACAGCACTGTGATGCTCCTGAAAATAAAACTGAGGCGGAAGAGAAAGAAAAAGCAAAGAAGGTGGAACAAAAAGATATGAAGGTACCCAAAGAGAAAAGACACCCCCAAATCACTAAAACCGAAACACATACTAGGAAATGTAGATGGAAAGTGATGACCACAAATACTCGCAGTCTAAGCAATAAAGTTCATGACCTTCATGCCCTAATCTTGGAGACAGACTTGGACATAGTTGCAATCACAGAGACATGGCTCAATGGTTCCCATGAATGGGATGCAAACATACCAGGCTATAATCTTTTTAGGAAGGATAGAGAGGGGCGTAAAGGTGGAGGAGTAGCTCTGTATGTGAGAAATGATATCACAGCAACTGAAATGACAGGGAACTGGGGAAAGGAAGAAGCGATATGGATCACCTTAAAAAGAGAGGATAGAACCTCTGTCCATGTGGGTGTTGTCTACAGACCCCCGACACAATTGGAGGACCTAGATAAAGATCTGATCGCTGATATTCAAAAGTTGGGGAAGAAAAGAGAGGTGCTGTTGGGAGATTTCAATCTGCCGGATGTAGATTGGAAGGTTCCGTCTGCGAAATCGGAAAGCAGTAGAGAGATCGTGGATGCTTTTCAAAGTGCTTTGCTCAGACAAATGGTGTCAGAACCCACGAGGGAGGGAGCGACTCTAGATCTGGTACTCACAAATGGGGATAATGTGTCAAATGTCTGAGTGGGTGGCCACCTGGGCAGCAGTGACCATCAAACGGTTTGGTTTGATATGACGGCTGAAGAGGAGGGTGGCCACTCAAAACTCAAAGTCCTGGATTTCAAACATGCTGACTTTAGTAAAATGGGGGAATACCTGAGGAAGGAGCTGATGGGATGGGAGGAAATACAAGAAGTGGAAGGACAGTGGTCCAGGCTGAAAGAAGCTATAAATAGGGCCACGAACCTTTATGTAAGGAAAGTAAATAAAAGCAAGAGAAAAAGGAAACCGATATGGTTCTCCAAGCAAGTGGCTGAGAAAATAAAGGCTAAAGAGTTGGCGTTCCAGAAATACAAAAAAAACTCAAGAAAAGGGACATGAGGAGGAATACCGGATTAAACTGAAAGAAGCCAAGAAAGAGATACGTCTGGTGAAAGCGCAAACGGAAGAACAAATGGCTAGAAATGTAAGGAGGGGTGGCAAAATTTTCTTCAGGTATATTAGTGAAAGGAGAATGACTAAAAAGGGAATTGTGAGACTAAAAGATACTGCGAACCGCTATGTGGATAATGATGAAGAAAAAGCAAATTTGCTAAATAGATATTTCTGTTCTGTTTTCACAGAAGAAAATCCTGGAGAAGGACCGCGATGGACTGCAAAAAGTACAAATGAGATTGAAGTGGATAGAGCACCGTTCACGGAAGAGAGTGTGTATGAACAACTTGAAAAGCTAAAGGTGGACAAAGCCATGGGACCAGATGGGATCCACCCTAGGATATTGAGGGAGCTCAGAGAGGTTCTGGCGGGTCCTCTTAAAGATTTGTTTAATAAATCCTTGGAGACGGGAGAGGTTCCGAGGGATTGGAGAACGGCGGATGTGGTCCCTCTTCACAAAAGTGGTGATAGGGAAGAAGCTGGAAACTACAGGCCGGTAAGCCTCACTTCTGTTATTGGAAAAGTAATGGAAGCGATGCTGAAGGAAAGGATAGTGAATTTCCTGGAAGCCAATAAGTTGCAAGATCCGAGACAACATGGTTTTACCAAAGGGAAATCGTGCCAAATGAACCTCATTGAGTTCTTTGATTGGGTGACAGGAGAATTGAATCAGGGACGAGCTATGGACGTAATCTACTTAGATTTCAGCAAAGCTTTTGACATGGTTCCCCACAGGAGGCTCTTAAATAAACTGGATGGGCTGAAGATAGGACCCGAAGTGGTGAACTGGATTAGGAACTGGTTGACGGACAGACGCCAGAGGGTGGTGGTGAATGGAATTCGCTCGGAGGAGCGAAAGGTGAGTAGTGGAGTGCCTCAAGGATCGGTGCTGGGGCCGATTCTGTTCAATATATTTGTGAGTGACATTGCCAAAGAGTTAGAAGGCAAAGTTTGCCTATTTGCAGATGATACTAAGATCTGTAACAGAGTGGACACCCGGGAGGGAGTGGAAAACATGAAAAAGGACCTACGGAAGCTAGAAGAATGGTCTAAGGTTTGGCAATTAAAATTCAATGCGAAGAAATGCAAAGTGATGCACTTAGGGAGTAGAAATCCACGGGAGACGTATGTGTTAGGCGGGGAGAGTCTGATAGGTACGGATGGGGAGAGGGATCTTGGGGTGATAGTATCTGAGGATTTGAAGGCGACGAAACAGTGTGACAAGGTGGAGGCCCTAGCTAGAAGGTTGTTAGGCTGTATAGAGAGAGGTGTGACCAGCAGAAGAAAGGGGGTGTTGATGCCCCTGTATAAGTCGTTGGTGAGGCCCCACCTGGAGTATTGTGTTCAGTTCTGGAGGCCGTATCTTGTTAAGGATGTAAAAAGAATTGAAGCGGTGCAAAGAAAAGCTACGAGAATGGTATGGGTTTTGCGTTACAAGACGTATGAGGAGAGACTTGGGGACCTGAACATGTATACTCTGGAGGAAATGAGAAACAGGGGTGATATGATAAAGACGTTCAAATATTTGAAAGGTATTAATCGGCAAACGAACCTTTTCCGGAGATGCGAAGGCAGTAGAACGAGAGGACATGAAATGAGATTGAAGGGGGGCAGACTCAAGAAAAATGTCAGGAAGTATTTTTTTCACGGAGAGAGTAGTGGATGCTTGGAATGCCCTCCCGCGGGAGGTGGTGGAAACGAAAATGGTAACGGAATTCAAACATGTGTGGGATAAACATAAAGGAATCCTGCTCAGAAGGAATGGATCCTAAGGAGCTTAGACGAGATTGGGTGGCAAAGCCAGTGGCGGGAGACGGAGATGGTGCTGGGCAGACTTATATGGTCTGTGCCAGAGCCGATGGTGGGAGGCGAGACTGGTGGTTTGGAGGCGGGGATAGTGCTGGGCAGACTTATACGGTCTGTGCCAGAACCGGTGGTGGGAGGCGGGGCTGGTGGTTGGGAGACGGGGATAGTGCTGGGCAGACTTATACGGTCTGTGCCCTGAAATGGACAGGTACAAATCAAGGTAAGGTATACACAAAAAGTAGCACATGTGAGTTTATCTTGTTGGGCAGACTGGATGGACCGTGCAGGTCTTTTTCTGCCGTCATCTACTATGTTACTATGTAAACATTTAAACAGGAGGTTTTTTTGAGCCTATGATGAACAGAGGATAATTCTGTATCTGCTTCAGCTCCATTAGACAGTTTTTAGTCTAGGAGCTCTGTGAGGCCCTATTTTCCTCCTTTGGGAATTATTTATAGAAATTAAATAATTTAAATTAGCTAGACACTGATCGTTGCATCATTTTTATTTCAGTGGAGAAGATTATATTTTGATATTAATTTTTGAAGTGATTTTTCCACATCCTACTGGTCAAGGTATAGCAAATAATAATAATACATGGCACCTCTGCCCCTTGCTCCTCCTCGACACTACTACCCTCCTCCCCATTAGCACCCAGGAATTCTTCACTTACTGTCCAGACGGGTTTGTTTGCCATCAATGGTGCAAATTTTGGTGTAGGAATCCTCAATCGTTGGGTCATAGTCCGAAACAAAGTAAGACTGTAAAAAAAAAAAAGAGGATGAGAACTAAAGCTAAAGGAGTCCTACTGCAAGCTAACCTCCAAAGCTACAGCCTGCGCTAAGGCTTTTGCTGTTAGGTTGGATCTGGGTATGGCTTTGAAGCAAGTACGATAGAGGTGATACAGCCACAGGCACAGTAGACATTCTGATTTAATGACACTCGACATGCAGAAGGCAGTGCCAGGAGCAGAGTGGGGATTTACAGAGGTGCTGTGGGTTTTATGACTTTGTGTAAATCTCATACAGTGAATAGATCATGCTCAGATTCAGCTGAACAGGGGTACAAGATGAAGTCATCCTGGCTCTCTGCCTTCATACTGGAGTGTCTGGCAGAGCAGATCTCAAATCTGTAAGCAAGGAAGGAGGGTAACAGGCCGACCTGGACCCATTCATTCTCACCAAGTTCGATAAATGAAATGCATTCAGCTCTTTCTGCATCAATTTTTTTCTTAAGTCTTTCAAAAGTACAAAGACTAGGGGACACTCAATGAAGTTACATGGAAATACTTATCAAACAAAAAGGAGGAAATATTTTTTCTCTGTATGAATAGTTAAGCTCTGGAATTCGTTGCCAGAGGATGTGGTAACTGTGGTTAGCACATCTGAGTTTTAAAAAAGGTTTGGACAAGTTTCTGGAGGAAAACTTCATAGTTTGTTAATGAGATGGACATGGAGGAAGAAACTGCTTGCCCTGGAATTGGTATCATGGAATGTTGCTACTAACTGTGTTTCTGTCAGGTACTTGTGACCTTAACTGACCACGGTTGGGGGCTGGATGGACCATTAGTCTGACCCAGTATGGCTATTCTTAGGTTAATATTAGCAAATCTGAAATTATGCTTTGCAGATGAATTCTTTGGCTTGAGGGATATGATTCACTGTCCATACTTAGGAATTCATTTATTTATTTATTAATTCATTCATTCCATTATTTTACCCTTCCTCCTGACAGCGCCCAGAATAGATTACACAATTACACTGTAATATAAAAAAAAAAAAACACCCCAACAGTACAACATCTAACAAAATTAAATTAAACAACGGTTCCAGCCTAACAATTTCCATTTCAACTCATTAAATTGCTAGATTAAAACAAGTTAAGTTGTTTTACAGCCTTACAAAGAGGGAGGAAACCTTGTTCCACAACCAGCTCCTTTCAGTTAAACTCATCTCACTCTGAGAACGTAATGATCGCTTAGGATAGAAATTGGCAACTTATCGGAGGAGTAGCCAAACCTTGAGTGGGAGGGGGGGGCCTGAGCCCAAAGTGGGGGGGGGCACATTTTGCCCCTACTCCCTGCTGCAACCCCACATACCTGGGCTGGCAGGGGTCCCCAAGCCCCACCAGCACAAACCTTCAGGCGATACTCAGTACCATGCTGCCTGCCCTTTCACGCTCCAGCACATATGCTCAGTTGTAGTGAAACTGAGCAAGTGCAAAGCTCGTGTACACTCAATTTCATTAAAATCAAGCATGCGCGTGAGGGAGGGGGAAGCAGGGCAGGGAGTGTGGTGGCAAATATCACCACAGGAAAGACTTAGGCACCCCCACCAGCCAAACCAGCAGACTTTGGAGGCCCAAACCCAAATTGGGGGGGGGGGGGCAGGCCCCCTGTGGCTACAGCACTGTTTGAAACATATCTTGGTACCATGCCATGAAACACTTTAAATGCCAACACCAGCGTTTTGAAAATGCAGCGTTTCTTAACATAGTAACATAATAAATGACGGCAGATAAAGACCTGAACGGTCCATCCAGTCTGCCCAACAAGATAAACTCATTTACATGGTATGTGATACTTTATATGTTTGTCCTTGCCATTCTCAGGGCACAGACCCTAGAAGTCTGCCCAACACTGTTCTTCTACTAAATTCTAATTGGCAGCCAATGTAAAAAAAAGAAAGAATAGGTGAGATAAGATCTCCTAGACCTAAATTCGTCAAAAATTGAACAACTGCATTTTGAACAGACTGCAGTCTCTTAGAAAAACTGAGCTCTTAACAGGCTGAGAAAGTTCCTTCACTGTGGTCCCTGTTCATTCCCTTCAGGTGTGGGGAAGGGGCAGGGTGCAACTTGTTTGAAGTACAATGGCGAGCTTTCGCTCTGTCGCTTTGTGTTTCAACATTGTTTTAAAGTTTCTCTCCATAGATGACAATTCCAAAGACAGGATGCTGCACCTCTCCATGGTTTCCACATCTGTTCAACGCCCTAATTTTTGTACATGGTACATTTTTTAGACTGGTACCCTGTGTCTTAGTACATTCGCTGTGTACTGGCCATTTACACTCTCAACATATGACTTTTTGCCCTCCCTTTTCTGTGAACCCACTCTTTTCCCATCTCGCCAAGTGTGAGCTCTCCAATGCTGAATTCAAGGTGGTCTTAAAGCTTTCCCCCTCTTTCCACAGGCCTTTGATGAGGTTGGGGTTCAGGGAAAGTGACACCCACCCACCTGCTGTCCCATCCCAGCTGCATATTTCATCCTGATAATGACCTCCCATTGGCTGATGCACTATGATAATGACCCCTGATGGTTGGTCCAACTTCATGACCACCTTTCTTGCAGACAAATGGTGCTAATGACCCCTGATGGCTGATACAACCTTATAATGACCCCCTGCTGGTTGATACATGCTGGTAATGACCCCCTGATGGTTGGTACAACCTCATGATGACTCCCCATGGCTGACTGGCTGGCTGATCTGATGACACCCCCCCCCCCCTTTTGCTAGCTTGCTGCTGCTTTATTTTTCCTTTAAGTTTTCTCTTCTTCTCCAGGTGCTTTTCATTTTATTTGTTTTCTTTTCAACCACTTTGATGCTTTTTTTTTTTTTCAAAACATACTGAAGAAAGCATTTCAAAAGTTAAACTAAAAATTCAGTTTCTGAAAAAAATGAGGTACGTCAAACAAGCTATAAAAACATCTTTTTGGTAAGAATTTTTGTGTAGTAAGTGCTTAGCAGCTTAACTCATTCTCCCTTCTAGTCCATATTTAGGATTTGTTTACATGAACTGCAGTGCAGAGCTGTTAAATGTCCCTCTAGTGCCAGCCAAGCCTTCACATGCCTTCAGACTCCATCTGTACAGCAGGAATGCCCTACACTCCCACAGCAGGGCTTTGAACCAATGCTCAGACTTCATTCCTACAGCAAGAATACCCAATGCTCCCAGCGCCTGCCTTTGAACAAATGTTCAGACTTAATTCGTACAATATGAATACCCAATACTCCCACAGCTAGACTTTGAACCCCCAGTGTATTGCAGTAATACCCCATCATCTCGGATGCCCAGATCGCTCTCAAACGGGGGTAGCAATAGAAGAAAGGGAAATGGGACTTGATATACCGCCTTTCTGAGGTTTTTGCAACTACATTCAAAGTGGTTTCCATATATTCAGGTACTTATTTTGTACCAGGGGCAATGGAGGGTTAAGTGACTTACCCAGAGTCACAAGGAGCTGCAGTGGGAATCGGAACTCAGTTCCCCAGGATCAAAGTCTACTGTACTAACCACTAGGCTACTCCTCCACTCACACAAAGCAAAACAAGAAAAAGCAGAAACGTATAGTTCAACAATCAAATCTGGTTTGATTTTTCCTTGATTAGACACCGAAGAGAGCAGCTAAAGCCACATAAGATGCACAGAAACTGAAGAAAGGACAGTGCCAGGAAAGGGGGAGAAGCATGTGGCCTCCTCTGGTCCCTGAATGTCCTCTCCTAACACCCCAGGAAGAGATGCAGCAACTCCTCCCCATCACTGAGAAGGGGAGACCAAACCCCAGCCAGACAGAGAGAACTGTTCCAGGACAGCAGGCCTGCACTGGAGCTCCAGAAACAAAACCAAGACGAAAGCGGGTCATAAAGAGAACTATTTCCAGGACAGCATGCCTGCACTGGCCCTAAATTACAAGAGTACTGGAGCTTCAGGACCAGAGTGGGTCACATTGAAGAAAGGGGCCATGTTTCAAGAAGCTCAGGGTCTGGGGTCAGGATGGCAGGTGAACAAAAATCCCGGGAGCCCTGGGGAAGCAAAGGGAGAGACTGCTGAGGCTCACTCGTCTCCCTTTCAAATACCTGCCCAGTGCCCCTACATAACCAAAACACATAAAACCGCACTCACTGTTCAACAATGCATCACTACAGCCACTCTGAATTCCCTCCCCCTTCCCCTACCTCACCTTCTCATCTCCCGCAAACTTACCTCACTCATACCTTACTCACAGAAAATGTATACCAAATGCTTGCCTGTTATTATATACCGCCCCTCCTGTTTCCCGCGGGTTCCCTCCAATGTATCGCCCCTTTTAGTTTCCCGTTCTTTCCTTCCAATGTCTCAATGATCTTTTCCACTATTATATTCCTTGTTACAAAACTTGTCTCATAACACTTCATAATGTAATCCATAACTGAGCTGTAACAAAATGTACTTCCAGTCTTCATAACGTACTGTAAGCCACACTGAACCCGCAAAAAGGTGGGAAAATGTGGGGTACAAATGCAATAAATAAATAAAAATAATAAATACATTTCCTGCACTTCCCTGGTTCTTCCTTCCTGTTGCAAAGGGGCAGTGATTTTTACCCCTCTGGAACCTCCCCACCAACCATTAGGACAATAATTAATTATCAAGGACAATATTGTGTTAGCTGTGTATCAGGAGAATGGTGGGTGGGCTGGCTGCACCCCCCCCCCCCTCCCCTCCCCCGATTAACACCCTGGTGCTGCACAGTACTGCTAGTCCCATGGGCCATCTGCATCAGAATTCAAAATATCCACCACGAAAAAGCAGACGATAAATCCGTATATCCCCAGTGCCCGGTGTATGTAAATACAAAGAAAGAACCTCTCCATCCCCTCTCTGGATTCCGTCCCACCTCAACAACAAAACATCTTGTCCTCCTCTACCTCTCCAATAACATCCCCCAGGGCAAAGGGAAGCGCTTCCCCTCCCTCCCTCGCCTCCACCACTCCAGCCACATCCTCCAGGGATAAGGGAATCAGCTCCTCTCCCTCCCTCCCCCGGCCCGCAGCAGGTCTCAGCCGGCTGCCATCTCTTTTTCACTTTTGGTGGGTTTACTTTCTTGCACCAATAAGTTTGCTGCACAGTCTTGCTTACCCCGATTCCAAATTAGACAAACTGGGGCCAACAGAGAGAAACACGACAAACCTTTCGGGCTTTAAATGGTGCGAGAGATCAGAGTCCCCGGGACGCTAGTGGATGCTTTTCTCCAACCTTCCCTTTGGCTGCATTTTTACACGTTTATAAACTGCAGAAAGACGCGCAGATCAGAAATCTCTTCTCTGCTTTTAGGAGCCCCCAGTCGCCCTTCTTACCTGGATGAACTGGATGGTGAGGGCGCTTTTACCGACACCCCCTCCTCCAACTACTACCACTTTATACTTCTCCATGGTGAGGGCAGCGGACTCCTTTGTAGTCATCTTCTTCTCGTTAGCTCTTCCTAAGTCCTGGAAAGTGCTTCAAAGCATTTACAAAAAGCCCACTTCAGCCTTGCAAACTTCCCATGAAGTCAGTTCCTTCTAATATGGCTGCTTTGGTCGTTTTCCTTTTCTCTCTCTCTCTCTCTCTTCGGCATGGTAATCCACTCATGCATATTAAAGAGGGAGTGGCGGGCACTTGATTCACAAAATGCACTTCCCTATTTGGTGACTGGGTGGCCAGTCCTGTTCCAGCCTTTCCGGGTCCTAGTGCCTGGCCCAGCCAGTCCAAAACACACGGCACAGAGGGGATCTGCCCACCCTGATCAAATGTCCCCTTCTGATGTGATTTTCTTTACTGCTATCTGACTCTCTCCCCTTGGCAAATACAGTATCTGGTTATTACCCCTGCCCCCTTCCCCCCCCCCCCCTTCTCAGCAGTCCTTCGATGCACATGTTTCTACTGTTGTCCCCGGGTTTCTTCGGGTTGTGTTTGCAGAGATTAAGATGAAGAAATAAGAAGAAACCTGGGAACTGTGACCACCCTGATGTGTTCTCCCCCCAACCTCCGTTATCAGCCAAATATTTTAAAATGCAGCCAGGATCTGTGCCCTGGCCATCTGACCTTTCGTACTGCGCCACTAGACAAGGCTTTGTACCTTCTTTCCTTCCTATGCCTAGCCCCTCTCCCCCACCCCCTAATTGCTCAGAGAGTCAGAGGTCAAGTCCAGACTGTTATTTACTTTTCACTATCCCAACCAAAAGCAAACACCTGGATTTAAAAATAATGAAAGATCCTAGCTAACAGTTCTGGGGCAGGAAAAACCATCATACCCCTGGAAAGATTCTCAGGGCATCCGGAATAGCCTCAAATTCCTGCCATCTGTACTTTACCTTTAATGTATTTATTTCATACATTTTGTATCCGACCATCACACACTACTGGACGGCTAACAATAATACATGCGTGATCATGAAAACATTAAAAAACAGTTATATAGGCAGAACAAAGTTAAAATATGTAACTGCATATCACAGAATCTACACAGAAAAAAACGACTGAAAAGAAGTGAGTTTTGAGATTCATGTGTAATAAATAGAAATAAAACAACAGAGAAAAGAAGATAAGATGATATCTTTTTTATTGGACTAACTTAATACCATTTCACAACCACTTAGAATCCTCTTACCCAAAGTTTAAAACACTGCTCAAAATCAACATGTTTATTGAATCTTTTGACTCTTCTTCATCATGGTTTTATCTTCAATCCCTCCAGTCTCCACCCCTGACTGTATTCTTGTTTAAATTGTAAACTGCATAGTCACCTCTCTGGATCACTTGCAGTACATCAAGTGCTGAGAATCAAGAAATAAAATTACCCTAAGGTTGCTGAAATGTAAACGCCTGGATGAGGTGTGCTAAACACGAATGCTATAATGCCACTTCAGTGTAAGTCCACAGTTATGCATCGGCTCCCTCATGTTCAACTCAATAACAGACTACGGACTTTTCTTCCAGGAACGTGTCCAAACCTTTTTAAAATTCAGATACGCTAACCACTGTTACCACATCCTCCGGCAGCGAGTTCCAGAACTTAACTATTCTTTCAGTGAAAAAATATTTCTTCCTATTTGTTACATCAAACATATAAACGGCGAGTGACCGACTCACTCGCAAATGCGCAGTAGAGACTTCCCTCTCTGTCCCGCCCCCGCGTCAATACGTGATGACGGGGGGCGGGAAAGAGAGGGAAACTGCGCTGGCGAGGTTGCTACCGCTCCCACCCACCCCCACTCGGAGTCACCGCCGCCGCCACCCCTCCACCCGGCCCGGGCCCTCTCTTCCCTTCTGAACGTACACATCCATTTGCCGAACGCAGCAATGCACATCAGCTGAGCTGCCCCTTCCTTCTCTGCCTGTGTCCCACCCTCGCTGACGTTACGTCACAGGAGGGCGGGGCCACAGGCAGAGAAGGAAGGGCCCACGCAGCTCAGCTGATGTGCCTTGCTGCATTCGGCAAATGGATGTGTAAGTTCAGAAGCGAAGAGAGGGCCCGGGCTGGGTGGAGGGGTGGCGGCGGCGACTCTGAGGGGGGGAGCGGTGGCAACCTCGCGGCAGGGGAGGGGAGCAGTGGCGACCTCACGGGGGGGAAGGAAAACCCCAATACCAGCCCGTTTTTACGGGCTCAACGGCTGGGAAACACCAAAGGTCCATCAAGCCCAGCATCCTGTTTCCAACAGTGGCCAATCCAGGTCACAAATACCTGGCAAGATCCCAAAAAAGTACAACACATTTTATACTGCTTACCCCAGAAATAGTAGATTTTCCCCAAGTCCATTTAATAATGGTCCATGGACTTTTCCTTAGGAAGCCGTCCAAACCTTTTTTTTAAACTCTGCTAAGCTAACCACCTTTACCACATTCTCTGGCAATGAATTCCAGAGTTTAATTACACGTTGAGTGAAGAAAATTTTCTCCAATTCATTTTAAATTTACTACATTGTAGCTTCTTCGCATGCCCCCTAGTCCTAGTATTTTTGGAAAGCGTAAACAGACGCTTCACATCTACCTGTTCAACTCCACTCATTATTTTATAGACCTCTATCATATCTCCCCTCAGCTGCCTTTTCTCCAAGCTGAAGAGCCCTAGCTGCTTTAGCTTTTCCTCATAGGGAAGTCATCCCATCCCCTTTAACATTTTCGTCACCCTTCTCTGCACCTTTTCTAATTCCACTATACAGTGGCGTTCCTAGCTGGCTGACACCTGGGACGGATCGCTGATGCGGCCCCCCCGTGGTGAAATTACACCCCCCCAGGTGCATTTTTACCTGCTGGGGGGGTGCCGCACGCCTGTCGGCTCCGAGTCCGCTCGTTCCCTGCTGCTCCTTCTGCCCCAGAACAGGAAGTAACCTGTTCCACGCAGAGGGAGCAGCAGGGAGGGAACAAGCGGACTTGGCCAACAGGCGCGCAGCACCCCCCCAGCGGCGTGCACCCGGGGCGGACCACCCCCACCGTCCCCCCTTGGTACGCCACTGCCACTATATCTTTTTTGAGATGCGGTGACCAGAATTGAACACAATATTCGAGGTGCGGTCGCACCATGGAGCGATACAAAGGCATTATAACATCCTCATTTTTGTTTTCCATTCCTTTCCTAATAATACCTAACATTCTATTTGCTTTCTTAGCTGCAGCAGCACACTGAGCAGAAGGTTTCAACGTATGATTAACGACGACACCTAGATCTCTTTCTTGCTCCATGGCTCCTAACGTGGAACCTTGCATGACGTAGCTATAATTCGGGTTCCTCTTTCCCACATGCATCACTTTGCACTTGCTCACATTAAATGTCATCTGCCATTTAGACACCCAGTCTCGTAAGGTCCTCTTGTAATTTTTCACAATCCTCCCGCGATTTAATTACTTTGAATAACTTTGTGTCATCAGCAAATTTTATTACCTCACTAGTTACTCCCTAGTTACTCTAGGTCATTTATAAATATGTTAAAAAGCAGCGGTCCCAGCACAGACCCCTGGGGAACCCCACTAACTACCCTTCTCCATTGAGAATACTGAACATTTAACCCTACTCTCTGTTTTCTATCTTTTAAGCAGTTTTTAATCCACAATAGAACATGACTCTCCAATTTCCTCTGGAGTCTTTCATGAGGTTTTTAAAGTATTTCCATTTAATTTAATTGAGTGTCTCCTGGTCTTTGTACTTTTTGAAGGAGTGAAAAATCAATTAATTTCTACTCGTTCTACACCACTCAGGACTTTTTAGACCTCAATCATATCCCCCCCTCAGCCGTCTCTTTTCCAAGCTGAAGAGCCCTAACCTCTTTAGCCTTTCCTCATATAGGAGAAGTTCCATCCCTCTTTTAGAATCAATTGTTGGTTGTGAAAGCTAATTAGCATCTAATTAAACAAGTTAGGTGGATAAGTGACCTTTTATTCTATAAATCATGCATCTAACTTTGTGCAGTAAGTGTAAAGTTGGGCGGATGGTGACTATCTATTTTGGATATTCTGGAAAGGAGTGGAAGGAGGTTCCCAGAGGCCCCCCATGGGGAAACCCTGCTCTCTGGCTGGGAACAGCTGCCTCTGTTGCAGCTCTAAGACCCTGGGGGAGCCATGACCTCACTACATTCCGTTCATGTGCAGTGTTGAGGAAGTGATTCATGGTCCTGTTAAATCCCCCACCCCATGCCCCACCCCCTCATCCAGAATCCATAGTCAAGCCCAAGACAGGGCTCTGCAGCTCTGGGGGACCAAGGGGAAGTGAACAATTGAACCTATGGAGGTCAGACACAGGGAGCCCAGGGTACAAACTCAGGTGTGAGCCCTGCCCGTGCCAGGCACCCTGCAGCTCTGCTTCAGATGTGCAAAAGGAGTCCCATGGCTCTGGCTCCCAGGGCAATTCCCTGCTTGTGTATTTCTTCCCCCAGTGCTAGCCCTGTGTAATGGGGACTTACATCCAAGTACATGCCCAGTGATCACATAGGGTGTGGTGGAAGCAGAAGCTAGGAGATCTAAATAGGACTTGCCCTCCTTCTAAGCTGGTTCTCCGGTTACTGGAACACTTGACAGCTCTATTCAGCTGTAAGCACCATTTTAATTGCTCTCTAATCTAATCTAATATTCCAAGTTTATTAAGATTTATTCATCCACCATCCAGGAGTGCCATCTAGGTGGCTCGCAATGTACAAATAACAAAAGAGAGAACATAATATATGTGTACACAGACAATCAACAGAAAGCGAGAGATGGGGGGAAGAACTCCATATATTCAAGAAAAACAGAGGGGAGGGAGGGGGAGGGAAACAATAAGGATGATCTAACATTACGTTTTTATTCTGCTTTACCAAAGTGGCTCAAGGCAGATCACAATCAAGATACAGAATACAGCGACAATCCTTCTATTAACAATATATAATTCATACTGAATCTAGATACCTGTCAAATAAGGTAAAAAGAAAGCTTTTAACAATTCTCCTTCAAAGGTAGCCCTTCTTCATCAGATCAGAAAAACAGATTTTTCTGATCTGACAAAGAAGGGCTACCTTCGAAAGCTAATCAAGAAATGTATTAAGTTATGTCCAATAAGGTATCATCTTATTTTCTTTTCCACGTTTTATTTTATTTTATTTCTATTGATTACCTGGAAAAGTAATGGAAGTGATGCAGAAGGAAAGGATAGTGAATTTCCTGGAAGCCAATGGGTTACAAGATCAGAGGCAACATGGTTTTACCAAAGGTAAATCGTGCCAAATGAATCTGATTGAATTCTTTGACTGGGTGACCAGAGAATTGGATTGAGGGCATGTGCTAGATGTAATCTACTTAGATGTCAGCAAAACCTTTGACACAGGTCCTCATAGGAGGCTCTTGAATAAACTTGACAGGCTGAAGTTAGGACCCAAAATGGTGAAGTGGATTAGGAACTGGTTGACGGACAGACGCCAGAGGGTGGTGGTTTTGAAGAAGGGGATAAGGGAACAGAGAGGGGGGCGTACCGGTGGAGGAAAAGATAAGGCCCAGAGGAGGGGACAACCCAAATTCTTAACTCAGGGAGTTCCACATGTCAGGAGAAAGCATAGATCATTTTCCCCAGAGGGCTGGAGGCAGGGTAAAAATTACGATTCCCAGCAGCCCTTGAGGAAGTCTTACAACAGAATCGAAGACTTCCTATCCCAGCAGCCCCCAGTGGAGCCCAAGGGAAAGGCAGGTAAAGATGAAACCCAAGACACGGAGGGGAGGCCAGGAATGGAGGGGGAGCCTCTAAGCAGAGCTAATCAGGGGGAGGAGGATCAGCTGGGGAATGGGTGGGGCGAGGAGCCCATGGAATGGAAGGGGGAAGAAAAGGAGGAAGAAATGAGGCAAGAGGAGCTGATGGAGATTGCAGCTCTGGCAAGATCCACAAGTAAAAGGTTCAGACAGCAGGTAACCGCTTGGTGCCGGTCTTAGTAAACAAGGAAAGGCAGTGGCTATCCTGGAGGAGCCAGGGAGAGTCGGGGAGCTTTGCCTCTGAACTGCTGATGGGATTTCTAAACTATGTGTTTGAACTGCCTGTTTGTAAGTGCTTGTTTTCTTTGAACTGCTTGTTTTTCTTTGTGGAACGTTTTTTTTTGCTTTGGGGATTACTTATTTTGAATTGCATCATTGGGACTGCTGAGATTCATGTCCTGTTGGTTTATGAACTGCATTTTTGAAGCTGTGGAGATTCCTGAACTGCTTTGCTTTTGGAACTGCATTATTGAAAACTACTTTTTCTAAACTGCTTGTTTTTGGGATTGCATTCTTGAAACCGCTGGGATAATTTCCCTGGCGGATATCTCGGGAGCTGTGCTGGAATAGTACTGCTGGCATACCTCAGGTTGGAGGGTACACCTGAAGGATTACAGGGAGTTGTACCTAAGTGGAATATCATATAGAAAACTTGGGCTGGAGGCCAGAGTTTCCTGAGAGGAGCGGAGGGATCCTTCACAGGTTGCATTACCCAAATTGTAAAGGGCTTAAATACAAAACAACTTACGCATCCACCTTTTCCTACATAAGCACACAACTATGGAATGGACTCCCGAAAGCTGTAAAAACAATCCATAACCACCTAAACTTCAGAAAATCACTAAAAAACAACTTCTGCAAAAAGGCTTACCTCACCGATCCAACGTAAATCCCCACGTCCAGCAACACAGCTCAACCAATGATCGTACTGGACAATATACAATCTTCATTCCATACATCTTTCATGGTGTCTGACACATACCTACCTCATTTGACCACAATACAACCTTGTATTTGTTATCAACCGACTGGCGAACGCCTTTACGGTACTATGTAAGCCACATTGAGTCTGCAAGTAGGTGGGAAAATGTGGGGTACAAATGTAACAAATAAATAAATAGAAATAAATAAATGGAATTCACTTGGAGAGAAAGGTGAGTAGTGGAGTCCCACAAGGATCGGTGCTGATGCCAATTCTATTCAATATATTTGTGAGCAACATTGCCGAAGGGTTAGAAGGTGAGGTTTGCTTTTTGCAGATGATATCAAGATTTGTAACATAGTGGACACCCCGGAGGGAGTGGAAAACATGAAAAAGGATCTGCAAAGGTTAAAAGAATGGTCTAATATTTGGCAATTAAAATCCAATGCAAAGAAGTGCAGAGTGATGCACTTAGGGAGTAGAAATCCAAAGAAGCCATATGTGTTAAGCGGTACGAGGCTGATATGCACAGACAGGGAGAGGGATCTTGGAGTGACAGTATCTGAGGATCTGAAGGGATGAAACAGTGTGACAAGGCGGTGGTCGTAGCCAGAAGGATGGTAGGCTGTATAGAGAGAGGTGTAACTAGCAGAAGAAAGGAGGTGTTGTTGCCCCTGTACAAGTCATTGGTGAGGCCCCACCTGGAGTACTGTGTTCAGTTTTGGAGGCCATATCTTGCTAACGATGTAAGAAGACTTGAAGCAGTCCAGAGTAAAGCAACAGATATGGTATGTGGCTTGGGCCAAAAGAAATATGAGAAGAGACTGGACGACCTGAGAAGGGACCCTAGAGGAGAGGAGGGACAGGGGAGATATGATAGAGACATTTAAATACTTGAAAAGTATTAATATAGAAACAAATATTTTCCAGAGAAGGGAAGTGGTAAAACTAGAGGACATGAATTGAGGTTGCAGGGTGGTAGACTTAGGAGTAATATCAGAAAACTCCTTTTCACGGAGAGGGTGGTGGATGCCTGGAATGCTCCCCCAAGGCAGGTGGTGGAGAAAAAAATGGTGGAGGAATTCAAAAGGCATGGGATGAACACAGAGGATCTCTAATTAGAAAATTAATGATATTTAACAACAACAACAAAATATAAATATATATATTAAAGGGTTGAATATGTGTTTGCATGTCAAGTGGTGCTTAGATGGTGACTCTGGCTGCATCAACTAAGGCCAGTGCTGGGCTGGTTTGTATGGTCTTTGTCCCACATATAGCAATCTGGCTTAGGATGGGCTGCAGAGAGCTTCAACGGAGAGTCCAGTAATTTGGAACATAAGGACAGTGTTGGACAGATTTTTATAGTCTGTGTCTCACAAATGACAAGACAGATTCGGATAGGCTGGAGTGGAATATAAGGTCAAAGCCAGGCAGAGTTCTATGGTCTATGTCCCAGAAACACCAAAGAAAGACCATGGTCAAGTATATAATTCACGTTAATTGTGGATTTAATCTTGAATTGATAATGAATGTGTCCGTTGGGCAGACTGGATGGACCATTCAGGTCTTTATCTGCCATCATTTACTATGTTACTATGATTGCTTGATCATCCTAACTTGAGACATCTCTGCTGGGCTTTCGTAAGGTGTGTGAAAATGAGGGGATCTCCAAGGTAGGAGAGGATGCAATGCCACCCAGTAGGTCTCTAGACTAGGAGAACATCAGTCCAACAGGGAAAGGGGGTGGGGTGGAAGGTCACTGAATGTAGCCCTTAGCCAGAGGGCAGTTCTGTCCAGCAACTCTCCTATGTCCTGGCAGCATCTGACAATCAGAAAACCAGAACAAATGCCATACAGGATGCTCAAACACGAGGTTTCAGGGGAATGATATGGAGTCAGGTTTAGGAGAAAAATATAATTCTTAGGACAGTGAAAAATCTCAGATACAATCAGCGAGCAAGACACAGTCACAGAACTCAGAGCTGAAATTCCTTTCAGTCTTTAAAGTGAGAGATTAAAAAAAGGCTCATTCCTCTATCTTTAAAAGACAACATTGTACTTGGGGAAATAAGTAAAGGGGTACATGTCAGAGTTTATTAACCGCAATGTTACATTACAGCTTCTTCAGTATTTCTATAGATTACAATCTGCCACATCCTAACAGTTCCTGTAGGATGTAAATGTCTTCTGAGCTCAATGCCAAAAATCTTCAGGGGCTGGGAAAAGCAACAAGATAAACTGTTACAATGCAGTCAAATCTGTTAACAGGATTCAAGAAACAGTGGAATAAGCACAGAGGAGTCTTAGGTGTGAGGGGTAATGTCTGGGATAAGCACAGAGGAGTCTTAGGTGTGAAGGGTAAAGTCTGGGATAAGCACAGAGGAGTATGTACTGGTCTGAGTGTAATTACCTTTATAATTTCTTATGCTTGTTGTAATCAGCTCAGAATTTGAGATGGGCAGAATTTAAATTCCCTGTGTGCCTCAGGGAAAAGGCTGACATATCATTGCTGGAGTTAAAACGAATAAATGCAGTGGTGGTGTAACACTTAACAGTCAGGGCTAGCCTCACGCTGTATCAGATTGAGCACAGTGTTTGATTATAGCTACAGATTACCAAAGGAAGGACAGATTCCAGCCAATGTGTTTATGTTGAAGCCTACAGTTATTACAGGGAAAAGGCTGCTGGGAATCACCTCATTTTCACTCTTCACTGTTGTGTACCAGTGATCAGTAATAACACATAGAATCAATCTCTACCAATCTCCAGAGAAAATATTCACCGTTCTTCAGATAGAGACTTTACGACAAAGTATGTGTCCTTTTCATTCCTCTGGAAACCACCCACTCACTTGACAACTCCTGGATCCATGAGAATGAACACAGCTCTTTCAGGGCATCACAGTGCTTTCAGTGGGGTCTGGAATCACCTCTCTCGATCAGACACTTGTCTAGGAATCTGACCAAGAATCGTTGGGTTGGAGCTTCACAGAGGATTCTCCTCGCACCTTGGTGGCCTCCTCATTCTGGTGCTGGTCTCTTCTCTTCCTCACTGGCCTGCACTGAGAAGTATCAGGGTCTTTGGCATGGATCTCACGTCCCCTCTCTTTCTCTAGTTCATAAGCACTACAGAGTGGTCCATTGACTTTCACTGTGTTCCCAAACTTCGAGTAATCTACTGCATACCTGCCCTCTTCTTCGGCAACAATGGGCACAAAGCGGCGACCCCACAGAATCTCCTCAGGCAAATAGGAGGTTCTGGCCTGAGTGGTGATGCCCGTGGTCTCCACTACCCCCTCAAGGATCACCACAATCTCTATGTTTTGATTAGCGAGGTTATGAGCAGAGATGTTGTAGAGGGGGCTCATCTCATCAATGGTGTGACTGATGATGAGGGGTGAGACCAGAAAGATGGAATTTGTCCCCACCGGGTTCTCCACCTGGATGTCCACCTGTGAGAGGGGCAGCACTTCACCCTCAGATGTGGTGGTCTTCTTCACCAGCTGGATTTTAATGGAGGCACTGATGATCATGCTTTTCCGGAGATCCCCCACCCGGAACATTAAACTGAACTTGCCGTCCCGGCAGGCCACCACAGCATGCTTGCTGAAAATCAGTGTCTCAGCCCGGCGGTTGGCTTGTGCTGTCTTCATGAAGATACACCCCAGCATCACTGCGTTAATGATCAGGCCAGCTATATTCTGAATGATAAGCACCATAATGGCAAGCGGGCACTGCTCAGTAACCATTCGCCCCCCAAACC
The DNA here is from genome assembly GCF_901765095.1 of Microcaecilia unicolor. Classification (NCBI taxonomy): domain Eukaryota; kingdom Metazoa; phylum Chordata; class Amphibia; order Gymnophiona; family Siphonopidae; genus Microcaecilia; species Microcaecilia unicolor. The sequence continues at coordinate 256,731,321 of NC_044033.1, read as the reverse complement.
CAATGGTTACTTGGACTTCAATGGAAAAGAGGAAGGCGGAGGTGAAGGACTGAATGTTGGTGACGCATGGTACAGAGGAGCTGCGTCTGGGATCCAAGTCACCATGGCCAAAGGCAATAAGCCACCACGCCATGGCGAACACCATCCAGCTGCAGATAAAGGACATGGTAAACATAAGAAGGGTGTGGTGCCATTTGAGGTCCACCAAGGTGGTAAAGACATCCTGAAGGAAGCGACCCTGCTCACGGATATTTTATGTGCCACATTACAGGCCCCGTTCTTGGCCACGAAGCGTGCTTTCCTGGACTTTGCTCGGTAGCGAGGCTGTGACGTGCTGTCCTCTGCCAGACGGGTGATCAGGAACTCCTCAGGGATAATGCCTTTCCGAGCGAGCATGTTCCCCCTGGAAAGGACTGCTGCTGCTTAGACACATCCCCATATCCAAGTCTGCAGCTCTCCCTGAAAAGAGAAATCAACAGTGCTTACCACCGGTCCTTGCCACAGCCTCCTTTTCCAGTCTTGAGACCCAAGAAGTTGTGAAGAGAGGTCCTGGAACCATCTCCCCTCCACCAGCCCCACTTCTGAAGAAAATTAAAAGGCCCCTCAGCGTCCTCTCCAATCTCTGAGGACACCTGAAGTCACTTACTGGCACTGGCCCAGCTAACATGTAAGGTCAGAAGTCTCCATGAAGTTGACGGTGGTGGCCAGTTCCTTGCTTCCTGCGCTCACTCAGGCTGTGTGTTATTAATCCCTTCAGCAGGCTCTCACTCTTTCCTTGTGGCTGTACTACTGACTCTCATCCCACAAACGAATTAAGAAATCATGCCGTGTTAACTGGGCACATTACGATTAGTCTGCTATATACAGGGTCATTAGTCTATAAATCTCACATCCCTTTTCCAAGACACTGGGCGTCTCATGAGAGATCGAAGTGATGGGCTGAGAGGTAAAATCCATTATACCCTGCTATTTCATTACAACTACCTGATTCCCAGATAGCTGAGGGGCAGATGTGGCTCTTCTATCTCCTGTTACCACATCTCTCAAAATACTTCAGGTCTCAAAGCCTCAACCCTGCTGTCCAGCCCAGAGACACCATCAGCCTGGAATCACAGCTGAGAGCACTCAAACATCTTATACCTCTGTGCCAAGCAGTTCAAGCCCATCCCAGCAAAGAAAATGCACTGCATTACAAGCAGAAACTGAAATGGTAACTACATCTGTCCATTCAAAGCATCCCATCCCCATGCATGCTGTCTCATACGAAACACATCTCTTTCACTTCCCCACACTTTCCGTCTCTTACAGAGGACCTCTCCTTTCCCCATACTCACTATATCTTATAAGACACCGTTCCCCCCCCCTTTCCCACACTCACTGTCTCTTATAAGGACCCTCTCCTTCCCTTCCTCGCACATGCAGTCTCTTGAAGACATCTCTCCTCCCCTTTCCCACACTCACTCGCTATTATAAGACACCTCTCCTCCCCTTTCCCACACTCACCCTCTCTTATAAGACACCTCTCCTCCCCTTTCCCACACTCACTCGCTATTATAAGACACCTCTCCTCCCTTTTCCCACATTCACTGTCTCTTATAGGGCACCTCTCCTCCCCTTCCCCACACTCACTGTCTCTTATTAGGCACCTCTCCTCCCCTTTCCCACACTCACTGTCTCTTATTAGGCACCTCTCCTCCCCTTCCCCACACTCACTGTCTCTTATAAGGCACCTCTCCCCCCCCCCCTTCCCTACACTCACTGTCTCTTATGACACCTCTCCTTCCCTTTCCCACACTCACTATATCTTATTAGGCACCTCTCCTCCCCTTTCCCACACTCACTCTCTCTTATAAGACACCTCTCCTTCCCTTTCCCACACTCACTATATCTTATAAGACACCTCTCCTTTCCCACACTCACTGTCTCTTATTAGGCACCTCTCCTCCCCTTTCCCACACTCACTGTCTCTTATTAGGCACCTCTCCTCCCCTTCCCCTGCCCTCTCCTCCCCTTCCCCACACTCACTGTCTCTTATTAGGCACCTCTCCTCCCCTTTCCCACACTCACTGTCTCTTATTAGGCACCTCTCCTCCCCTTCCCCACACTCACTGTCTCTTATGACACCTCTCCTCCCCTTCCCCACACTCACTGTCTCTTATAAGGCACCTCTCCCCCCCTTCCCCACACTCACCCTCTCTTATAAGACACCTCTCCTTCCCTTTCCCACACTCACTGTATCTTATAAGATACCTCCCCTTTCCCACACTCACTGTCTCTTATAAGGAGCCTCTCCTTTCCTTTCTCACACATGCACTGTCTCTTAAAGACACCTCTCCTCCCTTTTCCCACATTCACTGTCTCTTATAGGGCACCTCTCCTCCCCTTCCCCACACTCACTGTCTCTTATTAGGCACCTCTCCTCCCCTTTCCCACACTCACTGTCTCTTATTAGGCACCTCTCCTCCTCTTCCCCACACTCACTGTCTCTTATAAGGCACCTCTCCCCCCCCCCCTTCCCCACACTCATTGTCTCTTATGACACCTCTCCTTCCCTTTCCCACACTCACTGTCTCTTAAAAGACACTTCTCCTCCCCTTTCCCACACTCACTCTTAAAATACACCGCTCCTCCCCTTTCCCACATTCGATGTGTCTCTTATAAGACACCTCTCCTCCCCTTTCCCACGCTCACTGTCTCTTATACTGCAGCTCTCCTTCTCTTCCCCACAGTCACTGTCTCTTATAAGGCACATCTCCTCCCCTTCCGCACACATGCACTGTGTCTTCTGTTTCTCCTAGGGGGACCTCTCTTCCCTTCTCTTTGTCTAAATGTTTTATACATCATACCTCTCTCCTTTACCGTAAGCCACCCACATTCTGTATTCTTCATTTCCAGGATTAGGAAAGACTCTCCTTCCCCCGCGCTGCTGCCCCCTGAAAACCACTGACTGAGCCGGAATATGGAGCTCCAGAGCAGGGCATGATAAGGGTGCTGCGTCACATGACACCTTTTCCTTTCTCTTGTCTTGTCCAGTCTGCAGAGAGGAAGACGTGAGCCTCGTCCTCCGTCTCCTGCACCCAGAGAGGCGAGATATGACCACAACCCCTTACCTTGCAGGCGGTGAGGAAGATAGCACCCAAGCATAGGGACATTTTCATTGCTGTGTCTTCTTCTGGTATTTTGACAGGTCTCAGCCTGCTCAAGCTGCTACTGGTGGAGAGGGACCGTCTCCTCTCCCTTCCCAGTATAATAAAGGATTTATCCCATTGGCTGCCGGTAGTGCTTCTGTCGCCTCTCATTGGTCGGACGGGCGGGGATGAGTATGATGGGGTTAACCTGACTGGGCAGAAACTGCACAGCCCGCATCTCTCACGTCTACCAAGGATGCAAACAGCCTGTCTAACCTATTCTCCAACTCCAGGCCAAAATATTCGGTTAGGGATTTATTTATAATGATGGATCTCATTTAATAGATTGTACTGTTTATCTGGTTTAATTATGTCATCCTGAAAAGAGGATGAAGCTGGAATATAAGGGAAGGGGTTTAGTTGCATTCAGAGGGCTTACGGTCTGTTTGCACCTGATGCAATGGAAGGTTAAGTGACTTGCCCAAGGTCATAAGGGTCATCAGTGGGATTTGAACCCAGGCTTCCCTAGTTTGCACTGCTAACCATTAAGCTAGTCCTCCATAAGGAAAGAATACAGGTCAGTGTATGTACAGCACTGCCTACATCTCTAGTGCTTTATAACTTATGGGTTAGTACACTAGAAATACCGCCCTTCCTGAGGACATAGAAAGGATAAGCAGCTTTAACAAGATTTTCAAGTGAAAAATCTGACACCAGTTTGAGCTGCCCAAAAAGGTTTCACAGCTTTCTGAGCTTAGGGGGCTGCAGTGGCCGATTCTGACAGCCACAGATGGTGCAAGGGCACTGAACATCTTAGGTGAAACTTCTGCCTTACCCTCCCCCTAATAATTGTCAAAACCTATAGTCCCCCCCCCCCAAAAAAAAAAAACACAACTTTTTTTTAATAACTAAACAATCATGATCATCACACAACATCCTATAAAATACAAGATGGTTATTTATTTATTAAGGATTTATTTACTGCCTTTTTGAAGAAATTAATTCAAGATGGTGTACAGGAATAATCCAGACTCAAGCAACAGACGATTACAGCAGTAAAAATATTCAAATAACAATACATAGTATGGCATCATCTGTTACGGAAGTTAACACAATATGCAATAAAAATTTTGAATAGAAAGCATAAGATATCAGCAATGGTGGAAGATACAAAGACTAAAGGGAGTTAGAAAATAAGGGGACTGATTTAAAGAAAATAGCACATTAAATCAGAAAGGTGCTTACATATGATCTCAGCTAGGAGAGAAGAGGAGCTGGTGTTAGTCCCTGTGTGTGTGTGACCAGCTAGTTAGTATAATACACATATGTAAACCACTTTGAATGTAGTTGCAAAAATCACAGAAAGGCAGCATATCAAGTCCCATTCCCTTTCCCTAATGAAATACACAAGGAATGAGAATGATCTCAGCTACAGTAGGAGTTGGATAAACAAGTCCTGGTACAGTATGTGCAGCTGGTGTTAGTTCTTGTTTGTATTACTAGCTAGTTAGTATAATACACAAGGGATAAATATGATCTCAGCAAGGGTAGGAGAGGATAAGTAAGTCCTGTTACAGGATGTGCAACTGGTGCTGGTCCCTGTGTATGTAACTAGCTAGTTAGTAACTTCTTACATTAAAGGCTTGGGAGAAGAACCAAGCTGTCATCTGTTTCCTGACATAGAGATAGTCTTGTGTTAAGCAAAGCCATTCAAGGATTGCCTTGGACAAAGGTATTGTATTAATACAAAAATTCTGTTCTATCCTACAGCGTGGGGGCTACTTTGGTGAAGGCTTACTAGTGGGAGTCTCATCGGGTGATATCTTTTAAGGTTACAGTATCTGCTGATGGTTCTTGGAGCTTGTCTGGCTGTCTGCACCTATTATTTTCTTTTAACTTCAGCTGCCTCAGGGAAACACCTAGTCTTGCCTAATGGTTGAGCTTGTCCTACTGGGAGCTCCCTCTTCCTGCAGTTTCTCTATACCTTCCTCTGATTCTCACAGTCCTTCTTTGGAAATGTCCTGCTTCCCTATAAAGTAAATATCTACGGTGATCTGACATAAGCAATTCACTCCTCGGTTACATCTCAAGGCACAGACCTTGCTCTGCAGGCTCCCTCTTTCATTCTGCTGCCAACTCTGTTAATTTAATTTCACTGACTGCAGGGTGTAGCTTGCTGTATAATGTGAAGAAACTCACTGCCCCTCAGCTATAAATAGAAATAAATTATAATAAATAAGAAAATAAAAACCAAGAGATGAGACCTATCTACTGGACTAATTTAATACATTTTATGATCAGCTTTGTGGATTTTATATCCCAAAAGAGCATGCTTTTATGAAGACCCAGAATGTGACACTGCGCATGGGTGGACACTGAAGGAGAACCTCCCTGCCTGTCAGGAAAGAAGGCATTGGGCACCTAGATGTAATATTGTTTTTTTTTTGGGGGGGGGGCAGAGTGAGTGAAGGAGGATTTGGGCATCTTCTAGGTGTAAGCACACAATAGAGAGGGAAAGAGAATCTGCAGCCCAGCAGTGCAGTTTTGGGAGATGGAAACTGAGGGAGAATCTCTCTGCCTCACAGCTATGCATTACTGAAGAATGGAAAGTGAGGGTGAATCTCTCTGACACGCAGCAGTACAGCACTGGGGATAGACAGTGAGGGAAAATGTCAGGACCTTCTGGCTGTGCAATGCTTGGGTACACATAGTGAGAGAAAATCTCTCTGCTATTCAGGTGTGCAGTGTAGGGGGATAGAGAGTGAAGGGGGTGTCTTTGCTCTCAGGTGTTTAGTGCTAGGGGTTAGATAGCGAGGGGAATGTATTTAATGTCAGGGTGGGTTAGATAGTGAAGGGGATGTCATTCCTCTCAGGTGTTTAATGCTGGGGGTTAGACAGTGAGGGGGATGTCTTTGCTGTCAGGGTAAGTGTCTTTGCTCTCAGGTGTTTAGTGTTGGGGGATTAGACAGTGAATATGACCAAAAATACTATAATGCCTTTGTATTGCTCCATGGTGCGACCGCACCTTGAGTATTGCGTTCTGTTCTGGTCACTGTATCTCAAAAAAGATATAACGGAATTAGAAAAGATTCAAAGAAGAGCGACCAAAATGATAAAGGGGATGGGACTCCTGTCATATCAGGAAAGGCTAAAGAGGTTAGGGCTCTTCAGCTTGGAAAAGAGACAGATGAGAGAATATATAATTGAGGTCTACAAAATCCTGAGTGGTGTAGAAGAGTAGAAGTAAATCGATTTTGTACTTGTTAAAAAAATACAAAGACTAGGAGACACTCAAGGAAGTTACAAATAGGAAGAAATATTTTTTTCACTCAACTAATAATTAAGCTCTGGAGCTCTTTGCCGGAAGATGAGGTGACAGCAGTTAGCGTATCTGGGTTTTAAAAAGGTTAAATTCCTGGAGGAAAAATCCATAATCTGCTATACAGACAGACATGGGGAAGCAACTGCTTGCCCTGGGATTTGTAGCAAGGAATGTTGCCATGATTCGGGTTTCTGCCATGTATTTGTGACCTGATTTGGCCAGTTAGAAACAGGATACTGGGCTAGATGGACCATTGGTCTGACCCAGTATGGCTACTCTTATGTTCTTATGTGGATGTCTTTAATCTCAGGGTGTTAGATAGTGAGGAAGATGTCCTTCCTCTCAGGCGTTTAATGCTGGGGGGTAGACAGTAAGGGGGGGGGGGGTCTTTGCTCTCAGTCTCTCAGGTGTTTAGTGCTGAGAGTTAGATGGTAAGTGTGTGTGGGAGTGTCTTTTCTCTTGTGTTTAGTGCTAGGGTTAGACACTGAGGGGGATGACTTTCCTCTTCAAGTGAGTTAGTGAGGGAGGAATGTCTTTACTCTCAGGGTGGGTTAGTGAGGGGGGGTGTCTTTGCTGTCAGGTGTTTAATGCTGGGGGTTAGAGAGTGAGGGAGGAATGTCTTTCCTTTCAGGGTGGGTTCGATAGTGAGGGGGTGTCTTTGCTGTCAGGTGTTTAATGGTAGGGGTTAAACAGTGAGGGGGCGTCAGGCCTCCTCCTTTCCCCTCAGGTTTTACATATTTCCTTGGCAAGGAGTGTTGCTTTGGTTGCAGGCCGCGGCACTGTCACCCTGCGCGGGTTCTGCCGGGAGTTGTAGTCCTCTATCTCCTTCATTCGCCTTTGTGCTCCCGTCTGGGGACTTCGCCTCCCAGGGGTCAGCGCAGTGGCGCGTCGGTGCCGGCTGGTGCGCGGGAGGAATGGTGTGCGCATGAGCGGGCGATGTGCATGCCGGGTGTAGTAGTTCGTTTCCCCTCGATCTCGGCGCTGCCTCCGCGTCTCCGGACTACAAGTGCCGTGATGCAGCGCGCGCGCCGGAGCTGCGGGGTAAGATGGCGGCCGCGGCGGCCCTGCGGAGACTCCTTTTGTTGTAGCGGCCGGAGCGGGAGGTGCGGGCGGCCGGGGAGCGGCGAGGTGAAGCCCAGGGCGGCCAGGTGGGTGCGGAGACCGGACTGGATCGGAGGGAGGGGAATGGAGGTGAGGGGGGGCTGCGAGTTGGAGCCTCTCATTTCACTGTCAATTTCTCTTGTTGGGGGAGGGTTGAATTCAGTGTTAGTATTTCTGTTTGAGTGGGGGAAGGTTAATAGAAGTTTTCTTGTGGGGGTGTTGTTAAGTGATAACTCTTCCCTCCCCTGAGAAAGAATTAGTAACACTCAACTGCCCCCCCCCCAACAGGAAATTACATTAACCTCCCTCTTCCCCCTCCTCAAAAAGAATTAGTAACTTTCTAACACCCCCTACAACCAGGAAAATTATGTTAAGTTCCCAATAAATCTCTCTCCCTGAAAAGAGATACTGACAATAAACTGTGTTTACCATTCAGTAAAGTATTAATCTCCCCCCCCCCCTTAAAGAGGTGACATTTACCTCCATCTCCTAACCAGAAAAATGACATTAACCTCCTACCCCCCTCAAAAAGAATTAGTAACACTCAACTCTCCCCCCCCCAAAAAAAATCAGGAAATTACATTAACCTCCCACTCCCCACCTGAAAAAAAAAGTAATTAGTAACGTTCAACTCCCCCCCCCCCCCCCAAGAAAATGAACCACCTACTCTCTCCCCTCAACACCACTCCTAACAGAGAGAAATACCAACACTGAATACAATCCAAACCAGAAAAATAACATTGTCTCCCCCCCCCCACCCACCAAAGAGTAATACTGACACTTAACTCCTCCCCCATTAGGAAAATAACACTGCCATGGGTGAATGAATCTCTTAATAAAGGCAGTTAATAAGTTCATTACTTCCCACTGTCCCCCACCAGCAGGAAAGACATTAAGCTCCCAGTGAGGTTACTGTGCAATTGCTTGTGGACTTTTCTATCCTTTTACTGGGTTTCCTTTTCATTTTATGGTTTTGTTATGTTTTATTTTGTAAACTGCTGTACTCCAAAAAGGCAAGCTGTACAGAAAATGTAATAAACCAAAATACACACACAGGGGGGGTTAATGTCATTTTTTGGGGGGTGGGGGGGTGAGTTTAGTGTTCATGTTTCTCAGTGGATTGGGAGGTTAATACATTTTTGTTTATTTGGGGGAGATGGAATTGAGTGTTAATTTCTTTGAGTTGGGGGTGGATTTCAGTATTAGCATCTCTCTTTGTTGGGAGGTTAATGTCATTTATTTTAGTTGTTTAGTGTTAGTATTTATCTGTGGATTGGGAGGTTAATATAATCTTTTTTTTTTTTAATTTGGGGGGGATAGAATTGAGTGCTAATTTATTTATTTGAGCTGGTGGTTGGTGTCTTGGATGGTACCAGTGCAGATGCCCCCTCAACTTTGTGTTGTGGGGAAGTTTGGCTCTGATGCCCTCTTTGGTCCCATTTATGTTAAGGCACAGCTTATTTTATTTTCTCATACATAGAGGATCTTTTGTTTTCTCTCACTGTAAATCCCCCCCTCCTCTTATTCCCTCAGCCCCAGGGTATGGTGGGAAAATGCGCTGCTTGGCTAAGCTGACCCTGTGCGAGGCTCAGTGGCAGATGAGCTTGGTTCGAGCAGACACTAACCTCAAGTAACATTTCTACACCTGGATACCTCAGATATGTGCTTACTGGAAACCAGGACTCTGGTCAGACCTGGAAGGGCTCATGATTTTAAACCTGTGACTGTGTGCTGGTATTACTGTGGGAGCAGTACTGGCAGGACTTATTGGCCAGGATTGGCAGCTGCTTTTACCAGCTTATGGAGGAAGGCACAGGTTGTCCCTAAGCTCCTTGGAAATGGGGTTAAAAATGAGAGCACACCTCTCTTCCTTCACTCACACTATGATCCTAAAGGCTTATAGCGGGGATGTGGACCAGGGAAGCCAAGGTTCAAATCCCACTGTGGCTCCTTGTGACGTTGGAAAAGTTCCTTACCCTCCACTGCCTCAGATACAAACTGAGATTGTAAGCCCTCCAGGTAATTTCCAAACTAGAACTCAACTTGAGCGCTAACTGAAATGTGTGAGCTAAATCCATAGTCCCTTCTCTTAGCCTCCATAGGGGCTGCTTCTGGTTAACCCGGAAACAGAGGTTAAGAGCATAAGCGTTGCCATACTGGGACAGACCGGAAGTCCATCAAAGTCCAGCCCCAAACAGTACAATACATTTTATGTTGCTTAATCTAAAAATAAGCAGTGGATTTTTCTTTTAGGAAGCTAGCCAAACCTTTTGTAAACCCCGCTAAGCTAACTGCTTTTACTACATTCTTTGGCAACGAATTCCAGAGTTTAATTGCACGTTGAGTACAAAAATATTTTCTCTGATTTGTTTTAACTTTACTACTTAATAGCTTCATTGTGTGCCCCCCAGTCTTAGTATTTTTGGAAAGAGTAAACAAGTGATTCACATCTACCTGTTCCACTCCACTTATTTTATAGACCTGTCTCTCCTCAACCGTCTCTTCTCCAAGCTGAAAAGTCCTAGCCGCTTTAGCCTTTCCTCGTAGGGAAGTCATCCCATCTGCCCAATCACTTTCATCGCCCTTCTCTGTACCTTTACTAATTCCACTATATATTTTTTGAGATGCGGTGACCAGAATTGCACATAGTATTCAAGGTGTGGTCGCACCATGGAGCGATACAAAGGCATTATAATGTCCTCATTTTTGTTTTCCATTCCTTTTTTAATAATACCTAACGTTCTGTTTGCTTTCTTCACCGCTGGCACTGAGCAGAGGTTAGCAGGAGAAATCTGCCCTGATCAAAAATAAAAATACAGCCATTTAGGATAGCTGGTGGGATGTCTGTGATCGGCCAGACCTTGTACAAAGTTGTGACTATTCACTCCACTGTGCTCTGTGTTTGCTTTACTTTATTACCGTATTTTATTTTTGTAAACAAAGGTGGCCAAAAAAAGTTAAAAGCCTCTGTTTTAGTACAAATTCACATCTGCCGAGAGCATTCTGCACCTGTATTGCCTGCTTTCCGCTCCTTAGATCGTAATCAAGGGCTAAGAAGTGAGGGATAGGCTGTTCTAATGTTCTAAGTATTGCACAGTGATTCCACGCGAGGTATTGTTGCTCAGTGCTGGTGCTTATTTTTGCGGTATTATACATAGGCGTTGGATTGGAGGATGGTCGCTAAGTTTAGGAGTTATGTCTCAGGGTGCAAAAAAACGAATATAAATCTTGAGCTAAAATGGCTGTGAGGTTTATGTTAAAATAAATTGTGCCCAGTTCATTAGGGATCTGGGCAAACCCGGAGGCAGATGCAGAAACCTTGCATTAGAAGTGTGTTGCAGCCCATAGCACTACTACAGCTTTAAGAAACCATGTGCTAACATTTTACTCCTAATGCAATAGGCTGAGCCCAAAAATGAGTGTTGACATGGGAGAGCCCACCAGATGCACGTGTGATACCAGTGTTTATGTGCAGTGTAGCATGTGCAGAAGATACAGGTGCTGATAGCACAGACCCCTATGTGCGTACACCTCTCAACAGTCCTACACTTGTTATGAAAGCTAGCAAAAAGTTGCAGTCTTTTATGCTCACAGTAAATAGAAGAAACAGGCATTAAATCCTCACCAACGCTGGCCTCCGAAGGAGCTTCCTTTGACGTCACCTCAGATCTTATGTCAAACCCCTAGTGTTGAGCGCAGCCTTTTGGTCTTCTGTGCACTTCTCTGCATCTCTAACAGTCTTATTAGCATGGGATTTAAATGTGCTGGTGCCAATGCGAGGCTTTTCATGTGATATACTCGGGCGCCGGACCTGTTTTCACACAGGGTATCCACAAAATTATGCACTAAAGCTGAGCTAACCAGTGCACTTTATTGCATCGGTGTTGGGTAAGAGAGCAGAGAGTCTCCGTAAGTCTATAGAACAGGATCTTGGCAGCCGTGTTGTGAAGGGTTACATGGGCTGGAGAGTGGTGGATGTGTACAAGAAACTTTGCATTCAGAGAAGACCTGAGAATACACTGCTGTTCTCACTGAGCACCTTGTGTTTTCTTCTTTAGGCTCACTGCTAGAGGTTACAGGGATGGAGGAGGAGGGCAGTCATGACCAGAAGAGTCCTGAGGATGATCCATCGAGGGCTGGTGAAGGAGGCACTTCTACATCTGCAAAGAAGACAGAAACGCAGGAAACGCGGGCAACCCTGCAGCAAACAGAAACCTGCCGACCACCAGTCCTATGTAGTGGATTGATCCTGGACTTGGTAAGGTATCCCAGATCTATACACCCTTTTCTCTCTTGCAAATCTTCCTCTTCCCCACCCAGGGTCAGCTGAAATCTTATTTTTGCCGATAAGTTATATGCACCATTTTCTAGTAAGAATGGGATTGATGGACACCATTGTCGCGTATTTTGAAGACATGGAGACTCTTATGGTTTCCTCTGGACTTTTGTATTCTCCGGTGAAAATTGAAGTGAAATGTTTTAGACTCGCACTAACGCTGCAATATCATATGAAGAAGGTTGTGCAATCGTGTTTCATAAAACGGTATATTGTGCAGATTGAGACCATTTTATTGATAGACAAGTTTCGGACGGTTTTAGCATTGAAATGCCCATTTTTTTCTGGGTTCCCAATTACTACCTTTAAAGCATTGCATTAGAGAAATCACAGTTTGACCATTTGTACTGGCTGCCTGTTTATTATAGGATCAAGCGTTGATGCTGATGTTCAGATCAGTTCAGGGGTTGTTATTGGTTAGGGCAGCACATCCCAAACGAGTCACGGTCTCGCCCGCATCTGGGGTTGTTACCTGTGCAGGTACTCGATGGGTTGTAGTCACAGAAAGATGGATAAAAGTTGGGTTACTGGATCTGTGACGTTAACTGCATACACGCTTCTTCTCTTCCATTGTGAGCCTGTTTCTGGAATTTGTATGTTCTGCCTTGTGTTAAGGGAGCTTTTTCAGTGGTTGAAGCAGCTTTTTGCAGTTCATTATCTGTACATATTGGAGAGGTTACAGAGTAAATTACTTTTCACAAGCAGGTAAAGATGTGATTATCTTTTAAGGCTTTTGTTTAGTTTTTAAGTAGCAGCTTGCATTTTATTTGTTTTATGTTTCAACGGTTTTTATTGATGACAAGTCATACATCACAATTTATCCTCTGCACAACAATTACAAAACAATCTTATTATTTAAAGGCTGGAACATAACAAAAATAAACAGATATATAATATTACTGACAGTCCTCAAACTTTTTAGTTTTAACCCCCCCTCCTCCCCGTGTTTTATTTCTCTTGTGATTGTTTTATATTTGTTGTAACCGCTGAGTCATTGCGTATTATGTGGAATAGAAGCTTGTTAAACGTTTATATTAGATGAAATTCATGCATTATCACAGTGACTGCAGTTTTAAAATCCAAGTGATATGTGTGGCAGACTTGCAGGAGGTCATAGCAGCAGAGCTGCAAGCTATAGACACCACTTGCAATGCTCAGAAGTGTGTTTTAAGGGAGGGGGCTTGGATGAGCTGTAGAAGGCTACTCAACGCGCTTAGCTGTGAAAGAAAGAAGACTGCTCTGGTGCTCAGTACCGGCTTATTCTCCGCCAGCTCGAGGCTGCTTTTAGGCCCCCTCAAGTTCAGCGCATGGTGATTCCCCCCCCCCCCCCCTTCCATCTCTTTATTTTTCTATTTTCTCTCACTTTGTTTCAGAGGTGTGTGCAGGAAGCAGTGGGGAGCAGCCCAAGACCCCAGAACGAGAGCAGAGAGGATCAATGTGAAATGCCAGGTATTTTATCCTGCTGTTGAACTCCACTGACACTCTGTGTCTTCTGAAATTTATTGTCTTGTCTGTCCTGAGCCCTGGACACAGTATCGCATGCTTTCCTCCCTCTGCCATTCACAGCAGGCATGTGTTCTGTGTGTCCCCTTCAGATTTTTGTCCTCTAGGCCTTGCCCGTGAATGGTGCTAACTCTCCCTTTCTTGCTTTCAGATGCAGAGGAACTTTTCATCAGGAGATGGCAGCTGTGTCAGAAGAAGCGACCTGTGAAGGAGGGTGCTGGGGAGATGGGAACGACTGTCCTGGAAGAGGGCACCGGAAGGGCCGTGAGTATAATAACCCTTGACTGCTGGCTTGAGGTGGTGTTTGGAACAGAAGAAAGTTGTTCTCCTCCATTTGTAACTCATATAGGTTATTGTTGGATTCAGTCTTACCGTCCTGTAGGTTACTAGTAAATTTGAATACATCTTGCCATGGTTATTACTGGATTAATTTGTGTACTGTTTTGGCTATTGAGTGACAATTTTGTTTTCTTAGTGCTTTGTACTGGCAGACAGTGACCAAGCCACGATTCTCTCTCTCTCCTAGGCTCCCGAAGCTGCCCTGGGCGTGCTCTGCAGCCTGGCCAGGGCCCTGGAGTACCTGGAAAAGATGTGCAGTGGAAGCCCTGTGCACCCTCACTCCTGTCCTGACTTGGCGGGGACCACGGAGTCAGGAGTTACTTAGTGAGTATAGACACAGGTGACTCAGAAAGGGATGGTAGGGTAAATGTAGTCTTTATATTTTGACAGGCAGGCAGGCTGGCTATTTGGGTTTCCCTGCTGCTGTTCCAGGGATCAGCCAGCTTGGTGTAAGGGATAAAAACTGGTTCTGGATCTCATTCTTTCATCTCTTGGCTGCAGTGAGGATGAGGAGGTGGCCGAGGTGGAGCTGGTGGCTGAGGTGTGGATGGATCATGTAGGAACTTATCCCACTCTGCAGTCTGTTTTCAGAAGAGATCAGCACCGCAGAATGAAAAAATCAGGTACGATGGTGAGAGAACTGATGAACATCCTTCCCTGCTGCAACCTCAGAACTACAGATCCTTCTGATAAACCAACCTTCTTTTGAAGATGCATCTCCAAAAACTGAGGTGCAGTGTCAGAGCCTTAGATACGTCTCCTGAGGCAACCCTCTCAAACTCGGAGGCCTCTCTCCTGATAGAGATGCATCAAAACTTGAAGTTCCTCCCCCAAAACCAGAAGCTTCTTTTCTAATTGGTATCACCCAATCTTGATTGCCCCTCCCCTAATGGACACATTGACCCTCAAAAACCTGAAGCTCCACTCCTGAATGGCTCCTGGGTCCCCTGTGTGTTTACCTTCACATGAATGTATTTGGCTTCTTGTTATTTCTGCATAGCTTCATGTCTGGCTCCCCTCTCTACCTCTTCCGTCCCCTCCCCCTCAGTTTTTTATCCCTTTACTGTTTGTTGTTTTTTTTCTGTGAGAAATTCTGTTTTAAAGAAATAATTCCTTTCCTTGTAATGGTATGTCCTTTCTCTTTCTACAGCGTGCCTTCAGCCACCCGCATATTCTTGGAAAAGCAGACAGTTGCCCTTCCCTCTCTGTAGCAGCTTGTTCAGTGCCCTGCCTCTCAGAGACTCTAAAAGCTCACCAGATATGCCCTATCTGCAGGGGACCGTGGGCCCCAGGACTAGATTTAACAGACCCGATGGCTATGGAGAGTTGGAGTCTGTTTCTGGGGAGCTTGATGACACTCAGGGGCCTCCTGCCCTCTCTACTTCTGTGGAAGATCCCTTCAGCACTTTCTTTAGTCGAAGAGCAGTGGACACCGTGAGGTCTGGTTGGACATCTGAATCCACTGTGGAGCAGGATTCGGGTCCTCAATGCTGGGGACTGACTCTGGGAAATGGGAATGGGGTGTCAAATGGACAGCAAAGGCCTCTGAATGAAGGAGGTGGGAACTCTTCCACCTCTGGTACTCAGTGTTCACAAGCACCCATGAACGCCCTGGAGAAAGCTGATTCCAGCTGCTCCTCCCCTCCCTCCTCTGCTTCCTTTTCTCCTGCTTCTTTCTCCTCGCAACCCCAAGACCTGCCGGGCAGTGGCTTGTGCTCTCTTAGGTCTCAGGACCTAGATATTTATGACCCTTTCCACCCCACTGATGAGGAGAATGTGAATGGGGACTTTGGCTTTGGAGACTCCCCTGAGAAGGGAGCAGAGGATCAGGAGGATCAGAAGTACGACCCTTTCGACCCCACTGGATCCAACCCCAGCTCTTCTGTACAGAGTCCCTCTCCATATGAAGACGACGATGAGGAAGATGAGGGTAACATCTCCCACCCTGAGGACAGGATCTCGGAAGCGCTAGCGGGTATCTATGATGACAACAGTTTGAGTCAGGATTTTCCTTTCTTGGAGAAGGAGGACCTGCAACCGGAGCCTGGACCTCTCAGCAGAGAGCCTGAGACCACCCTTGAGAAAGAGACACCAGCTGATCCTACACAAGCCTCCTGCCTAACTTCCAAAGACTCTGCTCAGGCTGAGCCCACTCCCGAGTTGTACAGTCCAAGCTCCAGCATCGATATGGGGCTCCAGATTGACCCTGAGCCAGTGTCACCGGCACCATCGGATGAGCCCATCAATGAAGAACCAACTGGGGCCGATTCCACAGATAAACTGCCTCCAAAGAGTCCTGAGGTGACACTGGAACCCAGGAGAAGAGTTTTTGCTGTAGATATCTGCAAAGAAGAATTTGCTTCCGAAGCTGAGCCCAAGTCTAAACTAGAGATTAAAGTTTCCTTGGAGTCCATCCCAAAAGTAGAACCGAAGCCATACCTGCGGCTGGAAAAAAGCACCAAGCTGAGTGGCGAACCAAAGGCACGCCACAAGTCTCGGCGCTCTAGCGAAAGGAGGGACCGTAGCGGTAAGGAGAGTGAGCGAAAATACGAGGACTCAGAAATCGAGGAAGGCGAGATTGTTCCACAGGAGGAGGACCGCTTCAGCCCCATGCGCCTGTTCCGCAGCCGCTGCCGCATCCTGGAACGTCCTTTGCGAGTGGTGGAAGGGGACGATTTCCTCTCGCTCCATGCTGACTCAGATGAGGAAGGTACTCTGCAGATAGACTTTGGAGAGAACCAGGCAGACACCAGGTGGAAGGGGGTTGACCTGAGGCGAAAGATTACTAATCAGCGGCGAGAGAGGTATCGCAAGCAATCTGCTTCCCCCTCCGAGGCCAAAAGGCCGTCTAAGTCACGATCAGGTTCCAGCTCTCGCGGTCGGAAAAAAGCCAAGAGGGAACGCAAGAGGTCCAGAGAACGTAAACGTTCCAAAGAGGAACGAGCTGGACAGACATCTTGGTCCCAAACCAAGAAAGCAAGGTCGAAATCGAAGGACCGCAAGCGCTCACACCAGAAGACGTCCCGCTCTCGGTCCTGGTCCCCTTCTATTAGCACCAGCATCTCTGCTGTAGGCTCCTCCCGCACATCCACAGAAAGGAGAAAAAGCAGGCACTCCAAAGAGAAGAGACGTCGGTGGTCCCGCTCTGCTAGCACTGAACGATCCCGGAAGGATAAACGCAAAGACAAGCATCGCCCAGAAGGGAAGAAAAAAAAAAAGCGCTCCCGGTCCAAATCGAGGGAGAGAAGATCCCACCGTTCAAGCGAGCGTAGGGAAAAGAACAAGGAGAGAGAGAGACGGCATATCCTGGATGAAGCTAAGCCTGAGATACCCTTGCTAACTGAGAGGAGGCGACGCGACCACAGGACTGTGGTGCCTCCCTCCATCCAGGATCTCAATGACAATGACCTCTTCACCATCAAAAGGACCATCACCGTCAACCCTACAGAGAAGCTGGACAATGCCCGGGACCTGCTGCGTACACCGGAACGTGTTGGCAAACGGGAAGTGCTCTATGACTCGGAAGGTCTGAGCTTTGAAACTTTCTCTGACCGGGAGCCGCTAGATGACAGAGACAGCAAAAGTAGAGTGTTTGAGAGGCATGCGAGTAAGCCAGAGACTAGCAAGAGGAAGAGCTCTCTGGAGTATGAAAAGAGAGTAGAGGAGGAGGACAGTAAGCAGAAAGCTAGCAAAGAACGTGAGAGGAGTCGGAGCTACTCGGATGACCGTTCCAGTCGGGAGCGCTGCAAGAGGTTCAAGGAGAGTCCTCATTCTGAGATGGAGGCTCTGAGGGCTGAAAAGGAGAAAGTACACATTGAGAGAGAGAGAACCCCCAAGAAGCTGAAGGCCACTCACAAGGGCACATCCAGCCGGAAAGTTAAGCTGCAGTCGAAGGTCGCCGTGCTGATTAGGGAAGGGGTGAGCAGCACCACCTCTGTGAAAGAGGCTGGCTCCATTGGCGTCAAATTCAGCCGAGACAAGGAGAGCCGCTCCCCCTTCATCAAGTCTGAGGAGAAGCTACCAGACTTCAAGGTGGGAAGACCCAAGCTGGAGGAGGTGGAGCCCACAGAACTGGTTTTCAAGCCCAAAAAAGTCAAGGGTTTGAAAACAAAGACTGGTGTTAAGAAAGCCAAAAGTCTCACTGCTGCTGGTGGTACCATGGGCATATCAACAATGACTGGCAAACTGAAAGGCACAGGTGAGAAAAAGAAGAAAAAGTTGAAAAGCAAGAACTCCTTAAAAAAGTCCAAAGCGGATAGCTGCAGCAAGGAGGTACCCAGCCCTCCTCGAGCCACCGAGGAGCCCATCTGGTCCGGCTCGGAGCAGTCAGAGAGCAAGGAAAAGCCTGCCAGCCCAGACAAGCCACCCACAGAGCAGGAGCTAACTCCCGACTCTCAGACAGTGGACAGCAGCTGTAAGACCCCTGATGTCTCTTTTCTGCCTGAAGAGGCTCCGCCTGATCAACTGGAGAAAGCAGAGTCGGAAGTGGACAGCATATCTGAGCCCAAAGAGGAGCCGCGAGCACAAGCCACCCAGATGCCGTGGAACCTCCAAGGAGGTGTGGACTGCACCACGAGTGGCGTGCTGGCATGTGAGTATCGAGCTGGGCACTTCACTGCATTGAGTAGAGAAATGACATTTAGTGCAAACATCCAATGCACTTCACCTTGAGCGTATCTAGGGGCAGGCCCAGATCACGAGGGATGCCAGAGGAGCACCCCCTCTGTATCTTGGCCAGCACTTATATGCCCTCGTTATCCCTGGGATCTGGGTGTGCACATAGATGCCGTTGGTCGCATTGTATTTTTGTTTATAATTGGCCTTGTAATGTTCTGGTTGTGTGAGTGCTCTTCATTTCTGTCAGATATCCAGCACACCTGATTCATTATTAGTGCATAGCTTGCTAAGTATGAAAACTATCCCCTCCCTGTTTAAAAAAGCAGTTTCAAAATGCTTGCACTTTGCTTTTTCTTCCAGTGACCGCTTTGCTGTTTAAGATGGAAGAGGCAAACCTGGCAAGTCGGGCAAAAGCCCAGGAGCTGATCCAAGCCACCAATCAGGTAAGGAGAAAACAGATCTCAGAGAGTAGAAATCCATCTTGTCATGCAGCACTGCACGTGGGGCACAGGGTCAGCATTCTGCTGCTTACACTGTGGCATTTCACATGAGGCACAGAGCGACTTGCTTATTATCTCACTGTGTGGGTTAAGAAGTGCAGGATCAATTGATGCTACTGCTCTGTCACACAGTACCACTTGCAAAAGGTTGGGTCATACTGCAGGTCAGTTTCTGCTAAGATGTGTGCGTACACTGAAAAAGCCACAGCCTGTGGGTTAATATGAGGGAAGATGAGAAGGTCTGGACTAGAGAGAGACAACAATGCATGTGGGCATATGGTGGGCAGCGGATTTGCAGGGGAGCAGCACTGCTGTATGTTGTGTGGAGGGGGTTGTGCGTATGTGGATGTGTGCCTGCTGTATGCATTGGGGGGGGGGGGGGGGGAATGAGAGAGGGTGTGTGGAGATTTCCACTTGAGCAGCACTGCTGTATGTGTGTGTGGGAGGGGGGATGAGAAGGGGGTGTGTGCATATGAGCAGCACTGCTGTATGTGTGACAGGGGGAATGAGAGAGGGTGTGTGTGCATGGAGATCTGCATGGGAGCAGCACCGCTGTATGCGTTGGGGATGTGCATGGGAGCTGTTCTCGGTCCTGTACGGGATCATGTGGGATGCTGAGTGTCTTTCTCCTTTTGCGCATAGATCCTTAATCAGACCAAACCCTCTACCTCTCTGACTGTACAGCCCCCTCCACCACCGCCACCATTGCACACACCTGTGGCCCACTCAGCACCTTCGTACCTCCTGCACAGCTCTCTGGGCTGCAGCTCCAGCCCCCCATCTCCTCCTGGGCTCCCTGGCAGCCTCACCCAAGGTTCTTCAAGTACCCTCTCCAGCATGTTCTTCACAGCTTCTTCCAGTAGTGAGACCGGAAAGAGAGAAGGCAGCACCAGCTCAGACGGCCGAGGGGACACGGATAAGGTAAGCCGAAGCAGCCGCAATACCACCGTCACAGTTAGAATTTGAACATTGCTGTTAACAGGTTGTTCATGGGACCCGTAGACCAGTGGTGCAGGAACCGATCGAGACTAGAGAATGATGTGGGGACAAAGTTTGTCCCCGTTCCTGCCCCATCCCCGTGAACTCTGTCCCCTTCCACAGAAGCCTCAAACAGATCAGTACACTAGGAGGGACCCAACAGCCAAAAAAAAGTAAAGTCAGAAACAACACAGTTTATATCTAATTGTTTGACTACCCTTAATGTAATACTGGTAGTGGTAGCAAGCAATAATGGAACAATGATGGAATATTCATTCACATAGCAAACAGCCCAAGCCAACAGATTTATTTTCCAAATTCCAATGAGCGTAATTAACTTTGTATGAACTTGTTGCCGTGGCTACTTTGTGAAATAGTAATAAAATAAGGCAAGTGCATTTTTATAATATACCATCTCGCTGCATTCCACAAAGTAAAAAGAGCAAGTTCCCAGTTCCCACATGCCATCTAAGAGATTAATTTGCAAATGTAAGTTTACAGAATGCAGTACTAGGAAACTAAATACATACAGTGGTGGAAATAAGTATTTGATCCCTTGCTGATTTTGTAAGTTTGCCCACTGACAAAGACATGAGCAGCCCATAATTGAAGGGTAGGTTATTGGTAACAGTGAGAGATAGCACATCACAAATTAAATCCGGAAAATCACATTGTGGAAAGTATATGAATTTATTTGCATTCTGCAGAGGGAAATAAGTATTTAATCCCTCTGGCAAACAAGACCTAATACTTGGTGGCAAAACCCTTGTTGGCAAGCACAGCGGTCAGACGTCTTCTGTAGTTGATGATGAGGTTTGCACACATGTCAGGAGGAATTTTGGTCCACTCCTCTTTGCAGATCATCTCTAAATCATTAAGAGTTCTGGGCTGTCGCTTGGCAACTCGCAGCTTCAGCTCCCTCCATAAGTTTTCAATGGGATTAAGGTCTGGTGACTGGCTAGGCTACTCCATGACCCTAATGTGCTTCTTCCTGAGCCACTCCTTTGTTGCCTTGGCTGTATGTTTTGGGTCATTGTCGTGCTGGAAGACCCAGCCACGACCCATTTTTAAGGCCCTGGCGGAGGGAAGGAGGTTGTCACTCAGAATTGTACGGTACATGGCCCCATCCATTCTCCCATTGATGCGGTGAAGTAGTCCTGTGCCCTTAGCAGAGAAACACCCCCAAAACATAACATTTCCACCTCCATGCTTGACAGTGGGGACGGTGTTCTTTGGGTCATAGGCAGCATTTCTCTTCCTCCAAACACGGCGAGTTGAGTTCATGCCAAAGAGCTCAATTTTTGTCTCATCTGACCACAGCACCTTCTCCCAATCACTCTCGGCATCATCCAGGTGTTCACTGGCAAACTTCAGACGGGCCGTCACATGTGCCTTCCGGAGCAGGGGGACCTTGCGGGCACTGCAGGATTGCAATCCGTTATGTCGTAATGTGTTACCAATGGTTTTCGTGGTGACAGTGGTCCCAGCTGCCTTGAGATCATTGACAAGTTCCCCCCTTGTAGTTGTAGGCTGATTTCTAACCTTCCTCATGATCAAGGATACCCCACGAGGTGAGATTTTGCGTGGAGCCCCAGATCTTTGTCGATTGACAGTCATTTTGTACTTCTTCCATTTTCTTACTATGGCACCAACAGTTGTCTCCTTCTCGCCCAGCGTCTTACTGATGGTTTTGTAGCCCATTCCAGCCTTGTGCAGGTGTATGATCTTGTCCCTGACATCCTTAGACAGCTCCTTGCTCTTGGCCATTTTGTAGAGGTTAGAGTCTGACTGATTCACTGAGTCTGTGGACAGGTGTCTTTCATACAGGTGACCATTGCCGACAGCTGTCTGTCATGCAGGTAACGAGTTGATTTGGAGCATCTACCTGGTCTGTAGGGGCCAGATCTCTTACTGGTTGGTGGGGGATCAAATACTTATTTCCCTCTGCAGAATGCAAATAAATTCATATACTTTCCACAATGTGATTTTCCGGATTTAATTTGTGATGTGCTATCTCTCACTGTTACCAATAACCTACCCTTCAATTATGGGCTGCTCATGTCTTTGTCAGTGGGCAAACTTACAAAATCAGCAAGGGATCAAATACTTATTTCCACCACTGTAGCTCACTGCATAGTGAATCACTTATTAATTACTTTAAGTTACAAATATTTCAATCATAATAAAATATCAGTACTAAACACGATTTCAAGATATGAATGCAAGTAACTGAGGGAAGATGTGCAGATTAGAACACAATAGCAGCATATCTAAAGCACAAATGCTGCGAAGACCGTTGAGTGAATGTACAGCAAAGACAGACCCCCACAATGGAATGACATGGTGAACTTTAGAGAGTAAGCGTGTAAGAGATTTATATCGAACCTTGCCCAATTAAAAATGGGCTATAAACGGCAGTTTGAAGAGGATTGGTGGGGGTTTATAAAGCCACTCACATTATCACCTACTTTAGTTTGCTGACCCTCCAGCTACCACTGAACAGAGACTCAGAGGAGATAACAGAGGCAGCCGCTCCTTCCCACATTCTCGTTAGCACAGCAACACTCCCTTAAACCTCATTCATTTGCTAGTACTAGGACAGCCGCAGCAAGAGAGAAAGAAAACACCCTCCCTGACTCGGGAAAACTTTTCCCCACTGCCTACCGAATTTAGTGGATAGGAGACACTCACCACCTGCAGCTCCAGTCTCCAGCAGCCGTCTTAAAGATGTTTACTAAAATGGAAAGGGAACTCAACAGTCGGATTAATGTTCCTTTGGATCCTGGACGCTAGCTGCACCTCAGACAGTTGAGTTCCTGGAGTGACTGAGTCCTCCGGCTCCTCCTCCTGGGCTAATGGGAATGGTGAGTGGTAGGCGGGGAGTTCATGAAGGACGGCGTGATTGCACGGCACTGCAGGCAGGGACTAGCATAGCTGAATGGACAAACGGTAAAAATATAGGCGGTCAATTTACCGCGGGTAGAGGGGTTATTACCACTCCCATAGAGTGGGGAACTAGCCACTGTTTGCACCTACGGTAAAAATGTGAAACTGCAATTACCGCAGTTTGCATTTACCCGCTCCCGTGTCAATCTCTAGTTGAGACCTCTTCGCGCTCTTTTCTGTCTTTCACATTGATCTCTCGTCCTTCTGTGGTCCTTTTTATTTATTTATTTATTTTTAAATGGGTCCAGTAATGGCATACCTTCAGATACACCAGAGCAGGACTGCACAGAAATTCAACCTACCTTTGCTTGGGAGCTGAGAAATACTGAAGGGGTCGGGGTTCCACAGCATCAGTATTTCTCAATCTCCCTCCGCTGGTAGGAGTGCGTGTAACCCCCTCGTTGGGAATGGTCTGGAGCAAAGGATAAGGAATGTGCGTTTTGTGCTAGCACTAAGATGTGTAGACTATCCTTTTTGTATGAGGAGTGAGTGATTCCCATCTCCCCTTTCTAGAATGCTAAATTCAGCCTCTCACCTGCTTTTTGACTATTTCCAGTACCTGAAGAAGCTTCACACACAGGAGCGAGCAGTGGAGGAGGTGAAACTGGCTATTAAACCCTATTATCAGAAGAAGGAAATTACGAAGGAGGAGTACAAGGATATCCTACGTAAAGCAGTACACAAGGTGAGTCCCACTGGGCGTGCAGACTGCCGCAACTTCTGTCAACACTCAGACATGTACTCGGTCCTTTTCCCCTTTCCAGTCACCGCATACATTCTCACCTCCCTTTCATCCACAGACAGACACTCTTCCTCCTCTACCCATCCACCTACAAGCTCAGCCATGCACCCTTCCCCCACCCTACCTTCCAGCCACAGCAGTACAGAGGAGGAGGTGCAGAGCTTCCGACGACAGGGTCTCCAGCTGCAGCCTGCTACCCTCGTGGAAATGCTTATGTTTTAGTGGATGTCAGGCTCACATTTGTACAGGAAGGTACTTAAGTCCAAATTCTCACTGCAGATTTGCCACAGCAAGAGTGGTGAAATTAACCCTGTGAAAGTAAACAATCTGGTGAAAGCCTACGTCCAGCGCTACAAGTACTTCCGGAAGCACGGTAGGAAGATGGACGAGGAGGAGAGCACTAGTTACCGCAGCAGCAGGGAGCAGGCTGGCTTGGACAAGGGCCCTTTCACCTTACCCATGATCTGAGGCTGACCAGCTTGGATGAACAAGGGCCCCTTCCTTTACCCGTCATTGGAGGTCAGCCTGCCAGCCTGTTTTCCTGGAGAAGGATGTTAGCAATTTGCTTTTAAAATGAAGGGAGGGAGAGGGTGTGAAGAAAATTTTCTTTGCCAGTGAAATAAATCTTTATTCAAAGATTTTATGAACTCTATGGATAAATCTTTTAATGAAAACTACAGTAAGAACACCTGTGTGTTTTCTGTGAAGCAGCAGTGGCTACATGGACTGGAAATTGGGGGCTTGTGAGCTGCGTCAGCCTCCGCCTTGCTGGCTCTCACAATTTAGTAGAACTTGTAAGAGGTTTGAGAGGGAAGAACCTCTTGTTCTCTGTAAATATTTCTGTCTCGTTAAGGAGCTGCGCTATGCTGAACTCCCGTGGTTTTATTTCTCTTGCTTAATTTCCATTTCATCAGTCTTCATTTCTTTTGCATGGGTTTCAGTTTCTTGCCCCTGGCCTTCTGGAGCAGGTAAACGTACTTACTCCCCTCACTGTGTTTAACTGAGTTATTAAATGGCCTTGTTGTAAGACTCCATCCCTCACTTTCTGTTTATAAAGAAATATGTTATGTATTTTGGCTGTGGCGTTTTTCTTCTGTTGGATTTTGCAGGGGGCCACAGGGTGGAGGTATGAAGCCAGAGTTCGGTGCTGAGCAGTAAGTCTCAGTGCTCCATCCTCTCTTCAAAATCCTGCAGGCAGCAGAGGAGATTGTCACTGTTGAGTGAGTCCGAGATTTGTAAATCTGAGCTCCGGAGGGAGGATGCTCCAGTGGCGTAACTCATCTCATGCAGCAGCTTAAACACCACAGGGGTGACCTGGGGAGAAGAGAGAGAGATCTCTGTGAATCACATAGATGGAGTATCAAAGAAAAACAGAAGCAGGAGTTATCACTGGCTACATGAGGGTGGCACAAGATCCAGTGAATTACTGTGCACAAGAGAAATCTGTTAATGAGAGAAGCCCTTCCACTGTGTGTGGCTGGTTGCAGATGTTCTGGGGTAGAAAGTGAAAAGGGACAAGAATGCGTATATAATGTGTTTTACAGAATTAAAATAAGCAGTATGGCTTGCCCATAAAAACAAGATCAGGTCATTTCCTGTGGTCTCCCTGCATGTGCTCTCTAAGCCCATCCCTCCACTAGAAGCTTGGAAAGAAGTAAGTCTTTCACTCCTGACCTGAGAAAGCATAAGCCCTTCACCACTCCACACAAACTGGAGATCTGGAGCAAGAATTGAATCTGAACAAGTGCAGAAGCTCCCCATATCCACTTCCCTCTAAGATATTTGGGTGTCTCAGTAGAGAGCGCCTTAAAACCACGCATGGTGAATTGAAAATGGGGCTGGTCTGGAGGCAGTAATTGCAGCCTTAGTGGAGGGAGAGCAGCGAGGGGGGAGGATGTATTTAAATCTCCAGGTAGCTGATAGCTGAGCTGAAGAGCAAAGGTAATACCGGGAGGAACAGAAATGGGAGAGGTTGTTGCTGTAATCTCAAAAAACTGAAAACCCTTCTGGTGCAGAAGAGCCTAAAGGGGGATGTGAAAATCTCCTGGCGAGAGAAAGGGGGTGGGCTGGGAGAATAGTTTTTTTTTTTTTTTATAACAAAGTAGTGTGATAAGGGGGGTTGGCCAGAGCTAGAGGGCTACTGGGGTGTGTAAGGGGGAGGCCCTAACCAGCAGAGGAAAAGACAATAATGCCTATGGGCTGGGCTTAGGTGAGGCTTCAAAAAGCAGAGTTAGTACTCCCTATGAGCAATATTACTTCACGGAAATAATTATTAATAATGAAATTCAAGAACTCTAGGGGAAAAGCACAAGTAATCCTAGCTGGAAAGAAGGTGAGGAAGACCCAGAGCTTAATGGTGTGTAGTGCAGTGCACGGAGAATAAAACGGGGAACGGTAGATGATGAACGGTTAAGGGGTTTAAGAGGTGGGACACAGTGGATCGCAATGCACTGGGAAAGAAGCAGGGTACACACTATGGGTGTGATTTGTTTAATGGGGGTAGAGTGCAGTGAGACACAAACTGGGCACCATACATGGGTCAATGGTCACCGGCTGCAGCGCAGTGCCCTAGAAATAAAACGATGGGCTGGATGGTTAATGGGAGAAGAGCGCAGTGCACTGGGAGTGAAACTGGATGGGCTGAATGGTTAATGGTAGAAGAGCGCAGTGCACTAGGAGTGACACTGGATGGGCTGAATGGTTAATGGGTGAAGAGCACAGTTTACTGTGAGTGAAACTGGATGGGCTGAATGTTTAACTGGAGAAGAGCTTAGCTTTACTGGGAGTGAAACTGGATGGGCTGAATGGTTAATGGGTGAAGAGCACAGTTTACTGGGATTGAAACTGGATGGGCTGAATGGTTAATGGGAGAAGAGCGCAGTGCACTGGGAGGGAATGGTTAATGGGAGAAGAGTGTAGTTTTACTGGGAGTGAAACTGGATGGGCTGAACGGTTAATGGCAGAAGAGTGCAGTGCACTGGACGTGAAACTGGATGGGCTGAATGTTTAATGGGAGTGAAACGATGGGCTGAACGGTTAATGGGAGAAAAGCGCAGTTAACTGGGCGTGAAACTGGATGGGCTGAATGTTTAATGGGAGAAGAGCGTAGTTTTACTGGGAGTGAAACTGTATGGGCTGAATGGTTAATGGGAGAAGAGTGTAGTTTTACTGGGAGTGAAACTGGATGGGCTGAATGGTTAATGGGAGAGGAGCGCAGTGCACTGCGAGTGAATGGTTAATGGGAGAAGAGCGTAGTTTTACTGGGAGTGAAACTGGATGGGCTAATCGGTTAATGGGAGAAGAGTGCAGTGCACTGGGAGTGAAACTGGATGGGTTGAACGGTTAATGGGAGAAAAGCGCAGTTTACTGGGCGTGAAACTGGATGGGGTGAATGTGTAATGGGAGAAGAGTGCAGTGCACCGGGAGTGAAACTGGATAGGCTGAATGGTTAATGGGTGAAGAGCACAGTTTACTGGGAGTGAAACTGGATGGGTTGAATGTTTAACTGGAGAAGAACTTAGCTTTACTGGGAGTGAAACTGGATGGGCTGAATGGTTAATGGGAGAAGAGCGCAGTGCACTGGGAGGGAATGGTTAATGGGAGAAGAGCGTAGTTTTACTGGGAGTGAAACTGGATGGGCTGAACGGTTAATGGGAGAAGAGTGCAGTGCACTGGGAGTGAAACTGGATGGGCTGAATGTTTAATGGGAGTGAAACTGGATGGGCTGAACGGTTAATGGGAGAAAAGCGCAGTTAACTGGGCGTGAAACTGGATGGGCTGAATGTTTAATGGGAGAAGAGCGTAGTTTTACTGGGAGTGAAACTGTATGGGCTGAATGGTTACTGTGAGTGAAACTGGATGGGCTGAATGTTTGGGAGAAGAGCGTAGTTTTACTGGGAGTGAAACTGTATGGGCTGAATGGTTAATGGGTAAAGAGCACAGTTTACTGGGAGTGAAACTAGATGGGCTGAATGGTTAATGGGTAAAGAGCACAGTTTACTGGGAGTGAAACTAGATGGTTAATGGGAGAAGAGCGCAGTGCACTGGGAGTGAAACTGGATGGGCTGAATGGTTAATGGGAGAAGAGCGTAGTTTTACTGGGAGTGAAACTGGATGGGCTGAATGGTTAATGGGAGAAGAGCACAGTGCACTGGGAGTGAAACTGGATGGGCTGAATGGTTAATGGAAGAAGAGTGCAGTGCACTGGGAGTGAAACTGGATGGGCTGAATGGTTAATGGGAGAGGAGCGCAGTGCACTGGGAGTGAATGGTTAATGGGAGAAGAGCGTAGTTTTACTGGGAGTGAAACTGGATGGGCTAATCGGTTAATGGGAGAAGAGTGCAGTGCACTGGGAGTGAAACTGGATGGGTTGAACGGTTAATGGGAGAAAAGCGCAGTTTACTGGGCGTGAAACTGGATGGGCTGAATGTGTAATGGGAGAAGAGTGCAGTGCACTGGGAGTGAAACTGGATAGGCTGAACGGTTAATTGGAGAAAACGCAGTTTACTGGGCGTGAAACTGGATGGGCTTAATGTTTAATGGGAGAAGAGCGTAGTTTTACTGGGAATGAAACTGGATGGGCTGAACGGTTAATGGGAGAAAAGCACAGTTTACTGGGCGTGAAACTGGATGAGCTGAATGGTTAATGGGAGAAGAGCGTAGTTTTACTGGGAGTGAAACTGGATGGGCTGAATAGTTAATGGGAGAAAAGCGTAGTTTTACTGGGAATAAAACTGGATAGGCTGAATGGTTAATGGGAAAAGAGCACAGTGCATTTGGAGTGAAACGGGATGGGTTGAACGGTTAATGAAAGAAGATTCTTTCCAGTAATCCTAGGTGGAAAGAAGGTGAGGAAGACCCAGAGCTTATGTAGTGCAGTGCACGGGGAATAAAACGGGGAACGGTAGATGATGAACGGTTAAGGGGTTTAAGAGGTGGGACACAGTGGATCGCAATGCACTGGGACTGAAGCAGGGTACACACTATGGGTTTGATTTGTTTAATGGGGGTAGAGTGCAGTGAGACACAAACTGGGCACCATAGATGGGTCAATGGTCACCGGCTAGAGTGCAGTGCCCTAGAAATAATACGATAGGCTGGATGGTTAATGGGAGAAGAGCGCAGTGCACTGGGAGTGAAACTGGATGGGCTGAATGTTTAATGGGAGAAGAGCGTAGTTTTACTGGGAGTGAAACTGGATGGGCTGAATGGTTAATGGGAGAAGAGCGCAGTGCACTGAGAGTGAAACTGGATGGGCTGAATGGTTAATGGGAATGAAACTGGATGGGCTGAACGGTTAATGGGAGAAGAGCGCATTGCAGTGGGAGTGAAACTGGATAGGCTGAACGGTTAATTGGAGAAGAGCGCAGTGCACTGGGAGTGAAACTGGATGGGCTGAATGGTTAATGGGAGAAGAGCGTAATTTTTCCTGGGAGTAAAACTGGATGGGCTGAATGGTTAATGGGAGAAGAGCAAAGTGCATTGGGAGTGAAACTGGATAGGCTGAATGGTTAATGGGAAAAGAGCGTAGTTTTACTGGGAGTAAAACTGCATGGGCTGAATGGTTAATGGGAGAAGAGCGCAGTGCAGTGGGAGTGAAACTGGATGGGCTGAATGGTTAATGGGTGAAGAGCACAGTTTACTGGGAGTGAAACTGGATAGGCAGAATAGTTAATGGGAGAAGAGCGTAGTTTTACTGGGAGTAAATCGGGATAGGCTGAATGGTTAATGGGAAAAGAGCGTAGTTTTACTGGGAGTAAAACTGGATGGGCTGAATGGTTAATGGGAGAAGAGCGCAGTGCAGTGGGAGTGAAACTGGATGGGCTGAATAGTTAATGGGAGAAAAGCGTAGTTTTACTGGGAGTAAAACTGGATAGGCTGAATGGTTAATGGGAAAAGAGCACAGTGCATTGGGAGTGAAACGGGATGGGCTGAACGGTTAATGGAAGAAGATTCTTTCCAGTAATCCTAAGTGGAAAGAAGGTGAGGAAGACCCAGAGCTTATGTAGTGCAGTGCACGGGGAATAAAACGGGAAACGGTAGATGATGAACGGTTAAGGGGTTTAAGAGGTGGGACACAGTGGATCGCAATGCACTGGGACTGAAGCAGGGTACACACTATGGGTTTGATTTGTTTAATGGGGGTAGAGTGCAGTAGGACACAAACTGGGCATCATAGATGGATCAATGGTCACCGGCTGGAGCACAGTGCCCGAGAAATAAAACGATGGGCTGGATGGTTAATGGGAGAAGAGCGCAGTGCACTGGGAGTGAAACTGGATGGGCTGAATGGTTAATGGTAGAAGAGCGCAGTGCACTAGGAGTGAAACTGGATGGGCTGAACGGTTAATGGGAGAAGAGTGCAGTGCAGTGGGAGTGAAACTGGATGGGCTGAATGGTTAATGGGAGAAGAGCGTAGTTTTACTGGGAGTGAAACTGGATGGGCTGAATGGTTAATGGTAGAAGAGCGCAGTGCACTAGGAGTGAAACTGGATGGGCTGAACAGTTAATGGAAGAAGAGCGCTGTGCAGTGGGAGTGAAACTGGATGGGCTGAATGTTTAATGGGAGAAGAGAGCAGTGCACTGGGAGGGAATGGTTAATGGGAGAAGAGCGTAGTTTTACTGGGAGTGAAACTGGATGGGCTGAACGGTTAATGGGAGAAGAGTGCAGTGCACTGGAAGTGAAACTGGATGGGCTGAATGGTTAATGGGAGAAGAGCGTAGTTTTACTGGGAGTGAAACTGGATGGGCTGAATGGTTAAAGGGAGAAGAGCGCATTGCACTGGGAGTGAAACTAGATGGGCTGAATGGTTAATGGGAGAAGAGTGTAGTTTTACTGGGAGTGAAACTGGATGGGCTGAATGGTTAATGGGAGAGGAGCGCAGTGCACTGGGAGTGAATGGTTAATGGGAGAAGAGCGTAGTTTTACTGGGAGTGAAACTGGATGGGCTAATCGGTTAATGGGAGAAGAGTGCAGTGCACTGGGAGTGAAACTGGATGGGTTGAATGGTTAATGGGAGAAAAGCGCAGTTTACTGGGCGTGAAACTGGATGGGGTGAATGTGTAATGGGAGAAGAGTGCAGTGCACCGGGAGTGAAACTGGATAGGCTGAATGGTTAATGGGTGAAGAGCACAGTTTACTGGGAGTGAAACTGGATGGGCTGAATGTTTAACTGGAGAAGAACTTAGCTTTACTGGGAGTGAAACTGGATGGGCTGAATGGTTAATGGGAGAAGAGCGCAGTGCACTGGGAGGGAATGGTTAATGGGAGAAGAGCGTAGTTTTACTGGGAGTGAAACTGGATGGGCTGAACGGTTAATGGGAGAAGAGTGCAGTGCACTGGACGTGAAACTGGATGGGCTGAATGTTTAATGGGAGTGAAACTGGATGGGCTGAACGGTTAATGGGAGAAAAGCGTAGTTTTACTGGGAGTGAAACTGTATGGGCTGAATGGTTAATGGGTGAAGAGCACAGTTTACTGGGAGTGAAACTGGAAGGGCTGAATGGTTAATGGGAGAAGAGCGCAGTGCACTGGGAGTGAAACTGGATGGGCTGAATGGTTAATGGGAGAAGAGCGTAGTTTTACTGGGAGTGAAACTGGATGGGCTGAATGGTTAAAGGGAGAAGAGCGCATTGCACTGGGAGTGAAACTAGATGGGCTGAATGGTTAATGGAAGAAGAGTGCAGTGCACTCGGAGTGAAACTGGATGGGCTGAATGGTTAATGGGAGAGGAGCGCAGTGCACTGGGAGTGAATGGTTAATGGGAGAAGAGCGTAGTTTTACTGGGTGTGAAACTGGATGGGCTAATCGGTTAATGGGAGAAGAGTGCAGTGCACTGGGAGTGAAACTGGATGGGTTGAACGGTTAATGGGAGAAAAGCGCAGTTTACTGGGCGTGAAATTGGATGGGGTGAATGTGTAATGGGAGAAGAGTGCAGTGCACTGGGAGTGAAACTGGATGGGCTGAACGGTTAATTGGAGAAAAGCGCAGTTTACTGGGCGTGAAACTGGATGGGCTGAATGGTTAATGGGAGAAGAGCGCAGTGCACTGGGAGGGAATGGTTAATGGGAGAAAAGCGTAGTTTCACTGGGAGTAAAACTGAATAGGCTGAATAGTTAATGGGAAAAGAGCGTAGTTTTACTGGGAGTGAAACTGGATGGGCTGAATGGTTAATGGGAGAAGAGCCTAGTTTTATTGGGAGTAAAACTGTATAGGCTGAATGGTTAATGGGAAAAGAGCACAGTGCATTGGGAGTGAAACGGGATGGGCTGAACAGTTAATGGAAGAAGATTCTTTCCTGTAATCCTAGGTGGAAAGAAGGTGAGGAAGACCCAGAGCTTATGTAGTGCAGTGCACGGGGAATAAAACGGGGAACGGTAGATGATGAACGGTTAAGTGGTTTAAGAGGTGGGACACAGGGTATCGCAATGCAATGGGACTGAAGCAGGGTACACACTATGGGTTTGATTTGTTTAATGGGGGTAGAGTGCAGTGAGACACAAACTGGGCACCATAGATGGGTCAATGGTCACCGGCTAGAGTGCAGTGCCCTAGAAATAATACGATAGGCTGGATGGTTAATGGGAGAAGAGCGCAGTGCACTGGGAGTGAAACTGGATGGGCTGAATGTTTAATAGGAGAAGAGCGTAGTTTTACTGGGAGTGAAACTGGATGGGCTGAATGGTTAATGGTAGAAGAGCGCAGTGCATTAGGAGTGAAACTGGATGGGCTGAACGGTAAATGGGAATGAAACTGGATGGGCTGAACGGTTAATGGGAGAAGAGCGCATTGCAGTGGGAGTGAAACTGGATAGGCTGAACGGTTAATTGGAGAAAAGCGCAGTTTACTGGGCGTGAAACTGGATGGGCTGAATGGTTAATGGGAGAAGAGCGCAGTGCACTGGGAGTGAAACTGGATGGGCTGAATGGTTAATGGGAGAAGAGCGTAATTTTTCCTGGGAGTAAAACTGGATGGGCTGAATGGTTAATGGGAGAAGAGCAAAGTGCATTGGGAGTGAAACTGGATAGGCTGAATGGTTAATGGGAAAAGAGCGTAGTTTTACTGGGAGTAAAACTGCATGGGCTGAATGGTTAATGGGAGAAGAGCGCAGTGCAGTGGGAGTGAAACTGGATGGGCTGAATGGTTAATGGGTGAAGAGCACAGTTTACTGGGAGTGAAACTGGATAGGCAGAATAGTTAATGGGAGAAGAGCGTAGTTTTACTGGGAGTAAATCGGGATAGGCTGAATGGTTAATGGGAAAAGAGCGTAGTTTTACTGGGAGTAAAACTGGACGGGCTGAATGGTTAATGGGAGAAGAGCGCAGTGCAGTGGGAGTGAAACTGGATAGGCTGAATAGTTAATGGGAGAAAAGCGTAGTTTTACTGGGAGTAAAACTGGATAGGCTGAATGGTTAATGGGAAAAGAGCACTGTGCATTGGGAGTGAAACGGGATGGGCTGAACGGTTAATGGAAGAAGATTCTTTCCAGTAATCCTAAGTGGAAAGAAGGTCAGGAAGACCCAGAGCTTATGTAGTGCAGTGCACGGGGAATAAAACGGGGAACGGTAGATGATGAACGGTTAAGTGGTTTGAGAGGTGGGACACAGGGTATCGCAATGCAGTGGGACTGAAGCAGGGTACACACTATGGGTTTGATTTGTTTAATGGGGGTAGAGTGCAGTGAGACACAAACTGGGCACCATAGATGGGTCAATGGTCACCGGCTAGAGTGCAGTGCCCTAGAAATAATACGATAGGCTGGATGGTTAATGGGAGAAGAGCGCAGTGCACTGGGAGTGAAACTGGATGGGCTGAATGTTTAATAGGAGAAGAGCGTAGTTTTACTGGGAGTGAAACTGGATGGGCTGAATGGTTAATGGTAGAAGAGCGCAGTGCATTAGGAGTGAAACTGGATGGGCTGAACGGTAAATGGGAATGAAACTGGATGGGCTGAACGGTTAATGGGAGAAGAGCGCAGTGCAGTGGGAGTGAAACTGGATGGGCTGAACGGTTAATTGGAGAAAAGCGCAGTTTACTGGGCGTGAAACTGGATGGGCTGAATGGTTAATGGGAGAAGAGCGCAGTGCACTGGGAGTGAAACTGGATGGGCTGAATGGTTAATGGGAGAAGAGCGTAGTTTTACTGGGAGTAAAACTGGATGGGCTGAATGGTTAATGGGAGAAGAGCAAAGTGCATTGGGAGTGAAACTGGATAGGCTGAATGGTTAATGGGAAAAGAGCGTAGTTTTACTGGGAGTAAAACTGCATGGGCTGAATGGTTAATGGGAGAAGAGCGCATTGCAGTGGGAGTGAAACTGGATAGGCTGAACGGTTAATTGGAGAAAAGCGCAGTGCACTGGGCGTGAAACTGGATGGGCTGAATGGTTAATGGGAGAAGAGCGTAATTTTTCCTGGGAGTAAAACTGGATGGGCTGAATGGTTAATGGGAGAAGAGCAAAGTGCATTGGGAGTGAAACTGGATAGGCTGAATGGTTAATGGGAAAAGAGCGTAGTTTTACTGGGAGTAAAACTGCATGGGCTGAATGGTTAAAGGGAGAAGAGCGCAGTGCAGTGGGAGTGAAACTGGATGGGCTGAATGGTTAATGGGTGAAGAGCACAGTTTACTGGGAGTGAAACTGGATAGGCAGAATAGTTAATGGGAGAAGAGCGTAGTTTTACTGGGAGTAAATCGGGATAGGCTGAATGGTTAATGGGAAAAGAGCGTAGTTTTACTGGGAGTAAAACTGGACGGGCTGAATGGTTAATGGGAGAAGAGCGCAGTGCACTGGGAGTGAAACTGGATAGGCTGAATAGTTAATGGGAGAAAAGCGTAGTTTTACTGGGAGTAAAACTGGATAGGCTGAATGGTTAATGGGAAAAGAGCACAGTGCATTGGGAGTGAAACGGGATGGGCTGAACGGTTAATGGAAGAAGATTCTTTCCAGTAATCCTAAGTGGAAAGAAGGTGAGGAAGACCCAGAGCTTATGTAGTGCAGTGCACGGGGAATAAAACGGGGAACGGTAGATGATGAACGGTTAAGGGGTTTAAGAGGTGGGACACAGTGGATCGCAATGCACTGGGACTGAAGCAGGGTACACACTATGGGTTTGATTTGTTTAATGGGGGTAGAGTGCAGTGGGACACAAACTGGGCATCATAGATGGATCAATGGTCACCGGCTGGAGCACAGTGCCCGAGAAATAAAACGATGGGCTGGATGGTTAATGGGAGAAGAGCGCAGTGCACTGGGAGTGAAACTGGATGGGCTGAATGGTTAATGGGAGAGGAGCGTAGTTTTACTGGGAGTGAAACTGGATGGGCTGAATGGTTAATGGTAGAAGAGCGCAGTGCACTAGGAGTGAAACTGGATGGGCTGAACGGTTAATGGGAGAAGAGCGCTGTGCAGTGGGAGTGAAACTGGATGGGCTGAATGGTTAATGGGAGAAGAGCGTAGTTTTACTGGGAGTGAAACTGGATGGGCTGAATGGTTAATGGTAGAAGAGCGCAGTGCACTAGGAGTGAAACTGGATGGGCTGAACAGTTAATGGAAGAAGAGCGCTGTGCAGTGGGAGTGAAACTGGATGGGCTAAATGGTTAATGGGAGAAGAGAGCAGTGCACTGGGAGGGAATGGTTAATGGGAGAAGAGCGTAGTTTTACTGGGAGTGAAACTGGATGGGCTGAATGTTTAATGGGAGTGAAACTGGATGGGCTGAAGGGTTAATGGGAGAAAAGCACAGTTTACTGGGCGTGAAACTGGATGGGCTGAATGTGTAATGGGAGAAGAGTGCAGTGCACTGGGAGTGAAACTGGATAGGCTGAACGGTTAATTAGAGAAAAGCGCAGTTTACTGGGCGTGAAACTTAATGTTTAATGGGAGAAGAGCGTAGTTTTACTGGGAGTGAAACTGGATGGGCTAAACGGTTAATGGGAGAAAAGCACAGTTTACTGGGCGTGAAACTGGATGGGCTGAATGTGTAATGGGAGAAGAGTGCAGTGCACTGGGAGTGAAACTGGATAGGCTGAACGGTTAATTGGAGAAAAGCGCAGTTTACTGGGCGTGAAACTGGATGGGCTGAATGGTTAATGAGTGAAGAGCACAGTTTACTGGGAGTGAAACTGGATGGGCTGAATGGTTAAAGGGAGAAGAGCGCATTGCACTGGGAGTGAAACTGGATGGACTGAATGGTTAATGGGAGAAGAGCGTGGTTTTACTGGGAGTGAAACTGGATGGGCTGAATGGTTAATGGTAGAAGAGCGAAGTGCACTAGGAGTGAAACTGGATGGGCTGAACGGTTAATGGGAGAAGAGCGCTGTGCAGTGGGAGTGAAACTGGATAGGCTGAATGGTTAATGGGAGAAGAGCGTAGTTTTACTGGGAGTGAAACTGGATGGGCTGAATGGTTAATGGGAGAAGAGCGCAGTGCACTGGGAGTGAAACTGGATGGGCTGAATGGTTAATGGGAGAAGAGCGTAGTTTTACTGGGAGTAAAACTGGATAGGCTGAATGGTTAATGGGAAAAGAGCGCAGTGCACTGGGAGTGAAACTGGATGGGCTGAATGGTTAATGGGAGAAGAGCGTAGTTTTACTGGGAGTAAAACTGGATAGGCTGAATGGTTAATGGGAAAAGAGCGCAGTGCAGTGGGAGTGAAACTGGATGGGCTTAATGGTTAATGGGAGAAGAGCGTAGTTTTACTGGGAGTGAAACTGGATGGACTGAATGGTTAATGGAAGAAGAGCGCAGTGCAGTGGGAGTGAATGGATGGGCTGAATGGGAGAAGATCGTAGTTTTACTGGGAGTGAAACTGGATAGGCTGAACGGTTAATGGGAGAAGAGTGTAGTTTTATTGGGAGTGAAACTGTATAGGCTGAATGGTTAATGGGAAAAGAGCACAGTGCACTGGGAGTGAAACTGGATGGGCTGAACGGTTAATGGAAGAAGAGCGCTGTGCAGTGGGAGTGAAACTGGATGGGCTGAATGGTAAATGGGAGTGAAACTGGATGGGCTGAATAGTTAATGGGAGAAGAGCGTAGTTATACTGGGAGTGAAACTGTATAGGCTGAATGGATAATGGAAAAAGAGTACAGTGCACTGGGAGTGCAACTGGATGGGCTGAATGTTTAATGGGAGTGAAACTGGATGGGCTGAACGATTAATGGGAGAAAAGCACAGTTTACTGGGCGTGAATCTGGATGGGCTGAATGTGTAATGGGAGAAGAGTGCAGTGCACTTGGAGTGAAACTGGATAGGCTGAATGGTTAATTGGAGAAAAGCGCAGTTTACTGGGCGTGAAACTGGATGGGCTGAATGGTTAATGGGTGAAGAGCACAGTTTACATGGAGTGAAACTGGATGGGCTGAATGGTTAATGGGAGAAGAGTGTAGTTTTATTGGGAGTGAAACTGTATAGGCTGAATGGTTAATGGGAAAAGAGCACAGTGCACTGGGAGTGAAACTGGATGGGCTGAACGGTTAATGGAAGAAGAGCGCTGTGCAGTGGGAGTGAAACTGGATGGGCTGAATGGTAAATGGGAGTGAAACTGGATGGGCTGAATAGTTAATGGGAGAAGAGCGTAGTTTTACTGGGAGTGAAACTGTATAGGCTAAATGGATAATGGAAAAAGAGCACAGTGCACTGGGAGTGCAACTGGATGGGCTGAATGTTTAATGGGAGTGAAACTGGATGGGCTGAACGATTAATGGGAGAAAAGCACAGTTTACTGGGCGTGAATCTGGATGGGCTGAATGTGTAATGGGAGAAGAGTGCAGTGCACTTGGAGTGAAACTGGATAGGCTGAATGGTTAATTGGAGAAAAGCGCAGTTTACTGGGCGTGAAACTGGATGGGCTGAATGGTTAATGGGTGAAGAGCACAGTTTACATGGAGTGAAACTGGATGGGCTGAATGGTTAATGGGAGAAGAGCGTAATTTTTCAGGGAGTGAAACTGGATGGGCTGAATGGTTAAAGGGAGAAGAGCGTAGTTTTACTGGGAGTGAAACTGGATGTGCTGAATGGTTAATGGAAGAAGAGTGCAGTGCACTGGCAGTGAAACTGGATGGGCTGAATGGTTAATGGGAGAGGAGCGCAGTGCACTGGGAGTGAATGGTTAATGGGAGAAGAGCGTAGTTTTACTGGGAGTGAAACTGGATGGGCTAATCGGTTAATGGGAGAAGAGTGCAGTGCACTGGGAGTGAAACTGGATGGGCTGAATGTGTAATGGGAGAAGAGTGCAGTGCAATGGGAGTGAAACTGGATAGGCTGAACGGTTAATTGGAGAAAACGCAGTTTACTGGGCATGAAACTGGATGGGCTTAATGTTTAATGGGAGAAGAGCGTAGTTTTACTGGGAGTGAAACTGGATGGGCTGAACGGTTAATGGGAGAAAAGCACAGTTTACTGGGCGTGAAACTGGATGAGCTGAATGGTTAATGGGAGAAGAGCGCAGTGCAGTGGGAGTGAAACTGGATGGGCTGAATGGTTAATGGGAGAAGAGCGTAGTTTTACTGGGAGTGAAACTGGATGGGCTGAATAGTTAATGGGAGAAAAGCGTAGTTTTACTGGGAATAAAACTGGATAGGCTGAATGGTTAATGGGAAAAGAGCACAGTGCATTTGGAGTGAAACGGGATGGGTTGAACGGTTAATGGAAGAAGATTCTTTCCAGTAATCCTAGGTGGAAAGAAGGTGAGGAAGACCCAGAGCTTATGTAGTGCAGTGCACGGGGAATAAAACGGGGAACGGTAGATGATGAACGGTTAAGGGGTTTAAGAGGTGGGACACAGTGGATCGCAATGCACTGGGACTGAAGCAGGGTACACACTATGGGTTTGATTTGTTTAATGGGGGTAGAGTGCAGTGAGACACAAACTGGGCATCATAGATGGGTCAATGGTCACCGGCTGGAGCGCAGTGCCCTAGAAATAAAACGATGGGCTGGATGGTTAATGGGAGAAGAGCGCAGTGCACTGGGAGTGAAACTGGATGGGCTGAACGGTTAATGGGAGAAAAGCACAGTTTACTGGGCGTGAAACTGGATGGGCTGAATGTGTAATTGGAGAAAAGCGCAGTTTACTGGGCGTGAAACTGGATGGGCTTAATGTTTAATGGGAGAAGAGCGTAGTTTTACTGGGAGTGAAACTGGATGGGCTGAACGGTTAATTGGAGAAAAGCGCAGTTTACTGGGCGTGAAACTGGATGGGCTTAATGTTTAATGGGAGAAGAGCGCATAGCACTGGGAGTGAAACTGGATGGGCTGAATGGTTAATGGGAGAGGAGCGCAGTGCACTGCGAGTGAATGGTTAATGGGAGAAGAGCGTAGTTTTACTGGGAGTGAAACTGGATGTGCTGAATGTTTAATGGGAGAAGAGTGCAGTGCACTGGGAGTGAAACTGGATGGGCTGAATGTGTAATGGGAGAAGAGCGCAGTGCACTGGGAGTGAAACTGGATGGGCTTAATGGTTAATGGGAGAAGAGCGTAGTTTTACTGGGAGTGAAACTGGATGGGCTGAATGGTTAATGGAAGAAGAGCGCAGTGCAGTGGGAGTGAATGGATGGGCTGAATGGGAGAACATCGTAGTTTTACTGGGAGTGAAACTGGATAGGCTGAATGTTTAATGGGAGAAGAGTGTAGTTTTATTGGGAGTGAAACTGTATAGGCTGAATGGTTAATGGGAAAAGAGCACAGTGCACTGGGAGTGAAACTGGATGGGCTGAACGGTTAATGGAAGAAGAGCGCTGTGCAGTGGGAGTGAAACTGGATGGGCTGAATAGTTAATGGGAGAAGAGCGTAGTTTTACTGGGAGTGAAACTGTATAGGCTGAATGGATAATGGGAAAAGAGCACAGTGCACTGGGAGTGCAACTGGATGGGCTGAATGTTTAATGGGAGTGAAACTGGATAGGCTGAACGGTTAATGGGAGAAA
This sequence comes from Microcaecilia unicolor, assembly GCF_901765095.1. NCBI lineage: Eukaryota > Metazoa > Chordata > Amphibia > Gymnophiona > Siphonopidae > Microcaecilia > Microcaecilia unicolor. The sequence continues at coordinate 256,691,890 of NC_044033.1, read as the reverse complement.
AGCACAGTTTACTGGGCGTGAAACTGGATGAGCTGAATGTGTAATGGGGAAGAGTGCAGTGCACTTGGAGTGAAACTGGATAGGCTGAATGGTTAATTGGAGAAAAGCGCAGTTTACTGGGTGTGAAACTGGATGGGCTGAATGGTTAATGGGTGAAGAGCACAGTTTACAGGGAGTGAAACTGGATGGGCTGAATGGTTAAAGGGAGAAGAGCGTAGGTTTACTGGGATGGGCTGA